>NC_067202.1:7249457-7899448 GCF_000699445.3 Schistosoma haematobium | reverse complement strand
CTTTTTCCATGGTTTATGACATAAGAACTGTGAATACCTGAAAATGATATATTTTAGTAGCATCATACCCACTGAACATGACTTTTCAGTAGCCAAGATTATATGATTCCTATAGACATAATCAACTTCAAACTTCTTTTCTTCTGAAAATATATTCACAATAGAAACAATAATAAAAAAAGATTCTTAAATGAAGATTAAAGAACTATCAATATTAATAGCTGTTTGTTATTTAACTAGGTACTTTGTTTAGGTAATTATTATTGTATGTCTCATTTTTGGTTGGTTAAATTTACGACCGATATTGATTTGAGAATACAATTTATTTTTGGAATAAATTGACTATCTTCGTTCCCTCCCATATATCTATGTGTTACTGTTTCATTAAAGTCAATATTATGTATATATATTCAACTTCATTCTTTCCTAGAATATTCTTTACAATTCATGAAATGAATATAATCAATTCAAATAATCAGTTTGGATTGAAATGAGCTTTTTCATTGAAACAACTACAACTACCATCATGGAAGATTAAATAATGAGAATGAAAGAGAAAAAAAAAAAAAACTTTTAAGGCGTGAATGATATATATTACTGATGAGTATAGATAAATTGTATATCTCTTTTTTAGATTATTACTATTGTAAACTGGGAAGTATAGAAACAAATGAGATGTTGAATTATATTTATATATTTTTATTTTGAAAGCATCAATTGTGATACATGGAGACTTAGTTACTAAGTTATATATATATATATATATATATATATATATATATATATAGAGAGAGAGAGAGAGGGGAGAGAAAGAGATACGATTATCTTACATTGATAATGGTATGGTATATGAGAAATAGGAAAGTAGAAAAGTTAATAACAACCATATGATAATGCAATAAGTAGATTTCTTGTCTCATATTGAATAACCGGAAGTAATTGAAAAGTAATCCTAGATTTAAAACTTTTTTTTAAAAATTAGTTGACATATATTGACAGTGGCATGTTTTCACTTTAATTTAACAATAATAAAAATACAAAGTAATTTATTTGTTATACTAATAATAAACAAAGATGGATGGTGGCCGGTAGTGGAATTCAAGACGCGCGTTTCGTCCTATTTACGACTCATCAGCTGAATGTACCCACATTCTAGAGTTGATGTTCACAGACTTATCAATTGTAGTCCTAAACATCAATGGGAAGATTCAAACAAATTATATCAAATGAATTTAAATAAGATCGTTGTTTAGAGAATTCAACTATAAACGTGATGAACGAATAAGGTTAGGTTGATAGTGAGTTTGCAGATGAGTAAATGAATAAATGAGTAGTTCGGTGGTTTGATCTGTACTTCACGGTAATTGCTGATTTGTTTGAATGATGCTAAAGAAGTTTGTAACTTTGTCAGTCTATTAGTCTTAGTCAATGTTTAGGTCAGAAGGAGTGTACGTTAGCCAATGTTGTCTTACTACTTTAGTACAATGAGATGACAGTAATAAGTTGGATATCAATAAAAGTCGAAATAATTATAACGAGGAAAAGTATTTATGACTCGAACTATTAAACTATGAATGTATTCTTTAGTCCATAATCTTTTATGAAAAACTATGCTCTGAATCATACTAGTCATTCTTTTCGTTAGCAAGATATCAAGAAATTAACAACTGACATCTTTTACTACTTGACTGGTTAGTCCAATCTCTGAATACTTAAGAAACGCTAATATAGTACACTTTAAGTTCCTATTTTCAAAGGAATAATATGGTATGCTTGTGCATGAATATGTGATTGACCACTCGAATTGATGCGAAGCGTGGTTAAATGATGCTTATCCATAAAATCCAACTGTTGTAACCCAATGCTCGTTAAATACGAGGGTATTAAAATACAGAACACTTGGTGATATGACTGGATAAAAACACAAAATCAAACTTTGACTGGTTGTGATTCTCGTTCAACATTACTTCCGTTTTTTTAATTCAATACGATGACCACTCGGTATAGCACCTGTTTTCTTTTCCAGTGTGATATTTTATTCGGTATAACACTAATGTTATTTGAGTCGGATGTTTTTATTCAAGATACGATATTCTTGTATAAAATTATCATGAAATATACTCAGCACAAAATGCAGCATCTGTTTTGTTATAACTCTGTATATTTTTCATATATATGACTTTATTCTAACTAATAATCAACATGGGTGTACAATCAATATATAAATGAGTGTCTCTTGGATTAAAGTCGTTGGTCGAACCCAGGACCTATCGGTCCAAATCCCGAGAGCGGGATCGTGGTGCACATTGCTGAGGAGTTCCATACTACAATAAAACTGTCGTCCAGTGCTTCCAGGTTTTCCATGGTGGTCTAACTTTAATTGACACATGAATTCAACTATTAAATTTCTAAAATCTCCACAAAATCCTCTTCTAATAACACTCACCAGTGAGTTCGTTTATTACTTGACAATAAATCTTAATTCTTATGATTATTTTCATCTTTACTAATAATCGTACAAATATCATAACTGTTAAATAATTCAATGACTATATAGACTCAGTATCTCAGTGGATTATGCATTGGACATTTGAAACGAGTTAATTTGTGTGGGATAGAGACAGGTATCTACCTCAGTACAATGAAAGATGGTCGCGCAACTTCGTGTATTGGTTGAATTTAGACATTAACACCATCGGATGCCATTTCAGTGGCATAGAGTTTAAGCATTCGCGAGCAAGATTGAAGGCCCTGGATTCAAATTCCGCGAGTGAGATCGTGGATGCTCACTGTTGAGGAACCCCACAATAGGACGAAACGACCATCCAATGCTTCTTGGTTTTCAATGATTCCCTAAAATCAATCGGTTCATGATCTCAATCAGAAACAAAAGGTATCGGTTTCAAATTCCATTAACATTGAGGTGTAACTACATCCAATTGAAGAGTTTCAAGTGGGACAAAACATGCATTCTAGATAAAATCACTAATTACAATTCATTTATTCTTTAATATATAAAATATTAAATTATTCTTTTCTTACCTGAGAATTTCAACGTATGTTTATGACAGTACATGACTAGTGACATGATTTTGTTGTTGTTGTTGTTGTTGTTATTTTTTAATTAACACAACAGAAATGTTATAAATAATTTGAATTAGATTAAAGGTATCTAACTTATTCAATAAATAAAGGATTGGAACATTCATCCATTAACCAATTGACCTCTTCTTTATAAGTGTTTGTATATTAAATTTATACCCATTTCTTTCCCATGTATGTATGTATGTATATAGTATGTGTGTATGTTTGCATGCATGTTGTATGTAGGTATGTAGATATGTGTGTATGTATGCTTAAAGTTATCCCTACTAGAGAATGAAGATAAAATTCTCCCAGAACAAGTTGAGATCAAAGAGTGTTGCGTTTGTTTTTGTTTTTTTTATTTATTTATTTATAAATAATTCAATTATGAAGTGAGATTCTTTCTTTAATTGAGAAAAGAAAACTATTCTAAATGACATATAAAACTTAATTAGAAATGTCACCTGATAAAATATGTACTATATTTCAGAAACATTAGGTTTAACACTGTTTATATAACGAAATTTAATTATATACAATGAAGAAATTATAAATTTTTTCAATAGTTGAGAATATGAGTCAATTGAAGCTAGATCACCATGCGAAACCTGGAAGCATTGGACGAACGTTTCGTCCTATTGTGGGATTCCTCAACAGTGCACATCCATGATCCCGCTCGCAGGATTTGGACCAAGGTTCTATGAATCTCCATTGGATGTCGGCTCAACGGTCTAGTGGTTAGGCGCTCGCGTGCGAGACTGACAGATCCTGCGTTCGAATCCTGCGAGCGGGATCGTGGATGTGCACCGTTGAGGAGTCCCACAATAGGACGAAACGGCTGTATCAACCTTTGAAATTACTACAACATCCACAAACCACATTCAGATACTAGTGAATTATTTTGCCTACATTATTTTTATTGAAAATAGAATAGATGGATTTTCAAGGTATTTAGAGAATGTATCTGTTTGTATGATGAGGTTTATAAACATATTAGACATAAGATTATAATCGCTTTATGAAAGAGACTCTTTGAATTTATATACTGTAATCTAATTCAAACCTGGTATTGACTTCATTAAATTTTAATGTAAGGTGGTTGCCAGTAGTTAGTAAGAAACCCTCAACTTAGGTTTCATACGAGATGGGACTCATTAAAAAAGTGTATATTTAATTTTAGGGGACTAGTGATCGCTGTGAGATCTCAGAACTCATCAACATAAAGAAGCCAAAAATTATTGAAAGGTCAATAAGCGTCAAAATTTCAGTTCTACAAGATATCGGTTTTGACTTAAATAGTCCAGTAGTATTGATGTGACGTTAGGTGACTGTGATATGAATGCCACAGAGAGCATCTATTTCCTGAAGATTTTAAATACGCCTTATTGAAGAGTAATAATTAGCAAAAACTTAAGTTCAGATTTTCTTGTTGGTCATTGCTAATCACCTTACACAAAACTGGAATGTAACATTATCTGATAATTCTTTGCTTTTTGATTGTTTTTCAGTTGACTTCAGTATTTGATGAAAAACATTCTCGTGAGAAAAAAATTTCAGAAAGTACTACCGGTAGTATTTTATTCAACTCCGTCTGTAACTCTTCTAGGGTTACTGCTGGTCCCAAACCCGGGTAAAGGAGGAGAGTTAGTTATGGGGTCGGCCACCCCATCCCGTTGAAAAAATAATCATGTCAGAAAAATGTTAACCAGGATAAACAATTTAAACCATTTAAACTCTGCCCTCCGAATTGAAGGAAGAATCATGACACTTTATGGTGAAAGCCAATATTCTTCAGAAGACATTAGGCGGATGCCCCTTTTAACAATCGGAGCAACAATTAGTACATATGCATGAAATGTTCGAACAATGTGAGAGACTAGGATGATCAACTAAATAGCTGAGAAAATCACTAAAATATCTATTTGCTTATTTTGTGTAATAATGTTAGTGATTTAGCAGAGTGCTTAAAGTCATTAAAAAAATTTATTCATAGCCACGTAAATAAACTGAGTTAAAGATTGTAGTTAAGAATACTAATGTCTTTTTATGGTGAAGAAATTTATTGTTCATTACAGAGATATATTAGTTCTAAGTTATCAGTCTTCAATGTTCCAATTTAGATGATTGACTGTGACTTGTTAGAAGTCCCAGGATAATTTAAATAATTTAATTGACAATATTTGTAATCGATCTTTGGATAATTGATTTATATTATCACTGCTTTCAATTGACACTTGTCTGAGTTCGAGTCCCGGCGTGAACATCAATTCCGGGATGCAGGTATATCCAGCTAAAGAGTCCCAAACAGGACGAAACACGCTTTCCGGATTCCATTGGTAGTCACCATCATCCCTACCTATAGTGATTGTGACTTAATGTCAATATCGAGGCAATCTGCACAGGATGAACATATGTCTATAAGAGAGTGATCAATTGCCGTCGTAAGCATCAATATGAAGATTCAAACAACCAATGCAAAAATAAATTAAAACATTTTTTTCTCGATAATGCGGTCCAATCAAACTTTCAGTGAACAGAAAGCTTGGAATAGTAAGTCATGCTATGTTGTAATCCTTAATGTTTGTCAAATTTTATCAATCAATGTAAATTGTTGCCATTATTCTTAGTGGTTTGATAAATTGGTAAATTTTATGAGAAATTAGATGATTGTAGATAGTTATCGAGTAACTTTAAACATAAATTTATTGTTTGTCTAGACTAATTAGCTTAATGTGTCTGAATGTGTGCAATAATTAGTTCTTATCAAGAGATTTGTGCTCATGCCACTTATCGTTATAGGCAGAAACATTCAACTATATAGTCCCCTCAACTGACGTTCTATAAGATTAAGATAATTACATAAATTTTCCACTAGCTAAAAGGCAATACAATGTCATCTGATCCTTACAAGAGATTACCAGATAACACTAAATCTATATCGAAAAAAATCACTATGTATTACGTTTAGTCAATTAACAAACCTTAATAACGTTGGATCAGTATTATTAAATTGGTCCACCAATGTGCTTGGTACCTGTGTGGTTGTGCCACAGGATTGAGCTGTACTATTCAGATTGTAGCGTTAAAGCCTACAAAGTGTCTGGTTCTCCTGTTAGACGGGGTTGAGCTGTACTGTTTGGGTTGTCACGTGAAAGTCCAGATGGTGTCTGGTTCTCCTGAAAACCAATGTATAATTACCCTGACCCACAAGGGTATATTATGTAACTGTCAATATTATTAAATAATCATTCAGTTAGAGTATGTCTATTATTACAATGTAACATACACTAGAAGGTTTAGTTGTTATTTTAAATATATCCATTAAGTTACCAGTTCAACAGATAAGTTAATTGTAAACGAGTTCATTTCAAAATCTTTGTACTACAATCATCAACTTTATCTTTCTTTCTTCATAGATCTATCTACATATATTTTACAAAACTAAATGTAATGTGTTAAAATTTCTATCGAATCTATACAAATGAACACATTCTTCGTCACCATGGCAACATTCATCCATGACACACACACGCACAAATATATTGACATGTTTTAACTAAATCAAGTTTTTTTTAAAATTCTTCTTAAGAAGAAAAAAACATACATATCTGATTGAAAGCAACAATTAACTAGTTTAGTTATGTTTAAGTATTAATACATTCTTTATTTATAATAGAATATCTTGTCCATTTATTACGTTACTTTCAGATTAGTAGTTCATTCCGGAAATACCTTATCAATGACATTGAATCATTTTAAACAACAACAACAATGTAATAATAACAAGTTATGAAATGAGGAGTAGTATAATATATTTATTGATTATTAAATTAAAAGAAGGAATTGAGAGAAGTTTCTTAGATTCTATGTTTATTTATGCTTATCAACCACTATTGACTATTAAACATTCAATAGGGATATACTGAACTTTCTATTCTAGTGAATTTATTACTTCTGGTCACATTCTCATTTGTTTTTCTTTCTTTCTTTTTTGTTTTTTTTTTATTAAAAAGATAATAATTTAAACCCCCTTAAATTAATCTCAATTGATTGAATAATATTTCCGGAGTTGAAATAAGTAGTTTTTTTAAATCATTGTTATAGTTGTGTTTCTTCTGATTATTTTTTTTGGGGTGTGTGTGTGTGTGTTGAGGATAAACTACACACTTTATTCATTTTTGAATTAGATGTCAACTACTTCCGGTTTATAAGAGAAGAATGTTGTATCTCTTTACTACTCTTGTATTTCAATGAATAATGAGGTAGAATTGAATGTTGTGGATTTCTCTTAAAAGCTATTTTATAATTGTTATTAATATATAATATGGAAAAGAAAAAGGATACACAGTTGAATGGATGATATATCTTTATTCACAGAAGTATATAAACTGAAAAATATGATTTCAGATAGTTCTTTAAGGAATTCACTAATTAGGTGGTCTATTGAAAAGCCAATCGGAAGCTCTATAGAATGAGATGTTTTTTTTCTCTGTCTATCTAGACAATCGATATTTTGAAATCTCTGTTTGTGTCCCCCCTTTAAATCTTTTTTCTTTGTACTATAAATGATCTTCTGGTTTAGTCTCTGGTGTTTTTAAATCTTCTCAAGCAATTTATCATTTTGGATTAATATTTATTTAATAAATTTCAGTCTTTAATTCGTTTACATCTAGTCTGAATTTATATCATGACCTGGGTTTGAAGCATATATAGAAGCGCGTACGAGAAAATTCGGAATAGAGAAGTAGAAATTAAAAAAGACTCAACGATTCCACAATTACTTAACGTTGATCGTGATAACTCCCTGTAAAAACTTAATATTTTCTCTTTGTTCAACTTTACGTTTTATGTTCATATGTCTTATAAACAGTCGATAAAAACTTGATGAAGTACCGATTAAGGGAGAATGAAAAAGCAGAACAAATTCTCAATAATGTTTGATCTTAAACAGAATTTGAAATGTAGCTCAAAATAAAAGATAATATTGTATACATCTGTTATATCAAAAGGTAAACTGAAATTAATATTCAGTGAATAAGTTAAACTTCATGTTCAATAGATTAGTAATATTGCTCAGCTATTTTATTCAATTGCATTTTATAAACATTTGAGTATCAAGAGTTTTACCAGTACTACTAGTACGATGTATTGTACTTATATCGACAGACAAAAGTAGTATGTAACACCAATCAGAAGTGAAATGCCTGACATCAGAAGGTTAAGTTGAAGAGAATAGGAATGAAGTCATGATGAGGTTTGTAAGAGACAATTGATTGAAAATGTTCAAATGAAGTATTTAATGTATGATTTTCATATTTTATGAAATCACCCTAAAATTGTGCACTAAATAATAAATTGGTCTTCCCCATCCGAGTTTTCGTTTACTATACTTGTAGTCAGATTTTTGTTTACTAAAAATTTTTAAGGCTATCAAAATCAGCACATATATATAGAGTCTTCCTGTGTTGTCTCTTAATGATGAATGAACAAATAGTTTACATGTTGTTTAGTCTTACTAATAAGTAGTAATAACGGAAAAACATATAAAAAAAATTCACTTGGTATTGTTTTGCTTGAATCTCCCTATTGAGGTTTGAGACTACAATTGATCAGTCTGTTATTGGCACATGTGCATACTATGCGTATTGCCTCGATATAGCCTTAATTCAGAAGCTTTATAAGCAAATATGGTTAGTGGCTAGCAGTGGAATCCAAGAGGCGCATTTCGTCCTGTTTGGGGCTCATCAGCTGGGTGTATCTGGATCTCAAAGTTGATGTTCACTCTGGGACTTGAACCCAGTATCATTCGCTTCAAACGCCATTGCGTTATCCACTCAGCTACTCAGTCCTAATAGCCATCTGCTTGTGCAATGGGGTGAACTTAAATTCACTTGGTATTATTTGGCTTGAATCTTCCTATTGAGGTTTAAGACAGCAATTGATCAGTCGGCTATTGGCACTGAACCTATTCTATGAACTGAATAATAGAATTACTGATAAACAATCGTTAAAATATCCTTAACGTTAACTAACATACATATTTTCATGATTTCAGTTACTACCAATTAGTTATCACTCATTATCTTATTAAGCTTTTGATTGAGATCATGAACCCATTGATGTGAGACCACCACCTATGGAAACCTGGAAGCACTGGGTGGCCGTTTCGTCCCACAGTGGGACTCCTCAGCAGTGCGCATCCACGATCCCGCTCTCGGGATTTGAACCCAGGGCCTTCGGTCTCGCGCGCGAACACTTAACCAACTGGACCACTGAGCCGGCATTCAGTGGTGATAGTGTCTAACTTCAACTAATCCACGAAATTGAGCGACCAACTTCCGTTATACTATTATTATTATTTTCCAATACGTTTAGTTACATAATTTACATTTATCTTATTACTGACTCGGAAATCATCTTAATTGGTTTAAAGTTCTACATATACAAGTATATTTTAGAAAAAAAGAAGTTTAAGTAAAATTTAATTGGAAACAATCTTGTTTGCTTGAAATCTCTTGATTTGATTGGTTAATCACCTCCTCGTTTTCTATTGGTCAATTAACTGTCAAAAATTGAAGTATTTATTCCTATGTTAATCATCCTATCTATCCTAAGAAAGATTTTTAGAATTTCTTTTCATTCAACAAACATCAATAAAATTGGATATAAGTTGTTTTTCTTTTTGTTTGTTTGTTTGCTTGTATATGTGGAGGGGTTAATGGATTATTTTTTTACTGTCAAATTTGTTCTCAATAATTTATGCAATCTTATTCGTTAATTTATTTGTTTACCTAATTGCAACATAGTGTTAAATGAAATTAGGATGTTCTATGTAAGCAAAGAATAAATCCTGGCCGAACTAAATAATTGTGTAACACTAAATCAATATTCATTATACAGATATCCTATTATTATTACTACTGCTACTACAACAACTACTACTACCACTACTAATATCACTAATAACGCTGTGAAAAATCATATCAGTAATTATAAATGTTGTAGAATACATCATTCACAATATACAGTATCCAAAGAGAAACCTATAAATAATTGCTG
This sequence comes from Schistosoma haematobium, assembly GCF_000699445.3. NCBI lineage: Eukaryota > Metazoa > Platyhelminthes > Trematoda > Strigeidida > Schistosomatidae > Schistosoma > Schistosoma haematobium. The sequence continues at coordinate 7,889,305 of NC_067202.1, read as the reverse complement.
GCAATATGCCAATCCTAATCTAAATGAAATCAATGAAGAAAATGAAGATTTCGAATATATGTCGAATAATAAGCATATTAAACATTATCCATATAGACATGACCATAATGATGAGACAAGCGATATGGATACAGAAGGAACACAAGGAGAATTGGAAATGGAGACGAAGGAGAAAGAAATTAAACAACAATATAATCAATTCGATGTTAGCTCTGGTGACAGTACTAGTTTAAGTTATTCTGAAGGGAAGAATGTCTTAGATTTAAGACAATCGAATACAATGTCATATTCACTTCCATTACCAGTTCTTGTACCGATACCTATTATTACTCCTTATATAACTAGAACATATCCAAATGTAACAATGAATTCGTCTAAATGTTGTTCAACTATTGGAAATCATTCTAGTGAAGCAGATTCATTGTCTTCCAATCAATTAGTGGTAAGTTTTTCAGTGGATAATTATCTCCCTCTTTTTCTGTTTAAAATTAAACATTGTATTTACATGTTTTGAAATTGTGTTGGCCGACAAAGAAACCTGTACCTAGTTTTTTGTTCTATTTAGCACTCATCAACAAACTATATCTGCAATCTTGAGGGAATCGATAATCTCTGTAGGATTTCAGTACTGACAGAGAGATTACCACTGAGTTATTTGGGCTGTAGCTCTAGTAAGTTGACTGATCATAAAGCTTCAGTTTCTGTATGATTCTATGTGTGGATTACTGACGACTGACAACTAGCATAAAATTTATTTTCAAGGTTTTCTGACTATCATTTCCCAGCAAGAAACATCAAAACATAGTGCACCTGATGTCGACTCACTCAAACTGATTGTTACATTCCAACTTGATCAATAAAATTCTATCAGGTTGAAATCATGAGTCGATTGAAGCTAGACCACCATGGAAAACCTGGAAGCACCAGGTTTTCCATGGTGGTCTAGCTTCAATCGACTCATGATTTCAACCTGTGAAATTTCTAAAACTCTCCACAAAACCCATTCTGATAAAATTCTATCAGCATTAAAAAGACTAGAAAAATATGATATTGATCTGTACTCACTGTACATTCGAAACTGTCTAGTGTAAATTTTAACCTTACATTACGTTAATCTCGGGACATTTATTGGAATAGTTAAAAGTGTTATTTTACCTTTTTCTATATGTAAATCAATATTTTCATATGTAGTTCAATTTAATATGATAAACTTATTAAATTGCCAATTATGTTCTCACAAAGACTTAAGTTGTTATACAGTAAAAAGTTGATGGTTGACAATAGAGTAACTTTTGGCTTTAAATGTTATTTTTTTTAATATTTAAACGATTACCACATGTACAGATATTTCTAGATAGCTAATTCTGTTCCCATTTTGTACTCTAAAACAGTACAATAGAATTCAGGACCTTTAGGTTTCATAGAGTACATAATAAAATTGATCTATTGAATTAGAATTCACTGATTATTACAATCAATTCATATCTTATGATTATGATCAAATATCATCAATGAGCATTTGGTTCATTCCTTCCTTCCTTCCTTCCTTACTTACTTACTGGTTAGCGTTTTTTTAGCGAGTTAGTTTTCTACGGGATAAGGTCGCTAACTCCATGCCCAACCCTCCTCCTTTACCTGGGCTTGGAACCGGCAGTAACTCTAGAAGAGCTACAGGCGGAGTTATTTGGTTCATTCTAGATATGAATAATTCTGAAAACTGTACAGAGTTCATCTCGGACTTAAGATAAATTCTTTTCAAGCTAGACAGTACATATTGACTAAAAAGCAAAGTTTTATCACAGACATTATAAATTTGAAAACTATACTAATCTATTTAAAGTTTTTCGAAATGGTTTTGAATGTAACTTCGATAGATGAAATATCTATTAACATTAAAAAAAGCATAAACCATATCATAAAATGTTCTCTTTTTTTCACTTGTATCAACTTGAATTAAAGAGCTATTCAACCGTACATTGTTCTGGAGTTTATATCAAAGAAATATTCTACATTTTAGAAAGTTGAATGATTGACTAGAAAGTTATGTTATAATTACAACGTAAATAATAATAATAATGTTCGTTTTAAAATTTATTTTGTAATTTCAGTAGTTGAAATCATGAGTTAATTGAAATTAGATTACCATAGAAAACTTAGAAGTAATGGACGATCATTTTGTCCTATTGTAGGACTCTTCAACGATAGTACGCATCCACGATCCCACTTCGCGAGATTCAAAATCAGGATCTACCGGTCTCGCGCGTAAACGCTTATTTTGTGTTTAAAACAAAGGTGGACATTCTGTCAAAATATCCAACCAAAAAAAGTATAAAATTTTCAGTGATTAGGTTTTATGTTTTAGGCCTATTTTTGCTTGTAAATATATTTATAATCTTATTTTATCAAAAGGGGTTTGTGAAGATTTTAGAAATTTCACAGATTGAAATCGTGAGTCAATTGAAGATAGACCACCATGGAAAACCTGGAAGCACTGGACGACCGTTTCGTCCTAGTATGGGACTCCTCAGCAGTGCGCCGTCCAGTGCTTCCGGGTTTTCCATGGTGATCTAGCTTCAATTGACTCATGATATCAATCTGCGAAATCTTATTTTAGGTGGTTTTATATTATAATCTGTTTACACTTATGGTATATACTATTATTGTTATTACTAGTGGCTTCATTCAATATTATAGTTTGGCACAATATAGAATTCTCAGCACAAGGTATTTCAACATGTGTCTTTTACAACAAAACAAAAAACAAAACGACAACAACAAAAAAGAGAAAGGAAAAAATCGAAAAAAATATGAAAAAAATCAGAAAGTGTGCAACTTTTTTTCAATTAGAGACATGTTTAAGAATACAGGTTATTGACTAAGTTAACTCTAACAACCTGTTCATCACATAGTATATTTGCTAGATAAGGTATTATAGATGTTTTATACTTTTGTTTGAGTGAATGGATTTTAATGTATTGATGTCTCGTTCTACCAGAAAATATACAAGAAGAAAGATATAAGTGAAAGGGATGATTAGTATTTAATAAAATAACACATATATATGTAACTTTTTATGTATTAATTCAATTATATTAACATTTATTTATTGACTTCCTGATGTACTATATACAAATTGTGTCTATTAAGCTTTGTATCGTATTTAAATGATGTGAAAGTTGACTATACTACATGGTCAGTTAAAATAAATTCATTTTGAATTTCCATGTTAAATACTTTAAGGATGAAGCCAAAATAAAAAGATTTGATTTGTATATACAATGGTTTAAATTAACTTTACTCAAGAATTCATCAACCATCTTATTTAGATTAGAATTATTTCTAAATAACAAAAAAATAGTAATTCGAATACTAAAAATTAAAAACATGAAGTTCAGTGAAGGAATCTCTTTTCAACGAATTGATTATCAAGCTGTACAATCATATATATATATATATATATATATATATGAAAACGTTTTGTTAAAGTACTAGTTCTGTGAAGAAATGTGAACACGAATAACCAAGATGATATAATAGGAAGATTATAATACTAGATTACGTAATACGAATGATAACAATAGAGTTAGTGAATATAATAAGATGATTAAAATGTAAGAGTTTGGTTCTACAAGGGTGAAAGGAAAGCAGTTAGGAGTTCTATACTTGAACACCTAATCGACTGTAATCATTCTACGGATCTATAGTTTGATTTTAAGTTTGTTGATATGATTCGTTCAAATCTACCTAGATTTCTTTGTATTCAATGCCTAAAATTAACCGAAGCTCTTACCATCCATGAGGTCAAAGTAGAACTATGCATACAATAGAAGTACGTCCTATCGTTATCGTTGCCTTGGCCTTAATTAATATTATTATTGCATTCCCCATTACTTATGTATTATATTCGCATTATTTTTACACCTCTATGACATTTAATGACCTTTAATTATTATAACAAAAACATTTTATTATCAGAATGGGTTTTGTGGAGATTTTTAGAAATTTCACAAGTTGAAATCATGAGCCAACCCATTCTGATAATAATAATCACCTGCTCACTAGTGACTGACTTTAGGAGACACTCCTGGAGTTCTAGTGAGAAGTCGTTACCAGTGGAGTTCAACCAGGTCTGTTGTGAGATAGGAACTCACTGAAGACAATGGTGTACGGTGGTGCAACTTCGTGGATTGGTTGAAGTTAGACATTAACACCGCTGGATGCCGGCTTAGTGGTCTAATGGTTAAATGCTCGCGCGCGAAGCCAGTAGGTCCTGGGTTCGAATCCCGCGGGGGGCGGGTTCGTGGATGCACACTGCTGAGGAGCCCCATACTAGGACGAAACGGCCGTCCAGTGCTTCCAGGTTTCCCATGGTGGTCTAGCTTCAATTGGCTCATGATTTCAACTTACGAAAAACATTTTAATCATCTTGTTATATTCACTACATCTACTGTTATTATTCGTATTACGTAATCGAGTATTGTAATCTCCTGTTACGTCATCTTGGTTATTCATATTCACACTTATTCACAAAACGTTTTCATACATATATATACGATTGTACAGCTTGATAATCAATTCGTTGGAAAGAGGTTCCTTCACTGAACTTCATGTTTTTAATTTTTAATGTTTAAATGGGTATTAACTGTCAATTTGGAGTTCAACCTAGTCAGTTGTGAGATAGCAACTCACTACTGACAATGGTGGATGTGTCGCTCAATTTCGTGGGTTAGTTGAAGTAAGACTTTAACACCGTTGGATGCCGGCCGAATGGTCTAGTGGTTAAGCGCTCGCACGCGAGAGTGATAGATCCAGGGTTCAAATCTCTCAGGGCGGGGTCATGGATGCGCACTGCCGAGCCCCGTAATAGGAAGAAATGGCTGTGTTTATCACACACACTTCACTATCTTTTATGTTTTCTAAATATCATTAAAACCATATGCTCAATTGTCAATGGCACATTGTCAGCTACGTAATCACAGTTCACTCTGATAATACTTCGACAAATATGCAAATTGATTGAAATTAAAATTGCATCATTAGGTGTAGATGTAGAAGTTCTATTAGGTTAGAATATCTGTCGCAAGACCTATATTTCATGAGTTCGATTGAAAGTGAGATTATGAGTGTGGGTTAATAAGGAGGCCCACAGTAGGACGAAACAGATTTCCAATTACCTTTGGTTCTTAACAGTAGCTTAACTGAGGTCACTATTTAACAAACATAACGTGCATGATAGTTTATTATTTATAGTTGACTTTAAAACTTTGGAAAGAAACACGCTGAGAATAACTTCTCTTCCTGGAACTGATTGTATAGGTTGTTCATTTTTTCTCGTATAACATATGTATTACCAAACTACAAACCTGTCACTTACTGTCACACACACAATGAAATGATCCATGTTTGACTATACGTGTGTTCCTCATCACTTTCACAAATTAACTCAAATCTATATAATTGTATAATATATGCATATTTGACAAAGAGCTCAATTCCATCGAGTCTCTCTCTCTCTCACTTTCTCTCTAAGTTTGTATCAGCCCCTATCAAAGAAAAAAATTAGTCAACACTTTCTTAGCATCATATAAAAGTACAAGTGACAAACAAACAAAGTAAGAGAGAGAGAGAGAGAGAGAGAAAGAGAGAGGAAAAGAAAACAAAGTACATAACCGTTAATTTACCAGTAACTAATCAGTTACATACTGATTTAAGAAAGTGACCATAGAATTTTAAAAAAAAGTTTTTCTTAATACTTTATGTGATTGTTTAATCTTTTAATGTAACATTTCTTTATTTACTTTTATGTTTTATTATATGGTTGTTGTTGTTGTTGTTGCCAGAATAGTTAAATTTCTCTGAATCCAATGTATGTTTAAGTAACGCCCACTTAAGTGTATTAGAAACAGACACATATATATATCACAAGCACTTAATTATATCTATTTGTTGCTTTAAAAAAAAATTAATTGTACGTATTTCAATTATTGATCATGTCATTTTGAAGTTGAGTTAAAAGTTTTGGTGAGAAGATAAAGTACTCCATCACCACCACCACCACCATCATCATCATCACCCCCGTTCTCCAATTAGTTGTCTAGTGAAGTTAAATTCAATCATAGTATATTTGTTTTAGTAGAATTCATGGAATGTAGTAAACACAAAGGAGAGATTGTAATAATTTAAATGGAGAAAGAATATGGAAAGGTTAAACAATATTTTTCACACCATATTTTTCTTTCTTTGTGTATTTATTCTCCTATGATATACTATTGAATGTGGAAAAGTTTGAATAAATGAATGGATACTTAAATTGATCGTTGATTCAACCAATGAATTAGTCTGTGTTGTATAGATCAATGACTTCAGGATTCATGTTAAGTTAAAGTTGATAATATAATGATAAAATGGAATGGTATCTTATCAATCATTTATATTTTGTTTGGTCAGTGTGAGAGCTCAGGATTGGAACGACCTATATGAACCTGTATGAATTTTCCACTATTTCTCGGTCAATCAGAAACCAATGTTACCAAATATAAAATTGATTTCACATATTTTAAGAAATCTATTCAAATCTTCTACAAGCTATTCTGTTATTGGGTCGAAAAAATAACGATTCATAGATTTGTACTTGTGGATATGGATTATCCATCTCCTCGAGCCTTTATAAGGATCCCAATAGAATTTTAAGAGTTCCAGAGTTGCTCGTGGTTAGAATTAGGTGTTTGAGGAAAGGATTAGATATTTACGATTACAGTTTTGTTAATGAACTTACACTAACTATAATATAAAGGTGTATTGCGCCGGCGGAAACTTGGAGAACTACGAAAGTCATCGTTCAGAAGATACAAGTGCTTATTAACAGTTACGCAAAATACTTCGGATCCTTTAGCCAGACACTATCAGCAACAACCTACTATGGGAGAGAGCAAACCAGATCCCAACGGAGGAAGAAATCGGGAAGAAGCGCTGGAAATGGAAGAAGACAAAAGAACACATTACGCCGAGAAATAGGGACAGACATAAGAAGAATGAACAGCATTTGGATAGAACTGGAAAGGAAGGCCCAGGACAGAGTGGGTTGGAGAATTCTGGTCGGCGGCCTATGCTCCATTAGGAGTAGCAGGCGTGAGTAAGTAAGGAACGTATTGTGCCCGAATTGGATGAGGGAACGTTGTGCAGGAACGCAGGAGGCAATATCTCATTAGTTTTTCCATAGGATGAAGTATGCTCAGGTTACAGGTTTCTTCAGAATTTGGGGTTTATGATTGATATAATGTCGATTTGTTACAATATACAGTCTACAGAGGCAGAATCGTGTATGGGATGAGTTTAAAACTTCCATTTTCACTCTATGGAGACGAAAAAATCCTCCACAATTATTTAAAACGCATTCAGTAGTACAAAAGGGCATTTCTCCTTATTGTTATACTCTATATTTCAACTCGGCGCAAAAGCCTAAAGGTTACATCCACGACCCTAATTGGTTTATTCGTATCTTATAATAATGGTACAACCTATGTTATTCTCATTATTTATTGAAGGCTTAGCACGACATAAAACACTGAGCTAGAAATAAACGTTTCATTCTTTCAGCTTTTCAATCTGATCAGTTGTGTTCATCTGTTTTTCTCAACATGTTGTTCTTTTTCTGCAATGACTTTTAATCAAAATGTGTATAAATACATTTCTCAATTGGCCACTTTTTCACAACACAGGCTGATATTATTATGTAATACAAACTGCCTTCAAAAGCATAACTCATAGTTTTCATTGCATTACAATTTATTGATCTAAAGATATTGTGCTTAATGTGAAATATGAATTTCTTAGGTTCGATCCTTAATAAGGTTATGGATTTAGACAGACTTCCAGTACAACCTGGATTTTTTTAGTTTTGCTCTAATCCTTTCAAATGAACTGTAACATTTGATATCAAGAGTGGCCCAACTTTGGTTATAAATTTTTATAAGGTAAATCTGGAAAATCAGTAATATATTACCAAATTACATGTTGAAAAGTTCAAACTTATGAAAAATAAGGCAAAGTTTTATCAACTTATACAAGTAAAGTGTAAGTACTTTACCATTGAAATAACAACATAATATAGAGAGGGTTATAAAAATTTTACCGTGTACTGTTAGTTAGACAAAAATTGAAAATCAATAAATATTGGATGATCGCTTTGTTATAGTGAAACAGTGATCAATAGTACATGTTTATGTCCCGATCAGCAAGCTAAACTACAATCTTCAGGTTTTTCAGTGAGCACTTAACATTCAGACCATTTAAATGCTATTCAGTAATTGATGTCATTGTCTTTCATTCTTCTTCTTATTATTAGTTACTTTATATCCGACATCTTTGAACCCAACTAGTCATGGCTTCTTACTAAAACTCTACGAAGTGACTTTTGAAATTAGTTACTAGTAAGTACACGATGATTGTTACTATACAGGGTTGTTCAAAATATAAATTTATACTATCTGATAGTGTTAAATTCTTTTTTAAAGTAATAGAAACATAGAAGAAACTGAAACAGTTGAAATACAATATATAAATAACTTGAAATGGAATGACAACTGACCTGAATAATGACATCTAAATAGTTGGACAGATCGAAATATATTGAATTTTGTAATTCTCGCTCATCTGATTAGTTTGGAATATGTCTTTGATATATATTCATGACGGTAGCTAGTTCATCGATCAATTTTGAAAGTGATAAATTAAGACCTACAATCAGATCAAATACAATTTTGAACGTTGTTTTAAGTATAATGAAGAGGAATTTTCTTTGCATTATTTGTAAATGTTTCTAGAATTTCAGTTTAGTTGACAATATTTTTTATATACAAAAGTGATTAGTTTTCATTATCACAAATGAACAATTCTTTAAGTACTACTCTATTTATTATATAACAGGATCGAAATGCAAAAATCAAATCAGTTTAAAAATCGAACAGGGTTTGTTATTACAATCATGCTTTCACTTGGTAAATTATTAATTCACTCGAACCCAGAACCTTTGTTCTCACTTATGGAGTGTAATCTGTATCGGATGTGAGGCAAGTATTCACCTCAGGCAATGGATAAAGAATTACTCAAGATCATAAGTCGATTAAAGTTAGACATTAACACTGTTGAATGTCAGATCAGTGGTTTATAGATTAAATCTTCACGCTTGAGACTGAGGATCTTGAGTTGGAAATGTGCGTGTGGAATTGTGAGTGCTCACTTCTGATAAGTTCCATACTGGAGCCAAATTACCAACTGTTCGATGTTAAATATTACTAAATGAAGTAATAAAAATCTGATTATTAATCTAAATGTACAAAATCACATAAACAGTATTGTATGTATTTATCATTTTCATTTATTTTGGGAGTTAAATAAATCATTATCACCAGATCTTGGTTTCTATTACGCATGATTGGATTTGGAGTCACAGTAGCGGGAACAAGGAAGTTGAGCAACCAGTAGTCATACTTGTGACAGACATAATATTCTATCGGATAAAATTATTCAGGCTTCATTGTACGTAAATTCTTTTGTATTTCTATTTAAATAAATTTTATATATATGATTGTGGATGAGGTATCATTCATAGGAATGTTCAAATTGCATCATAATGAATGTAAAATACAAAATTACTAATGAAATACCTATTTAAATAATAAACTATCATTTCCACGAAACTACTTTCGATTATCTCTATTACTACAAACAAATAACATAGCCATCCAGTGCTTCCAGGTTTTCAATAGTGATCTGCCATCGATTGGTTCATGATTCTGATAAAAACTCAACATTCTTCTTCACCGTATACTGATAATTATGCTTATATCTTCTTTTCGGTTATGCAATAAAAGCTTCTTTGCCAGCTTCAATTCTCTAATACAAATAGTTGGTCTGGGTGCATCGACTAAAAGCGTACTTGTCAGTAACAGACTCGGTTGATGGCAGGATGGTTTAACGTCAGTACATGAAGTACGGTATTTTATAAGTTAATATAATTCGATACAAATTGAAAAAAGATACTATAGGTTGAGTTCACAATTCGATCTAAGCTAGGCCACCATGGAAAACCTGGAAGTACGGGATGGTGATTTCGTTCCTGCATGGGACTCTTCACCAGTGCGCACCCCAAATTCCACACGCACATTTCGGACTCAGGACCACCAGTCTCACGCGTGAAGGCTTAACCTCCAAATCACTGGACTGTCATCAAACGGTCTTAATTTCTAACTTCAATCGACCTGTTATCTTGAACAACCCCTCATCCACTGTTTGAGGTGAGTACCTATCTCACACCCGACACGGATCGGACTCCACTGGTCACGGCTTCTCACTAGAACTCCAGAAAGTTCATCCTGATGCTAGTCACTAGCGAGCATATTATTATCAGTATGAGGATTTGTGGAAATTGTATTATTTTAACAGTTAAATCCACGAGATACTATAATATTGGATTTCTTCACCGACTGGCCATTGAATTTTCTTGAACAGGCGTTTTGATCCAATTACAGGACTCATTAGTAATGAACACTTGAATGAATTGGTGAAAGCTAAACTATTATTTCTGATCATAGATCCATGATTAATGAAGTTTTTAGGCTAATATTAATGACCTGTTTTTCATTCATCGACAAATATGATTTATTCACAGTATTTTCCCATCACTATTACGCAATAGTGATTGACTGGTTTTTAAAGTAAGCACTGTTTATATCTTGAATGTGTTATCACAACATGAACATTTAATTTAACTTTCCTGATCATTGAAATGATTTTCAGCAGAATGTAATGATTTGTCAAGTTCAGTTCGCCTATTGTACACATTTATAATATTTGACCATACTAAATATGCAGATAGTGAAGACAACTATGACCTAGAAAGCTGTACTGCAAAATATTTAAATAAAGTATTTGCAACTCATATGTACTTGTAAATAGTAGGAGCGACTCAGAGAAACAAATACTCAAAGTGATATTGACTACATAAATAGTCCATTTGCCCACACTTGAATCTAATTTTTTCTGCTAGAGTAGTGTAACTTGTGTGGCTTGGCAAAATCTATTATTGTACGACCACTGATTATTGTATATCACTCATAAGGTACGGATCTCTAAGTTCAACTTTAATCCCCAGTTTTTGTGAGAGGGTATAGCACTATCTAGTTACTTTAATCAAAGTAGGTGAAAAAAAACTTAAAATTAAAATATCTCTCACGTCTGTGAAAACGTCAACCAATCAGGTAGATAGATGTTTATTTATTTATTTGAATACATAAATATTGGTACAAAGGGGCTCCGAATACATATGCACCACACAAATCAACTGATTTGTGTGCGGGCTGTGATACTGCCCTGGTTCCCAGAACGAAGAACGTGGTTTTCTTGAGGAGCCACATCCTGAGCGTTTAACCTAAAGGTCTAATCCACAAGGCAGTGGGGCAACGTCAGGAGATACAATCCCATGGTAGCCGTGACCAACGATTGGTTCATACGCTATTTGTTCCTTCAGGATACTGGAGCCCTTATGCACCACTGGTTTGGAATCAGGATTTCCCAACTCCTCTAGTCGAACTCTCTATGTTCACCAACCCGGTTAAAGCGCCGGAAATTCGCTTTTCGTCCTCTGAATTTCGTAAACACAGTAATGCCACGAGAAGGCAGTGGGTAGAACTTCCCTGGTAGTGTCTGCATACGCGTGGCCATGTGAAAGCATTTAGAGACAGAGCGCTGGCTCTCCTCACCCTCGGCCGTACCATGGCATTTGGGGGCTCAGGTAGATAGGAAATGAATAAAACAAGCTTACTGTTATTTCATTGTTTTGAAAAGATTCTTAACTGCCCTTCATAAATATATCATGAATAGGGAGACGCGATTCCCACATCCAACTCTGAGATTCTCAGACATGTTTATTCATTTTAAATTAATCACAGTTTATTTAATTTGTATGTACTTGGTGAAAAAACGAACGAAAGTACTCACTGTAGCACATTATTTCTTTCAATATATATCCAAATTGCTTCTATCACAGATAATATAGGCAGTTAAACCTGTGTAACATTGATGTATCACACTATTTCATCCTAATTAACTATAGATTAGCGTTATGAGTGAATAAAACTGCATCAATTCATCAGATCACCATTTGTCATCGGTTAATTAATAAATTGATATGTGAACACAGTTTTCAGTTACCGTAAAATTAAATCCCCTCAACTATTATTTATAATAGATTAATCGAGTTATGTAACTGTTAGTCTACAACAATGAGGTAACTAGTAAATAGAACATTGCAAAGGTCTAGAAGCTTGTAAATGAAGATATATTGAATCATAACGCAAAGTTACACCTATAGGTCAATATGATATTATTTAAGTCTTACTGTAGACTAAGTCAATATCATAGTGCATTATGCTTAGTCTATAGAATTGAAAGCTAGATCCTTTGTATTTATAGTTATTAATAGTCAGTACCATATAAGAATTCAGTCTTCACCTTAGTAACACATCTTACAACAGTAATGAATGACGTATATTTCTCACAATTGATTGATCACTGGGTGGTGATCAATGTCATGCTTGTCTAGTCCTTATTAGTGCAGATCGAATGTTATCGATCATGTTGCAATGTGGCCACCAGTCTAGGTGACTCGACACTGCGAGCACTATGTATTGAGATTTAGATGGCATTCGATCTGCGCTAATAAGGACTAGACAAGCATGACATTGATCACCACCCAGTGATCAATCAATTGTGATTACATCTCAGTCCTACAGGAGGTTAGTCACGGCTCGGATAGCTCAGTGGTAACGTCTCTGACTGTGAAGCTGGGTGACACGAGATCGAATGCGCCAGGGAGCACCGGTTCCCTCAAGATTATAGGTACACCTTGCTGACGTGTGCCAAGTAGCACGAAACCCGGGTCCAGGGTTTCCTGTTGACTACCTCCAACTGCCATCTAGACGTATATTTCTATTCCAAAAAAGAATATGACTTATGTAGAAAGTTTCTAATAATCTTTCTTTTTTTGATAGGTTCCAAAATACACATACCTTAAATCTAGGCTCTTTTAACAACCACCTTTAATCATACAATGTTTATTACTATTATTATTCACAAAGACTGTATCCTACGGATGATTGATTACTTACTCAATGATTTGATTGAATTCATTTATTATATACATCACAAATGAAGTATATCATTATTTTATTAGGCCATTCTACCGATTTGAATTCACTTCATTCATATATATGTATATATGAATGACAATTAGTAATGAATTATTAAGTCAAAACAAATGGATCATTCTGAAAGGAAAAAAATGAATGAAAGTTTGATATTCTGACATATTATATATAAATAATTTTAGTAATAACTTTCCTTCATCCAGAAATACCTTTTATACACAGACTTCATATTTTGTTGTTGTTGTTGTTGACATTCAAATAGTACCTTTTGTAAATGACAAAGAAATAATGTAATCGATTTTTAAGGACAAATAATGAAAACAAAATTATCAGTTTAGGGGTTGTGGAGATTGATAAGTTTTTGATTGAGATCATGAACCGATTGATGTTGGATCACCACTGAAGACCTGGAAGTACTGGACGGCCATTTCGTCCTATTGTGAGACTCCTCAGCAGTACGCATCCAAGATCCCACTCGTGGGATTTGAACCCAGGGCCTTCAGTCTCGTGCACGAACACTTAACCTACTGGACCACAGAACCAGCGTCCAATGGTGTTAGTGTCTAACGTCAAACAATCCATGAAGTTGCGCGACCATCTTCTATTGTACTGAGGTAGACACCCGTTTTTACCCGACACGGATTAGCTCCACTGGTCACGGCTTCTCACCAGAATTCTCGGAATTCTGGTAGGTTAAAATGTCAGTCACTATGGAATTGATGAGAATAAATGAACGAAAACGATATTTAGGATATTGATGCATTTTGCAACAAAAAACAAACAAACATACATACAGAATAGATATCAATAGTTTTGTTTGTGTGTGTTTTGTTCAGGGAAGGAAAAACTCTTACTGTAATTCAGACATTCATTTGGTTATATATATATATAAGTATTCTCACTTACTTACCAAGTATTCTTATTAGCACATATTTGCTTTTCCTGTTTGTGTATTATCTGTGATAAATACTATCAATATACTTTTTTTGATGGAGTTTTGTTCTCTGAGTTGGATGGTTTAGTCGTGGAGCTTTCATCGCCCTTCTGAACGACATCATCAGCACAAACTTCAGATAGAATATATCTACAAGTATTCTGTCATTCTTAATACACCGACGATCTAATAGTTTACGTATGTATTCTTCTGAAATTTATCCATTCTAGTTATCTTTACCGTAGTTTAAACTGAATTAAAATAATCCATTGTATGATTGAATAAAATTAAATAGAGTTTAGCGAGGAAAATTTTCTTTTCGATGAAATTATCTATTCAAGTCGTATATTCGTATTTATATTTGTATGGTAAATATTTGTGTTTATAGAAGGATAGAAAAGACTCGAGAGATTGCAAATAACAAATGAGGTTATGTAATAATCAGGAGGTAAGAGAAGAATAGAAAGATGAAAATGACTTACAGGTTAGAATGACAAAAGATAATTGTCCATTTGATAAGCAAGTAGATTATTCAATTAACCCAGACCACTGCTCGTATCCTCCTGTCAGTATCAGTTCAAATCCTTATAAGTACAACTGAACTATCATTAGATGACTCATGAATTCAACTATTAAATTATTATAATATCCACAAAACCCCTATCTGATTATAATAATCATATGCTCACTAGTGACGGTCTCCAAGAGGTATTTTCTGAAGTTCTAGTGAGAAGCCGTGATCAGTGGAGTACAACCGGGTCTGTTGTGAGATAATAAATCACTGAAGACAATGGTGGATATGTCGCTTAATTTCGTAAATTAGTTGAAGTTAGACATTAACACTAATGGATGCCGGCTTACTGGTCTAGACGTTAAACGCTCGTGTGTGAGACTGATCAATCTTCGGTTTGAATCTCGCGAGGCGGGATCATGGATGCGCACTGCTGAGGAGTCCCAAAATAGAAAGAAACGGCCGTCCAGTACTCCCAGGTTTTTCATGGTAGTCTATCTTCAATTGACTCATGAATTCAGCTATTAAATTATTATTAATTTGTTCAGTAATATAGCTTTTACTTGCCTGTTTGCGCTGAATATGGGTTTAGAAGAGTTATTTTTAGTGAATCGGACGACAGATGATGACATGATTACGTATAGTATATTAGTTTATAGTTAATATTTGTTATCATGCAGACAATCATACAACATGTACGTGATCATAAAGTAATGCATGACACATTTGAAGTGAAATCTTAATGTAGATAGAGCTACACTAATACGTTATAAACTTACAAAAAGCAGTGGTTTTGATAAGTTTTCAAAGATAAAAATGGTTCTGTTATTTTTAACCCTCAATGTGACTACTAAAGCAAAGTAAGTTCAGTGTAATTTGTGTTTAGCATTTCGGCGGTAACTAATAAACCTTCTAAACGAAGAAAAACTCATGCATTTTGAACCTTACGGTTCGCTTATTTTGAAATGCTTTTTTTCCTACAAAATCGATTGGAAACTGATTTTTTATTGTTAAGACGCTTAACCACTAAATATGAGTTTTAATCAATCGACGATACATTCAGGTCAAACATTTTAGCATTCGGTTAACGATTATTTTTATTAATATCAGATGGGTTTTGTGGATATTATAATAATTTCAATTGTTAAGATCATGAGTCAGTTGAAGCTAGACCACCATGAAAATCTTGGAAGTACTGGACGGCCGTTTCGTCCTGGTATGGGACTCCTCAGTAGTGCGCACCCACGACCAGTGGAGTTCAACCAGGTCTGTTGTGAGATAGTAACTCACTGAAGACAATGGTGGATGTGTCGCTCATTTTCGTGGATTAGTTGAAGTTAGACATTAACACCGTTGGATGCCGGCCCAGTTGTCTAGTGGTTAAGTGCTCGCGCGTGAAACCAGCAGGTCCTGGGTTCGAAACTCGCAGGTGGCGAGGTCGTCGATGCGCACTGCTGAGGAGTCCCACAACGGGACGAAACTGCCGTCCAGTAATTCCAAGATTTCCGTGGTGGTCTAGCTTCAACTGACTCATGATCTTAACCATTGAGATTATTTTATTCCACAAACGCATTTGTTCAAATCAATAAATACAGTTGTTTCTTAAACACCAAATAAAACATCACTGAAGTACATTAATTCTACTAATAATAAGAGACTAATAGTACTTAGATTTCGTGTCATTTTCAATTTTGTTCCAAATTTTTCATTTATACTTTACAACTGTCATAGTCAAAACAATATGATTGACACTACTGATTTAATTAAAAGATATTACTGATTTTAGTTTCTAATATATTCTCTTAAGCGTCAGTATAGGGTTGTGGCGATTGTTGAATTATATTTAATTGATATCATGAACCGATCAATTTTAAACCACCATTGCAAACCTGAGAGCACTGGACGGCTGTTTCGTCCAAGTGTGGGACTCTTCAACAGTGTGCATCCACAACCTCTCACACGGGAATCACCCAGTGCTTCCAAGTTTTCGATGGTGGTCTAATATTAATCGTTTCATGATCTTAATAAAAATATAGCGGACAAATGCTATATTAGATTGTTTAAAGTGTTCTGCTCCAAAAAATTATCTAGATAGTACATTTTTCATGTGTACTAAAGAAATAAAAGGCATCAACCGGAAACTTTTAATTTATTTTTGAGCTGATATCCTTTTGATGTATGAACGGTATTATTAAGGTCATTTCCGGTCCCATAACGGACTGATTATAATCATCTGTAACTAGAGAAAATAAAACGGAAATGAAGAGGACGTAACAACTAAAGAAATAATTACTATAATAGGTCCGTCAGTCAGTCACGTTTGCAATAAAACTTGTGCCAAGTTATTTGTTGATATACAGTTCAGGCTAGATATAATTCAAATTGGCTAAACTTTCTAGGAACGGTATTCGTGTAAATCATTTGTATGGAAGGAAGTTTAATCAATGGAGTCCGTGTTAAAAACGATTAAACAGTTAAAGTTCCTATAATCTCACTTGTGGAATGGGATATACATGCAGGTATAAGCAGATTTGTCTTCTCAGTGAAGTAGGCATCGATGTGGCGAATAAAGGATAGGAGCGATTTCGTTTCACGGAAAGATTTCGGTATATTATTTCGGTCCAAGAAATTCACTAGAATGAATTTATTTAATTAATGGCAAAGAGTTACGGATGTTATAACTAAGAGTTTCTGCATATTGAATTGCTTCATTGAATGTAAATGATAGTTATATAGTACACTCTTGTGGGCCAGGGTAATTTTACATTGGTCTTCAGGAGAACCAGACACCATCCAGACCTTCACGTGACAACCCAAACAGTGCAGATCAATCCCGTTTAACAGGAGAGTCAGACACCACCCAGGTTTCAATTTTGTAACCCGAGCAGTACAGTTCAATCCCGCTTCACAGGAGAACCAGACACTGTATAGGCTTTAACGCTACAATCTGAATAGTAAAGCTCAATCCCGTGGCGCAACCACACAGGTACCAAGCACCCTGGTGGACCATTCGCACCATTCATATACACATTCACGTCACATGTACAGTTATTTCGATCCATGATCGCATGAATCAATTATGCACAGCACGAACAGACCAAAGCTAACCTATTCCGCTTACACAACAATCAAACTCATTTATGTTATCAATGGCGACATGCTTTACAATGTCCCAATGATAATGGCTCTTGAGAACACTGAAAAGCAACCACCAGTATGAATGAAATCGGTTAACCAGCAAAGTAATTTTGTGCATGAACAGTCAGTAAAACTTGCCAAAGCAATGCTGAACCATCCATAATACCAATGGTGAACTTCCAGTCTCATATGAGACCTTCAGCTCTACATAGCCATATAGCTTTATTAGATATTTTGAAGAAAAAGACCAGGCTAAATTTAAGTCTCCTCTACCATTAATGGTAGAGTCCAAGATTACTACATCAAGATTCATAGTCTAAGCTACAGTCGATTCAAAGTATAAATAGTCTTTGAACGGATTCCAACCTTAATTTATCCATTAAGCGAACACTACTAAGAATAAACGTTCAGTATTCTGTCAGTGGTCAAACACATAATTTGTGCATTAAAATACGTGGCTCATTGTTATAGAGGCTGCGAATTATGTAACTCAGAAGACGTTGGTACTTGGAGGTTTGTTTTGTGACTTGTTTCAGGAAAGACGATTTGTAGGAATACCTGGGTCCTAAGTCCATTACTGTATGAAAATTGGATAACGCCTTACCATTTATGGTTATGCTAGTTACTGAATATTCGTTATCCAAACGAATTTTTAAATGATAAAGCAGGGTTGTTACGATTATTAATTAGTTGAGAATAATTATTGATGTGAACAAATGCTTAGTTGTACATACACTAATTGAAGTACTCAGAGTAGACTGTTTATAATAGCTGTACAACATTTGTGTTTGTTCGCAAAAGTATAACAATTAACTAATGGAAACTAAACTGGACGATAAGAAACATCAATATCATTATTAGAAAGGATTTAAATGTTCCCTTTGTCGACAATCTTGACTGGAGTTTGATCAGCCCTTTTTGATATATGTTCATCTTATGCTGAATGCTTTGATAAAGCTACTTTTCATGAGTTTTTATAGAACTGTAAAGTATTCACGAATTTGACTAAAAGCAATCTGTTATATAATAAAGACGACTTCTGTGATTATAATATAGTATCTGATGAGAAGTAGATTTATTCAGTTGTCAGAAATGTTTATCACTAATTGACATCGAAAGTTATTCTCAAAGCGGTAAGTGGTAAACACGTATGACAATGTGTATTAAACTACTTGAATATTTTTAAAACAAATTAATTCTTAATGAAAACATTGATCAGTCAAGTACATTTGATTTTCTATAATAACGCTTAGGTGTACTTTTTATTAGTGACTTTTAAAAACCGTTAACAAACAATGTAGAACAAGTGTAGTACACGAGACCACAGACGGGAACAACTAGATGTATTTTTATACATTACAGAATATCTTGGTAAAATCTGAAAACCATACAGTAAATAATTCATTTGCAAAATGTCCATCAATTGTGTCAGACGTTATTGTTCTTTCGTTTCTATACCAATCACTTTCTGTTATCATTCTCTTCGCTTCGATCTTTTCAACCTTCCACCGCCAGATATTCTACTTTCTATCGGTCATACATACTACATACATCTGTTGACATCAGTAGCACACACTACACCAGTAACTTCACCATCAGTGTATTTTATTAAATTTATTGTTTTGCTTGTAATGTTTTATAAATCAGACACTATCTTGAATTTCTCCACCATCTTTCAGCAGTTAGGATCAAATTTCTATAAAGATTGAAAATAGTTTACATTACAGACTGAATTCAATTAAATAACAATGTAAAACGATAGGAATCGCAACTTCTGGAAGGCAACTTTGTAGTTAAAGCTAACTTGCTGACTGAGAAGTCGGAAAGTTCTGATATCTATTCACAATAATGTTGTATATGAACATTATTGAGTAGTTACACGAAACTATTACTTAATAATGGCCAATATCATGCCACCTAATCCTTCAAATGATTATCTAATTCTCTCAATTGAGTTAAAGTATGACAAGTAGTCAGAGTGCATCAACATCATGTGCACTGTGTTTTGACGTTTGCTGGTTGGAAATCATCTGAAACAAACCCAGGAACTATGTTTCTTGCTAGGCCGATTTCATCTGTAAGCCCTATATGCACTCATGTAGAAAATGGATAACTCAGTAGAAATGTTCATGATTGAGCTCCTGAGAGAGGGGTGTTAAAATTTCAAAAATATGGTCTTTTCCATCAAGACTATAGGCATCCCTTGTTGACATCATCATTTTATCAAATTTATTCATTTCATCAAAACAAATCAAACTGAAATCAGTGATTGTTATAATAGAATTTATTGTTGTACCATTGAACTATAGAAATCTAGCTGATCATTTCCTATAAAAAGTAATTTTTGCGCATAGGTATGTATGTGTGTCCTGTTCAAACAGTCAAACTGATATGAATTTTATATGTAACGTAATAGAAGAATAAAACAGTTACCGATATGAAATGCCAATCAAGATGTTTGAAAATCTTTGTTGAATCTACTTAATCACCTTGTCTTGATACATTTTTTTGAATGACATATAAAAATATAGAAATAAAACCATGTATATTCCATCTGCTAAACGAGCTCAATAGATACCTGAATATTTTAGCTTAGAAACGTTCATTTAAATATTTTTAAAAGTTTGAGAGCCATCGAAAGTTTACAAAACCTATCTCAATTTTTATTTACTGTGTTTAAAAACTGCTTAATTTAGATTCTAATAGTTGATGTCGAATGTGAAACAGGTATGCACTTCAGGCAATGGATGAATGGTTTCGCAAGATCATGAACCGATTGAAGTCACACATTAACACCATTGGATACCAGCTGATTGGATTAAATGTCAAGCATTCGCAAGACTGAGGTCCTTGGTTCGGGTTGTATGTGTGTGGAATCGTGGATACGTACTACTGAAGAGTCCCTTACTAGGACGAAACGGCCGTCCAATGCTTCCATGTTTTCAATGGTGAGCTAGCTCAGATCGACTCATGAACTCAATTGTTGAGTTCAATGAATGGTATAAATGCTTGAAATAATTGTCACTAATTAAATACTTTCACTGTCTAACAAATTTCGGATTGTGACATGGTTGAACTACACTGGCCAAGGTTTCTGACTAGAACTCCAAGAAATACATCTTAAAGCCAGTTACAAGTGAGCTCATAATGATTATGATCAGAAAGGGGGATTTTTGATATTGTAGTGATGGTGGACGGTGGAGCGATTTCATGGATTGTTTGAAGTTTGAAATTAACACCGTTGGATGACGGCTTAGTGGTCTAGAGGCTTAGTGTCCACTCGCGAGAACGAGAGTCCTGGGTTCGATTCCCGTGTGCGGGATCATGGGTGTGCATTGCTGAAGATTCGCATAGTAGGATGAAACGGACGTTCAGTGCTTTCAGGTTTTCCGCGGTGATCTAGCTTTAATCAACCCATGAATTCAATTATTAAATAACTACAATCTACACAAAACCCCATTTCTTATATTGTAGTCATTGCTTAACTAATATATCACTGATAGTATTGAATGATGTCCGCTTAATTCTTCAAACGGATAAAAGTTTAGAATGTAGATCATTGGCTCATGATTCAGTGATTCGAAACATACAGTACTCAGGTTTTGACTTAAAGGTCATACGTTTTATTCTATGAATGAACTTTTACGCTGACAAACAAAAGATTTTAAATTATTAGAAAGTAGTGTAAATTAACGTTAAAATAAATAATTTTCATAAATGTAAACTTTGATAAATATTAGTACAGTGTGAACAAGCATGATGTAACGAAATACTCTCATTGATAGCATAGTAACAAAAACAAAAAAAAATATTGTCAGTACAGGGTTGTAGAGATTATTAAGTTTTTGATTGAGATCATGAATCGATTAATGTTAGAACACCATAGAAAACCTGGAAGCACTGGATGGTCAATTCGTCTTATTGTGCGCATCCACGATCCCATGAGCGGGATCACAATGAAAAACAAAAATATTGATTTAAATAAACTAGCTGATTATCAGATAGTTATCAATGAAATATTGTAATGAAATCAAGCGTTAAAACGACCCTTTGGTCACGTTATCAATGTAACTGTTATAACTTGTGAACCTGTGTGCCCCGTTTATTGTATAACGCAACGATACTGCTAATCAGAGAGTGGCGAATTATCGATCGAACCAGTGACGCATAAAACATGTGCAAGCAGCCTACAGTCCTTATTGGTCTCGCTTCCTGTCTAGCCGAGCCAGTTAAGTCCAGAACACAAATCTCAGCCTCTGCAATATCAATCATTTATTTCAAACATACGGGGTTTATATACCAATCAAACCAACCACAACGTACCATAAAATAGAAAATAACATTTGTACAATATTTGGCCAGAATTTGCTGTGAATGAGGGAAGTAGTGATTAACAGACAGGGAATAATTCAAGAATAGTAAATCGTATAATAATAGTTCATTGATCAAAATAAAACTCATAATAAGAGGGACATGAATATGAACAGTTTATTTGTACAACAATTACACGATAAAAATATACTCATACTATTGGTCCATAGATGGATCCCAAAAATTACCATTCATTATTCTTATCGGGATATAACAATAACTATTTGGTTAAGTAAGTAAAAACTATATAACTTACAATGCTTGATTCACAATTATTGCAATAAATCAAAGAAAATTCATTCAGTTACATGAATGGATCCTTAAAAGTTATCATTCATTATGCTAATCGAAACCTAACAAGAATAAATATTTCATTTGTTCAATGATACATTATGGATCAACCAATGATACTAAAAGATTTTAGTGGAATAAATCAAGAGTAATAGGTCTTTTTCTGAAATTAAATGGTGGCTGTAGGCAGTCGACAGGAAACCTTGGACCCGGGTTTCGTGCTACTTGACACTCGTCAGCAAGGTGTACCTGTAATCTTGAGGGAACTGGTTCTCTCTGGCGGATTCGATCTTGTGTCACCGCCATCTAATCTCAATATATAGTGCCCGCAATGTCGAGTCACCTAGACTTGTGGCTACATTGCAACATGATCGATAGCATGCGATCTGCACTAATAAGGACTAGACATGAATAACAGTGATCGCCACCCAGTGATCAATCTATTGTGATTAGATTAGATGAACCAGTAGGTTAGTTGAATTTATTTATTTATTCAGTTACTTAATTCGAATTATAAATATTGATTAATTTGAACAGTTTTCTATTTTCATCCGTTCAGTTTACCTTTTATAATAATGGTTCATAGACTATTGTCTATTTTTATGACTATTATTACTACTATTATTATATAAATGAGTAGTATATGAACCAGTTAACTTCAACTAACTATTTAGGTCATTTTATTCTATTAATAAAAAGGGAGAGAGAGAGAGAAAGAGAGAAGTATTTTCGTCTATTTTTCTTTTATTTATTATTTCCTATGAGTGAATTCATACAAACTTAGCCTAGTTCAAATAGGTGTGGTTTACAATTTGACAATAATAATAATTGGGAATTTATGTTAGTTATATATTCAATCTATAATTTTAATAGGCGTTTTATTCCTTTTTCTTTTTCTTTCTTTTTCTTCTAAAAAAAACAAGTCAATGAACTTATTTATTTTAAATTAATTTTTCCAGAGAAGAAAGAACAAGTGAAGTTGTTTCAATGAAGAAAAATCGTTTTTTTTTTTGTTTTCGTTTCGACGAGTTCTCTTCGTTGGAACGTCTTCATTGCTTGCTTTTTGTTTTTTACCGGTATAGAGGTTGTGGAGATTATTAAGTTTTTGATTGAAATCATTGATGTTAGGCCACCGTCGGAAACCTGGAAGCACTGGACAGCCATTTCGTCCTACTTCAGAACTCCTCTGCAATGCGCATCCACGATCCCGCTAGCGGGATTACAACCAAAGGCCTTCAGTCTCGCATGCGAACGCTTAACCTACTGGACCACTGAGTCAATATCCAATGGTGTTAGTGTCTAACATCAAACAATCCATGAGATTGCGCGACCACCTTCCATTGTACTGAGGTAGATACCTGTCTCTACCCGACATGGATTAGCTCCACTGGTCACGGTTTCTTACTAGAACTCCGAGAATCCCCTCACGAAACTAGTCACTGGTGGTGATTTTTGATGAATTATTTGGTCGCTTTCGTTGTTTTTTTCTCTAGCTGAATAGTTAAACTATACAAGCAAAAAATTAGCGCATTTAGAGATATCCCAGTGAGTTGAAATAAATAAATTTTCTGATGTTTCCTAACTTAGTGTAGGCTTCTTTCTTCAGAGAATAAATAATCAAATCAAACTTAATCCAAGTTTAAATAGTACAAAGAAACAACGTAAGCGTATTATATGCAATCACTCAAAAAACAGGTCTGAACAATTCAATGTTATGTCATTTCAGTCAAGGTGATTTATAAGCGACATTTATGTACGTTTGTGTGTGTATGCGTGCACTGTGTCGCTGTTCTTCTTTACTATTTAAACTTGGTTGAAATTTGATCTGGTTATTCATTGATTCTCTGATGAAGTGGCTTACATTATGTCACGAAACGTCAGAAAAATCTAGTTTTTCTACTCATTGGGATATTACAACCATATTTGTTTATTTATTTATGATCATCTACCCAATGCTCAATTTATTCGAAATTATCAAGTTAAACCTTGGTAATGATGCCCATATGCAAGAACTAAGTCATTTTATTAACAAATTACTGTTACTTACGATCTCATTTCCTTCATAGTTTAAAACGTTCAACAGTAGTATATAACAATCTACATTGAAATGTATGATTTTATTGTTTGTTTTTGTATTCTCTTAATTCACTGTTTTGTTTTAAACTCTCAGTTTAGTCAAATTAACCAAAAGCATGTCAGTATATTAGTCAACAATATACTAAGGAGCTTTCTAGTTGATGAGAAATTCTAAAACTGGTTGAACTGAGTTTATGCCATAAATTTTGTAATGTTCCCTCCATAATAACTCACATTGTACTGACAAACAACCATCTTAATAGACTGAGCATACAGAAAATTTTTATGATGTTTGTAAATGATTGGTATAGTGTTGCAGAGATAGTGGAGTTTTGATTGAGATCATGAACCGATTAATTTTAGAACATTATTGAAAACCTGGTAGCACTGGATGGCTATTTCATCCTACTATTGGACACCTCAGGAGTGCGCAACCATAGAAGACAATGGAAGATGATCACATAATATCGTGAATCGATTGAAGTTAAACATTACCACGTTGGATGATGGCTCAGTGGTCTAGAAGTTAGGCGTCCATGTGCGATATCGAAAATCCTGAGATCAATTCTTGTGCACGGGATCATGAGTGTGCACTGTTGGAGAGTTTAACGCTAGGACTAAACGGCCGTCTAGTGCCTTCATGTTTTCGATCGTGGTCTAACATTGATCGATTCATGATCTCAATATAAAAATGAGTTTTTACCATTAAAATACAGTATGAAAACAAATGGCATTATATCGTGCTGTTATTTAATATCGAAACACACAAGAGTACCCGGCTTTTTCAAGTATTTACTTTTTACATGGGAAAAATGACTTGGTTGCTCTAAATGAAATCATAGTTTCTAACTGCTCCGTAGACTGAGTCTCCAATCTATATTGATTCGTTTGAAATAAATGAAATTTCATAATTCACATTTTTTAAGCTGAGTTTTTGTAATTCACTCTGTTTCATTTTGAAAGTCATTTTAAAGATTAAAATATTTAATAATTTTACTTAGAATAAGGCAACTGCTTTAACAGAATCACTAAGTGAAAAGCCTATATATTAAATGTAGATATGATAGGACAAATGATTTAAATAAAATGTTGATCAGTCGAGACTACTAGACTTTCACTTTCTAAGTGGATAGGAATAGTCAGAAGAAAACTCTAGGTTTCATGCTTATCTTACTCGTCAGATAGACCTACTTTCTATAATATGGCAATTGATGACCTGTGATCGATTAGTTGAGATATTTAATTCTTACTGTAGGTCGGTTGTGGTTCTAATACTCTAATGGTAATGTGACCAACCTTCGAAGATGAAAAGAATTTGTTGATGTTAGATGTTATCAGTGTATTCTAATTGAAACCTTATGTAGACTGGTAATTTTTTATGAGTTCGTGCGCGAGCCTTACAGGTCCTAGGTTTGAATCTCGCGAGGTGGGATCATGAATGCGCACTGTTGAGGGGTCCCACAATAGGACGAAACAGCCGTCCAATACTTCCAGGTTTTCCATGGTGGTCTAGCTTTAATTGACTCATGGTTTCAACTATTGAAATTATTATAATATCCATAAAAGCCTCTTCTGATGTTAAGTTTATTTTCGTCTAATTTTAAAAATGATATTCTTCATATCAAGGACTTTATTTGATTTAAAATTACAATCAGTATGAAAGAATGGTACTATTGTAATTACTGATGAAAAATAGCCTTAAGAAGTAGAATTATCTCGTCCCAGAGAAAGTTGGAATTGTTATATTATGGGTCCATTCATGTATTAAGAACTGTAGTTACCGGAGCATATAAAAAGTAATGAACTAAGAGTGAAAATTATTGACCAGAAAATAGCCAAACTTACTGTGTTAATATGGATTAAAGAATCATCAAGAACAATTATGTCCATCCAAATTGTAATTTACTAAGAACATTCGGAAAAAATAAAGATAACTTGAGACTTTCCCATCACCCATGAAGCTTTTAGATAAATTCTTATATACGAAAGGTAATAACAGTATCTGACTGTATTATCTTGAAATAGAAGTGGTTCGTCAGAATGATAACTTCAATCTTCTATTTATTGCGAGAGCATAAGACTGTTTTGTCAATGAAAAGAAGAAAACCGGAATGTAGGAAGGGATAGACAGATTCATTAACCACTAATTAATTATTATCCACAATAATGATATTTATAGTAATAATAACAAATTAATCATCATTATAAACATTTAGTTGATCATTAATGTGTGAATGGACTGAACCAGCAATTCATCAGTAGACTAATATATAAGTATAATTTGCAAAATCAATACAATAACTGACTTGACTGGGAAATATAGTTTATCAATGAATTATTTATTTGCCTACTCTTGAACATTGATGTTTTATTTATTAGAAACCAACGTCTTATAATAACTATGATAACTTTTCATTTCATGTATTATTGTTAACACTATCTTCAGAAGTCACCAAACAAGTCCCATAGTAGAAAAATACCGACATGACAATATAATGCAAGTTATTCTTTTCTATTATTCTAACAAGTCTTACTTATCTGTTCTTAGTTAATTTAGGTATTCTTTGATTTCATAGTATAGTTTTCTTTTAAAAACTCAAGGGTGTTTTGTGAATATTATGGTAATTTCAATAGCTGAGATTATAAGTTAATTGAAGCTAGACCACCATGAAAAACCTGGAAGCACTGGACGGTTGTTTTGTCTTATTGTGAGTCTCCTCAGCAATGCGCAGCTACGATCCCGCCTCACGAAATTCAAACCCATGACTTGTCGGTCTCGCGCGAGAACGCTTATCATCTAGACCAGTCAGCCGGCATCCATTAGTGTTAATGTCTAACTTCAATTAATCCACTATTCTAGCAACTTTTTCTTGTCTGTTCTTAGTTAATTTAGGTATTCTTTTATTTTACAGTGTAGTTTTCTTTTAAAAACACAAGAGTAAAATATCTGAAAATAATGCATAACTTGAAATAAGTTCACTTAGTGTTGTTTGCTTGTATCTCTACATTGTTGTTTACGACTGCAATTGATCCGGCTTACGAGTTCCAAATAGGACGAAACGCGCATCAAACTAGATTCTACTGCTAGCTAATAACCATCTTTGCTTATAATGCTTGTGAATTAAAGCAATACTGAAGCAATACGCACAGTATGCACATATGTCTGCAAGAGAAAGACTGATCAATTGAAGTCCTAAACATCAATCAGAAGATTCAAGTATACAATACCAAGTGAATCAAAACTTTACTCCATTGCACAAGCAACTGACTAACAAGACTCAGAAGATAATTGGATTTCGGAATGTCGTTTGAAGCGATCGGTACTTAGTTCAAGTCCCATAGTAAACATCAACTCTGCGATGAAAGTACATCCAGCTGGCGAGTCTTAAATAGGACGAAACTCCCTTCCTTGTTTCCATTGCTAGCCACTATCCATTTTTGCTTAAACTTAGAATAAGATTTGATCAAATTGATCTAGAACACCTAGTATATTTAGATATATTGTTCAGAGTTTCATTTATAATTAGTTTTATACATTCATCATTTATACAATCAACGAGATAAGTAATTAATTTAATATGAATGACAACGTAATTCTATGGTTTACTACTCAACATAATATAAATTTCCATAATCATTATTACGAAATTCGTATTAAACAATAACAATAAGGAATTATGTGTAGTAAAACTAGAAGAATGAAAGAAGATAACATGAACATGAACATGAAGATAATGTAAACTTATTCTTTACAATATAATATACAATTAAAAACAAAAGAATAGATAACATGCAATGGAAATGTGGTTTACATATTTCATTTAGTTAGAATGTTTTCTGTATTGAAACAAAATATCTAATGGAATCTATTCATTAATATAAAGCATGTATGGTTTGAGATTACCTTATTTGAAATCTAAGACTTTTATAACAAAAGTTATTGAGAATTGAAAAGGTATTGGTTGTAAACTTAACGATATCAATCAAGTAATAGATAGTAGACATTAGATGAGGTGGTATAGAAGTAATATGCATTGAGCATTCATTTATACAACATCTTCATAATCTTTGAAGTAGTTTTACTCATTCAAAAAATCAAACATGATGTATATGTATACATATATATTTACATTATTAGTGTAGGCGAGATATCCGTCTATCAACCAAAGGACGTGTTTACTGTCTAGCACTTCATTCCATCCTACTTTTTGGCAGTGAAACATGGCCGGTAAGAGTAGAAGATATTCGTAGGTTACTAGTATTCTATCATAGGTGTCTTCGAAATATTGCTCGTATATCCTGGGACCATCGAGTAAGTAACGCAGTTATTAGGAAACGGGTACTAGGTAAGGATGGCAAACCAATTGATGACGTAGTGAAACTTCATCAATAGAGATGGCTGGGACATGTGTTACGTATGCCCAACCACTGACTGCCTCGACGAGTGATGTTCAGTGGTATAGGAGTAGATTGGAGGAAAGCTAGGGGAGACCAGATCAAAACATGGCACAAATCCACGAAGCCACTGAGAAGTGGACGGAGTCATGTTGGTAGGTGTAGACTACCTGGTTGGGGACAGCGAGATGATAGCAACCGATGGTTAGAGACCTTAAATGACATGGCTGAAAATCGTTTGCAATGGCGCAGGTGCATACACTCTTTGTGTTCTCCCAAATTCTAATCTTCTGAATTCTTCATGTCCCTTTATTTTCTTCTTTTTTCAAATTTATTTCACTGGATTATACTCTTCAAATAACATCTCCAAACCCTAATCTTTCCGATTACTGCTTATACTCTTACTACCTCTACTACTACGTGATTTGAATCGACCACTGCATCTCTGTGCTAATGTGGTATGGCAACTCGAACTGATGTACGTACATAGGAAGTTCTACGTTGTTACTGACTGACTGATAATAGATGTATTTTTACGATACCCTAATGAGTAGTAAATTGTATTTTTTTAAGTTTCGTGACGTAATATAAGCCCTTTCATCAGACTGAACAAGTAAACAGTATATAGCCTAACAAGGCAAAACAGACAAATGATAAACCACATAGTGAAAACCTCTTTTAGATAACAGTGAAAAATTTAGCAATTTCTGCATCGTGAATAATGATATAATCAAAAATATAGGGTTAATAGTGATGTAGACTATCTTTAGTAAAGAAATACAGATTATTATCAGAAGGGGTTTTTGTGGATATTATAGTAATTTTAATAATTGAGATCATGAGTCGACTGAGGCTAGATCAACATGGAAAACCTGGAAGCACTGGACGGTCGTTCCGTTTCCATGGTGGTAGAGCTTCAATTGACTCATGATCTCAACTATTAAAAATACAGATTAGTAAAATATTTGCATTTAAAAGTAATTCCTCAATTTAAATTAAGTAACTTATCATAGGTTTTCAATCATAAACAATGCAATAAATCTTGTATATAACTGTTCACAAAGATATCCAGTCGCGAGGGGGAGGGTCTTGGGCGAGCACTTCTAAGGAGGCCTTACGAATTTATGCGATATTGGTAACATGAAAACTATTCGAAACAAGTTAATCTGAAATGTTTTTTTGTTTGTTTCTTTCCTAATGTGTTCTGAAGCAAAAACAATAACACATTTATCGCTTAGGCCACTCAACAGCATTCTCCATCCAACCCTGTCCTGGGCAATCCTTTCCAGCTCTTCCCAGTTTTTATTCATTCCTTTCATATCTGATTCTACTTCCTGACGTTTTGTGTCCTTTGGCCCTCCACTTTTCAGTCTCCCTTCAGGATTCCATGTTAGGGCTTGCTTCGTGATGCAGTTTGATGATTTGCGTAATATATATCCTATCCATTTCCATAATCTTTTCCTAATTTTCTCTTCAGTTGGAAGCTAGTTTGTTCTCTTAATCATTAGGCTGTTACTGATGGCATCCGGCCGATGGATGTTGAGTATCTTGCATAGATAGCTATTTATAAATACTTGTACCTTCTTGATGATCGTTGTTATAGTTCTCCAAGTTTGAGCTCCTTACAGTAGAACTGCCTTGACGTTCGTATTGGAGATTCTGACTTTGATATTGGTTGAAAATTGTTTTGAGTTCTGTATGTTCTTCAATTGTAGGAATGCGGCCCTTGCTTTGCTAATTCTCGCCTTTACGTCTGCATCCGAACCTCCGCCTATAGCTCTTCTAGAGTTACTGCCGGTCCCAAGCATGGGCAAAGGAGGAGGGTTAGGCATGGAGTTAGCGACCTCATTCCGTAGAAAACTAACTGGCCAAAAAATGCTAATATATTTATCAACTAATCAATAATCGTATTGTAATATTTTTAATTTCTCTTGTTGGTTCTGTGGATTCTCCAAGTTACCGTGGAGGCCTTGGAGACGCTAAAGCTTCACATGATGCTATGTTCTTCCCGGCTATGTGTTACGATTCTTCTTTATCTCCTGATCGAAGTCCTCAGATAGATAGTCTTTGTACTCCGGAAGCATTTTCATCAGATATTATTAACTGAGGTTTTGAAATGCTAATTTTAATGTGATAATCGAGGGAATAGTGTTATTAATGGAATCATTCGTAAAATTTCAATCATTTATTTGTTAGAAGTCACTCAATTTGATTGAATAGAAACTAAAGAGTTATAGTTGTTTATAAAGTATTCGAATAACTTATATGTCTGACAAGGAAACAAAGTATCCATCTCGATTAGAGATGAAACCCATAAAATAACCAATAAGGTTGCTCTAACTCATTTTGTATTAAATGTTCAGGTTACTTTCTTTCGCGTATATAATCTAAATCTAAATAAAAACTTCATTAGAGATCTTTGCTTTACATGAAAGTCTAATATTATTAATATGTATAATGAACTAAGTCAAACAGAAAAGTGGATTTTCATAAATTATGTTAAATACTGGTCATGTGCACATTAGTAACATGATTTAAGGTGAATAAGATTGATGCTAATCACCCAAGTATGATCATACATCTTAACAACAATGATGTCACAGTGAAGTGTACATTTCATTAGAGCTATATTTACCAGACTTACATCTAGCTTTCCCAATATTACCATTATATATATATATATATATATATATATATATATATATATATATATTCTCGTTCAGGACTAGAGACTAAGCAACAAAACGTTAGTCACCTAAAATGTTCTCTTAAAGTGTAAAATCGTCTGAATCCTACAATAGATTCATTGTGTTTTGAGTAGACTTTTGCTGATAACTGTTACTAAAAAAACTAACATACATGATTTCTATTCTCATTACTAAATGATGTTCCTCCAAGATTTCTGACGAATTTCAACTGACAAACAACCAACTTTCATAGCTTCTTACTGGTTGTATTAAATCAACTAATACAAGACAAAACACAAGATAAAGATGAAAAGTCAATTACATTGATAGAGGCTTTACAGTGTGATCAATCTGTAATAAACTCTAAAGAATGTAATATCTGTTACCATTAAGTAACCGGCTAGTGCATCTACACTATATATATATATATATATGGTACGTTTACACAGTAAAAGCAGTCGTTAAAGATTAAGAAACCGTATAACTCCTTTAAGAAAAAGAGAGTTCACTTCTAATAATACCACACCATTAAACAACTATTTATTCGTATTTGTAGTATTTACGGACGGATCATATTCTCTTGTTTATTATGGTATAATCATTTCATAATTAGCTTTATGGATGGAAATAATCAACCGTTTCTAGAGATAAAAATAAATTCTAAAAGTAACGGACCATTGAACAATTAATAAAATACAATGTTTCAATGGTTCAATAACTATACAAAGGTTTAACATTTAGACTAGTTAGTTTGCTGTCAATAACTCCAGGTATATTTTGCGCCGTATTTAACAGGCTAATGTTTCTTTATCTTTTATTTTCATTCGACTTTCTAGAAAAATCAATCATAAAGAACTTAATTCTACTTGTATCTTCCCATTGTTCTTTAGGACTTCAATCGATCTCTTGATCTCTTGTTGCCATATATGGATCCTGTGTGGATTGCCTCGATATAGCCTTAAGTCACAAGCTTTTTAAGTAAAGATGGGTAGTGGCTAGTAGTGGAATCCAGTTTGACGCGCATCTCGTCTCATTTGAGACTCGTCAGCTGGATGTACCTGAGAATTTAAACTTCAACCCATCGCACAAGCAAGTGGCTATCAGGACTCAGTAGCTAAGTGGATAAAGTGATGGCGTTTGAAGCGAACGATACTGGGTTCAAGTCGCGAAGTGAACATCAACTCTGAGATGTGGGCACATCCAGTTGACGAGTCCCAAATAGGACGAAATGTGTGTCAAACTGGATTCCACTGCTAGCCACTATACATCTTTGCTTAATTTCATTGAGTTTCATGATAAGAAATGATAACTAAAAGCAATGATATCAGTTCGTTTCTCTCATATCCATAGGAGTAGAACATTCCATAAGGTACAAATAGTTTATGTGGGAAAGTAAACAATTGAGCACAAAACTGAAAACGTTTTCTAAAAATCTGTGTGAATATTAAAAGAACAGTTATGGAAGTAATGTTATGCATAGTAAATGAAAATTATTGGAAAATGATAGGGTTTATTTAACGATGTAAATTTATCTTAACGATATAGTTCCCTAAACATGAAATTTAATTCCAAAAAAACTCATGTATTTACATCACTATAGTGTAATTGCATTTACTGATCACTTGGCATACACTTTTACCCAAACATTAATTAGAATGGCGAGACTAAAATTTATGGACGAACCAATCACGTATAAGATAACAGATCTCAAATTTTTGCACGAAATTCACTCATCCATTTGGCCAAATAGAGTTTTGGCATCATAGTTGATATCAGTTTGTGATGTAAACCCTTAATCTATTTCCCAACCCTAAATATCAACTGTAGATCATCATTCTAATTCCTCACACTGGTTTATAACCTTCATTTAGCCTTAGAAAGTAGGTGGACATTCTCAAGATCACCAAGGCATCGCTCAAAGGTCGTCCATAAATTATAGTCTCACCATTAGAACATTTTATCATCGTGGAGCACAATAATCAAAATTTGTCAGATATTCGTTATATATGACAATGTATGATCTTTACTTGTTCAACTGCATATATCAAGGCAAAATTATTTGGGAGAAAACAGAAAGATAAATATAGTATAAAACAGTTTCGTGTGTCATTATTAATTTGGGGTTTAAACTATGTGACTAAAGAATTTGTCAATGTTTGTTACCTGGGATTTTGATGGGCATCCCTTGTAATTTTAATTGTCTAATTTTGCAGAAAAACAATAGTTACTGGAACGACTGAACTATATTTGCAAGTACAAAACATTTCAATTACAGTTCGCCACCTTCATTGATCCATTAAAACGTTTCTTATTTTCATTCTTCCATTTTTTAATATGATCCGATCTATTGAACTGGCAATAACTTAACATTTGGGTAGTTACTAGAAGTGCGCATTAAAAAACGTAGGGAGCAGAAGTTGGTGATAGTAAGTTGTTCACTTAGTCTGATACTCTGAAATCCAATGTCATCAACATCAAATTCTTAATTTTATAAAAGATCTTTTCTTTCTTCATTTCTATAAAGGAATCATTTATTCATAGTATAGGTTTGTGAAGATTGTTAAGTTTTGATTGAGATCATCAATCAATCTAAGCTAGATCACCATTGGAAACATGGAAGCAATAGACGGACGATCCGTCCTAGTATGGAACTCCACAACAGTGCACATACATAATCCATCATGTGCGACTCAAACATAGAACCTTTGATGTAGCGCGTGAACACCTAACCTCTAAACCACTGAACCGGGATCCAACGGTGTCATTGTCTAACTTTAATCGATCCATGATCTTACGCCACCCTTCACAGACTATTGTTTACCGTTTGAATTACTGGATTTTCTAATAAGAATAGAATGTCTACTGAGAATGAAATTTTTCATAGAAAAAAATCCACTATAATGTTTGAGTGAAAAAAAAGTTTTATTACTGAAAAAAAAAGCAAGAGTGTTAAAATAAAGTGATAGGACAGGTATGGTCTTATCATTGATTTGTAATGACTTATGTATTTGTTTTCCAAAACTATTATTATTGTTTTTCGAAGAATTACTTCAGTTCATCATGTTATCCTTCATTTGATAGTTTATAAATACTACAATTTAGTGTGAAGTGTAAAGTTTAAATTGGGAGGGAGGCATGGGTAAAACTACTTAAAAAGTACGTATATACCAGCATGGATGAATCATCCAGATATAAGATAACGAGTAAATGAATTTTGGCGCGAAATTCATTTTTTTTTCATTTATTTAAATAGAGTTTTGGCATTATAGTTGATATCAGTTCGTGATAAAAACCCTTGATCTAACTTTTAACATTAACCATCAAACTGTAAATCATAATTTTAACTGGTTTATAAACCTTATTATTATTATTTTAACACATAGATATTGGTACAAGGAGGCACGAAATACATATGCGCCACACAAATCTCATTCGATATGTGTGAGGGCTGTGATACTGCCCAGGTGCCCAAACCGAAGCAGGTGGTTCTCTTAGGGGGCCACACCCCGAGCCTTTGACCTGAATGTCTGATCCACAAGGCAGTGGAGCAACGTAAGGAGATACAGTCCCATGGAAGCCGGTGACCAACAATAGGTTCATACGCCATTTGTTCCCGCAGGATACTGGAGCCCATGTGCACCATTGGTTTGGAATCCGGTTAAAGCACCGGACATTCGCTTTTCGTCCTCTCATTTTCGTAAACAACACTCCCGCCACGAGAAGGCAGTGAGTAGGACTTCCCTGGCAGAGGCTATATACGCGTGGCCATGTGAGAGCATTTCGAGAGGGAGAGCGGACTCTCCCCACTCTCGGCCGTACCAGGGTATTTGGGGTGTCTATTCTCAAGGTTAGTTCAAAGTTGCTTCAAGGTCGTCCATAAATTATAGTCTCACCGGACAATCTTTTATCTAAAAGTATATATACTTGTATACATTTATGCATCTTCATACATACAAATCATATTGAGTTCCTTTATCTGTATCTATGTGTTATATGTTTGTTCATTTACATAAATGTCTAGTTTCAAAAAATATATAGCACAGTATAGAAGTCAGAATCATTATCTCTTGTTAAAACTGAGGTAAATCTAGTGTTTAATAAATGAAATAGAATTGAATATGAAACATTCTTTTAAAATCTAAGAATAACAACAACAACGAAACCAACAAAATATGAAAAGAGACATTTTAGCATAATAAGAAACGAAAAACAAGTATTCCGTGTTTAATGAACACTTTGTTGATTCTTCTTTCTCTTCTTCTTCTCCTTCTCCTTCTTCTTCTTCTTCATCATTCGATCGACTTATTCATCCATTTATTTGTTTACATGTTTATTTATTCACAGTTCTTTTTATTTATTTCTTTATTTTCTTTTGGGGGAATATGAAAATAATGAAAGTAAATCGAGTGAATAAATACTTATGAACAAAAGAAAAAGGAAAGAAAATTAGTTGAGAAATAGTGAGAAATGTAAAGTAAGAGAGCGAGAGAGAGAGAGAGAAATAGTTTGTCTGTTTAAGAGGGGAATAGGAAGAGCGAGAGATAGACGGAGAGAGAGAGAGAGTAGAAGAGATAAATTTAAAAAAATGAAAAGTAAGGAAAATAAACTCTTGCATAAAAAAAAAATTTCCTGACACGAAACAACCTTTTAAAAAAATAACTTATTTTACTATTATCTAATTGGTCAACTAAGTCCATTAGTTGGTTGTCATGACACTGTTGATAAGTAGTTGTCAAGGTTTCCAAAGCTACATCTATATTGATAAAAAACTTTTTTTGTAGGGAGATGGGCCTCAATTTCAGATTGTTTTTTGAGGAAAAAAAATCCCATAACAAAGGAAAAGAAAAAGATAATTAAACTTTGGAAAAACCCACATCAACAAGGCAATCAACAAAGAAAGTAAAAAGGTTGTTAATTAAATTTTTACGGAAAAATTAAATTTATATATATACATATATATTAAAGAAATTTATTATTGTTGACCGCTTATCTCTCTTTATTCATTTAATCTTGATGTGCATTTAACTAGGGCAAAGTAAAGGATATTTAATTCAGAACATTAGTATAATATGTACATTGTAATTTAACCACACAATTATGTTGATATATATATAGTGTATAGTATATGTTTCCCTACGTACATGTTTATATAATTGTCTATGCGGAAATTTATCAGTTTAGATATACACCTCAATTAGAAAAAAAAGGTGAATAAATTAATCTTGTTAGTATTAAGTTCTCAAATAGACTTAAATTAAAGTTTCCAGAGTAGAGAAAGAGAGAGCAAAGGAGAGAGCAAGAGAAAGGGAGAGCAAGAGAAAGAGGGAAGGAGAGAGAGGGGGAGAAAAGGAGAGATAGAAAGAGAGTAAGTAATACATTGATATATTAATTATATTAGTTTATAAGTAATTAGCTTTTTATTGCTTTACAACAATGAATAGTATAAGTGAATTAAGTAGTAAACATTCTTTCTTTGATATAATTACACATTTTCTTTTGAAAAAAACAATATTTTTAACTAGTAGATAATTAATTATTCATAGTGTACTCTATTTGTATAAAATTTTAAGTAAATTTCTCACTTATGATTAATGAATTTCAATTTGATAACTGTAATAAATTCTAGTTTATATATCCTTAGTAGTATGTATTTCATGAGATTGTGTTTATGATGTAGGAACTCTTAACTATGTACTGACTTACATACTTACGCCTGTTACTCCTAATGGAGTATAGGCCTCCGATCAGCATTCTCCAACCCACTCTGTCTTGGGCCTTCTTTTCTAATTCCATCCAATTCTTATTCATTTTTCTCATGTCTATTTCCATTTCCCGGAGTAATGTGTTCTTTCGTTTTCCTCTTCTCCTTTGGCCTTGAGGATTTCATGTGAGAGCTTGTCTTGTGATGCAGTTCGGTGCTTGCCTCAATGTGTGTCCTATCAACTTCCAGCGCTTCTTTCTGATTTCTTCCTCTGCTAAAATCTGGTTTGTCCTCTCCCACAGTAGGTTGTTCTGATAGTGTTTGGCCAACGCATCCGAAGTATTTTGCGTAGACAACTGTTAAGAAATAATTGTATCTTCTGGATGTTGGCTTTCGTAGTTCTCCAAGTTACTGCTCCATACAGTAGAACTATCTTGACGTTTGTATTGAAAATCCTGACCTTGGTGTTGGTTGACAGTTGTTTTGAGTTTCAGATGGCCTTCAGTTGTAAATATACTGCTCTTGCTTTACCGATCTGCGCTTTCACATCTGCATCAGATCCACCATGCTCATCAATGATCCTGCCTAAATATGTAAAGGTTTGTACAACTTCTAAAGCTGCTCCGTCAAGTTTGATCCGATTAGTGCATGTTGTGTTGTATCGGAGAATCTTGAATTTCCCTTTGTGAATGTTGAGACCTACTGCTGCTGCTGCTATATTGGTCGTTTTATCCTGCATTTGTTGTTGCGTGTGCGATAGAAGAGCCAGATCATCTGCGACGTCTACATCGTCCAGCTGCATCCTAGCTGTCCACTATATTCCATGTTTCTTCCCAGATGTTGACGTCGTCATGATCCGGACGATTAAGAATACTTTATTAGAATACAATATTTCAATAATAATATTATGTAATAAATTGGCTATTAATTAAGTAAATTTCAGTGAGGACTTCAACACTGTTGAGAATAAGGTAGTTAGCCACTAGTGGATTTCAATTGATTCCTCATTAGATTACAAATTCATATATTCAAAGACGTCTGACAGTTCATCTTAGTATCTTATTAACTTTCTGTTTTATTAATAAAATAGAAACTGCGTTAAATAATGTGCTATGTCAAGAAAATTGTGTGTTTCAAAAGTATAGAACGTTATATCAGTAAAATTTAATAGACTGACTCTCTCTTCTACAAATTTGTTAATGATAATTAGTATTATGTTCTTAAACGACAAATGTTTGAAGTAAGCGAATGTGCTCTTCTATTTATTTGGAATAAATCATTGAGTTTTATTTTTGAATAAGTGTTCAAATGAGATAACTGGGCAGCATAATCTATAAACAAAGAGGATCGGATGCAAATGTGAAGGCGAGGTTTAGCAGAGCAAGGGCGGCATTTCTACAGTTGAACAATATACAGAACTCAAAACAACCACCAACCAATATCAAAGTCCGAATCTTCAATACGAACGTCAAGATAGTTCTGCTGTATGGAGCCAAAACTTCGGGAACTACCACAACATCATCAATAAGGTACAATTATTTATAAATAACTGTCTACACAAGATACTAAGTGTCCGTTGACCGGATAGTAACAGCCTACTGTGAGAGAAAACGAATCAACTTCCATCTGAAAAGAAAATTATGGAAGAACAATAGGAGTGGTGGATAGGACATACATTGTGAAAATCATCAGACTGCATCATGAGGCAAGTGCTAATTTGGAATCTTGAAGGAAAAGGAAAAAGTGAAAAACCAAGGAACACATTGATCTCGGAATCGGAAGAATGAATAACAACTGTAAATAATTGGGAAGGCGAGCTGAAGACAGAGTTCGTTGGATAAACCTGATGGGTGGCCTATGCTTCTCCTCGT
This sequence comes from Schistosoma haematobium, assembly GCF_000699445.3. Lineage (NCBI taxonomy): Eukaryota > Metazoa > Platyhelminthes > Trematoda > Strigeidida > Schistosomatidae > Schistosoma > Schistosoma haematobium. The sequence continues at coordinate 7,850,125 of NC_067202.1, read as the reverse complement.
GGGTTAACTTGAGTATTTAAGGAAATGAAGGGAAGTCTAGTTGATTGAATTTATACATTAACACTAATGGATTCCGGCTCAGTGGTCTGGAAGTTAAGCGTTCACGCGACAGACCGACGATTCTTGGGTTCGTGTCCTGCATGCCAGCTCGTGGATGCACATTGCTAAAGAGTCCCACAATAGAACGAAACGGCCGTCTAGTGCTTCCAGGTTTTCCATGGTGGTCTAGCTTCAATTGACTCATAATGTCAACTGTTTTGGAATTCTTAGAAAAAATGTGATTATGTTTGTTTCTAGTCAAAATATTAACTACGAGATTGCTTTTCTGTTCAAATTTATTGCCCATAAAATGTTGATTTTTTTCGGAAACAATGAATTGATAGAGCAAGACAAAACTGTACTCATTAAATGTAATTAAGCCATCAATATGTGGCTATAACTTTACACAATTGTCTTACGTTATAACTATTTAATGAATTCTGTCAATTAATTTAGAATTGGCAAATTAGATAGTATATAGCTAATCTGTAGATAGTTTTTAAATCTTTTATAAACTTTATAAGTAAATTTAGCCTTAAAACAACAGTCATAGATTATGACAAGTATCGTATATGAGACAGATATCAAGGAATTATAGTCTCACCCGATATTGTAAATCAATTATTTATTGCAATCATTTATATTTGTCTCAAATTTGATAATTGTATTAATCCACAACTGTAGTCGTAAAGCGATGAGACTATAATTTATGGAAGATCATTAAGCGACAAAAAAAACTCACCTTGAAAATGTTCACCTGCTTTCTAAGGCTAAATGAGGGTTATAAGCCAGTGTGAAGAATTAGAATGATGATCTACAGTTGATATTTAGGGTTGGGAAATAGATTAAGGGTTTACATCACAAACTGACATCAACTAAAATGCCAAAACTTTATTTAGTCAAATGGATGAGTGAATTTCGTGCCAAAATTTGAGATCTGTTATCTTATACGTGATTGGTTCGTCCATAAATTATACTCTTGACCAATATCATGAATTAACTGATGTTAGAAATTTAAAAAAAACATTAAGTGCTATGACAATGGTTTATCGTTTACCACAAGAGTTGATTGTTCTGTATCCAATCTCTAGTGGGATCCAGAATATGCATTGATAAGAAATCGTTATATAGGACAAAAACAGAAGTTCATTACTGTTCACGTTTCATTGTTTATCTAATCAGAGTCAGTCTCCTAAATAACCTACATAATGAATAATCTCTTCAAATATCTTATACTATTAATAATCAAATGTTTTGTTTCAATACTCAACAATAAATATAAACTTGCTTTAAGGGTGTAATTGTTTTTGGATAAGAGTTTAAAGTTAAGACTTTTAATAGTAATTTCAATGGTTAAGATCATGAGTCAGTTGAAGCTAGACCACCATGGAAATCTTGGAAGCACTGGGCGGCCGTTTTGTCCAATTGTGGGACTCCTCAGCAGTGCGCATCGAAGACCTCGCCACCTGCGAGTTTCGAACCCAGGACCTGCTGGTTTCGCGCGCGAGCACTTAACCACTAGACCACTGAGGAGTTCCACAGTAGGACGAAACAGCCGTCCAGTGCTTCCAAGTTTTCCATGGTGGTCTAGCTTCAAATGACTTATGATCTTAACCACTGAAATTACTATAATATTCAGAAAACCCATCTGGTCCTAATAGTAAGTTAATATAAACATAAAAATGATGAAATGCATACCTGATCTTAATAGTTAGTTTTTTTATATACAAATAAGTATACAGACTTTTTATTAATCAAGATCCAGTTGTATTTTACTCTGAAACAATTAACTGGAAGATAACATACATTATTTGTTACGTTTTTTTGATGGAGTTTTGTTCTCTGAGCTGGATGGTTTGATCGTGGAGCTTTCATCGTTCTACTGAACGACATCATCAGCACAAACTTCTATCAGCTCAGAGAACAAAACTCCATCAAAATTATCCACCTGAGCTACAAATCTCCACCATCTCATTATTTGTTACTGACGGATAGTTTTGTCAACCATTTATCACAGTAGATAATTCAAAAGCAAAATTAATTAAATATGTTTGATTGAGATAAATATTTAAAAAAAAATGAAATAGCGGTTTACTTAAGTCATCGACTATCAAAATTTATCGTTTTTTCTATACAATTAGAGTTTGAATGTTGTAAAATAATGAATAGTATGATGTATACTACTTATATTTGCAGATATAAGTAACAGGTAACATCATTTTAAAGAAGAATGCATACCAGTAGAATGTTGAGAAAGTCGAATGGAACAGAACAGGAATGTAAATGGAAAGTAATTACAATAACAAAAGAACTGAAAGATCATGAAGTATATGAAGAACAGCTAATGGAGGTTGTGCAAATTGTATGTTTAACGTATGGTTAACAAATTTTTGAAAGCACTCTGTAATCTCCCACATTCGAATTCTTTGCTCATAGCAATAGTAGTTCGAAATCAGAAATGATTAGTTTTACATTGAGTTCAAAGCTTAACAAACCTTTTTATTTAATATACTTAACATTTTTTTTCTTCTGTTAAACATATAAAAATTCAGAAGGAGTTTTGTGGATATTATAGCAGTTTTATTAATTGAGATCATTAGTCAATTAAAACTAGATCACTATGGAAAACCTGGAAGCGTTGGACGGCCGTTTCGTCCTATTGTGTGACTCCTACATGGCAGTACTCATCCACGATCTCGCCGCGCGAGATTCAAACCCAAGACCTATCAGTCTCGCGCGCGATCGCTTAACCATTAGGCCAGTGAGCCGGCATTCATTAGTATTGATGTCTAACTTCAACTAATCCACAAAAAATTGCTTATTCCCATGTTTATGTCCTTAAATAACAAACAAACAAACATGCATATAAAATAGAAGTACAATCGATAAAGGCGGTAATTTAATTGTCTTTCAATTGATCAGTTATTTATTAATTGTTTAAATATACCGCTTTCATTTAAATACACATATAGTAGAACAAGTAAATAAACAAAAGTTGTTCTATTAATAACATTGAACAGATAGTTTTACTGGTAATCAATCATTTCATCAACTTAGTATAATTTCCTTTTGTAAACAATGATAGAATTGTTATTATACACAATTCAATGCTTCTTAGAAGTAGAAATGAAGCATGTTACGTTTTACTTAATGAAATGTTGTTTTTTAATTATTATTTTAATTGAACTGTTGAAATAGCTCACTTGTTGTTCTACTTGTATCTTCTGGTTTTTATTTGGGATTGCATTTAATCAGTCTTAAAAAAACTTGTGACTTAAGGCTATATCGAGACGATCCGCACAGGATGCACATATGCTAACATGACACTGATCAATTACAGTCCTAAATAACAATAGGAAGATACAAGCGAATTTAAACTTCACCCCATTGCACAAACAGGTGACTATCAGAACTCAGTAGCTAAGAGGATAACGCGATGGTGTTTGAAGTGAACGATACTGGGTTCGAGTCGCGGAGTGAACATCAACTCTGGGATGCAGTTACATCCAGCTGACGAGTCCCAAATGGGATGAAACGCGCCTCCTATATTCCACTGTTAGCCACTATCCATATTTGTTAAACTAATCTTTTGGATGGATGGATAGATGTTAGAAAATATAAATGAGCTTTAAGCGCATACATATTTCTTTATTCAGATCATGAACCGATTGATGTTAGACTACCATTGAAAACCTGGAAGCACTGGACAGCCGTTTCATCCTAGTGTATGGGACTCCTCAACAGTGCGCATCCACGATCCCTCACCCCGCGAGATTCTAACCCAGAACCTATCAGTCTCGCGCCAGGCGCTTAACCAACTAGACCACTGAGCCGGCATCCAATGGTGTTAATGTCTAACTTCAACCAATCCATGAAATTGTGCGCGGTCATCTTCCATTGTACTGAGGTAGACACCTGTTTCTACCTGACACGGATTAGAAGATTAAACAATATTCTGTGTTATCTTGTTTTAAAAGACAATAATTTACGTAATAATGGGGGGGGAATTCTAATGATGTTTAGTGTTTTGTGATATTGATAAAATGGTAAACTACTGTTATCATGCGGAATACGGAATTATTAAATAGTTGGCTTTGGGTATTTCTCAATTATTTTTAATTTTCTTGCTTCTTTATTTGAATATTCTGATTATTTTCCTATGATTTTTGATTTGTTTGTGTATAAGCGATGATTTCCTTTATGTTGTGTGCTTCAATCTGTTAATTCCTGTTTGAAATATATGGATAAGGTGGCTGTCTACTTGCTGCTTTCCTATTTTGGATTGGATATTGAGGTAGAGAAAGAATTATTTTGATCATTACTCAAGGCTAAGTGTTGTAAATCAATTTATCATTGGTCAAGACTAAGGTGGTTAGTTCGTTACCTATTGGTAGGATCACGTCTTGGTGAGTAGAGATGTAAGAAGACCAACGAATACGAAGCTTAATTTTATGCCCAATTCAAAAAAAACATCTGGATACAAATTTGTTTAAAACATAAAAGTGTCTATCGAAACAAGCTATTCATTATTATTATTAATGTAATCCATGGAGTCTACGAAAGGTTATCGCAACTAAACAGATTTTGTCATTTAACACTTACATTAATAATAAACTGATGTTCAGTCTTGGATAGTTCTATTTAGTCAATATAAGACCCTGAACGTAGATTTAATGTTAGTCGGCACTCATCAGTATGGTACGCATGAAATCTTCAGGGGACTGGTGTCCCTTGAAGGAATCGAGTAGTAGTTTTCATGCTACATATATTAAACGCTACCACCTAGCTATCTAACAGTGGTTGATTAACTGAGATCAGTCTATGATGCTCACTGTGAAATTCAAAAAATCTCTATAAGCGCCCCCTCCCCCAAAAAATTAAGAGAGAACAACATTTGTAAATATCTTAAATTCAGAGTACTGCTACTAAAATTAGTTTACCTCACAAACTAACATCAATCGATGGGTCATCAAAATGAAAAAAAGCGATTGGCGAATATTTTACTCTATCTTAAACTTTTTAAGTTAACATACATTGAATAGTTGAATTCATGAGTCAATTGAAGCTAGACCACCATAAAAAACCTAGAAGCACTAGACGTTTTGTCCTAATGTGGGACTCCATAGCAGTGCGTATCCACGATCTCGCCTCGCGAGATACGAACCCAGGGCCTGTTGGTCTCGCATGCGGACACTTGACCTGTAGACCACTGAGCCAGAATCCAAAAGTGTTAATGTCTAACTTCAACCAATCGACGAAGTTGCACCACCGCCCACCATTGTCATCGGTGAGTTACAATGGGAAGATACAAGTAAAATAACACCCCATTGCACAAACAGGTGACTATCAGGACTCAGTAGCTAAGTGGATAACGCGATGGTGTTTGAAACGAACGATACTGGGTTCGAGTCGCGGAGTGAACATCAATTCTGGGATGCAGTTACATCCAGTTGACTAGTCCCAAATAGAACGAAATGCGTGTCAAACTGGATTCCACTGACAGCTACTATTCATCTTTGCTTAAAAAGCTTGTGATTTAAGCGTATATCGAAGCAATCCGCACAGGATGCACATATGTCAACAAGCAATCATTTGCAGTCCTAAATAACAATAGGAAGATGCAAGTAAAACAACACCTAGTGAATTTAATAATGATAGCCGTAATAATAATCAAAATTATAGTTTTCAGTAGAAACGTATTGAGTTATTGACAATGGTCTACTAATGATTCATTTTCGTCTTTAACGATTGGCATTTATAGGTGAATTAATAAAGGCCAACTAAATGAATGTTCGAGTAAAAACAGGTAAAAATTAAATCAAAGAATCTACTCGGTTATCAGAATAATTGCTTCCGAGCAATGAAACATTATAATCTATGTAACTAGTAACTATCATGTTTCCTTATGCTGAATAGTTAACAGATTGACTTAGAGTTGTTATACAATATCTGGTATTTGGTTGATTGAACAATCCATATAGATAGGTACTTTCCAGTTACCTACGAAAGTCATCGTTCAAATTAATAATAATATTCATAATTATTATATTTCTCTGGGAATACACTACACTGGTTAATAGAAGAGATAACTACAAATAATAGATGGACAATAAGTTGATTCAATGCAGGGTGACGTTAAGTACTCGACAGGAAATCCAGACTTCATGTTAGTTAGTTCTCGCCAACTTTCTTTACCTGTAATATTGATGGGACTGATAAATTTAAAAGCAGGTCAATTAATATCATAGCCTCATGTTTAAGGATTGATTAGTTTGAGGTGCAGTCAACATTCATCAAGACCGAGATATTAAAAACGTACTTATTACTGAGTAGTGACTAATATTACTGTCCTCTATTGGACACATTAAGACTCGATCAATAGAATTCTATTGACATTTGAATAACTAGACACTGTCCACTACTCAGTTACTAATCAGTTGTAACAAGTTATTTCATTTTGTTAGTCGTTTTCGGACTCAACTGGGATAATAATATACAGATTATTAGTAATAAACTACGGGTAAAGATTCAAACTATATTTCATAAGGAATCGTTTACAAGTAAATACCTAAAACATAGAACATATTTCTTCAGATATTAAATGTTCATTCATTTCACTATTGCATCAAATCACACACAGAATTGTGTAACTGGCTTTGTCTATTACATTGAGAAGAATATGAATAAAAGTAGTTGCGACAGGAAATCTAGTTGTTCCGTCCCAAAGAAAAACCACTTTTAAGTCTGGAACTTAAAGGGGATCGAACATCTAACGTAATCGAAAAAATCGCCTAACGATGGCGATTAAAAGAACATTTAATGCGGCAAAACTACGAATAACGTTCACTAGTAGGAGCTTATTTTCTGTATCTATAAAAGATAAGCTTCGGCGTCTGGTCGCCTCCATATGTATCTACCAGTTCACCTGCTCTTGTGGAGCAAGGTACATTGGCTGTAGTCAGCGTTCGCTTTCAACTCGGATACGAAAACATGACTTGTTATTATGTATAATATGTCTGATTGAAATAACTGTTTTACATCGGTATTTTAGCTTATAAGTGCCAAATTATTTCTTTCTCATATATCATAAAAGTATTAAGTTAATGATTACAATGGAATATACACTGTCTTTTCATACTTATTTCGAAATACTCGTAGGAGCTGGATGAACTGTATCATCACAGAAACTCTGACTCCGAACATCCATATTATTTTTGGTTGATATTAGTAAAAATCGTTAGTCAAGTTTAAAGAGGTGACTTTTCGTAATGGTTTTCATTTTGATTGAATTTTTAACTGTTTATATTACCTTTATTGAAGTTTGCTTATAATTTTAATTATGTACAAGAGTTATTTGGGAACAGTTTTATGGCTCAAACTGGAACCAGATGACCTTTTTATCAGTTAAAGTACTTCAAAACATACGACCCATTTTGATGTTCTAGAGTTTGTTTGAACTTACAGGTATATGTAAATGAGGTAGGTTTATGACATACCTACAAGTAAATAAAGTACTACAGAGATTAAACAGGAACAAAGTAAGGATATCAATTTTAAACCAATCTAAGTTAATCTATGATTGAAAACCTGGAGGCACTGGAAGGTCGTTTCGTCCTGTCATGGAACTCTTCATCAGTGCTCACCCACGACCACTAAAGTGTTAATGGAGTCCAGGACCTTTGGTCTCCCACAAAAGTGCTTAACCACTAGACTACTGAGCCGTCATCCAACGGTGTTTTTGTCTAACATCAGTCAATTCACAAAAATGGGTGATCGTTACCCGTTGTCTTAGGTGGGTAACTGCTTCAAACCCGACACGGTTCTGCTCCACTGGTCACTGCTTCTCATTACAACTACGAAAATTAGCCCTTGAAGTTAGTTACCAGTGGGTACAAGGTAATTGTCAGTAAGTGCAGACTACTTGGTCGGAAACTATTACAACCTTCACCTCATACGTCCACTTAATAAGATCATCAAATTATAGAGTGACCTTAACTCCATTGAAACCAACAAACTTTGCTTTGACCAACAACACGAATAATCGTCAAAAACAACTGGTCATCCTAATGCTTATTAGTTCTCCTATCACCAATGATCAGTCAGAACATAAAAATAATATGTCGATTTATTCTGTACTATTCTTTATCATAATAAGCCAAAAAACGAGCATAATGATAAACATCAATTAGAGGACAACAATGAACTACATATAGATAATTACAATTTGTACATAACTAGGTCATCTAATATACAAAACTAACCAATGGATCCACAATTAATTAACAAAAACTAATCAATCGTAAAATATCTATTCAACAGTTAATGGTTTAAGTGAAAGTAAACAATCAGGGCAATACAAAAATGCCGTAAATTAAATATTTAATAAATACATAACAAGAAATATCAGTACAGGGGGATTTGAGATTGTAGAATTTTCATTGTTTGAATCACGAATTAATCTTAATTAGAGCACTAATGAAAACCTGGAGGTATCGAATGATCGTTTTATCCTTGTTTGGGACTTTTCAGCATAAGCCAACCATAAATATTCATTGGGCGATCTAACCTAAAAAATTTGGTCCTGTGAGTGAATATTTAAGCACTAAATCACTATTTACTGCCTTCTCTCACCACGGGTGTTGTTTACGAAGTCGAAATTACGAAAAGTGAATGTCCAGCGCTTTATCCGGGTTCGTGAACATAAAGAGTCCACTCAGGGGAGTTAGGAAACCGTGATTCCAAAACAATGGTGCACATGGGCTCCAAGATCCAGAAGGAACAAGTGGTGTATGACCTAATCGTTGGTCACCGGCTACTATGAGACTGCATCTCCTTATGTTGCTCCACTGCCTTGTGGATCAGACCTTTAGGTCGAAGGCTCCTCTAAGTAATCCACCCGCTTCAGTTTGGGCAATCGGGTAATTAATGCAACAAAAACGTTTTAACCACCTTACTACATTCGCATTATTATTCGTTACTAACTTATTAATTCTATTGTTATTATTTGTGTTACGTAATCTAGTGTTATAATCTTTCTGTTACATCATCTTGGTTATTCGTTGTTCACATTTCCTCACGGAACTAGTACTTTAATTTCATATATATATATATACCATTATTCTAAGATGGGTATTAAGTGTCAGTGTGGAAATGATCATTCAACCTAATAAGAAAAAGAATGTTTTATATCAGCAATCTATAAGTTCGTTAAACTATTCAGAATAGAATAAATTAACTATTGTACAGCTTAAACAATTCTGTAGTTTATTATGAATGAACATTTATTCTGTAAACGTATATCATGTTTAAACATTCTTCTACACAATAGTTATCTCGTATTTTGTAGTAATAATGTAGTGAACAAGAACAAAAGTGTGGACAATCGAATGTATTTGAATACAAAATTACAGAACAACTTAGTAAAATCTGAAAACCATACAGTAAACACTTCATTTGCAAAATATCAATCAATCATCTCAGACTTCACTGTTCATTCGTTTCCATACCAAACATTCTTTGTTCTCGTTCTCTTTTCCTAAATCTTCTTTCTGTCATTAGGCATTTCACTTTCGATTGGTGATACATACTACTTATATCTGTCGACATTAATAGCACACATCATAATAATCTTTAATGTCGTTAAGTAAATCAAATTATCTCCTATATAGAATTAAAGAATGATAATATTTCTCTGAAAACTTATTTTCAACTTTATTGTTAATATTGACATTACATTAGAAGATGGAATTAGTTTGATAAAAATGTTTTATAATCTTTAATCTCTTTAAATAATTATTCAGTTATTCATTTATTGATAACATCTATTTTAGTAGTAAGTAGTGTAGTGTAGTGAGTAGTAGGTAGTAAGTTATTGAAATTTGAGTAGACTATTTAAACATACAGTTTGTTTTTCTTTTTCAGTGAAAGTCCCTGGTTTTGTTGATAGAAATACTTCTTTTTGTTTGAAAAAAAATGTATTGTCTTATAGATTTAAACAAATAAATTTCTGATAGTTGAATTCATGAATCTATTTAAAGCTAGACCATTATGAAAAACCTGAAAGTACTGGACATTCATCTCATCCAAGTATAGGACTCCTCAACAATGCTCATGCACGATCTCGTGAGTGGGATCGAAACTACCGTCCAATGCTTCCAGGTTTTCTATGGTGGTCTAACTAGAATGGACTCATGAATTCAACTAATGAATTACTAAAACCTCCTTCTGAAAATAAATTTCTAAAATACTAATGAAATAAATTTATACGAATAAATGTATCTACTTTAGTTTTTGTGTTTTTTTCATTACACACAAGTAGAATTGATTTTAGGCTCAAATGTATTTCACGTACTTTAACTTAAACAGTAAAAGTAAGTCGTTTAGTAATACGATACTTGAATAGGTGTTCTCTTCTTAGATTTAAGTTATTTATAAAAGTCACTGGAAACCAACAGTTTCGGCTACTTTGTTGAAATTTAAAAATATTCACATATATATCCCTATTGCTCTGTGAACATCTTTGTCCCAAACTCAACCTATTGTAGTGAGCAGAACACCAGTCAGGACAATCACTCTATGTTTAGCACAAAATTACAGAGTTACTTGATAAAATAGAAAAACCATACTATAATATTTAATTTGCAAAATGTTTAATAATTGTCTCGAACTTCGTTGTTCTTGCATCTCCATACTAATTTCTTTCTATTCCCGCTCTTCCTTTCTTGATCTTCCCCATCTTCTGCTGCCAGACATTACATTCCTGATTAGCGTTATATACTACTTAAATCAATATAAGTAGCACGCACCACAATATTATCATTATCTTTATCGTTATTATTATTACACTTGACAAGCTTTATTAGGAATTTATTCAGCATCAACCCCCTAACTCTACTATATCTGACCTAATTCATATTATTCCACATTTTACGTAATTTCTGATTTTTATTCCATTATTCTCTCACAGTTATTGTGATCATTATTTATCTCACTTATAAACTGATTCGAGTCAACAACTTTAGTGGTCTAGTTGGTTAAGCGCCTGGAGGGAGACTGATAGATCCTGGGTTCGAATCTCGTTGGGTGCGGGATCGTGGATGCGCACTGCTGAGGAGTCCCATACTAGGATGAAACGGCCGTCCAGTGCTTCCAGGTTTTCCATGGTGGTCTAGCTTCAATTGACTCATGATTTCAATCAGTGAAACTTCATATTAGTCAACCCCAACATTAACGATTTGATTTGACTTTACATAACAAACAATCCTTGATTCATATATCAAATGATGTACTCTACATTAAATCTGGCTAATTTAATGAATTATTCATTTGAATTTATAATTGTTAAGTACCTGATGAGAAATACATTGAAAAGAATATTCTTCGTTCATATAATCGTGTTTTAATATAATGGGAATTTTTCAGCGATTAAAGTAGATTTGTTATATTTGAGATTCAGTAATTGAAAGTCTACTGAATTAATCAATAAGCCAATAAGAAACCTATTTCAAATGTGATAGAACAGTATCATTCTATTCTTACATAGGTAATAAGGAATATATGTATAACATAATGGAAATACTCTACTATAGAATATTCTTTTTAAGCAAAGATGGATAGTGATTAGCAGTGGAATCCAGTTTGACGCGCGTCTCGTCCTATTTGGGACTCGTCAACTGGATGTACCTGCATCCCAGAGTTGATGTTCACTCCGGGACTCTAATCCAGTACCATTCGCTTAAAACACCATCGCGTTATCCACTTAGCTACTGAGTTCTGTTAGTCACCTGATTGTGCAATGGGGTGAAGTTTAAATTCACTTGGTGTTGTTTTACTTGTATCTTCCTACCTACCTACTGGTATCTAGTAGTAATATACAAAGTCGACTTCCATCACGAATATTTATTGAAGTAGATACTACAATTTATGGGTGAACCAATCAGAGATACGATGACAAATTTTGAATTTTAGCACGAAATTGATTTATCATTTAGTTAAATAGAGTTTTGTCATTATAGCTGATGTCGGTTCGTGATGAAAACCCTATATCTGATTCCTAAACCTAACCATCAAATGTAAATATTAATCCTAATTCCTTACACTGGTTTATAACCTTCATTTAGCTGTGGAATGTAGGCGGACATTCTCAAGGTCTCTTTAGCGTCGCTTAAAGGTCATCCATAAATTATAGTCTCATCCTGAAGAACCTTAAAATATTCTACAAATCATATTATACTATTTATAAATAGGATAAATGATAATGATATGTTATGCGACCATTCTATGGACACTATAATCAGTTTAGAAAATAAATTTACTGTACTAGTTTTCCGAATTAGTGGACAGTATACACAGAAAAATATGCGAATCTTGAAATAAGGGTTGCTTACAGGATATATTTCAACTTTTTAAAGTCTTCCCGTATTCAAGTTTTGGTTATTAGCGAAATGAACTTTGATTTCTATATAATAAGAGAAAATATGCTTGGTGTACTTTTATACGAAGAAAGTTACTAATCTCACTATATGTTGGGGACGTTAGATCCCCGGAATTCACTTGGGAAAGGACCTAATTTTGTAATTTTATTTAGAAATTTTGAAATTGTTTTTTTCGCGCCAAAGGCGCTCATGTCACCTCCATGTCGTATTCCCCACTGGGAAATATCTTAAATGCTATTGGTCCGTTGCGTCTTTTAGTATGCTATTTAGTAACTCTCCCCAAGGACAGTTTTGCACTGTATACATACGTTTTGAATTGTGTTTGTTGTTATCGCTTGTTTCTGGCTGTTTGCAGAATATACTTCATATTCCGAGCCTGGATTTCTCCCTCTAGTTAGCGCGGCTGGGACGCATCAATAGCTGGTTTACTGGTCTTGGTCACCGAGTCTTGTTCTCGTTCGCCGATTAAGTGAACTCGTGATAGTTTCAAACCTAGCACTATTTTAAGTTCTATATCTTCGATATCCTTTCACTCAGCATAGTTTAGATTATATTTTTATTTAAACAATTATTTTATAAAATTCATCTCGTCTAATGTCAGTTTATTAGTTTTATAACCCCTTGCTTAATTAAGCACATTCTGTAGATGTCATGCAAATTTGCATTGTTATCATTTATAGTACATAATCTAGTATTAAAATGCATATTGTAAACTTATCAAGGAAAATAACCCCTGTCTAAATTAAGACGTTAAAATTTTTTACTGAGTATCAACCAATGATATATTTGTCAAGTGCTTTCTGTTGACAGAACTTTATTGAACAGGTTAGTTAATATAGCTACTCATCTGACTTAACTGATCTCTTTGTGTGTATTTTGCTCAATGTTAGTTGGTCAGATGGACTTGCTATATAGATGTAGATGAACTTGTCATGCTAATGCTAGCAAGGATATCATAAATCAGTGAGGAACCTGATGGTTACTTGGGTCACTTAACATTATTATGATGGTATATTCTTTGAAACTTACAATCATTTTAAAGATACTCAAAAAAAATGTTTCCCAATGTTTAAAATATTCAGCTTGGTGTAAAACTACCATTTTCTGCACTGGATTCACAAATTCGTGCCAAACCACCCCCGTTTGTACGTATTCCTCCACCACTTTCAACAAATCATTATCATCGTCATCATCAACATCACTCGCTTCAACATCATCACCAACAACAATCATTACCATCAGCACTAATTCAACAAAAAGAAATCAATATTAAGGAAGATAGTAGTTGTTCTTCACCATCTTTATTATCCATCCAAGAACCTGTGATAATTGCAAATAAATCTTCTAACTATAAATCCACAAATAATACAGTTAATAGTAAGAAGTCATCAAATGACTCTTATTTATCAAAATCATCAAATGATCCACAGTACATTAATTTACAAAATATATCTAGAAGTTTCAACAACAACAACAACAACTTGTATATTACTACAGATACTACTATTAATACTACTACTAATACTACCAATCAGATGAGAAATAATAGTAATGATAATATTTACCCTAGTACATATGATAAAGGTTCATCATCAAATAAATTAGTAGTTTTACCATCACGACAAACTATAGAATCAAAATTAAACACAGTACCTTCTAATGAATCAATGAAAAAATCGATTGGCACAATGATAACATCATATTCTACAATAACTTCAAGAAATCCTTCAACAGAATGTGTTATAGTAAATGAAATGGCAAGTAAAAATTTGAAACCAAGAGTTGCTTTTATTGAACCAGTTAATAAACAGACTAGTACTACCAGTACTACTAATACTACTACTAATGGTGATAATAATGTAATTAATAAATTCGAAATATCTAACACTCAAAATAACCAATCCACTAACGAATCTAACAATAAAATAAAATTAATAAATAATGAGAAGAAACCTGTAGATAAACTGAAGTTAAGTTTATCTGACAGATTTCCTGGTTGGGGTGTCATAACAGACGATGACGACGACGATGATGATGATGAGGATGCAAATGTAAATGCAGATGAGAACAATGTTCAGTGGGAGGAAATAATAACAAATTTAGAAAATATTAAACAATCACCATTGAAAAGGGTAAGTCTTATTTCATCTGCTCTTTTTTGTGGTTATAATTTCCTAATTTGAAAGATGTTTAATAAACAGTGGAATGTTGGTGCTTCAAGTTCTTTTCCAGAAAAGTTATCAGTAAGATATATCTCGTAGCTAAAGACCACTAATGCTCATTTTGAAACGTCATAGTTACTAGTCAGTATTTCAGTTGAATGAATTATTCACTTGCTTATTTATTTTATTTATTTAAACACATAAACATTTGTACAATGAGGCACCAACTATATATGCTCTACATAAATCATTCGATTTGTGTGAGGGCTGTGATACTGCCCGGGTGCCCAGGCCGAAGCAGGTGGTTCTCTTAGGGGGCCACACCCTGAGCCTTTGACCTAAAGGTCTGATCCACAAGGCAGTGGAGCAACGTAAGGAGATACAGTCCCATGGAAGCCGGTGACCAACAATAGGTTCATACGCCATTTGTTCCCGCAGGATACTGGAGCCCATGTGCACCATTGGTTTGGAATCCGGTTAAAGCACCGGACATTCGCTTTTCGTCCTCTCATTTTCGTAAACAACACTCCCGCCACGAGAAGGCAGTGAGTAGGACTTCCCTGGCAGAGGCTGTATACGCGTGGCCGTGTGAGAGCATTTCGAGAGGAAGGGCATGCCCACCTCACTCTCGGCCATAACAGGGCATTTGGGGGCTTTCCCTTGATTATTCAAGTAATAACTAACCTCTAGTGGGACTGACCAGTTTATTAATGTCTTCCTGACGCCTAACTTATTTCATTTGATAAAAGAATTGAATATAGTTTCTAAATTAAACTAAATGGTAATTAAAACATACACGCGAGCGAGATCGTGGATGCACAAAGCTGAGGAGTCCCACAATAGGACGAAATGGACGTCTCGTGCTTCCAGGTTTTCAATTGTAGTCTAACATCAATTGGTTCATGATCTCAATCAAAAACATGCCTTACTTGATACAGGATTAAACAGATGTTTCGATTTCAAAGCTCGTTTATGAATTCATCTCATGCATTTCAATAAGATGATATTAGCTTCTAATGAAGTTCTTATGAGTAAGACCTAGGAGGAGTATGAGGATATTTGGAATTTCCAAATTCAATGAAACAAACAATAATTAACATTGAATTTAAGCATTTTAATGAATAGGAAATAAGTAAACGTGTTTTGAATCATACATGTCAAATATGAAATGCCCTTACATACCAATCAGATCCTAAATATTTCGAAAAACATTTTTGCACCATTTTGTGATTTCAACTTTTGTTCACATCGAAGTACGGTACTTTGTGTAATTGAACTAAACCTAATACCTAGATCTATGGTTATGACAACTAAAGTTTTTGACTATTCGACTACAAATACACTTGTTAAAATATAGAAAAGAAATTAAGAACACGACATAAATGATGAAAATTGCATTGACTTAAGTTACATATTAAGAGTGAGGAATAGAATACAGTATAATACAATACCAATAATAAAACTGTTGTATCTAGGAGCTTAGATTCTTAATATACCGCGTATAACTTGAGCACTAGAATGCTATAACCCAAGTCACAAATAAGAAGACAGAAGAAAACTGGAGAAAGTGCTTGTTGGACAAGAATGAAAATGTATAGAAAATTATGGGTATCTATAGACATTAGCGTTTATTATATCAACATTATAATTCAACCAATCCGCAAAGAAGCATGTTATGCTACTAACCAATAGTAGCATACCATGTTGATATTCTAGATATCTCCATTGCGTTCTGAGTGGATGGGATACTTCGGCCCCTCTAGGGCCTCTGTCGTAGCTCTCGTAAGCCATCCCAACGAAAACTGAGATATAGTCAAGTGAGTTTAGTGAATAAAATTTTTGATGTACTCAACTAATTCACTCCCCAAAAATGGTTTAGGTACTGATGCAGATCAATCCTAAAGGGAGATTTTTCATTTAGAGTGAGAAAAACATCTCAAACAGGCATATATTGTTAATCGAGGCAATCTTTGGATTATGTCAGTCAGTTCACCAAATACTATATTATCTGTGTATTTGAAGTTAACAAGTAAACCTCTTGGCATGGGATCAACTCCTTTAATGTTAGATGCAAAAATGGTTATAACCAGTAAGATATATATATAATGGGTAACCTTGACGAACACCAATTTTAATCAATATCAGTGTTTCATGGAGAATGAGAGACATATCAATTACAAGTGAGTAAGTGAAATAAAAAAAGGAGATACATGATAGGGCTTGTGAAATACAGCATTTGTACATCATTTATAACCTTGCTCATAGAAAGACAAGATATTCAGAATATAATTTATGGAATATTCAACAAAAGTAACTCATATATACCATAGACATTATTTTGGATAAACATTTGCAGCATTACAAGTAAAGGGAACAAAACCAACAAGTACATAGACTATTTTATGAGCTAAATTCAATACACTATCAACATTGGATGCCGGCTCAGTGGTCCAGTACGTTAAGCGTTCGCGCTCGAGGCCGTAGGCCCTGGGTTCGAATCCCGCGGGTGGGATCGTGGATGGGCACTGCTGGGGAGTCCCACAATAGGGCGAAACGGCCTTCCAGTGCTTCCAGGTTTCCAAAGGTGGTTTAATATCGATCAGTTCATGATCTAAATCAAAAATATACTTTACTTATCAAGTTTTCCCTCCATGAAGCTTAGTATTTTGAAAACTAGACTGTTGATAATCTTAAAAACAATGTAATCTACTTTATATATTGTTAATACATAGAGAGTCGAAACCATTCTACACTGAAATAATAACTCATATTGTTGATGAAAATGAAGTATTCTGTATTAAAATAACGCTGGCTTATAAGTAATAAGTGAAACAACATTGCTACGAGTTGTTTAAGATAAAATGGTTAATTTGACAAATAGACCTTATAAATGTTGAAATGCTTTCTTCATTATACAGTCAAAGGTTTATAGATTTAAATTTGACAAAGAATAAGATATTCACTTGGTATTGTTTGGTATGTATCTTCCCATTGAGGTTTAAGACTGCAATTGATCAGTCTGTTATTGGCATATGTGCTTACTGTACGTATGCCTTGATATCGCCTTAATTCACAAACTTTGTAAGCAATGATGGATAGTGGCTAGTAGTGGAATACAGGACTGATCAATTGCAGCCTTAAACCTCAATGGGAAGATACAAGCCAAACAATACCAAGTGAATTTAAGTTCACTCCATTGCACAAGCAAGTGAAGCGAATGGTACTGGGTTCGAGTGCCAGAATGAACACCAACCTTGGGGTGCGGGTACACCCAGCTGACGAATCCCAAATAGGACGAGACGCGCGTCAAACTGGACTCCACTGCTAACCACTATCCATCATTGCTTAATAAGAAGTTATGTTGTAATCAAAATGTTTTCAAATAAGATCAAATATACTTTGAATAATGAGCAGTAGTGCAATTCTAGGAAGGACGCCTCATTAATTTACCAGTTGAATATAATTTGATTTATATTGATTATTCGAACTGAGATTCAAATCAAACAATTATAGATTAGAATAACAGTGTTATCAAATTTAATTCTTAGTATGAACAAGATAATACAAACCCTCATAAGATCAAACATATCACCTTAGATTCTAAATCACGACTAAGCGTAGAAGTTCTGTAGTTTCGAGTATTCAGCACTTCTTAAACTGATATTATTCATTGATAATGAAAATAATTCAGAAGTTAATCGGTTATGCGTAAACCATTTAGATTTGTTGTAAGTGGTGAAGATTTATAGCTCAAGTGGATGATTTGGATAGAGCACAAACTTTATGATCATGATGATGTCGTTCAGAAGAACGATCAAAGCTCCATGACAAAACCATCCAGTTCAAAGAACAAAACTCCATCAAAGTCTTTAAACAATCAACTTTCTTTATACTTGAGTATATTTGTTTACTTTTTTCAACATTATTAGGATGCTAAATATGATCGAATAGAAAACAAGAACTATGACATTCATGAAAACACTTCAAACAAATATGAAGAAACAATGAATACAAATTGTAATATCAACAATGATAAGATAACAATGAAATTTCCATCAATAAATGAACAATATTCTAATTCTAATTTATCACAATCATCAAATATAATAAATGATGAAGAAACTATTTTTCAAGTAAATCAACAACAACAATATTGGCAACCATTTCCAAGACAAATCTCTATTGAAAAACGTCGTCATTCATCAATTCTAACTAATCCACGTAAATCACTTGCAATGATCTTTTCACAAATTAGTAATAATTTAGGATTTACACAAGAAACATCAATTAATTATTCTAATGAACATTATTCATCTAATTTTCATTTAAATACAAGAAGAATATCATCATCTGGGAAACGATTAAAACAGATGATTTCTAAACATAATACTAATACTAATGATAATAATAATACTAATTATGATAATGCTCTTTTTAATTCTGATGCAGACATTCATAAAAAGTCATCTCGATCAAGTTTTATACAACAACATAATGACTTAAATCTTGATAATAATAATAATAATAATACAATCGGTATACGAAGTAGTGTTTCAAGTCAACGTTTAATGGAACGTAGTATTTTTAATACAATAATTGGTGGTAATCCAAATCAACATAGAACTAGTGGTTCAATCGGTACATTATCAAATGTTCATTATAATAAATCTAATAATCCAAATACTATTTTAACTAGTAATAATAATAATAATAATACAATGTCACCAACAACCACTACAGTGGATCGATCTATTCTAGTTGATCTTTTATGTTGTACATGTTGTACAAATTCAGATGATGAAGATGAAGCTTATTCAAATCTTATTGAAAATCATCGTTTAGCTCGTATTGTTACAATGGGTGCTATATTGACTATATTAGGTTTAATATTTGCTTATATAATACGTTCTGCAACTGAAACTCAAACTGTACCTAATGCATCAAGTACAACAGGATCACCGCCATCATCTCCAGCAGCAACAACAACAACAACATTAACAGTGGCTACAACAGTTACCAATGTAACTGATATTGAAACATATTCTTCTTTTTTTACCACTACTAATACTACATTGAATTTAATAATGAATTCAACTTTAAATCCTCAATTCATAAAACAAATGAGCAATGTTTCAAGTTTCCTTAATTTAACTCATAATGATGAATCGAATTCAGTTAGAGTTTTAAATGATTCATATGTGTATAATCATGTGAATAGTAAATTGATAAGCACTAATGATGATAATAACAATGAATCACATAATGCATCATCATATTAATTCACTTTTGTATTCCTCTACTTCTACATCTCACTCCTTCTCTTCATCATCATCATCATTAAATCATTTCCTCTTCAATAATTGACTTTAATCAAAATACTAGTATTATCATATCTGTATACAACAATTCATTATATAAATTGCTATAAATCACATGTACACAAATAATGATTTGTCTAGTCCTTTTTGAATAACACTACTTATATCACTACTAGTAGTAAGAATATATATATATAAATAATAAGATTCACATTATTGCATATTCATGTAATTATCATTAAAAAAAAGATGAACATTCCAACAATTATTACCTTGTGTAAATCAGATGCATATTCCACATCTTTTGTTCTGTTTTATTATTAGAAGTTACTGACTAAATTATCATCATATAGTTCTTAATTTTAGAAAAAAAGTGATATTTATTGGTTATATGAATATTACCAACGTTGTTTGGGACTGCAATTGACCAGTCTCTTCTCTGTTGTGTGTGGAATCTGTACAGATTGCCTCTGTATTGCCATTTTTTCAACCCTAAATATGAATGGGGAGATTCAACTAATCAATACATGTGGACTAAAAGCTATCCCATTGCACAAACCGGTGGCTACCTTGACTCAGTGAATAATATGGTGGCGTCAGAAGCGAAAGATACTGGATCTGGTCCCAGAGTGAACTTCATTTCTGAGATCCAGACACATTCACTTGACGATTCTCAAATAAGAAGGAAAAACGCGTCATGAATTTCGTCACTAACCACTATTCATCTTGTTATGTCTTATGGCCCGTCAAATATCACATGACAAAATTGCCAATTACAATACTAACTTCTATGACACTGTCCCTACGATAAACCAGTGACGCGTTAATCAGCATAGCCACTCTTGAGTCAATTTTGGGTCCTTATTGGTCCTCTGTGTTGTAGCTTCACGCCTAACCTAGTCGCTTCAGTCCAGACGACAAATATCAGCATTCGCTGTGTGAGTCGTAAATTTCAGACGTACGCAGTTTATATACAAACAAATAAGACCGCATAATACCATAAAACAGAAAAATAACAATTATAAAAGATCAAGTCAAAAGTCGCTGCGAGTGTGAGAGACTGTAACTAGTAGATTGGGAATAACTTAAAAATAGCAAATCGTTTAATAGTAGCCAACAGGTCAAATGAAAGCTTATAATAAAAGTAATATAAATATATACAATCCAGTTACTTAGTAGGTATACACTAAAAAATATATTATTACTGTCCACGAATAGTCCCCAGAAGTTACCCACAATTTAATCTCATTCGGATACAATACATCTCCGCTTTGAATAAATGTTGCTGTACTGATAGCTAATGGAAATAATGTATCCACAATACCGTGAATTGACTGAAGTTGGAAATGTGAATTTTTAGTAGCAACTTAATGTCTTGAAAGCTACGCAGTCATTACAAAATTCCTCATTTTGATTCCTGGTAAGAAGGGTAGTGGGTAGGCATTTTTAAGGAATCCTATACAATAGTTGTTTAGCTAAAACGATGTAAACTATCTTGAAACTGTATAATTCCACATGTACTTTATGCTAATAAACTATCTCAGTGTAGTACTTCCCCTGAGTTGTTTGTTATAATTTCATAGTCCATTTATTGAAAAGTATAGCAAACTATTTTCTCATTAGATGCCATTTGGCTAACAAGAGGATTGTATTCTTGGTTACTTTTGAACGGAAATGTTCACGAGCTAATTTAGGCGTTAACGATATAATTTTAACAGACAATTGTGTGATATTAGTTCCGGATGTCAACTTGTTTAACGACGATGACATCGAATAAAACAATAGTTAATCTGTATAGACTTGTTAAATGATATCCAAAAATACTGCAGTAAATTAGTTGTCACAAATATTTCTTTGACATTTATTCAAAGAATCCTATGTAATTTCAAGGTTCGTTACTTTCAACAGAATATAATGAATGTCACCTTTACAACTGTCAGCAATGATCGATAAGCAATAATTGTGAAATAACTCCCATTTAGTTTAGTTATCATAGTTGTTAGTAGTGTTATTTGTGGATGAATATGCTTCATATTGGAAGGGACAGAGTAAACTAATAAGTAAATAGATATAACAATGGAAACTAAAGTTACTGTACTGAATATAAGCGTTTAAAAAAAAAAGAAAAGTGAACTAGTCGAGGTTAAACGGGAATATACACTCTTAAAACTGGGGAACTGCTTAAAGTTGTAACAAAAAGAAAAGGACGAGGAATTGTAGAAACTAAGTTGGCTGGCTTTTTCTGTTCTGGTTAAACAAACTGATAAAGTTGTTTGTCAGAGAAATAGAATAATAAATGAGCTATTTACAAAGAATGAAATATTTCGAATATGTAGACACATATAGCAAACTAATCACATAATTCTTCACAATAACAAGTTAGTGTACATCAGACAATGATTGTAAAGTGATAAAAATGTGTATACTTATTTAGTTTTATTCTTCAACACTCGTCCCAACTGTTGGAGATGAACCGATTACTTTAAGGACTTGTAGTAAGTACTGAAGTTGAATACGTCCCTCATGTTAACTTCAGTTCAGTGATAACGTAGCATAATATACTATAACCGTCAGTTACATATTAGTATATGAAACAGTTGAATTAAAGTTCATTCGGTATGTCTCAACTTAAAGTGACTCCTTAATTGATGTACACGTCAGATCAAAACTAAATTGAAACAGGTCAGATTTTCTCGACTCATTTATCTGAAGTTTTTCATTACAGTTCATATAGAATGAATTTACTGTATAAATTTTGAAAGAAATGAACAATGTCTCCTGTCACAGATATTTAGACTCATAAAAACCGTTTGCAGTTGTAAACTATTGGTCTATACCATCTTCAATCACCCATTTATGGACTTATATTCCGTGCCACTACAAAGCATGCAAAATTCACTTAGTTTGGTAGTGAGTAGCAACTGCCTTAAAACTAAAACCAAACTCATTTATCATCACACAATTCGTTATAACAAATTACCAACCATCCTCCTGTCAGAAATTAATCTTGTACTCTACGCATTAGACAAATCCATAACTACACTTCAGTAGGTTATACGTAAAAAGACTGACGGTAACCTCTTGTTCACAGGTATTCTTAACATATTCGATTAGAACCAATGGTGAACTTTTTGTACTGCAAAACACCAGGACCCAAGTTTAAAAAAGGAAATAAACGAAAGAACTATGTTAATTTTAGGTTTTTCCCCACTGGCAAAATTTAAGGGGAAAGAATACTGATCGCTCCTAATCTGTGGGAAAATAAGATTACTCGATGTTAATTCAAGCGAAGGTTGATATATCAACTCTGAAACATTTCCCCAGATTGGTGAAAAAGACGGAAACTTGGTGTATTTTCGCCTGTAGTTGCACGGAGTTTTCCTGAAAAATGTCGTCGATATTTCTTCAAAGTCCATCTTTTTTGTTTGCTTAAAGATAGTCAGCTAAAAAGTCTTGATCATAATATTTTAAGGAGTTTTTAATCTATAGGATGAGAAATGTCCAATGTCTAATTAACAGTGAACCATATAAGCCCATTATTAATATTCTGAACATGAGAACTTAGTTCTTCCAATATTTTTATGCTCGACATAGAAATGAAGGCAACCTGTCATGATGTGTAGTATTTGATAGTTGATACTGATAAGTGGTCTTATTATTCACGAGTCCAATAAACAACTATTCGACAGGACAGACTAAGGCCACCAATGGTGTATGATTTGTTCATTACAAATGAAAGCTATTTCTTGGCCAACCATATGAACCTATCATTTGGACGATTTCTGATTAGCCAAATGTATCAAAACCAAATAAGCTGCTGAAAATGCTATATGCTGAATAGGATAAGCAAATGTGAACTGAATAAACTGTAGAGATATGACTCAACAATTAGCTATTGGGAAATAGTAAGATAGAAGTATAACAAAGTTAGTTAAGTCTCTCT
The DNA here is from genome assembly GCF_000699445.3 of Schistosoma haematobium. Classification (NCBI taxonomy): domain Eukaryota; kingdom Metazoa; phylum Platyhelminthes; class Trematoda; order Strigeidida; family Schistosomatidae; genus Schistosoma; species Schistosoma haematobium. The sequence goes on along the minus strand of NC_067202.1, from coordinate 7,826,229 downwards.
GATTTTCTCACTAGAATAAATGACTAAAAGATTAGTTACTTAGATTGAATAATTAGTCGTACCGGCTTCCATTCAACAAATTACAATGGAAGATACTAGTTGTTAAAAGTAGGGATTCATATTTTGAAGATAATATCAACAACAAGCTATTCTTCCTCTTCGAAAAGTAATTGTTCAATTACAGTCTGAATTAGATTATTTCAGACGGAATAACGGAGGCCAAAGGACTTCCTTTTATAAAATCTACTTTTATTTGATTGCACTGCGATTTACTCTATAATAATCCAGTTGACTTAATTTCAACGTCATTGACGAACGCATAGGTCCTCACAAAGATGAGTGCAAAGAAATACAAGCTTGTGACTGTTTTTTATTAGGCATCCTTGAAAGAATCTTAGATTAGATTTTCACAGTAGTGTATCACTAGATCAAATGATAGCAATAGTTCAATAAAATTCTCACTTCCACACTGCCGAACCTACGCAGCAAAGACAACTGTCATTCTAGAATTATTCTAGTAACTACAGTTTGGTCCCATTGCATAAAATTTCCGTTTTGCTTTCTCCAATAAATACCCGTTAAAGTGTGCAATAGATGTTGTTACCAATAGATAATAGAATAGCCAACCAACTGTACTTGAGTCTTCACCACCTTTAGTCAGTTTGACTTAATGTGGATAATGAAAACGCATTTAGCAAAAATGAGACCATTATTTTGAAAGAGGATAAGTTTGATGACCTGCATACTTTAAAAATAAAGTTTCTGTGACGTTGGTATGTTGTTTTTTTCTAAATAGAATAGTTACTTCTACTCATTTGTTGTTAAAAAATAAACTAGTGATTATTATTTGTCACCTAATGAGACAGCTACAGACTCTTGCTACAATGTACTTATCTGTAAATTTGATATAATTTACATTTTTTGTTGACCTGTTAATTCAACTTCATGTATATACTTGTTTTATCCAAAGAGGCCACTAAATTAAATGATTCGCAGTAAAATCTAAAGAACATTGGACAGCTGATTCGCACTAGTATATGAGGATTGCTTAACAGTGCTTACCTATGACAGAAATAGAATTCAGGACTTTATAGTAAGTGTGTATTCACTTTGAATCATTCAGTTGAAAGTGAACAGAGATGACGACCTGACTTTTAAATAACATGAAATCATTCTTTAGGTTTATATTAAGATTTATGCATTAAACTTTAATAGAGTAAATTATGATTAGTTAATAGATGATAATTGTTTTCAAGTTGTATATGGGATATTTTCATTTATTTTCTTTATAATAGTTTATTTCTCTGGATTTTATTCAATCAAACGGTTAGTTTTCATAACATGTTATATATATGTAAACTGTTGACAATGAAGACAACCATTTCGTTGAAGGAGATACAATTTGATATAAATTGTTGATTAAAAAACCGTGTACAAAATAAAATAGTTTATCTATCTATGTTTTTTGTGGAGATTTCAGCCATCCGTCTCCGCCATTCTGGTAAACTTTTTAAATATCCTAAACCAGATCCAATTGTAGTTCCAGCTGAAAGAAGCCTAGTAGGAAAAATGATTTATAAATTTTGAAAGAAAAACAATGATGGTATTATACATAAAATGAGTAATATAATAGATTGTCTATACTAAATAATGTGATATCTTTTCAGCGGTTTAATTTAATTGAATGAGTTTTATGGAGATTGGTTTGACTTGTAGATTGTATTAGTCACAGGTTAATCTCAGTTGGGATATGACTGAAAGTCAGGGAATACTAGACAGGTGTCTAGTCCTAGTATAAAACTCCTCAGTAGTACACAACTACAACTTCACCAGGGATCTAACCTAGGAGCCATAGGTCTCGCAGCAGACACTTGACGGTTAGAGCCATGAGGTTCGACGGTATAATTTTCACTTCAATCAATTCGCAATATAGTACAACAACAATCCAATGCCATTAATGACGATTGTTTTACTTCCGGTATATTTCGTTTGATTTAACCATAAATTAAATATGCCCATCATAAAATTTGAATAGTATTTTAATTCGACCGAATGTAATACTGACTTGGTCAATGAAAAGATAGTTCAATATATAATGCGCAGACTTCTAAAGTTAGGCAATTATAAATAAATATTAAATCGTTAATAAAGGGACATCTTGCTTGTCTCCAAGACCCTATTAATCAATATAACGAGCAATGGTTAAAAATAATGACCATTACATAACCGCATTGGTTAGGAAAACAGTTACAGAAGGTTAAGCTAAAGGAGAACGACACTAAGTACGTCCAATCATTGATTGCCAATACGTCGCCAGTATACCAGTGAGAACGCACACAGTATAGAACAAGGTGTATATTTAACCTAACTAAACACTGAGTGTTAGTATTCAGTAAATCTAGTTTAAAAAAATGAAGAAATCGTTTGTAATCACATTTAAATTCATAATTGTGAAGTGGGCATTTATATTTAATGACACTGTTGGACTACAAAAATAAATGGTTTAGACAACTGTGAGCAAGTACTGTTGATGGTTTAAATATTTTTGTGGATAAAATACATAGATTAAATACACAGTTAATCCACAGTCACTATTAGATGTGTTGTGAAAACTGATATTGCATATATATATCCTAATGAGTGTCTGAGATGTTGGCTAGCTGGATTGAGCAATCGAAATATAGTAATAATAGAAGCTTAAGTGCTGGCTTCTATTCAGGTCCAAGGCTGGGGATACAGCAAGTCTTGCAGATAGGCAGATGAATAAGAGTGTATGTTACGATAGGTGAATGTTACTTTTGCCAGTTACAACGTACAACTAATCAAGTCTAAGATTCTAGGTTATCGATGGAATAATATATGTGAGATAGAAAAATAGTAATCGGAATTTTAATTTGTGAAGTAAGACAGTGATATCGCTCAGGGACTTACATATATCACAAATGTTAATCATTTCAAGTTGCTACGCCGCATAAGCAAAATAAATGGAATTACCGAAAGGAATATCAGTGTAACAGGCGTAGTGGCAAATAAATTGGCAGTAGCAAGATTCGACAGAAAATATGATTGCAAGAGAAATAGTAAATTTGTGGGACAGAGTTATATTTGTTACCGGAATACGATTATCAAACCAAGATTCGCCGGTTATTTATAAACCAGAGATATCAAATAAGAAATATGTAGTGTACTGGTTGCATCTACTTTTTATATGAAACTCTTCAGAGGTCAATTTATCTAAACTTACGTTTGTTAAGCATTTTGATTTTAATTGTTTTTTTTTTGTTGTTAAAAATAGGTTTTTTTATAAGTTGATGCAGTAACATTAAGAGGCACATGATTATTAACGCTCTTAGAACTACCGACCATGGTAGCTGTATTTCTTTCTACTAGCAACACCTTTTATCTTATAATGGTTTATACACTACCGATTTTGGTGAAATACCCACTGCTAGTAACAGTGGCTGTTTGAAGTGACTTTGCACAAGAATACCATGTGAGAGATTAGGATAAAATCACAAATAAAGATTTTTTGAGAGGCATATTTACACTTCATTAGAAAACTATGTATTAAAACAATTTTTGGTAGACAAAATAGAATTGTAGAGCTCAATTTGAGAGATAAAAAAAGATACGGCTCCAGAAAAAAATTATTATTAAAGAAATTTCATAATTAATCTACTGGTACTTCGAATCTTTTAATTTATAGTTGGTAAAACAATCCACGATATATACATATTTTCTCAAATATCAAATATCCTATGCGTTCCATTTGTATTGTCCTTGACTCTACCTTATTTTATTTATCGCACCTGCTTCATTAAAAATATATTGACAGAATAAGTTTGGAAAATGTTTTCCTAGATCTTTGGTTTGTCACACGTTTAACTGTTGCCAATTAGTGTCAAATTAATCAATAAACTAGTCAAAACATATATAAAAATGATTAGACCATGTATTTCAAAAAACAGCAAAGAAATAACTTGTTAGCTTGTGTCAAAATTTATCTCCAAACTTGTATTTATGAAATTTCATTAAATCGCAGTGCTAAATGGTGATCTGCTTTCCCAGAAGTTCTAATGGCAGGTCGTGATCTGTGGATCTAATCGAGTACAGAATAAGGTAACGCCCATCTATGACATTTGATGACTGTTAAAACGTATTGCAATGTATATCACCGAATTCGAACATAGTAGTCAAGTGTTATTTTTACGAGACCTTGAACGTCGTATTATGAGACCGTGAGTACACAACGCTAAGGAGTATTGAACCAGAAAAGGCGACTGTTTAGTACTCTCACTTTTAAATTTTACAGACGTCGGTTTGTGGTGAACTAATACACATATGTGTCAGGTTTTACACTACTTATGAATGGCTTACTGATTATCAAATTAAATAGGCCTTCATAAATCACAAAATGGAAATATTTAAATTTTGCAAACATTTTAACTCACCATACAACCTTTAGGTATTCGTAGTTAGGGAGTCCATACAAAGGATATGTCATGCTAAGTATGATACTCGATAATTGACAAAGAGTATTCAGCTATAAAGTCAATGTAAGAATTATTGGAAATAATAATAATTAGACAATTAAAAGACTGAGAAAACGAATGACCAATCGTTTAATAAAACTCCAGAACAGACAAGAATTTAAGCAAGACAGAGGTTTTTACCCAGGAAAGAGTTTCATTATTTTGTGGAGAACCAGTGGCTGGACACTAGGTGACATGACTCAGAATTGATCACAATGGAGTAGGTATATACACCCTTTGTCATCCTATGAGACTAAACCCGACCGTTGTTGCTACCTTGACATGGTGGTCGGGCTTGCCTATCGTGATGAAGCAACCGAGCTATACTGGCTGGAACAACCGTTCCTCAAAGTCCTACCATGTCAGACAGGTCGGTTGAAGAGCGGTAAGACTAAAAGCAACAAACCCAAGGTCCGAAGGCGAAGTCGTACTGCTGACTGTACAGAGGTGTGACAGCAGTAAGGTGTTTCCTTCAGACAACCAGCATGACAGCGATGCTGCCTTCCCACAAGGAGGGGTGGGGTTAGAAAAGGTCGACCCTAAAAATGCACACCTCACCTTACCTCACGGATTTCCGTCTCCGGCGGTAAGGCCCTTTGAAGAACGGAGCTAACACGTCAAAAACCTCCCACGAAAAGGCCGTGCGCGACCGGCCTCAAGCAGTTGTCCCTTGGGCACTGCGGTCACGCTCTCAGGTCACTGAGACCACCTCTAATCCAATTTCCTTTTCAGGTACCTCCAGAAGAACCCTTCCTCGGTGTGGGCAACCGGGAAGTGATAACCGCCCTCATACCTCTAACAGCACTCGAGACCACTGTATTCATAATTAACCTTCCTGGCAGGTGTAGGCATAGCACTAAGCATGAGGGCGGAACAAGCACTGCTAGAGTGGATCCCCGTCAACAGTCGTCTATGTGCTGTTCGGTTAAACGGCTCCGTAAGAACTCGGAAGGATAGGGATACACGTCGTTGCCTTTTCGTCGTTTCTGCCTACGCTCCCACTGACTGCAGCTCAGATGATGTGAAAGATGAATTTTACAGAAAGCTTTCTGAACTTCTTCAGAAAGCTAAACGCTCAGACATAGTACTCATAGGGGGTGGCTTTAATGCTCAGATAGGTAGCTTAAACCAAACAGAAAGGCATTTAGGTGGATATTTTAGCATTCCGGCACAGCGAACAGATAATGGTGACCGTCTGCTGCAACTGTGCTCAGACAATCGCTTATTTTTAGCAAACACAAATTTTAAGCATAAGGAGAGACATCGTCTAACATGGCGACCCCCTACACCAAACCAACGATGGGTTCAAATAGACTATATTGCCATCAGTCATCGTTGGAGAGGGTCGGTAGAAGATTGTCGCTCATTCTGGAGTACCTGCTTGGACTCCGACCACGCCCTAATACGGGCACGCATCTGCTTGCGCCTCACTGGACGCAAAAAGCCACAGTAAAAAGACCCATTAGAACCGAACTGAATAGCGAGGAAACCAAAAGTAGGTTCCAGGAACAACTGAGGTCACGACTAGGTAGTTTTGAAAACGAGGTTGACCCAGTTGTTGCTTGGAAAGCCATACAAACATCTGTGGAAACAGTAGTGACATCTATCGGTGATTTAAACCACAGGGTTACAAAGAACCAATGGATTTCTTCAAAGTCTATCACACTGATGGATTCTCGCAAACTTATCCCATCAGGTTCCGAACATGATGAAGAGCGACAACAAATCAGATCTAGGTTAAGAAAAAGTCTAGGAAACGACCGTGAGCAGTGATGGGCAACGAAAGCAAAAGAGATGGAAAAGGCGGCGACTATAGGGAACACAAGACAGCTTTACAGACTAATAAAAGAAACTGGAATTAATAAGTCAAGTGTAAGTGAGATTATATCGGAAAAAGACGATACTCTCATCTGCTCCCAGTCCAGACGTTTAGAACGACGGGCGGAACATTTCAGAGAACAGTCCAACTGGCCTTCAGCTACTCTACAACTACCCTCCATTCCCAGACAGTGTGAATGGAACATTGAAGTAGGTCCCCCAACTCTTGCTGAAGTTCGAAAGGCTATAGTTAATCTGAAACGAGGAAGGGCAGCTGGTCCAGATGGATTGACTCCAGAGGTCTTTAAGGATGGTGGTCCAATTTTAGCGACTAGGTTGACTAATATTTTAACTAAGATCTGGGAGTTAGACGTTATCCCATCTAACTGGTCACAATCACTTATCGTCCCAATATATAAGAAAGGGTCAAAATCATCCTGTGACAACCACAGAGGGATTAGTTTAACTAATATAATATCTAAAATACTAGCTTCGATAATTATCAGACGCCTAACTAAGACTCGTGAACTGCAAACACGAGAGACTCAAGCTGGCTTCAGACCTGGTCGTGGCTGCATCGACCACATATTCACCATTCGTCAGATTCTAGAACACAGGCATACTTACCGGCGTCCGACAATGGTGGTCTTTCTCGACTTAAAAGCAGCATTTGACTCCGTAGACCACGAGATTCTGTGGCAGTGTCTGTCATTGAAAGGCGTACCACAGAAGTACATAAACCTTGTGAAGGCTCTTTACTCGAACACTACTAGTCGAGTCAGAGCTTATGGCGAACTGTCATCTACTTTTGCAACCTCAAGTGGTGTCCGTCAAGGCTGTCCACTTTCCCCATTTTTATTTAACTTCATCATAGATCTACTGATGGAAATAACTTTCTCGTCGACTGAGTTCTCGGGTATTGATCTCCATCCAGGAGGTCCACTTATCGACTTAGAATACGCAGATGATATAGTCCTGTTTGGTGAAGACGCTGACAAAATGCAGAGTCTTTTGGTAGCACTAAGCAACAATGCCAGAATGTTTGGAATGCGCTTCTCTCCTCTAAATGCAAGTTGTTGCTTCAGGACTGGTCTGCGTCAACACATGAACTAAGGATAGGGAGTGAAGTATCGAACGCATTGACAACTTCACTTATCTTGGAAGTCTGATCAGCCCTAATGGGTTGGTGTCTGACGGAATCTCAGAACGGATTCGAAAAGCTCGCTTGGCTTTTGCCAACTTGCGTCACCTTTGGCGAAGGCGAGATATCCGTCTATCAATAAACGGACGGGTATACTGCGCGGCAGTTCCTTCTGTTTTACTTTACGGCAGCGAAACATGGCCATTAAGAGTAGAAGACACTCGTAAGCTATTAGTATTTGACCACAGATGCCTTAGAAATATTGCTGGCATCTGCTGGGATCACCGGGTAAGTAATAGTGAGGTTAGACGCAGGGTATTAGGGAATGATGGTAAATCAGTTGATGAGGTTATGAATCTTCATCGACTGAGATGGTTGGGCCACGTGTTACGTATGCCTGAACACCGATTACCACGACGTGCAATGCTAACCTGTGTTTGGGTCGGTTGGAAGAAAGTTAGGGGCGGCCAAACCAAAACGTGGCATCAGTGCTTGAAGACACTAACTTGTAGTCTGAGCCATGTTGGTAGATGCAGACTACTTGGTTGGGGTCCGCGTGACTATCGTAACCAATGGTTGGAGACTCTTGGTGACATGGCTCAGAATCGATCACAATGACGTCGGTGTATACACTCCCTGTCTTCCTTTAAACTAAGAGATTAAAATCACTTCATATCTTTCTTTCTACGAACCAATTCTTTCTTCTTGCACTATATCTCTATATGCAATCTTTCTCGTATATATTACCACCTTTGACCTAACCACTGCTATGAATCCGGTGTTCATCTTGTTGTGCTGATGCGGTATGGCAACCTGGACCGATGCACATATGTGCCTGGTCCTACGTTGTAGCTGACTGACTGACTGACTATGAGACTAAAGTTACTTTATGCCTTTCTTTCTACGAACTAATTCTTTCTTCCTGTATTATATCCTTATATGCTATATTTCTTTTATGTTACTACCAATGAAGTAACTGCTACGATTTTGGTGTTCACCTTGTTGTGTTAATGAGGTGTGGCAAGTTGAACCGATGCATATATGTACCTGGTCCTACGCCGTAGCTGACTGACTAACCGTAAGACGCAAACAGACCTAGACGGATAGCTGTACAAAACAAACATTTGTGTAGAAAGGTGATTAGAAGCCTGATTTTTAACAAAAGGTCAAAACATGGTGTCTTAGTCAAAATTTAAGTAGAAAAGTAAGTTTCTTCATTCAACTAAGATTCAATGAGTTAAGTTGTGCACGGCTACCGTTTGCTAATAAACTGACAAGTTCTACAACACTAAAATTGTTGTTCTATCGAAGAGCAAAACCGGATGAGTTGTACCGCTCTGTTTAAGAACAAGTGTAAATGCATAATCTTAATTAAGTTTAAAGGACATTGGTGTTTATTTTCAAAAACTCAAAGAATGGTAGGGATTTGGTCAATACATTAACGACCAGGTTTGAAAGTAACCAGATTAATCCAGTATATTGTTCCTAAATTCAGGATAAACTCCAGATCTTTACTGAAGCTAGGATTTTACAAATTACACTGGTCAGGACCATTCATACCTAAGAAACTGGAGAGTGAGCGAAAGGGATTTTAGAACTACGAAAGGACTAGAGAGATTTGAAGTTTTTGCATAATTTAAGGCTAAGAGAACGAAACTTAATCTTGTTATCATTCACGCTGACTAAAAAGCAACTGAGAACAAAATTGCCATAGAGGCACTGATTCATACCTTCATGAAGATAATTGCATCAAACTAACATTCAAAGGTGTGTAATTAATTTTACGGGACAGTAGAAGGTCAAACAGAATATTGAGTTAAGCTGCAGATATAACCAAGCTAACTTAAGAAGATTTCACACCATTGAACTAACTGTGAGAAGTAAACATACCTTGCTGATATTTGATGCCTTCATTTCAACTTTCTCGGTGAATATCTTCGTAGTAAGCTGAAGAAATTTTATAGAATATGCGAACCTACTGAACCGAAATTCCGGAACATTAGAGACAAAACTGTGATAACTATTCCCAAATCACGGAAAATAAAAAGACAGGCAAGACTGACTAGTGGAATCTCAGCTGATAAACGTCTTGTTACCTGGGAAAAAATCCATCACTGTCAATGACAAAACCAAAGAAGTCACAAGAAGTTTGTCAGCAAGAGGGTCCAAAAAACTTCCAACATTTGAGGCCTGGTTGGACACATTTCGGGCTATGAGCCCATCTAACTTCACATGTTTCATATAAAAAAGCCAAACAAAATCTTACCGTATCTGTGAATCCGGCAACGATAGTAAGACCTAAAGCCATACTCAAATCACAGCAAAAAATAGATTTAACAATAAAAGGGATAAGTGTGATTCGTGAAGCTGTAATTAAATTAGGAATCGTGAAAATCGTAAGTTGATTCTGTAGATCGTAGCAATTATCATATCAGAGATTACATCTTTTTTACGAGTTGAAAAGAAGTGGTTTACTGGTACTGTGAAAACATGACAGTGAACGACTGTCTTTTCAAGTAATTTCAAGCGACACTGAGGACAAAGTACACTGGTGTGAAAAGTACGACATGACTTCAGGTGCCAAACGACCTTCATCTTTAAAGGTGGCAGTAAACTGTAATGTACGATATCCAATATCATTGCGATGTCCTTGAGTATTGAGTTTGAATTCTTTGAACTCACTTGCTTTTGTTTCAGTGCAGTCCTAGGTCCTTTATGCACGGTTCAATAAGCTTTTTTTTAACTATTCAACTTCACTAGTTTCAGTTGGTTTGGCAGTTACTTATTCAGATTTGTGTAGCAAGGACAGAAGGCCCACGGTCAATGTTCTGCCTTTTCTAGTATGCTTCTGTGAGTGTCCAGTGTTCTCTTGAATGAGTCAACTGAAGATGCGAGTACCACTGCTTCGGGTAACGAGTTCCAAGTATTGACGACTCGGTGTGAAAACCTGTATGCCCCGGGTATTTTGTTCGTTGTTGGTCTTTCTGCTAGCCTGCTACGTCCCCTAGGATGTCACGATCTAGTAGGAAGAAAAAGAGGGGATATATTAAGTTCAAAAGCTTTTCTTATTATTCTATACATCAAAATCATATCACCTCGTTATCCGCGGTAGGACGGAGTAAAGAGGTCTAGCTTTCCAAGCCACCTTTTGTATGGTAAACCCCATAGTTCTGGAACTGCATCAGTAGCTGACCTCTGTACTTTTTTCAGGATATCTGAGTCACCTTCTAGGCAGGAGCTTGCAGCCTGGATGGAGTTTTCTAGCTTAGTATTGTGTAGGATTTTGTATATTGTATTGGAAATGGTAGTATCTAACTTGGTAATGTCCGTCTTACAGCCAGTGGGGTTCTAGACCTCTTAGCCGTAAACTCCCGGTAGCGGACAGTGGTCTTAAGATAATGTTTGACTGTCACTCCAAGATCCTTGCGAGACCGGGCCACAGGTATACGCACCTCCCCTATGCTGTACTTATTTACCACTGTATCCCTAATGTGCATATAGACACTTTGCTGCGTTGACAGGCATCAGCCATTCTTTAGACTAATTAATCACAATATTTAGGTCTGCCTGAAGCGCGCATGCATCTGCGTCTCCCATTATTTTTCGCCAGATTTTTACGCCATCAGCGTATAATTAAATCGGGGGCTCAACTATACTCGGGAGGTCATTTATACACAATATAAAAAGTTAAGGACCTAAGACAAAACCTTCAGGTACTCCACTGAGTACTGGTCTCCAGGTAGAGCACTTTGAATTTTCTGTTACTTTCTGTCTACGACCTACTATGATATCCTTAAGCCACCTTAGGAGAGATCCGGCAATGTCTAGATTTTCAGCTTCAATAGCAATCTATTTGCCGGCACCTTGTCAAATGCCTTACTGAAGTCCATGTAGACAACAACTATTGATTTTCCATTGTCTAGAGGTTTGCTATAAGGACGTCTATTGTGCGAGATAAACATCTTCTGAAACCATGTTGTTCGGCGTGTAACAAGTTGTTGGTTTCCACAAACATAATTATGATCTTTTCGATTATTCCTTCCAGTATTTTAACTACGACGCTGGTGAGGCTGACAGGTTTGTAGTTCAATACGAGTTGTCTTGGTACTGTTTTACGTAATGGAGTGACGATTAAACCCCTATATTCCGTGGGTAACACACCTTGATCATGTGACACATTGAATGGCGCAATTTGTGAGGCTGTAATATATTATGCAACTTGTCTCAGGATTTCGGGGTAAAGTTCGTCTGGTCTTGTTGACTTTTCCGTGCCTAAGATGTTAAAGCCTTGAGTACATCGTCTTGATCAAAGTTCACCGTGTGCAGACGGTTAGTTGACTTTCTATTTAGGTCTAGTTCTTCGTTAAGAGGAGGCTGCCAAGTGAAAACTGTCCTGAAATGGTTTGTCATCGCCTCTACTTTTTCCCGATCATCCTCTATTATTTTAGGTCCACTCCCTTCCTAATTTGGTTGAGAATCTGATACTGCATCCTTTTTCTGTAAGTTATGTACGAGAACAGTCTCTTAGGCTGCCAGCTGCGTTCCATATTTTATCTCAGCTTCCCGGATTTTAATTATACATTTATTTTCTACTGACCAATAGTGTTCCATGGTACTTTCTGTTGCAGAGCTGATATCAACGTTCTAACATTTCCTCTTTTGTCTTGGTAAACGTTGAATATTCCGGCTAGCTTGTATATCTTGTAATCGGAATGCTTTTGTCTCAGGGCAGTTGGGTTTATGGAGTCAGCAAACAACTCTCGAAAACCGAACATTTTAGGCGTAAATAGCATACTACCGGGTCCTTGAGATTGGTGTCTGGGCTGTAGGAGATGCTCAGTTATTACAGGCAGCTAAAAAGAGTTGATTAAGGACTTCACAAGCTCGAAAGAATAAAAAAGTAGTTAACGATAACATTGGTGATTGAAGATGAACGCTGAAAGTGGTTTCTTACTATCATTGAAACCAAACCAGTTTCCTAATCTTTTTTGATAACATTAACAATATATGTGATCACCGTCCCCTCTGTGCGTGATTTTCCAAGTTTCTTGGGTACAAAGACGGAGTTGGATAGAGAATGCTGCTGTGCGGCCTATGCACAGGCGTAAGGAAGTTGGGTACGAGGTGGAAGACTTACTTATTCGATTTCTCTGGATCATAAGGTCACTACTTAATTATTTAAATACATGTGTCATGTACACTACGTTTGTTCATGATATTCATGATCCGTACACACTATTCAGAAGGGGGGAATCTATCTGATTTATAACGACTTGACGAGCATCGATTTTGGAAAGTTTTGCTACAGAAATATTGTAAAGAACATAAAGATTAACCAAAGCGGAAAATGTACCAACACCAACACAGAGTGTCTTCTAAGGAAATCATCTGAAGACGAATTAAGAAGAACAACATGATGATCAGTAGGAAACGTGTCTGAAATTGAATACAAAGATAATATAACTGATTGGAATAAGGGAGGTTTTCCATGATTTGTAAACCATGATCCAGTAAAGATGCAAGTTGTAAGCCTTCTCAGTAATTATACGTCCAGCTGAGAAGATCATGTGGCTAGGAACCAATACCACTACAGATACTTGAAAGTCTCTGATGCTTGCTGGCAGAAGAAAACGATGGCTGGTATATAAAAAATATGGCATATTTGTTCTCATGAAGTAACTTCCCCATTGTGATCCATGCCAAGTCAGCGTTAGGAGTTTAGGTTTTCGGGACTGAGTGAATATTATTCACGTCGTGGAGATTTTGGGATGACACGATGAGAAACTAAATGGATGGTCCTGAAAAGTAAAAATGACATTTGGATGCCGGTAAATAAAGACAGCATTCGCTTTGAATCGACCGGCCTAGGGAGATTCTAATGTAGGTTTGTAACAACTTTGGCTATAATTAATACTATCAGAATATCTCAAACCAGCTTTGGTGCATTTCCTTTCAGTGGTTTTAATTCGTCAAATCATTATGCCTACAATTGCTTTGAACTAGCGTACCATATTCAGAGATAAATATGATACATTTTTCATATAATAATAACGATCTAGATTTAGTGTAATTGAACTTGAGATGCAGTGTGCCCAGTAAAGTTCAAACTAGTGATATACCTTAAGCCGAGGACATGAACACTGTTGAAGAGTTCCAGCATATGGTTGTGTTAAAAGACTTAGGCCCCGATAAATAAAACTACTTTTATTACCGCCTAGTGACAGATTTTATGAAAGCCTATTCGTATAACCTGTTTATGTCTTCCTGGATGGTCACTGAAATATTACTCTCTTCGATAGAAGTTGAGAATGAATAAAACTTTTGATTCATCAGAAAAAAATATATATATACATTATGTTTCTTGTTGAGATAAAAAAATCTCAGCTCGTCCTATATAAGTTCCCGTCAAGTTCTCTACTTGATTAACGCAGAATACAACACACAACTGATGGCACTCTAACGTATAGAACCCCCTACAGTCACTAATCTGAAGACATAAGAAAGCGGAAGAAGAGATTGTTAGGTGAAGACCAAAAATATACGGAAAAATATGTTTATTTATATTTTCCAGCCCTGAAAGACTGGTAATGGCTTATCGAAAAAGGAACAGTCACTTGTGCTTTCCTCATTCTGAAGGGCTCAGTTTAGTCTCACGTATAACATTTCGACCTATACACACACGGTATTTACACTCCGCTAGCACTGTCCACCAATACAACGTTATCAACAGACTGGTGTCAAATGTTGTTTTCAAGAGAACTCGTTATGCGATTCAGACAAAGATTTTAGGCAGATAATCTTTCGTGATTCGTTAGATAGTATTTTGCCTAATTTTTTATACGAAATAGCTGTGGCTTCGATATGAACTGGTAGCAATTCTCTGGCCAAAAACTGCGTGATAACAGTTCCTGTATGTTAACACAATCTTTAGTAAACACAGTGAATGAACTTTTTCGTTAAATCTAATCTGAACCATAAGCACCACTGCGCTGTGTAACGTCATATACCTTTTCGGCTATGCAACGCGACACTGATCGCCGAATGTGTACGGACAGAGGAATGTTGAGTTTCGAACATGTTAATCAGCAGACCGAAACCAGAGATTGTAGTTCAACAAATATAGACATTATTGAAGCTTACAGGAAAAGAATAAATTTTTTACGTTGTACCACTGTGGTCACCCGTGGGAAGTCCCTGTGCATACGTTACATGTAACGAAAATTTAACGAAGTGCACATAATGATTGTAGTTTAAGTGAAATAAAATTTAGGAGTTGTATGCACTACTTAAAAGGATAAAAGTAGGACATTGCTTCAAAACAAGATTGAGCAGTTACGTGCATTGGTCTTCAAAAGTCACCTAATTAGTTCTGAGTTTTAACTGTCGACCCTGACAAACTGCACAGTCAGTGAACGTCCCTAGATTGGTTTTCTGAAATAAAGTATAGTGAATCGGCTTGACCAGTACTCAATATCACTTCAGAGGCCCGCATATTGAAGGGCTCATTCGTCAATCAACTGTGGGACAAAATGAATATGAACACGAATGCAAGGCAATCCTTGCCGATGACAGGCAAGTTTGTTCTAGAGTTAAAAAGACCCTAATCTGGACTTGTACATATTTCAAGGAATTCTTTTCCATCTACTTACGTAGGACGGTTGACAGCCCAATTAGCTAAGACCACTTGTAGTCCCGTCTGATGGAGTTGTAAAACGTAACCACAGTCGATGCAGTCAACCGACTCAGAATTGTAAGCCATTTACAGAAAAAGCTGAAACGTTGCAGGGTCTTACCCCAAGGCTACACAACCCAATGACGATATATACTGACTCACTTCACTTTCACTAGGAAATACATAAGACATGAACAATAAACTACAGACAATCCCAAATGACAGGTAGGTCGCAACATTGTGCACCATGCACACAAGTATAACTCGCTGACTAGCGATTTAAAAATTACAATCATGTTATCTCAGTTGATATAACTTTGCAGGTGTATTGCCAGTCAAATTGTTACTGACAGTTAACTAAATCTTGCACAGTCCTTGATATTATGGTGAAAATACAGACCTTACGAGTCCTTGGTAATACTAAAGTCCAAAGACTGAAATGACTACATAACATTCTGGACTACAGATAAAATGCATTTACTTGTCATTAACAAACGTCTTTTAAACACCTGAACATTCTTGGGAGCAAGTTTAAATCAGATAACTCTCGAAGTGAACACTACTCAACCCAACCAACTGAACTACGTCGTAAAAGGCTAATCTGTCTTAATAAAAAGTGGGAACTTAGTTACGTTAAACACTTCTCTTCACCAGTCTCTAATAAATCACAATTGATTTTACGGTACCTGATAGAACAACGTAGACACGATAACTAGGAAATTGTATATTTGATTAAGAACGAATGAACAACATGTGGATGATATAAAAGAACTTCAAGACAGTGGAACCAAATAAATGGACGTGTAATATTGAAATGCAGATAATTAAATGGAAGATTTCGAGTTGGCGGTAGCGCGGCGAGTTCGCTTGGCCGGAGTACATTCTGACTCAACGTTTAGTGCTTCTGCCGCGAATTCCTGTGTTTTCATGCCATTTGCTACAGAACTGACATTAAGAGATGAATTATTTTGTTGCTTCTTATCATCAGCTGAACATTCGATTTCGGAAGTATCCTGACCTTGTGAAACATCAGGATTTTGTTCTTGTTTACCACCTGACTGGACAAAATCTGAGTTGTGAGGCAAATCCAGAGGTTCCATACCAAGAACCTAGAGAATTGGTTGTAAATAAACAGTAAAAAATTGGAATGCAAGGTCCATCTGGATTAGCGAAAATAAAAGCCTGGTTAATTTGTCTTAGCTAATTAACTGTCTCCTTTTAATTCACTGTTAACAAAATACAACATACCACTTTCTATATTTATCCCTTAACATAACGGGAGGTAGATGACTGGTGTTGGACGACAATAGTATACTATTAATATTAACAATTAAACACAAAAGTTACAAAGAAAAACGTGCCTGGACAGCTTAATATATCTTCAGGGCGGAGTGAAATCGATCTTTAGAGATAAAAGTCTAAACAAATTGGATAAGTAATTTAAAACGCAGGACAACTTGCTGGTGTAGAATGCATAAGAACTAGTCATATAAGAAAAAAGGTGAAGACAATTGGATTTTCCCAGTGGTGAATTAAGACAAGTATACAAAAAAGCTACATATACAAAGCGACAGTATAACATAGGAATACTATAGTAAAACCTAACAGTGATATAAACAAATGTGTGTTCTAAGGTGATTGCTTTCGAAAGGAGATGATCGTTTTAATCATTGAAGTCACGTATAAGAAAAACAATCCTAGAGCAGGAATAAGAACACTTACCTTGTATAATTGATTAAAAGCAATTTGTCTGACTATTTGTTGGGCTGAAACAGTTATTTTTTCACAAACTTCATCTGATATTCCATTAGAAATTGTAACATAAAATGGTTTTGTACACGCCACAGGTATATTGTTCTCCCTAGGAGAATCCTCAGTGTTATTTGAATTAGATGAATGTTTTATTGCAAAGAACAAATATCCATTTGCCATTGATTCGAAAAATCTACGTAGTAATTTGCAAGGATGGAAAAAGTCACTTGGTACAGAAAGCATATTTCTCGGTGACCCATACTGAGATGGGAGGGAAGTGAAACCAGAACGAATAACCATATTGTACTCTAAAGATAAGAGATGATCTAAGTGTACTTCAACATCCTAATAAAATAAAAGACAATAAAATATTCAGAGTCCACTAATGAACAAACACTTTAAAACGAATTTAGACATTAAACAGAACTTTATTACTTTTTAGCAATCCACTCGATGAAACAGTATTTAATACGATATATCAGTCCAGTTGCAAATACAGAAAGCTGGGGTCAAATGAATGTGTATAAATGACTGGTTATACTGGGAAAAATTAGGAATAGTTAAGAATGATACTGAGAGACTTTATATGTACGAGTAAATCCATTCTTAAAAAGGAAACTACATAAAAATGGAACTGTTACGCGTAACGCAGAACTAAATGAAAACTTACAAATTCATTTAATTCGATCCAGTATTCATTAGATTGGATAAAGTCGCGTAAAATACGACTAATTAAGAGTATCGGACCTCCGCTCGCAATATGCTGAATGGAAAACATACATGGTTAAAATCAAAATATGATATGAAAATAATCATCAGAACATTAAAGAGAAACCATCTGAAATTTCTTTTTGTCCAACCACTCCAGATCTTCAAACAGACTAAGTGAAAAGTGAGTGATCCTGTATGTGTTTTGGAGAAACAACATAAAGAGATAGTGAGAGATCACATGGTCCTGGCTAAAAAAGCCTATTGTATTATTTGACATGAGGTTCAAACATATAGTTTCGAGAGTGGTTTCAGGAGACTACGAATAGCGTTTGGTGAACTCGAATGGTCAGCACTTGTAGCGTATGAAGACAAAGAGAATGGTTGATCATGGACACATCAGAAATATTAGGAAGTTAGAGCGGAATTTGATCATGAATACTGTGATATCAGATGCTGTTAGAACTAATAGAGAGGTTGAGATATGCAAGGTTAAACTGATAGTATCTAAAATTTTACTTCTAAAAGAAAAGTACTAAATAACTTGGAAAAAGTAACTACTTTTTCAGACAAACTGAAATACTGAAGCACTTACTTGAAACCATGAAGCATGATCAAGAGCATCTATGGATTTGATGCACTTTTCTTTGGGAATTGGATGACCATCAACGATCAAACGTTGGACAACTGGTGAGACTTCTACACAAGGGAATAAGAACTATGTATATAATCACAACGACTAAAAGCGACAAACGTAGTCAACATAAATCTCCATGAACAACATACAGAATAAAATAGTAGAATAAATCAACAATATACACATTCAGTACAGTGAAAAATAAAGACAAGGAAAATCACAGAGGTGATCGGCTGAAAAGACTTAGTAAAATTTTTTGTATTTAAATGTATGTGTTGGGGGTTTAGGGACAGAAAAACTTATCATCAGTTCCAGATGAGTACATATATACAGTGTAAATATCCAAAGGACACTTACACGTTTTGTCTCATTTTTAAATTATAATAGGTCAAATTTTATTAAAGACTAATTCTATATTTATTGACCAACTGTATGAGCGAATGTCTTCACATTGCCCTATGCACAATAAACCACTAACTCCTATAACCGTATTTACTATTTACTGATATCTGTTGGTTCATTTACATGGGTTTCAAGTATGGCGTTAACAAGTATCCTGAATAAAAAGATTTAAAAACCTACATAAGGTCACTAGAATTGCTACTAACAAAATGTATCCATGATCAAAAGGAGAGTCAAAACCATAAATGCACTTAAAGCATTGGAGGAGAGTTTAGCGTTCAAACTGAGTAACAAGACATTTAGTGACAATTCCTAATGACATTTAGGATATTAGATGGAAAGGTTTAACAGACGCTGATATATTTTAGAAATTTCCGTCAGTGGTGTTTTTCAATCAGGCAACGATGATTCACCTGTGTGAATACCAGATGAAGGCAAAATATGATGGTGTACCGTGACTTCACAATGGTACTTATTAAGTCCGTTACATTTCATGGAGGAGTATAGTCCACCCACCAGCATTCTCCATTGAACTCTGTCCCGAGCAATCATTTTCAGTTGCTATTCATCCTTTGATGTCTGCTTACAATTCTCGTCTCAGAGTGTTCTTTGACCTTCCTCTTTCCTGGTTCCCATCAGGATTACAAGTTAGAGCTTGCCTCGTGATGCAGTCTGATGATTTCCACAATGTGTGTCCTATCCACCACTCCTATTGTTCTTCCATAATTCCCTCTTCAGATGGAAGTTGGTTTGTTTCCTCCCACAATAGGCTGTTACTGATTGGTATCCGGTCAACGGACATTCAGTATCTTGTGCAGACAGTTGTTTATAAATAATTGTACCTTTTTTATGATGTTGTGGTAGTTCTCGAAGTTTTGGCTCAGGCGGCCTGCTTGAATATCTGGGCTACCTGTTCCTCCGATCTAGATATCTCATCAAGTTATCTGTTTTGTTGTTTGTTTTAGCATATCATTATGTCTATTGTGCGCACAATTTATTCAGGCGCGTTTATGAAAAGTTTACAACCTTTCGCTATACGTGATACAAAAAGGTACAATCAGCGACATCATGGTGGCTGGCAATATGCATTGAAACGAATGAACATTAATCAAATGTGGATTGCCGAACTCCTAACATCTAACCGGTCATCATTCAAAATTTATCGTCACAATAGATAGAGGTATAAGAAAAGGAAACTTGTTGAAATACTTTATGCTGAGGATTCTATGTTGTACCAAAAATATAATGTTGAATAAAGCTTCTAATAAAAAAAATACAGCAGAACTATCTTGACGTTCGTATCGAAGATTCGGACTTTGATATTGGTTGACGGTTGTTTTGAGTTCTGTATGTTGTTCAACTGTAGAAATGCCGCCCTTGCTCTGCTAAACCTCGCCCTTACATCTGCATCCGATCCTCATTGTTCATCGATGGTGCTGACTAGGTACGTGAACTCTTCCACCTGTTCCAGGGCTTTTCCATGAAGTATGATTGGGTTGGTGTTCTCCATGTTGTATTTAAGGATGTTGCTTTTTCCCTTGTGTATGTTGAGGTCTACTGCTGCAGAGGCTTCTGCTAAACTGGTTGTCTTGACCTGCATTCGCTCATGTGTATGGGATAGAAAAGTCAGGTCATCTGAGAAGTCCAACTCGTCTAGTTGTATGTAAGCTGTTCATTGTATTCCTCAGACATAGAGGTCTTCATAATCCAGTCAACCACCAGAAGAAAGGGAGACAGTAAGCCGCCTTGTCTGACTCCGGCCCCTACTCAGAATGCGTCTGTCAGCTGTCCTCCATGCGCGACTTTGCAACATAGTCCATCGTATGAATGCCGTATGATATTGACGATCTTCTCAGGCACATCAGTGTCGACGAATGTTCCATAAGGTTCACCTATCCACTCTGTCAAACGCCTTTTTCATAGTCAAGGAAGTTGATATACAGTGACGAATTCCATTCAATTGATTATTAATAAGAATAATATATTCGTAATATCTGATTGGGGTATTACAAATATGATATTTTTATTGATAAAAATCTTCCCAATGCTCAATTTATTGGAACTTATAAAGTCAAACCTTGGTAATGATACACACAAATTCAATCGATTGTTCAACAATGATCCATAATGTCACTATTTGGTTTGTGCACGACCGATTCTTACGGAATCCGGCCTGTTGATATCTTCATACTCAGTGTTGTCCACTTTGATTTTGGGTTTTGCATCTTGTATCAGGCTGGTTAGTTCCTGAGCAACTTTTTCCTATCGACTGCAGCCTCAGAAAACCGGTTTTTATCTTCTTCATTGCTATCATTGGTGAATGTATTGGACTGGACAATATTCATTATGATCGCCTCCTTTGTTTTAAGGGATACTTTGATGAGCTTGGATTCATGAGATTTTCATCCTATAAGTGCTTTTCGTGCTCCTTTGGACAGCATCATAACTCCCTGAGTGTGTAGAGAATTTTCTTCTTCGTGACCGAAGTACAGCAGCATCTCTTCCGAATTTGTTATCTGTTGTCCAGCTTGGGTCTAAGGTGTTCCACTGATTACGAGAACCCCCAAGTTGTATCTTCTTATTTCCGTAGCAATTAGGTTGATCTCCCCGGTCTCCTACGTTGTCTGAACATTGCATGTACCTATGAAAATTGTTGCTCTGGTTGTTAGAAAGGGCATCGGTTAAATGACTTCCGAAGAATCTCGGCTTTCAACAAGAGGTGTCATAATTCTTCTGAAAGAAGATCCTGCAACTCTTAAGGCGGAATTTAAATGATTTTTTCTGGTTAGCGTTTTGTAGAAAGATTGTTTTATATGGGACGGGTTTGCTGATCCCATACCTAACCTTTTTCCTTTACACGGGCTTGTAACCGGCACTAACCCTAGAAGAGCTACAGGAGTGGCCTTTGAGGGAATTGAGATATTTGTAATATTTTCTGAGTCAGATCCAGAATAACTCAATCACCTATAATTCGAAACACAAGTTTCTATAGTGAGCTTGATGATGACGTTGTCAAGAACGACAATAAAAGTTCCACAATCAAACTTTGTAGCTCAAAGGACTTAACAAGAACACTAGAAATATGCTTTTATTGTTGTTTATTTTTCAAACTATCGTTAAATGAAATGACGGTGAAACATAATTCTCATTTTTATACTTGTATATTTCTGCTGAACCGGCACAGAATGAATCATTATAGTAATTTGGCTTTACAGGTCGTTATGATAACCTTTTTTCTGAGATAATTTCCTAATAATACTAAGAAATGTATTGAGGTTGATATGAATCATATACGAGTACATAAAACTAGTGCCTTATTGTTCGTCGCTGTATTTCACTCGTTTACAACATAAATATCTATAAAACAGTATGTGAACATGTTTCAGGGATGCAAAATGTATGACTTATGTTTCCCACTTAGGTGACTGATAAACGTAGGAACTGTCGGTCGCCAGGTAGAAAAATAAAATTGCATACAATGATTGTGAAAAACGTATTTTTAAAGACAGAATATAATTACCATTTTTATCTTCAGGAGCGGCTTCATTTTTTTGAACTACTATCGGGGAAGTTAAGTTGATTACCAGTGTTATAGTAGGCCATATCGCAGATTCGTTTTCTTTGCAAGCAGGTTTTAAATTTACTTCACAGGTGTCACTTTTATTCAGTAAGGATGGATCTGGACAGGACACAACGACCGTAATTGTTCCCATAGTAGGCTCTGCTGTGACAGTATATTGAAGACGGGATTCCAGTGACTGTATGAAAAAAATCAAGCCAACATATTCCAATCACAACCCAAGATCGATACCACCTTCAGGTTCATTGAAAATATCTCACAATAAAGAGATTTCTGAAGTTCACCCTAATGTAATGAACCTGCAGGATATATCGACTAGGGTTTTCGGAAAATTCTTGAAAACTTACAAAAAACTAATCATAATTTGGGTAGTCTAACATAGATCTAATACACCTTTAACGAACGGGCTAAATTATACTTACCAAATGTCTAGTAACTATATTTGAGAATATTAGCGCAGAGTTTTTCCACGACAAAGTAGTAATTTTTACCAATGATCACACTTGCTGCACAAGTCTAATCTCGCAGATCCAATTATTTCATAATGACAATAATGGAATGATATTTTTATGTCCTAGAAAAATACAAGTTATGTGATTTGGCAGAAGAGGACCGTATACAATGACGATAGGATGTGACTTTAGCGGATAGCGAATGATATACAGGAGGCGAAACCAATAAGACGGTAAGCTAAGTTGAAGGTCAGTCATTGAGACCAAAAATTAGTTTTAGATAAATGTCAGCGACAAAACTGTCACACATATTATTAATGAAGGTATTTAGTGTGCGAAAAACTTTATGAAAAGAGCTTTAAAAAGATATAGTCAGTTACGTTAAAGATGGCGGGCAGGTGTAACTAGAAACCAGTAAGACAGCTAAATTGATTAAAAGGTCGAAGAATAAACTGATCAAATGTAATGATTTTTCAAATGAATTCCGTCCTGTATTGATAGCTTATTAAATGCTTTCCAGGGAGATAGGATAGAGGAACATGGGGGTTGGAAAACCCTGAGCCTAAACTAATTGAAAGCAATGATTTGTCACCCAAGGGAATCAATCGTGCATGAAATCGCTGTGGTTCTCGGATACTAAGCAATTTCCTTTAACGTTGCTTTACTACCTTGTGCGCTAGATTTATTAAATTGAAAATTTAAAGGACGGTCTACTCGAACAGTACACAAGATCTCAAAATATAATAAAAAATAAATACTTTTTGGTACCCCAACTGCAATAAAATAAATATTTATGAAGCGATTATACTAAATTATAAACTTTCTGTAAACCTTAATAAAATTAGGGAAAAGATGGTATCCTCGTCCAAGTGGAATCCTTTAGACAGACTTAACTGTTAACCAGACTAATGTATTTTAAAAGTATAATTAACTTGGTTACAAGTGCACAATACATTTCCTTCTGAAAAATATCAGTTAGTCAGTCAGTAACAACGTAGAAGTTCGTACGTACGTACATCAGTTCGAGTTGCCACACCACATTAGCACAGAGATGCAGTGGTCGATTCAAATCCCGTAGTGCTAGATGTAGTAAAACTATAAGCTGTAATCAGAAAACTTAGGGTTTGAAGATCTTATTCAAGGAGTATGATACAGTGAAATGAATTTGGAAAGAGAAACAGGAAAGGGACATGAAGAATTCAGAAGATTAGGATTTGGGAGAACACAAAGAGTGTATGCACCTGCGCCATTGCAAACGATTTTCAGCCATGTCATTCGAGGTCTCTAACCATCGGTTGCTATCATCTCGCGGTCCCCAACCAGGTAGTCTACACCTACCAACATGACTCAGTCCACTTGTCAGTGACTTCATGGACTTGTGCCATGTTTTGGTCTGGCCACCCCTAGCTTTCTTCCAACCTACTCCTATACCACTGAACACCGCACGTCGAGACAGTCGGTCGTTGGGCATACGTAACACATGTCCCAGCCATCTCAACTGATGAAGTTTCACTACGTCATCAATTGATTTGCCATCCTTACCTGAAGCAACATTTTACATTTCGAGGGGGAGAATCGCATCCCGAACATGCTTGCATTGTTGCTTAGAGTGGTCATAAGACTCTGCATTTTGTCAGCGTCTTCACCAAATAAAACTATGTCATCAGCATATTCTAAGTCAACAAGTGAACCTCCCGGTAGAAGTTCAACCCCTGGAAATCTAGACGAGGAAAAATATTAGATAAATAATACCAAATATTGTGTAGGTGCAGAGAGAAATTAAACAATTCGTACTGTTTGGTAATTGTTGTCGGTGACTATTTACAAAATGTTAATTACTACAGGTCTTAATTACAACTGTTCTTGAGTAGACAAGTGTAAGATATCTGATAAAGTGAATAAAATTTATTCAATGATAAGTTATCAGAAAAGTGATATTTTAACAAAAAAACAAATAGAGCAAAGTAAACTAACCTCCATTAATTTTGTAATACTAGTTGATACATAAGTTGTTAACTCTTTAGTAGGCCATTTAGAACATATTAAAACTAGTTCTGCTGAATGTTCACCCCTTAAGAGTACATTTTTTCCCAATGCACCAACACGAACAACACCACAAAGCAGACGTTCACCAACTTTTTCTTCCAATTCATCCAGATTATTATCATCATCACAAGATTTAGCACATATGGTGGTATCAGGAAGATCTGATGCTGAACGCGCCTGTTTTAAAAGGTCGTTACTAACGCCTTTCAAGGAGCGCTCACAAATCGTTACAGCCAACATCATTGCCTTAATGAAGAGAAGACAAACGTCACAAATTAACGTGGACTAAAAAGAGAGCTGCTCATACTAACGGGCTGCTTAGATTGATATGGATGAAGTGGACTAGAAACCTGTGACTCAGTTATAGGAAGTTTTCATTACCGAACTGTCGAGCTTCATAGCTCAACTGGTGGTGTAGTTCAGGGAAAATACGGAATCTTTGGAAAAGAAATAGTGCTTGATACATTTCTTCCGTTTCCAATTAAATTAAAAACTCTTATTTAGTAAAGAAAATAAACGAATTCTAAATACGACATTGACCAATTAGTGATCAGTAATACACTACTAAGGTCGTATTTATGACCGAATGCTATCAGATTTTGAATGTGATTACTGAGGTAAACAACTAAAAACCGTGTAATACTGTATTTGGTGGTTAAGAACAAATAACAGGAAGCTAAGTTTGAACAACGCTTCAGCAATCGTCAAGAACGCCATTTCCTGTTAAAAAGGAAAGCCCACATATTACTATTACTCTACATAGTGATAACGTCTTCGATAGTGGAATTGGATGAGAGATCTTGGTTTCTAAAGTTTAAGTATGGTCTGCATATCAGTGTCAAGCAATATATATATATATATATATATATATATATATATATATATATATATATATATATATATATATAATCAGTACACCGATAGAAAAAATATAAGAATATTTCAATGGACAGACCAGCAGAACTAAGAACTAATACACAAAAGTAGAAATAAATTTGGACAAACGTTTCATAAAATTAATGTATCATATACAATGGTAGTTTATTAGTAAAAAAAATAATTACCTGAACTTCCCAAGCTGTCGGTAGCAAAGATGTGTGCTTAAAACTGATGTACCTGCTTTCTAGAGATTTATTAGGAGTTTGAGTCGTGTATATTCGAGGGACTTGTGCATGAAAACGGTCATATGGGATCCCACTCATACAATTTCCTGTCATACTGCTATTACGCAAGGTACTGAAACTGGGGAAACTGCTAGTATTTTGTTTCTGAAAACGTATAAAATTAATGTAATAAATTGTCTTTAACTAAGGATGAATGAAGTAGTATAAACCAAGTTACCAAAAAGATGTTTTGGATCGCAAAATGTTTTTAACAAGACTCAGGGCGTAAAATCTTAGTATCATTAACGTATGAACAGTTGGCTTTATTATCCAAGTAGTTTAAATATATGATCACTTTTGATAAATTGTAAGGGGATAATTATAAATACTTAAAGATAAGTGATTAATTGACTAGCTTTTACAAACGTGTGCTCAATTAATCTAGAACCATACCATTCATCCGCTTTGTGAATTATTTATTTGGTTGTCAACAATGCGTTTTTGTAATCCGATTAGTTAAAATCCATACAGCATAAACGGCTTTGACTCGATGTTGCCATTTGAACAGGCATGGTTGTTTTGCTATTCTCTGTATAACGCTTAATTAGATTTTATGAAATCTCGAATATTAATGTGTTTTTTTTTTAACTATGATTAAAAATCATCGAAACAAAGCAATATGTATTTGTATGATATATAATTGGCAAACGTAAAGAATAGTTGTGAAACATTCTTTTTTATAAAGTATATCAAGTGACCAATATCTATTTCTGTGCAGTACTAACATTTGAATACGTAATATTATACTGTTATAAAAGACTTATTGCGATTGATGAATTTCCTTCTTAAAATCACGGATTGATTTTAAACAATAATCGGGAACCAACAGTGTCTTATATACAACTTTCATTATGATCAATCCGTGATGTAGTCTGTGAAACCCAAAGCTTTCCACAAATCTTCTGTAATAATAGTAATCATGTGCTCATCTAATGACTACTTTCAAGAGGTAATCCTCGGAGTTCTAGTGGAAAGCCGAGTCCAATAATGCCGGGAATGGAGTAGTTATCCATCGACCGCACTGGAAGATGGGGTCCGCAATATCGTGTACATACTAAAACTAAACATCTAAGCCATTGTGCGCCGGACCAGTGGTTTAAAGGTTAAGTGTTCACCGCGAGGTCCATGGATTCAATTTTTGGAGGGGTCGCAAATGTTTATTGGTGAGGAACCCCATTCTAAGATTAAATAGCTGTCCATGGTTTTCGGTTCTCAATCGTCGTGAAGCTAAGATCAGTTAGTGATGCAAACTATGAAATAATATATTGAAAAGTAATGTTATAGAAGTAATTATGATTTATCAGTCAGAAAAATATACTAGTAAACTTTCGGAATATGAGAAGACAGTAAATACTAATGGTCTAGACAGAGTAAATATTGTTAGTAAGAGAAAACTATGAACCCACTGGTTCGTTACGTCTCGTTTTCTTTTCTTTAGCTGCTATCACTTTTCGACGAAGTTGATTTCCTGGATTTGGATCGACAATAAACGATGGATCGACTTTCTTTTTGTACTGTTGACGATGACGACGACCACGTAAATGACATTCACGAGAATCTGGATTTGAAAATTCACAATCACATAACTTGCAACGATATTTAACAGTTTTGTTGTTGCTATTAATAATCTGATTGGAGAGAAATTTTTTCGAAAAGGAGAGAAAAGCGGTAAGTGAATTATGACTTAAAGGTTATATCTCAAGACCAATAAGATTCCAACAAACCCTTGACAACTTTATAGTTTGTAGAAATCTCAGTTTTGTATGTTAACATTTTACAATATCCTTTATCAAATTAGTCAGTTATACACAATCCAGATACCTGGCACACATGTGCATCCACTTAAATTGCCACACCGCAACCTCATTAGCACAACGAGATGAGCAAATTCCTGAGTAGTAGAGGTGTGGTGTGTGCTGCTTATGTCGACATAAGTAGGACAACGCCAATCAGAAGGTTGGGAAGATTGAATCGAAGAGAACGGGAACAGAGAGTGATTGTTGCGGCAATGAAGGAACGATGGAGTTTGAGACAATTGATGGAGGATTTGCAAATGTATTGAATGCATGGTTTTTATATTTTACGAAAGAACTCAGTAATTTTGTATTCTAATACATTTGGTTGTCTTCACTTATGTTCTCGTTCATTACAGAGGTAGTAACAGTATTAGTAGTAATAAAAAAGGATTGCGCATCGAGGATAAAACTCGAGGAAATATGGATTAGTGCAATAGTAAAAAAATTATATGGTAATTTAAAAATTTGGGATCTAAAGAGAGATAAAGAGTGAGTGAATCAGAGAGATCGAGAACGATTTTGAGCCATATCATTCAAACTATCTAATAGGTTCAATTGTCTGACTCTATCTGGAATGGTGAATGGAACGAGCGATATAATATAAACCTTCCACTTAACCCCGTTTGGGTGACAGCGATGAGAAAAACCAAATACAAACTAAACATTCATTTGTGCAGACAAATGGTAAGAAGTGAAACATGAAGGAAGGCTTCTCAGACTACTTAGTTAAAACATGGCTCAATATTTATAGCCATGAAAGATATAAACAACTATACAGATAGATACGTACAATCATACACACACGCTCAAGGTCGCATATATGAATGACTAGGAAGATTAGAATATTTTAACTGTTCAAAAGTAAGGATAAATCGTTCAGGAGTATAACAAAGCTAGTTGCTATACTCTAACCGCCAGTAACGATAATTATGCGGACCCCAACCAAATAGTCTGAACTTACCTACATGACTCAAGTCCAGTAATCACTGTCTTCATGGATCGATATCATGTATTGGTTTGGCCCCCCATAACTTCTTTTCAATCTACTCCAACATTGGTCGTCATCACATGTCGACACAGACGGTGGATGGGGACACACAAGTCAAATTAAGAATGTACTTCATGATGAAAGCAGCAGTTCTGTACGCGCATTCTGTACGAATCATGTCAACTGCTGAGGTTTGGTACTACCTTCGAGTGTTTTATTTTACTTAACTTTAAACCAGACATTCAGAAAACACGTAATTAAAAGCATAATAATGTATATTACATAAGCTCTTACAGTTTCTAAATACTCTTGTCCAACAGCAGGTAGTTCAGGACCAGCAAGTTGTTTTAAATCAATATGTTTCATAAACGTGTTTTCCGTAGGATTTGTTTTACTTTCATCCGCTTCAACTGCAGTAAAGATAAAAAATGTATTCTGTAGTAATGAATGATAAAGAATATCAAAACTTGCGGAAGCAACCCATTTAAAGTTGATCGTAGTAAAAACTGAAATTTATTTCAGCGGTACCAGAATATGAAAATGAAATCGACAATGATACACTGTTTCGTCTCATTTAATTAAGGTAAATAATCAACAATAATGAGTCAAGCAAAATCACGTTTCCTTCACACAGACAGAATAAGAACTCTCACCTCAAAAATGCTTTGTGAAATTTTTAACAAATATCTTAAACGAAGGTACAATTTAACAATTTAAGTTAAGCAATGACTAGTGAGCACTGTGAAGTAGCGGATTCAAAGAAATGGGGAAAAAATAAAACCGTAAACAACCTGCGAAAATCTAAAAATCCTCACCTGGTTTAGCATCGTCAGCGGCAGTGGCAATCATATCTGCCACAATAGCTGGTACAAGGGGATCATCAGTTTCTGGAATTGGTTTCCCCAATTCCTTGTGTAACTTGAGAGTACGTTGATGCTGTCTACCAGATAAATGGGCAGTATAAGAGTCGGCACCGGTGCAACCAACATCACAAAGCTCACAACGTAATTCTCGTGAAGCTGAGTTAATAATTAATGATGAACTTCCATCGGTAGAGACTTCCTGTTTTAATTTTTCAATCGCTTCAACCTAACAGTGAAAAATGATAAAAATAAGAAAACGACTCATGTTAAAATGATATTAAATCAACTATTCATAGTATTTTATTCATGGGAAGACAACGAATTGAGACCTAACAGTTAGTTAATGTTTTAAATTTGGCAGTTGGGAATACTAGCTTTAATTCATGCACCTGGATATTGTAATTCCGTTATTGACTAACGCGATTAAAGTCGATGATTATACACGAGGATAAGTGACATATATTTCAACAACAATCATCATTACGATCTACATGGAGTCAGATACGCGGGCCACTAAACTGGTGAGCCCTTCCGACCACACCGTTCGATCTAAATGACGATTAAATTACGGGCCCCCACTAAGTTGGTAAGCCCGCCGACGACGAACAAATTCAGCGAAGCCAGCGCAATCTCCAATCCGACGCAATTAGCAAAGCCTGTGCAACATGACATGGACATGCTCAAGTCATATTATCTTATCGATACTTTGTCCTCATGTCAACTATTCTCATTGATCCATTTGTCGGATCGTTCCATTACGATTCAAATTATCATTATATGCTTATTATTACATTATTGTCAATATCATGACCGAATGTGGATTTATTAATCTTGTTCGTGCTGTCATTAAATTATGACATTTTCGCAATCATATCACCCACCGAACAAACTATCATTTTATGAACATTCCATGTTATGACATTCAGAACCCATCGGGATATTTTTACTATTCAAAAACGTGAAATTTTCCTGCTTTAAGTGAGTTCGTTCCAATTTTTTCCATGTCATTTTGATCTAATATTACATTCATTCACTTAGTCGAGGTCATTATTTTATGTTATCATAACATACATTTTTCATTTCAAAATCGCCTCCTATTATGTCTGTGGATGCCTCTAACTAGCTGATTAGTAACAATTACGTTCATTTTATCTATTTGTCCATATGTATAACCACATGCTGCATCATTCATCACCCAAATACATTCAAGTAATGCAACTACTATTCTATTCCCATCGCACTGTATATCAAAACATAGAGTTTAGAGCTGGTCTCTCAAAGATACACTCTTGTTCGCCACATCCAAGTCAGTCTCATACGTCGCCATCGCTAATCATATGTATTGGTATTTTTGTCATGCCTCGGTACGGTTTTGTAGCAAACGAGGTCGACCGCATCTCCCTCAAACCACACAAACCACTCTAGGCTTCACGACCAAAAAGGAATACGACTCTACGTACCTCGTCTACTCAGTCACTATTCTGTTCCTCTGGTTATTCTACTAATACATATTTAACGATAACTCAATGCATCTGTCATAACGCAGACGACAACGTTCACTGAATTCACAATTTATGATCATTATCAATTGCAGTACAACAACGAATATCACCAGTCGATGCAGTTATCATATCACGACTTGACTATTATTATCCTACGAACGGGAACTACGTATTTAAATTCGAATTCACTCATCGTTAGTCGATGCTATTTACTCTACTTCGGCTCAGGAGAACATATATTTAACATATTTCACTATTTTGTCGGCACCACAGACCGATTTCTGTCGTATTCTACTTTACTTATCTTCATGATTTGTTTCGCTGTCATACTGTTAGCGGGACATAGACTGGATTAAAGCATGCACAATGCATGATTGCTTTGGTGCACGCTGATTGGCTAATCCTTATCCAATCAGCACTAGCCGATAGTTGGAGAATACTCTAGAATCTTCTCACGTAAAAACTATAAATATACTAACGTTTTATCTATTGTGCTTACTACTTGCATCTTACTTCCATCTAACCTTGTTATTTGGAATATAATCTCTTTCCTGTTCAACCGTGTTCTGATTTGGGGTCTTGTCGAGTGATTTGGTGTCCAAGATTACTAAGCAATAGGAATAGCTGGGTCATACCGTAGAAAGAGATTACAACACATACCCACAAACAATTTATTACTATTTTCACGATATTTTGAATCACTCATACAAACTTGTTATTTTATCGTCCAGACAGTCATAGCATTAGTACATGTAAATTTTCTGTACGCTCATTAATTTGCTCATATTCGCATGCTAACGTTTCCATTTTTGTCCACGCCTTTGCGATATTCATGTATTCTTTTACATAAGTATGACATTTTCATAGAATACAATCGCCGCTCATGTGACACTGTATTTTACCGAGTGTTGTACAATTTTTTTCTCTACTTATTGTTAACGTTAACTACACATCACTTTAGTGTTATTTTCGAAAACAGACATTTTTTTAATGTGCTATTTTCTACAAGGGGGCTATGTAGTGTCAGTTATTATGTTAAAGCCCACATACCTTATTCTAGCTTTCGGACATCCCATTCTATTCATTCTACTTGAGTCGTATTTTGACCTTGTTAATTATTCGCTTATCAGTCTTGACAGAATAACGTGGTTTCCAAATTATTTAACATCGGCACTAGTAGTTGATAAATTTCATGCAATTGGTTCCCTTTATGAATTTAAATAAAGCAAGAACAAATATTGGTGCAGAATAGTATGAATTCATATTATTTCGAGGTATCTCGTCAGCTGCTTACAAACCAAAAATGTGATAGAATTTTTACATTGAGATAGAGTGAAAACAATTGACATAGATGAGTGTAGATAACTGGGTTACAATAATAACTATAAATATATATATATATGCTAGAACAGGTCAAAAGGAATTAATTCAGGTTGGGTGGTGTAATAATGCAATTAAATAATCATAAGATAGGTTACGTAATAAAAATTAAATAGAATTTGAAAAGTTAAGATAGTTTAAGAGGATCAGGTGGTGGAAATGTGTGGATAATAATGTGGTTTAAGAATTATGTAATAGGGGAGGATTATAAATATTTTTAAATAAATAAATAATAAAATTTTAAAAAAGGGTTACCAGGGTAGTGATAAGTTAAAGTCTCTTTTTGGATGCATAAGTCAGGTTTAAGTTTTTTGATCATAATGGCTTCAGCAAAACGGAGGGTGGTCGTACTTCTTTGTCTATTGATAATTTTGAAAGCATGAGGAATGTCGATGGTGTGCCCGGTATCAAGTAGATGTTGAGCTATTGAGCTGTTGAAAGCCTTAGTTCCACGCAGCCTCAAGTTTTTTGGAACATGCTCAGAAATGCGGACATGCACTCTTCTCTCAGTTCTTCCAATGTATGTGCTTTGGCACGTACATGTGAATTGGTAGATGCAGTTGGAGCTACTAAGAAAAGAGGGCTTGTCGATTTTGGTTTGTTGAAGTGAGCAGTTCGTTTGCCATACTGTCATAAGTTTTGCTGCTGGGTAGGTTACTTTCAACGCAGAGTTTATTCTGTGATTAATTATTCTAGCGATTTCATCACCTTTGAAACGTAAGTGTAAGAAGCAGGTTTTCCTTTCTACTCCATCGTATTTTGTACGAGGATTGGTTTTTGCATATTTCTGGATAAATTTCAATGGGTATTCATTATCACGTAGAACATTAGTAATCAGATTAATTTCATCATCAAGGTATTCTTTTGAACAGATTTTTTGAGCGCGGTCAAAAAGGATTCGTACAATACCCTTTTTGTAACTCATTGGGCAGAAACTGTGGTAATTAAGATATAGACCACTCCAGGTATTTTTATGGTGAATATGTCTATGTAATTTACCATCAGATGTTCGTCGGATCCCAACATCAAGGAAATGGAATTTGTCTTCAGCTTCTTGTTCCATAGTAAACTCTATATCCTCGTGTGCTTTATTAAATAGATAGAGTAGCTTAATGGAGTGTTCGTGATTGTTGCAGACGAGGAATGTGTCATTAATATATCTGCAATACAGAGTAGTAGCATCGATTGCGTGCTTAAGGTTTTTTTGTTCTAGGTATCCCATAAATATATCGGCAAGAATTGGGCCCAATGGGCTACCCATGGCAACTCCATCGATTTGGCGGTAAAGGACATTATTGAATTGAAATTGTATGTTTTTTGTACACAAAAAGAGGAACTGTTTAAAATCATGAATTGGTAGGGGTAGAAGTTCAGGGTAATCACATATGATCTCTATCGTTTCTTCCAAGGGGATGTTTGTGAAGAGCGATGAGACGTCAAATGAAACCATAAATTTGTCGAAAACATTTAAGTTGTCGAGTTTTTGTACAAATTCGAAACTATTTTTTAGACTGTAAGGTGTTAGTTTCTTTGGGATTGGTTCAAGGCACTTCGTCAGCCAGCGGGCGAGTTTATGGAAAGGCGAATTAGCCATGGATAATATTGGTCTAATCGGGATATTGGGCTTGTGAGTTTTGGGTAGGCCGTATAAGTACGGTAATTGTGATCCTTTAGGTTTAAGTTCATTGTATGTATGATTATCTATTAGATTTTTCTTTAGGAGATCTCTCAAAATAGTTTGCAATGGCGCAGGTGCATACACTCTTTGTGTTCTCCCAAATTTTGATCTACTTATTCCTCCTTGTCTCTTTTTTTTCTCTTTCCAAATTTATTTCACTGTACTATACTCTTTAAATAACATCTACAAACACTAATTTTCCTGATTGCTGCTTATACTCTTATTACCTCTACCACTACGGGATTCGAATCGGCCACAACATCTGTGTGCTAATGTGGTGTGGCAACTTGGACTGATGTACGTACGTACGAACTTCTACGTTGTTACTGACTGACTGACTCTCAACTTATTTACAAATCGCTTCTCTGTCCTCTCTGTTAAATCTTTCTGGGTATTATCGATGATAAATCTAGTGGAATCAATTAAAGTAGACATTATTTTGCTAATGTATTCATCTCTGTTAATAACGACTACACCGGAACCCTTATCTGGACGAAGTAGCATTATTGTTTCATCTTTCACAAGTTTTTTCAAAGCTAGTTGGTGATCTTTAGTTTATAAGACTGTTAGAAATGTTAATTATTATATTCTAGATAGGTCAAATTATGGTTTTCAAGATTACTCCTGTAATACGGAACATGTGAAGGTAAATGCAAAAGACATATTCAATTGAAATGATGACAATAAATCTTGAAGCTTGTAAAGAACTACTTGATATGAATGATAGCTTACAATCACCTATGTTTAATTGCATTAAGAAAGCAATTCAATTAAAAACAATGAATAAGTCAGACAGTAATTGTAGGACAAACTTACCTGGGACAATCTTTTTTTGTGGCGTTGACCAGATTCATGGTCTTTGAAGGCTAGTGGACCTGCACAACTAACTTTGCAAATATCGCAGTAAAAAATAGATGGTTCTTTTGTAGTTGTCGTCGTACCGGCAGTATTAGCGGTGTGAGTACCTTGGTTGGGGCGATTTCGAAGACCTATTAAAAACAATATCAAAATCATATTTCTATCTTGTCGAAAGAGAATTCAACATGATTTGTGTAAACAATGAATGCAACTGACGATCTGTGAAGGTTAGTTATTCTACACTACTTGTTATTGATGGAGTTTTTTCCACTGAGCTGGATGGTTTGGTCATGTTATAACACAGGATCATACATAAAAGGCATATCAGAAACCACAACGAGACTGCTGAGAATCTTCGGAACAGGTGTTGCACACAAACCGACAAAACTACTACAATCAATCCTATGCAAACGAAAGGATAAAATATGAAAAAATAAGACAAACCAAACATCATCTATAAAATGTGCCAGCTGCGAAAAAAACACGACCAAACCATCCAGCTCGGAGAACAAAACTCCATCAAAATCATCCACCTGAGCTACAAATCTTCTCCACCACTACTTGTCTTAAAATTTGATGTTATTTCTCAGCCTACAATTATTTCATCCATAGAATGTTAAGCCACAAAATATCACAAAATTATGTGGTAATTAGGTTAATAAGGATGCTCTAAACATCCAAAGCCATTGCACTCCTCAACGTTAAACAAATTCAAGATAAAACACTAGATTTTAGTCTATTCAAATCCGATTATTATTTACGCATAAAATCTTACTTCCTCTATTTCCCTTGAAAGGACCAGAAGTTCTAACACGCCCACGATTTTGAAACGTAGAGTTCTCAGGAGTTCTATTGTAATGAACTGGAATCCCAGTATATACCGACTGGGGTGTTGGATTAGGTTGTGAAGTGTATTTTTGAATATCAGTGTAGAAGTTACTAGCTGAGGAATTTAAGGTCATCCAGCTAGGAATCTCGGGAGGAACACGAAAACTAAACTGATTCTGATAGTCAAGGACTACGTTGCTATTTTCATTGATTTCAGAGGTTATTGGTAGTTGTTCTGAAAAATTAACACAAGTTTCGTCTGTGGAAGGCATTATCCCAGGTCTGCTGTAATACTGGGATGGACAAAGCGAATATCCACTGTCACTCCGAAGAGGGGGTGTAGACTGAAAATCTTGAGGTGGAACTTCAAAACTATAAGGCCTGGGTCCAGGTCTTTGAACAGCATTTCCTACAAAGTTGAAAAGAATAAAGTTTCACGTAGTCTCAGTATTAACCTAAGAAACAAAAGCTATGTAATCAATATCACAAAGCCAAATCAATTAGTGTTTTTCGTACTATACAGTAATCATAAAGCAAATACTGTTGGTCGTGAATATATAACAAACAATCAGACAGTGTGGGTAATCATTTTAACCGAATGAAGAACTTGTACCAATTTGCTGATTAATACACTACGTTAGAAAGCTAAATAGTGAGACGTAATTAAGCCAAAAGACAGAAAAGGTGAGCTGAGTGGTGGTAAGTACGTTGATAAATGTGTATCAATGCCTACTAAACTACTATACTAAGTAGTAAAACGTTTGATCTGAAATATTTTTCTCCCTACGGCATACTACGATAATGCAGTAATGCGATAAGGCTGGTGTTCGAATATATACTACCGCTGGACTAGATACCTGATCGATAGGCTATGCACAGGCTAGGTTGTCAGAGACACGATTCACGACCAAAAATAGAGAAAAATAATGCTAGATAATACTTTATTCAACACAAGTCACTCTCAGTGAGTCCGGGGTAGAAATCAATAACAGGAAAGGAAGTCATATTTTTTAGTTAGTAAGCCGTGCCTACTTGGTTTAATTTATTCTGGTTAGCGTTTTTGGCATCGAAGCAGCACCTACAGATCTTCCTACAGATGTCACTCCACCAGCGATCGAACAAACAAGGATGGCCATCAGACAAATCAAGAGTGGGAAACTAAGAGGACCTGACAATATACCATCTAAAGCACCGAAATCAGAAACAAAAGCGACTGCAAACATGCCTCACGTTCTATTCAGAAAGATTTGGGAGCAGGAATAAGTATTGACAAACTGGAAAGAAGGATATCTCATCAAACGCCCAAGGTCAAAGTGGACAACACTGAGTATGAAGATATCAACAGGCCGGATTCCGTAAGAATCGGTCGTGCACAAACCAAATAGTGACATTATGGATCATTGTTGAACAATCGATTGAATTTGTGTGTATCATTACCAAGGTTTGACTTTATAAGTTCCAATAAATTGAGCATTGGGAAGATTTTTATCAATAAAAATATCATATTTGTAATACCCCAATCAGATATTACGAATATATTATTCTTATTAATAATCAATTGAATGGAATTCGTCACTGTATATCAACTTCCTTGACTATGAAAAAGGCGTTTGACAGAGTGGATAGGTGAACCTTATGGAACATTCGTCGACACTGATGTGCCTGAGAAGATCGTCAATATCATACGGCATTCATACGATGGACTATGTTGCAAAGTCGTGCATGGAGGACAGCTGACAGACGCATTCTGAGTAGGGGCCGGAGTCAGACAAGGCGGCTTACTGTCTCCCTTTCTTCTGGTGGTTGACTGGATTATGAAGACCTCTATGTCTGAGGAATACAATGAACAGCTTACATACAACTAGACGAGTTGGACTTCTCAGATGACCTGACTTTTCTATCCCATACACATGAGCGAATGCAGGTCAAGACAACCAGTTTAGCAGAAGCCTCTGCAGCAGTAGACCTCAACATACACAAGGGAAAAAGCAACATCCTTAAATACAACATGGAGAACACCAACCCAATCATACTTCATGGAAAAGCCCTGGAACAGGTGGAAGAGTTCACGTACCTAGTCAGCACCATCGATGAACAATGAGGATCGGATGCAGATGTAAGGGCGAGGTTTAGCAGAGCAAGGGCGGCATTTCTACAGTTGAACAACATACAGAACTCAAAACAACCGTCAACCAATATCAAAGTCCGAATCTTCGATACGAACGTCAAGATAGTTCTGCTGTATGGAGCCAAAACTTCGAGAACTACCACAATATCATAAAAAAGGTACAATTATTTATAAACAACTGTCTGCACAAGATACTGAATGTCCGTTGACCGGATACCAATCAGTAACAGCCTATTGTGGGAGGAAACAAACCAACTTCCATCTGAAGAGGGAATTATGGAAGAACAATAGGAGTGGTGGATAGGACACACATTGTGGAAATCATCAGACTGCATCACGAGGCAAGCTCTAACTTGTAATCCTGATGCGAACCAGGGCAGTGAGTAGGACTTCCCTGGCAGAGGCTGTATACGCCTGGCCGTGTGAGAGCATTTCGAGAGGGAGGGCGGGCCCACCCCACTCTCAGCCATACCAGGGCATTTGGGGTGTAAGTAATTGTGCCTACTTGTTTACGCTCAATGACTAACCACATCTTACTCTCACTACCACACATTAGTATTACAAATTTGAATAATCCAAAAATCCGTTATCGAACCCTGTGACATCAGGGATAGTTACGTTTAGAACATTCCTAATTGAGGCACATTTTCTTTAAAGTGATATATGATGAATGTGAAAATAAAGACTACATAATACGAATGAACTAACATGACTGGGACTGGTTGCTAAACGACTAAGGCCCGGACGTTTTATTTTGCTGCTTATAACATTGCGGCCACCAGATTTATATTTCTATGGGCAAGCGTTACCAATGATTAGCACAATGCCATCATAGTCCTTCTCCTGTTAGAATTCTATCTCAAAGTTGGTAGTAACAAGATCGTAACAACAATTTCTACATCAGTTTTCACTGATTTTGAAACACCAATAAGGCTGTTAAGCTACGAACAATCAAAAGCTTGTAGTCTTCAAATCGTCAAACCTTAAAGGTAGTCTCATGAGCGTGTTGAGAATATACAACATAGTAGTCTACACCTACCAACATGACTCAGTCCACTTGTCAGTGACTTCATGGACTTGTGCCATGTTTTGGTCTGGCCACCCCTAGCTTTCTTCCAACCTACTCCTATACCACTGAACATCGCACGTCGAGACAATCAGTCGTTGGGCATACGTAACACATGTCCCAGCCATCTCAACTGATGAAGTTTCACTACGTCATCAATTGATTTGCCATCCTTACCTAGTACCCGTTTCCTAACAACTGCATTACTTACTCGATGGTCCCAGGATATACGAGCAATGTTTCAAAGACACCTATGATCAAATACTAGTAACCTACGCATATCCTCTACTCTTACCGGCCATGTTTCACTGTCATAAAGTAGGACGAAACGAACTGCTGCACAGAAAACTAGTTCTTTGGTTGATAGACGGATATCTCGCCTACGCCATAAATGACGCAAGTCGAGCTTTCTGTATCCGTGCTGAGTTTTCGTCACACACCAGACCACAAGGGCTGATGAGACTTCCAAGATAAGTGAAGCGATCGACACGCTCAACTACTTCAATCCCTATCTTTAGTTCGGGTGTCAATGCAACCCAATCCTGAAGCAACATTTTACATTTTAAGGGGGGAGAATCGCATCCCGAACATGCTTGCATCGTTGCTTAGAGTGGTCATAAGACTGCATTTTGTCAGCGTCTTCACCAAACAAAACTGTCATCAGCATATTCTAAGTCAACAAGTGAACCTCCCGGTAGAAGTTCAACCCCTGGAAATTTAGACGAGGAAAATGTTATCTCTAAAGGTACGTCGACGACAAAGTTGAACAATAATGGAGAGAGTGGGCAGCCCTGACGAACACCTCTCAAGTTACTACACTTCATACGAGCACAGCTAGAGGAAACCAATAAAACCCGAGTCAAAATATTACTGATTACAAGAAAATAAAAATATGAAATATAATTTAAACGTAAACAAAATTACGGTGGCTCTATATTTAAAATATCTTGCGTAAGCATCAATCTTAAATGGATATTCTCTGGTTGAGCGGTTAGTTTATTATTTCATTTTACAGACAACCTACAGCTGTGCTTAGAGATCCTAACACCAGTCAAAGTAAAACACAATTACTTATGCATCATACAAAACCAAAGAATATTCTTACCAAATGAATTCATATCACTCGTATAAAAGGTAGGTGGTGGTTGGACAGTATACTGATGACCAAACTGATTCATAATAGACTGAAAAAGAAAATTTATGACTAAACGTAATAATAAATTGCTGTTATTCGAAAAAAAGCCTTTCGGTTATTAAAAACTAAGAATTGAGAAAAGCAGACTATCAATTTGAAACACGAATTATCACCAATGCTAAGGAAGCGTGAAATGTATGCAGCTTTAGTACAACTGCTTCGCTTAATATATAAAACTGCCAGTCAAATATAAATCATTTATGGTATACGTACTTTCGTATTCGGACATGGACCATGCCGTTTGTATGAGGACTAATGGTACTACTCAACAGGCCAAACAAAAAATAGATGGCAGCGTCCGGACCTGGGACACCAGCTGAAGCTGAGTGCTGTAACCAAAGCGACTGCCACGTTAGTTCTGGCTTGTTCAATTAGTCAGCAAGTAAACTTTGTGGTATATATATATATATATATATATATATATATATATATAATGTTCAAGGAGTTCAACTTTTAACCACTTAGTCCTAGATTTGAATGTCACTTTGGTTTGGGCAATCCAGTAGTATTATTACTGTCACTGCTACCAAAAAAACCTAGCAAATGAGTTGGTTGGTAAAAATGACTGAGATCAGAATCCTCACGGTTAATCACGAAAATTTCGGTACGCTGGAGAAACGAGAAATATACCATACAAAGTAGAAATGCCAACACTGGGGAGAAGCGAAGTTTGAATAGTAATAATAATAAAAGTAATTATTAAGAGACGAGTTGATCAAGAAACAAAAATTGAGGAAGATCTTGTTCAGTAAGGAAAACAGATGGGTATGATAGAAAGCTAGAACGATTACCACTGGCCTTTACTTTCAGTTGTACCTGACAAAATGAGCTATATACTTTTTAAGACTACGTTCAGAGGACCGTGACTAACCAACGTCAGCCCTGTACAGTTATATCACATTTCCTTGCTCCATGTCATAAACTGACCCAGTGTCAGTACTGGTTAATAATGTGGCGCACAGCAGCTGAGACACCAACCAAAAAACATGTTTAAGACACTGAAGCAGGTGTTTCAGGGTGGTTGGAATGATTGAGATTGTTGTGCAAACATGAGCATTGCTCACAGTGGTCTCATCTGGTGTGAACAATCCTTTAGGAAAGATGATTGAAGTCAGTCATAATCAATCTACAGAATGGTCAAAACGATGGGTCAGTTCAAGTGAATCTAAGCAAATTAACATAGCGAGGTGGACACGGAAAGGCACATAACATTTTTAAATAGGAAAGACCATAGTTTAAAGGGACAAAACTTCCCCAAATACCTCAGTATGGATTAAAACGAGGAAAGTTTTCATTCCTGACACGTCCCATATGGCCGTAGTCCAAAATTGAATTGTATTAGATTTCTTCATGGGTTAAAATGGTTAATGAATGTCATTTATGAACGGTCAGTAGTTACTCATGCTTGTGATATTTCATTCAAGAGGACTAGAGCAGCACGTGACACTGACTGAAATACGACTGACTAGCAGTTAAAACGCAGCCTGGAACTACTCACTCACATATTTGAACGGCGCCCTAACTACTTCGGCCTGGGGAGATACTAAGTGACATAAACCGTCAGTGTAGTTTTGGCCTGATTATACAATCATTTTAGTAAATGATCCGAGTCACTAACTATTCACGGAAGTCATCAACTGGCAGTCTGAGTTACGAGCTCTATGGAATCTTGAGAATACGTAAAACCACAACTCCCCCAATAGGTCTTCTATGATCGAAAATTCTTGAACTATTTTACTCACCGGGTGTTATTACTGAATCAAGACTTTGGGAGAAAAATATATCTTAAAGGTACAAGCGAAATGAATCATTTATTTATATATAGACTAAAATGATGACATATCAAAGTGGATGTAAGCAGAGTAGCTAGAATTATTCGTCTTGTGTCCCGAAATTATGTTGAGGCGATCCAGGCGAAACTGATAAGGCTATCTTAGCAAACGTTATATACAATGAATCTGTTGAATGATTCGCATTTGTCCTCACTATGACAGGAACCGTTTGGATAAAACGGTTATCAAGAAGGTAATACCAAATGTTAACTGTTAGAGATAGCACTTTGTAGCCGAGGTATCAGTATCACACGAAAAATTGCCAACCCCTTGAAAATGTAACTTAAAGAAATTTCAATGTCATGTATTGCATAGGAACACATCAACAAACCAAGCGAACGAAAGTACAAACCCGCTGAAAAAAACCCAAAGCGCTGTTTGGTAATCAGGGAGAAATCTTATAACAAACCTGTTCAATTTTCAATCGGTTCAAGTTTGTACATTGAGAACGAGAGGTCGACTCCATGTTGGTCCTTCCATAGTGAGATTCTTATGATGTTTTGTCTCTCTTCTTGAATGAATCAATAAAGGTTGGACATTGTTTCTGTTGGAAGTATGTATAAGAACTTTCGTCTACAATTGAAAAAATAGTTTCTCAGTATTTGGTAGCCGAGTTAATGTAATTTACCTTATATTCATCATGACCGAACAAACTCTCAAATTATTTAAGATTGAGACTTTTTCGCCACCCTCAATTCAGCTGATGCAATTTTCGCCCGACAACAGATATGTTGTTACGTGAGGACATTGTTCGATGGACCTTTGGCAAGGGCATGTTTAGACAAATTTTTTGTTTAAGTTTCACCAACAGGTGCATGCAGTGTTTGTCTCATTTCAAAACAATGCTGTGGACGAACTGACTGCATCTGTCGGCCGAATTCTGGAGATCAGAGGAACTCCCTGCACCATGGTCTATTCAGCAAAAGACAAGCCTCAAACGGAACGAAATGACGTTACAGAGTTCTGTACTAATCTGACAGGTCACCTTAATATTCGTGATGACCGTAGGCACTCCCAAACTCTTCAGAGTTCTTCACGAAAACGATCTGTCTCTAGGTCACAGACAACCCTGATTGGTGCTGGCATCATAATCAGTCCAGAAAATCTCGGAAGTGTGGAAAACCCTGTAGTTTCCCGAACCGAAAACCGACTAACGCGAAAAATGCTTCAGGGAATTACCCACCCGGTACGTGTTAACGGCAGTCGTAGCCGGCAAACATAACCGTCTGTTTACACATCACTGGTGTGATTAAGAAAGCTCGCTACCTCGTCGGTACTGGTCGGGAAGTTAGCATTCTTCCAGCGAATTCTGAATACCGACTGCACAAAGTGGTTTCCGACTTACAAGCTGCGAATGGGAAATCGACTGCCACATACGGTAAGCGATATGTGTACCTTAACGTGGACTTACGCAAACCCATCCACTGGATCATCGTTGTTGCAGATGTTTCAATGCTAATCATTGGAATAGACTTGATACAAGCTTACAATTTACTCAACGAGACGGGCAAACGGAG
This sequence comes from Schistosoma haematobium, assembly GCF_000699445.3. Classification (NCBI taxonomy): domain Eukaryota; kingdom Metazoa; phylum Platyhelminthes; class Trematoda; order Strigeidida; family Schistosomatidae; genus Schistosoma; species Schistosoma haematobium. The sequence goes on along the minus strand of NC_067202.1, from coordinate 7,782,695 downwards.
ATTCATCCACAGAAATACTAATCCATCTGGTTTTGTGACTTTTCCGGTTGTATATTATCCCCAGTCACATTAAGGCACATGATCGATCCATACTATTAACAAATACCTGATAAGTACCAAACTTAGGCAAAATTGCCATGTGTAACCAGCAATGTTACACGTCACATCAAGACCACAAGACCACCTGTATTCTAGGAAGCGCACCGACTAGTTCCTGAAAAACCAAGGTTGTCTAAAAACGCATTCGACCATATCACTGACTCAGGGATCATTCGGCTGTCGAACAGGCTATGGTCATCTCCCTTGCACATGGACCCTAAAAAGAACAGCAACGACTGGTGTTCAACTGGTGACTATGCGAAGACCATTTTTGATCACCTGTTGCCTCACATTCACGATTTGACGGTGACCTTGATAGGAGCATCCGTTTTTTCGAAAGTCAACTTAGTTAAAGCACATAACCTAATTCCCATGGCCGCTGAAGACATTCGTAAAGTCACTTCCATCACCTCTTTCGGTATCTATGACTTTTCGAAGATGCCTTTCGGTTAAGAAACGCTGCAAAACGTTCCTGAGATTCACCGATGACGTTTTTGAAGGTCTCTGCTTCGTACATGCGTTTAGAATTTCACGACTACAAAACACAGCAGTACCGTAAACGTTTTAAAATGTCAAAACAGCACTGACTTTAGATTTTCATGGACACACTGTTGATGTTCAAGGCATTTGACCTCTAAAACGGAAAGCGATGACCATTCCGGGTTACCCAGAATCGACCACAATCAAGCAAATATGCACGTTCAACCACCTAGTGAGTTTCTATAGACGGTTCATACCAAACTGAGCGTCTCTTATGAAACCTTTAATCGACCAACATCGTGGAAATGCGCGGTCCATCAATTTGGACGATAGTGCAAAAAAGCATTCTCCACCGTTCAAGAACTTATCGCCAAAGCAAAGAGTCTTACAAGAATGGGGAAACAACAACTGACAACCTTTAGCATTCTTTTCGAAACGGCTGCTAGACAACGAACTGAACAATAGCACTTTCCGCAGGGAAATCCTAGCCATGTTTTGTGTAGTATGCCACTTTTAACATTCTCTTAAAGCCCGAGAATTCAGTTTTTCCACCGTTCACAAACCCCTTTCCTTCTGTTAAGGCTCACCTTCAGATAAGTGATCTCCTCGAGAGTTTCAAAAACTGGACTACATTTAACAGCATACTTCAGATATTCAACACATTTCTGAGGCAAACAATATAGTTGCAGACGCCTTATCTCGCATAACAGTTTCCAAGGGATCGACCTTCTTAAACTCGCTCAGCTTCAAAAAGAAAACAGTGATCTTCAGCACGAGTTATCGTCTACAACACTCAAGCCATGCATCAAACAGATGGGAACAGGTAAGGAAACCTTACCTTGTGACACATCTACAGGTAGAGATCGTCCAATCGTGTCGGAACGTTATCGACGCAACGTCTTCAATACGTTGCACAAACGTTTTCATCCAGGTGTTCGTGCAACCATCAAGCTTATAGCAGAAAGGTTTTGCTGGACTGGCATGAATAAAGACGTGAGGGAGTGGGCACGCTCCTGTGTAAGCTGCCAAAAATCTAAGGTTATCAGACACAATAAATGTCCTTTAGGTTCTTTCAAAACTCCCGATGCTCGTTTCGACCATGTCCATCTGGATTTGGTAGGACCTTTACCAGATTCAAATGGATACTCTTATCTCTTAACCTGCGTAGACCGTTTCAATCGATTGCCAGAAGCAGTACCTATCAAGGACATTACTGCTGAAACAGTGGCCCTCGCCTTCGTCGAACGATTGGTCGCAAACTTCGGCTGCTCTTCAACCATCACTACAGACCGCGGACGTCAGTTTGAATCCGAACCTTTACATCGTCTGACCACACTTCTAGAAATCACTCGCTTCCGAACGACTGCCTACCACCCACAAGCAAACGGATTAGTAGAACGCTTTCACCAACAACTGAAAGCTTCACTATCATCTGCAAACGTTTCACAGTGGACCAACGCTCTTCCACTCGTCTTACTAGGTATTCACAATGCAGTGAAAGCTGACATTGGATACACTGCGTCTCAACTCGTTTATGGAACGACACTTCGACTTCCAGGAGAATTCGTGGACCCTTCATCCTATTCAATGAACATGGATCTAACCTCCTACACGAACAGGCTTACAAACGCAATGCGTTCAGTTAAACCTGCTTCCACTCGACCTCAATCAACCGATGTTTTCGTTCAACCTGACTTACGATATAGTACACACGTCTTCGTACGTCGAGACTCGCATCGACGGCCTTTCAAATCAGCATACGAAGGACCATTCGAAGTTCTTCAACGCGAACCTAAGTACTATATAATCGATAAGAACGGAACCAACGATAGCATCGGCACCGATCGCCTCAAAGCAGCGTATTTAGGAGGAAGTCCTATATACGTCGATTTTCCATCGATACAGTCGAACGACACAACTCCGACACTTATAATACCTCATCCGACAATCAACACTTGCGATGATACTTCGACAGTATCTGAAAATAAACTTAAAACCACGCGTTCTGGAAGAAGAGTAAGGTTTCCAGAACATTTAAATGACTATTGCACGTAAGACGCTAGTTAACATTTTGTTTCATCTCGATTTCCCATGGCAATTATATACAATATAAAAAATTTTTAATATGATTATATTTGTATATATTTGTTACATGACTAATATGTATATTAAAATTAAAAAACATTTTGTAAAAATCGCTTTAACATTATTTACACTCTTTCGCTACAAAGAACGATGAGGTTGACGAGGAACGAAAAATTTCATTGTACATTATTTTCTTACTATATTGTATTTCATGGTCCCTTATAGTAATGAAAGACGACCAGACACTGCTTAACCTAGCAAGCTATCAGAAGAGTGTTTACCAACGACAAAACTCGTTGGGTTTAAAATTCTGGCTGGCCACGTCTTAGGGTCATCAATACCCCACTAGGGAGGAGTGATCTGTAGCGGTAAATAAATCCCCAAAATAAATAGCTCTGTAAGTTTTCGACATTGGATGCTGACCATATGTTTTAATGGACTCACCTAGCTGAAGGCGCTCGGTCATGCATTCACACCGGATCACGTGTGGGAACGCCGTGCTCAACATCTACTGCAATCGCTAGCCAGACTAGATCAGGCAATTCCGATATATTGACAAACACTGAATACCTGTGCCATCTTCACGACACTAACATGGGAGAATTTGCAATGCAATAACCACTGGTCATGAGGAGATTCCCGCAGTTTATATCGGTCAAAAAATCAAAGTTCTAAAACAGGACTTCAAGGTTTGCAGAACACTTCAAAGTTTTTTGCACGCCAAATATCTCAACCCATTTTTTATCCTTTTGTTCGTGTTCAGAATCACCTGTAGAATTCAAATTTCCTGTAATACTGGACTAACGACCGTTAAACTAGTGAACCGTTCAGTCACACACTCACTCTAGCAAATCAAAAATCAAGCGCGGCATTTGCATGAACTAACGATTCCTTTGTATTCGATGTGTGTATGACTTTGAATTCTAAATACAATACGTTCGTTTGTGCTCACGTAGTTCTACCTGACTTGAATTATTTCGAGGATTCCTAGTCTGTATAATAATTCAAATACTTCTAATTATCACATCAAGCTTGGCGTCAGTAGTTGTGTAGTGAACAAGAAGTCAGGTGGGGAAGAACAATGTATTGTTAAATACAAAACTACCGAATGTGTTTGCAAAATATGAAGGGCACATATCAAATATTTCATTCCAACGTCTCTTAACAATTGTCTCTTACTGGCTTCATCATTCCTTCACTCCTGTTTCTGGTAAAATTATTCTTTGTTTGCACTCCCATTCTCTTCAACCTTTTCTGCTGCCAGGCATTCAACTTCTGACCGGTGCTACATACTACTTATGTCTGTCGACATGCAACACAATGGCAATGTGTTAAAACAAAGTTATGTATAAGATATACAGATAAACGCTCCATTTAGACAACGACCGTGGACATAATGAGTATGCTATATCAGGTAGAGCAGATCAAGTGAGAACAGTCAAGCATGGTGAATCAATGTGACGGACGTTAAAGTACATGTACGTGTAAAATAATCTATTGGGGTCAGCGAAATACTGTACAATGAGGGTGGTGTCACGGTTTATGACTAAGAAACCAATAACACTCTATGACTTGTATCAGACTTATCTTATGTACCCGAGAGAACTTGCTTAGAACCTTAGTGAACTGACAAGTTCTGTTTGTTTGTCTGAAGTTGTCGAATGAATTTAGGAAAAATAACTAACCACAAACGTCATCAAGAAGTATGTTTCAGACAGATCGCCAAATGCGTAATTAAAAGTCAGAAAGTGGATAATTTTACTCTACACAGAGAGCGTCTTTGCAATCAAAAATAGGATATAAGGGTAGCTAGGAAAAGGTATAACTCATACACTATTATAATCGTTTAAATCAATAACAAGGGAAGACAGAACAAACACATACAAGATAATTAGCATTAAATAGTACATAGGACACACGAAGAAGTGAACATCTTCTGCGTCTACACATGCGTAAGAACAGTTAGCTACTGATAGCCACGATATGGCCTTGCGTATGTCAATAAATGTGAAAAACTATAGAGACAAGCTCACCTGAGATGATATTGAAATTGTGGACAGATGAAGCACAAGGAAAGCTAGAGAATTTATAAAACCTGAGACCCTGCTCAACTATTAATCAGTAGACGTACCAAATTACGATGTTAGAAGAAATGTAATTAATTAATTAACTAAAAAATTCCCAAAAGAGTGCAACTTAAGGCAGGTAGAATTATATGGGTACAAGTCAGTCAGTCAGCTACAACGTAGGACAAGGCACATATATGCATCGGTCCAAGTTGCCATACCTCATTAACACAACAAGATGAACACCGGATTCATAAAAGTAGTTAATTCAGTGGTGGTAATGTATAAAAGAAAGATTGCAATAAGGATATAGTACAGGAAGAAAGAATTAGTTCGTAGAAAGAAAGATATGAAGCGATTTTAATCTCTTAGTTTAAGGGAAGATAAAGAGTGTATACACCGACGCCATTGTGATCGATTCTAAGCCATGTCACCAAGAGTCTCCAACCATTGGTTACGATAGTCACGCGGACCCCAACCAAGTGGTCTGCATCTACCAACATGGCTCAGATTAGAAGTTAGTGACTTCAATGACTGATGCCACATTTTGGTTTGGCCGCCCCTAACTTTCTTCCAACCATTCCGAACACCGGTTAGCATTGCACGTCGTGGTAATCGGTGTTCAGACATACGTAACACGTGGCCCAACCATCTCAGTCGATGGGTACAAGTGTATGTGTTATATTAAAAATTGAGAAATCATCAATTGGTACAAATACCACAACCACCTCATCTTAAGTGGGAATCCAGATTCCCGTAACCGGTTATACTTTTTCTCCCTAGGTTCATTATATGCATGTTCAACTGTGTATTGAGTATAGTGTTTGCATGTACACAATAGTATTAGAATTGGCATGATAATTTGAGATGGACTCACTCAGATCCTTGTGACGTATTCGGTTGTTGTGACTGGCTTGCATATGAACCATGGGTATATCGACCATTTCTAGCGAACCATTCGTAAATTGTGGAAAATCAGTCCCTTGACAGTATCTAACATTGGTAGACTGTAAACGCTCCTTACCTGGACAAAGAATTGTTTGTTTAAGAGATTTCATCATTGTCTGGCAAATCTACACAGAGAGACTTTACCTACTATCCTCTAGTTTTTTTGAATTTCGGAGCGGTAATTGAATTGATGTTTGTTTTTAAGGTTTTGACATTTTTCGCTTAAGCATCTAAATAAGAGGGCCTTGGATTAGTGTGTGATGCTTCGCAATTTGATTCCGTTATCAACACCTTATCGAGTATTTCTTTAGGACCGTCTGTAGTGGTCAATAAGGAAAGCTGTCCCAGAGACATTCTCAAATTTTTTAGACCTCGGATAGATTGTCCGCAATCAGTGATGAGGAATTCAAAATTTAGGATTACAAACTTGTCGTCTTTAATCAGCAAATTAAAATACTAAAATATAGGAAATTTATGACTAGTAATACTCAGAATAGAAACTTTAGTAGGCTTATTTATGGAATCGGGACTTATTGACTTTATACTTCCGACGGAAATAATGGATTTGACACTATAAATGCAAACAGTGAAATTGTGAAAAGCACCACTGGACAAAGGTCATCTTATTGGATATGAAGCGAATTACTGGAGGCTGTTATTAAGCAAAGTATATAACTACTAGAATCACTCAAATCAATGGGATCTGAATTACAAAATTCAGATTTACTCGCGGCGAAATGAACAGTAGTTATACAGACCGACTGGATGTGTCCCATTTAATCACACTTAAAACATTTATCATGACGAAAGGCACGTGAATTACGTGAGATTGACCACAGGATAAATATTTGCTAAACATATGTTCATCCCTGTAACCTGCTTTGTGATTCATCGATGAATTGTTATCCATATTTTCTCAAGAACAAGGATTACCGTCAATTAAACGATTACCTGTATGACCTTAGGTAGACGTCGGATTAGGATAATTAAGTAATGTAGTAGGATCCTTGTTGTCCTGGAAGTCAGTTTTACAGTGACTCACTTACATCACGAGAACACTATTGATTTATTGAAAACAATTATTATTATAACCAACTGTACCAGTGTTTGTTTTAATGTGTTTTTGTTTAACTGTGCTAAAAACATCCATTATTCTTACACTTTGATTGTGGCTTCGCTCGAATTCGGTTACGTTCTGTAACCAAGCTTGTATCCTGGCACGATCTCGGTATCCTTTCGATACCACGAGATCGCCAGCGAATATACCTCGATTTGGTCCATTAGCTGCCTTCTAATATTTGGCTTCCGGGGGATTTTTTGGTTTTATTTGGCGCGTGTTTCTCTGTAGCGGTGTTCACAGTCAATTTCGATTCGACACCACTCTACAGTTTCATGCATTATCTCATATTTAATACATATAGGCCTAGAATTTTGGAATTTTGAAATTCGTAATGAGCGGGAAATCAACTACTGAGGCATTATAGATTAGTACAAATAACACACACAGTCACCAAATCTATCAGCCAGTAACATTAATGAATAACAATTATAAGGTCAAAAATCAGGTCAGGTTAGAAAACAAACGAAAATGCAGATAACCACCACACAGTTATGAACAATAATGAATTAAATCCAGGCCGATAGGAAAAGCTGTTCATCAGTAGTTGTAAAATCCAAACAATCAGTTCTCACTGATAATGTTGTTAGGAGGGACAATGAATGTTACCTGTAAGCTGTTCTCCAAGATAAAAACCACAAATAAATTCACTTGATAAACAGATGTTCCTCTGCACGTGTCACACCGGTGGCGTAACGATAACGATTAAATCCGACAGTATTATTAATAATAATCCAGGTCAAAACACCAATGTAGTGTAGGAAGATTTAAAAGGATGTTGTAACACTACTACAATCCTCAATCAACAAGCCATGGCCAATAAAGCAGAAGAACAGATGGCGTAGATAGCGTTTGTTTTTCAACGATCGCGGCAGTGTATGTATATAGAACCAAACCATTATATCTGTTTCTTTACGATTGTTACAGAGAAACAAATGATATTGGATATAAGTGTGATTACATATAAAGTGTGACAAATAGAGAAGTGTGGTCTCTCTTTGGAGCTACAAAAAATCATTGAATATACATGTTACAATAAATGTTTGAATCATGAACAAATCCAAATTACTACTGCCCTCTATACTATAGAATATAAGAGGTCTATTCTACAACCGATAAATCATTTGTATATATAAATTTTCGAGTTTGTGGGTCCCGTAAAAACAAATATAGTTCTAGACATTTTATATTCATCATCATCATCTCATGCAAACAGTTTAGTAAGATCACGAAACATGACTATTGTTCTGATATTTGATTATTGTAGGTAACCATAATGAACTCAAGTAAATACTTCAGTTCCAACTGTTATGTGACAGGCCCACAACGTTAGGGCTTTTTCCTCTTGTTAGTGATCAAAATCAAATAGGGAACAAAAATATAAAAACGAGAACCAACCGATAAGTATTTTGGACAATGAGCATCTTGTAAAACGCTTTGTTTAATATCCCAATAAATGATTTGAATGGGAAAAGAGTGATTGTTTTGGTACAAATGATGAAATATTTCCTTCGGAAGAATTATTTCACCAGACAGCTGAAATAAAATACAAAATTAGAAGTTTAAATTATCTAAAAAAATTAATCGTTAATTGAATTTATTATAGTATACAGTTTATCCACCCGAAGTTTGTGCTAATGATGTCGTTCAGTAGAACAATAAAAACTCCACGACTAAACCATCCAGCACAGAGTACAAAACTCCATCACAAAGTGAGTTTAGATAGACTACTATTAAAGATTTGATTGTGTCGTATGTGTTACTTATGTCGACATAAGTAGCTTATAACGCCAATTAGGAATACAACTCTTGGTAGCAGAAGGTTGAGAAGATCGAAAAGGGAAGGACGGGAACAAAAAGTAATTGGTATAAAAATGAAGAAACAATGAAGTCTGAGACAATAAATGAACATTTTCGAAATGAAGTATTGGAGTATGGTTTTTTCTATTTTATGCTAAATATAATCGTTTGTCTTCACCTATGTTCACTTTCACTGCAATTGTAACGAAGTATTTTGTTTTTTTATGATATCTTTCAGAAGTATCCGACTAAACGAACATGTGAAATAGGACTTTCATGTATTACAACGATAATACAAACTGATGACAATAGACGACAGTGATTGTTTTGTAATTGGTCAATAGATTTCTGTATTCAAACTATCTTATTATCGCACAATTACTTCTGATTACTTGTAAACATACTGGTAATGCTAACTAATGACTGGTGAAATTATAATTAAATGAGCTAAGTTAGTCAAGTTACCTCTTTTGTTGACTCATCAATACTACTTTGTGACGGTCGCTATAAGTTTCATGATACTGAATATGAATTCATATTTGAAATTAGTTAGAATATTCCTAGAAGTCAATAAAACCATTTGAAATCAGTTAGTTCTGACGAAGTATTCCAGTGTCGGATTCGTTTTAATTTACTATGTATATTCACGATTGTAAACACAGTAATATTTATTTACATTTGTTTATTTAAACATATAAACATTGGTACAAGGAGGCATCAAATATATATGCTCTACATAAATCATTCGATTTGTGTGAGGGCTGGGATACTATCTGGGTGCCCAAACCGGAGCAGGCAGTTTTATTGGGGGGTCACACCCGGAGCCTTTGACCTAAAGGTCTAATCCACAAGGCAGTGGAGCAACGTCAGGAGATGCAGTCTCATGGTAGACAGTGACCAACGATTGGTTCATACGCTATTTGTTCCTTCAGAATACTGGAGTTCATGTGCACCATTGGTTTGGAATCAGGGTTTTCCAACTCCTCTAGTTGAACTCTAAGTTCACTAACGCGGTTAAAGCGCCGGACATTCGCTTTTCGTCCTATCAATTTCGTAAACAACTTGTACATTAGATTGTTAATTGATAGTCCATAAAGGAAAGTTTATTTAGAGGATTCTAGAAGACATTACACAATTTAGTTATTCGATAAATGAAAAACAAGAAAATGAACAAAAAAAAAACAGTTTTTCACTTATTAAACAAAGATTAATAACGTATCTGTTGAATAGCTTGATAATTCAACAGGAAACTATGCATTATAGGACGTAAATATGAACATAAAGGTGATATAGACAAGGATATATTTGATACCAGACATAAATAAATGCGACAGCTGAATACAAGAGCGAACAAAATTGTTTTCAATTAGATCCTGATCAGGCTTTACTCTAATGTACTGTGATATTAATACACATATACGAAAATATTAATCCAATTAAGGCAGTTTGTAAGTCAGTGATAACAGTGGAATAGATTACATAAATAAACATAATAAGTAAAAAGCACAAATTGATAATGTGATGATAGGTGTACTAGTTGTGATAAGAATCAATGTTTCATAACAGGAAATACGTCAATGACCTGAAATGGCAGTCATAATGATTATAAGATTACGTAGTGATAAATGTTCAGAGAGTACACCTATCAAAACGCTCTCAATTTGTGCTTTTTACTTATTATTGTTTATCTATGTAATCTATTCCACTGTTATCACTGACTTATGAACTGCCTTAATTGGTTTAATAATTTTGTATATGCGTATTAATATTTCTTTATATTGAAGTGAAGCCTGATAACGATCTAATTCAAAACAGTATCGTTCGCTTATATATGCTGTTCTAATACATAATTGAATACACTAATTTTTATATGATTTATTTACACTTATTTACCTACACCTATTACCTCTCGCGGAGGTGAATAGGTCTACCACCAGCACTCTCTATCGAACTCTGTCCTGGGCAATCATTTCCAGTTGCTATTCATCCTTTTGATGTCTGCTTCCAATTCCCGACGCAGTGTGTTCTTTGGCCTTCATTATTTTTGTTTCCCACCACGATTCCAAGTTAGCGCTTGCCTCGTGATGCAGTATGATGATTTCTACGAAGCATGTCCTATCCACTTCCAACGTCTTTTCCTAATTTCTTGTTTAGATGGAAGTCGGTTTGTTCTCTCTCACAGTGGGCTGTTACTGATTAGTATCCGGCCAACGGACATTCATTATCTTACGTAGACAACTGTTTAGCTAGTTAAATGTTATCACATTCCTAAACACTTCAGTTGATACTAATTGACAGTTTCGTAACGTGATTAATCTGAATGAAAGTCACTGAAAATAGGGAAGCACAGAATTATCTGAACATCTGTTCAGCATTTTGGTAATTTAATGGAATGTTTATGAAGATTAAGCATTAATTCTTGTCTTCAGGTACATGTGGCACTAATTCACAAAGAATTACGTCTAACCAACAGCATTATTAACAGGCTTTAGGAAGGCGTTTATCAGGATTTATTGATATACATCAGTTATTTAGACATGATAAAAGGTACAACCGATCAGTTTCTTTAAATATCAACCTTATGGGCCCTCCTCTTGTATTCGAATTTTATACGTGAGCTGGTAATTATGCTACTGTAAATTTCAGTTGTGATCAATAAAATTAGGTATTTATCACTATGTGATCGTGGAGATTATTGAGTATTTGATTGAGATCATGAATCGATCAATGCTAGCTGATCATTGAAAACATTGATCCATTCATGATCTCAGTCAAAATGCAATAATCTCCACAATCTCATACTGATAATTACTATGTGATCACTGGTGAATGGCCTCGGGAGGTAATTCTTGTACTTCTAGTGATAATCCGTGACCAGTGGAGCCAATCCGTGCCGGGTGTGAGGCAGTTACTCACCGAAGACATTGGAAGATAGTCGCACAACTTTGTGGATTAGTCGAAATTAGATATTAACATCGTTGGATGCCGGTTCAGTGGTGTAAAGATTGGGTGTTCGCACGTGGGACCGAGGGTTCAGGGTCTAAGTCCCGTGTGCGGAATCGCAAATTCGAACTGTTAAAGAGTTCCATAATAGAACGAAATAGCCGTCCAATGCTTCCAGGTTTTCAATAATGGTCTAGCATTGCTCCGTCCATGGCTTCAATCTAAACTTCGTCAGTTATCAAAATTACATATAACATCTACTCCTTTTGTCTTTTTGGATGGCACTTTAACAACTGAAGTAAAGATTTCTTAAATTAATATGAAACTAACCACTTTTGTAATGAACAAACGCAAGCGTGAACAACCAAATGCACTTAACCACGAAATTACAGAACATCTCACTAAAATCTGTGAACCATACAGTAAATAATTAATTTGCAAAATATTAATGAATTGTCTTAAACTTGACTGTTTCATTTGTATATATCAGTCCATCGTCTCAGATTTTATTGTTTATGCATTTTCATACCAATTGCTTTCCATTTCCGTTCTTTGCTTCTCGATCTTCTACTGAAATACATTCTATGCCTGACCATCGTTGTATACTACTTATGTGAAGATAAGTAGCTCATACCACATTATGAAACAGGCTAAATCGTAATTTTATCGATCTAAAAAAATGTTGAACAGAAGGTCAAGTTTGACATTGAAGTTATTGCCACTAAGGATAGTTTAATAATCAGCCAACTTCAGTACCAGTAATAGGGTTGTCTCTAATTGTCAAAAGAATGATTTTTTTTATGGATCCATTTCTTTTTTTACATATTAACACGTTTACTTAGCTTATGTAATCTTACTCTAAAATTACACTGATTAACAATAAAGGAGGAGGTATCCAGTTTCACTCAATGCATTTTTAAAGTAAACACAAAAAGCATATCGCTCACCTATGGTATACATATATACACCAGATTTCATTCATTTTAAAGAAATTTGAAAAAATGAATCGCCTGATAACTTTATTCTTAAGTATATCCCTCTTCAGTGTATTATCAGTAACACAGACTACTGAAAGTGAGTTAATCAGATAGTATTCAGCATATATATAAATATGATCTTTTGTTTCTAAGGGAAGTATTTGATTACCTTTTTTTAATTAAATGCACCGATAATATATTAATCAAAACCTGTTGTCATAGTGACTAGTTTCGTAAAACTTAAATTTTTGATGCTAATCATCTATTAAAGTGAAGAATGGAACTATTACAGTGTGATTTTTCTAGTGTCTGTATGATGATAGTCAAATAACAGTAAGTCTTGATTTCAAGGAATTTGGCAATGATGATCGGATATGCATTTGAACTAAGAATAAGCAGGTCTAGAAAAAAAATATATAATTTCTAGCTTTCATCCATTGAAACTTAACATCTCGTTGCTCCATGAAATGTGTCAATGTCAAAAATACCACCTTCTTTTTATGCGCAAACATTCATCCTAGTGATTAGTAATGACTTTCAAATAATCAAATGCCATACGGAAGAAATTTAGTACCAAAAATATTACGTAACATAAAGCGACAGATTGCATTCGAATACTAAATTGAAATAGCTAGTAAATAAAATGGTTAAAATCAAATCACTCAACGATGATCACATTGAACGAATTCATAAACTCATTCTTGATTGCTTACTATCATGAGTTTTTTTATTAGGATTTCACTAGTCAGTTAAACGTTATCTGTGTAGTGGCTGTGCTTCGTTGACCACTCACGCTCGTAACCGTTGTCATATAATCCTCAACGGTGTTTGAAATCAAAAGGAAAAGAGAACCAGCGACTACGGTTTTATTAGCAGATAACTCAGACCACAAAGCAGTGAGGCGAATGAGTGAGTCAGCGAACCGAGAGTGTAGAGGAGTGTGTGGGCTTAAATGTACATGTATATATATAAGGAAATGGATGGATCATCGAATCAATTGAGCAGCTAATAATAAAGCTAGAAGAATGAACATATGAGTAGGCGGTAAGCTATGTTCAATAATACATATTTCATACAAGCACAACAATAATAAAGATACAATAAGTTACTATAGTACGGATGAATTTGTTCACTAAATAAGTTAACAAAAGGGCTTAACCGAATTGAATGAGAACAAACTCAATTGCACGTGAGTTGCTATATATCTTCCATAATCAAAGTATACAGTTACCTCAATGATTCCGATTGTAATCATCAAACATAAAATTTATTCAGATTATTACACAATTAAAATCTTAATGATATGATGTACTTACTTACTTTCTTACGCCTGTTACTCCCAATGGAGCATAGGCCGACGACCATCATTCTCCAACCCACTCTGTCCTGGGCCTTCTTTTCTAGTTCCATCCAATTCTTGTTCATTTTTTTCATGTCTATTTCCCTTTCTCGGCGTAATGTGTTCTTTGGTCTTCCTCTTTTCCTTTGGCCTTGAGGATTCCATGTGAGGGCTTTTCTTGTGACGCAGTTGGGTGCTTTCCTCAATGTGTGTCCTAATGATATGATGTAGTCCATGTTAAAAATGAAACAATATGGAATTAATCTATTACATAATGGATGGTTACTTCACTTGAAACGTATCTTACCAAGATTTAATTAGAGCCTAAATATGTACATGATGATCATTTTGGTAATGATCTTCCATATACAAAATGTCTTCAAAGTCATAGAAATACATTGTTGTGTTTCAAACTTCATTCAATATCTAGGTCAAAACTAATTACCGAAATCGCTCTAGTTCATAATCTGATTTACTTCATTTGATAAACTGAAAGCCAATATTAAAATCTGATCTATACAATTCATCATTTCGGAATATAACCTAGAGAATAAGGATGATAGTTCTCAAAATCTTTCTCATACATTAACATTTCTCCATAAATAAACAAATATCATAAAATAAATTTATAAATTGTATCAGGTGTTAAGAAGTTACTCAATGGAGACAATAGAAGATGGTTAAACAATATCGTGGACTGATTGAAGTTAGACTTGTACAGCCGTGAATACTGGTTTAGGTGTCTAGAATTTAGATTTTCATGAGAGACACAGTAGATCCTGGGTTCAATTCCTGAATATAGGATAGTATATGAGCACTGTTGAGTAGTTCCATTTTACTACAAAATGACCGTCCAGTTCCTTTAGATTTTCAATGGTTATCTAATTTAAAGCAGTTCTTGATTTTAATGAAATTCAACAATCTACACAGCCGCAAACTGATAATAATTGAATGATGAAGATTTTTGGTTCACATGAGTGGTTTGGGTAGTGTTACGTACTCTGAGCTACATGTTTTAATTGCAAAGCTCTCATTGTTGTATTACACAACATCGTTCATTCTCATTTCAAGCAGAAATCTATCCCTTCCTCCTTTTTCATGAAAGATATATTTACTGATTATTATAAATTATTCAATAGAAATACTTTCCTTCTTTTATAACAAAAGCTAATTCAGAGGTTCTGTAAGTTGATAACTTTCTTATTAGTAAATAATTATTTATATTAGTTTTAATAATACAAATTTTCATGGTTATATAAACACCTTATAGATTTAGTCAATTGTATAGTTCCGTTCACTTTCAGTTGTCTTAATGTATTACTTAGAACAATAATACTAATCACAGTGTTAAATGATAAGTTAATATTAATGAAATGACATTTGTCATGCCTCAAAAGTATTGTAAAGGTTTGGTACCGACGTTGACGGACATAAGCAATATGTATCATCAGTCGAAAATGGAATGTCTGGCGGCAGAAGGTCGTTCATAAGTTATAGTCTCGCCGGAGAGACTCTAATTTTCGGATGACCTTCGAACGAGTTTTAAGTGACCTTGAGAATATTAGCCAATGAGAATACAGTTTATATTGAGTAAGAATATATCATACAAAACCAAGGATACACTTCTTTTACATGATTCAAAAACTTTCAAGTTTAGAAAGAGGTTCATAGGTTCTAAAATCGTAATGCATAGAGTAGAGGAAATCATCCATATGGCTACATAATAGTCGGCCTCTGGAGGCATGATAGGGTTGCAAGAACTCATTCAGCCTTAACAACATAGCTTCATTACTGTTTGTGAACATTTAGGTTGTTGGGTCCACAAAATGCTACTTGTGGATAACGACACGACGCACATAACCAAGTCTATATAGGAGTTTGTACGCTTTCCAAACATACATATGTATTGTAGTATCTGGCTGCAGCCACTGTCACTGGTGCTTTAATTACCCAGTTCGTAATAATTTTCATAATTTGCCTTAGATAGGAATTATATATGAGGTTTTTCTCACGAACTGACATCAGCTATAATGCCGAAACTCTATTTAGCCAAATGGATGAAAGACGTCCGCACCAAAATCCGAGATCTGTTATCTTATAACTGATTGATTCGTTCACAAATTATAGTCTTGCTGTTTTATTTGTTATAGCCACTTAATTATCACGTTGTGTACAAAATTCCTTGTGAACCCATCGTACGTTAGCATTAGGCACGGAAGTTGGCGCCGTAACCTTGAAATCCTTCAGACGCTTCTGATTGGCTCGTCCATAAATTAGAGTCTCGCCGCCTCACCGAATCGACATCTAAATAATGTAAATTCTTTTTGTTGCATATTGCCAGCAACCGCGATGTCTCTGATTGTGTTTTTTTGTAACTTGTACAGTGAAAAGTTGTAAACTTTTCATAAAGGCACCTGAACAGATTACCTGAATAACAAATATAATGGTGTGTTAAACAAAAACAACTTGTTGAAATATCTAGATGACAGGAACAGGTAACCCAAATGTTCAAGCAGGCCGCCATCATCAGCTGAAACATAAGTGTAATAACAACACAAATATTTGTAGAAGTGACTATGAACTTATTCGACGGTTCCTTCCAATTGGAAGAAAAAACAGTAATGTATAAGTTCCTATGATAAAGAAAACAATGTTTATAAGAATTTTGAGCTTACAGTCGACACTTAAATTCTAGAATTTCATCACTGACCACTTGTAAACATAGTCGAGACCTAACTCGCTTTATCGATAATTAGTAATCTTCCAATTATTAAGGAACTGTCTATCGATACAACGCGTGTCTACGACCTTACTAAGTTTAACTATCAAGTTAATTTATTTTGAATATCTATTAAAATGTGAAAATACTGGTGAGAAATACAGTCAATCAAAGTTTATTTTGAAGCATATGTTTGACCTTTAAGTTACTGAATACTGCAAAAACAATCTTTCTGATTAAAATGATCTAAAAGTGTCAATTTATTATCATGTGAGTGACAATTTAATAAATAATGGTAAGTTATTCACAATCGAAAATATGTAACTATGTAAGGAAATCGATTCTACTCGAGAATATCTACACAAACGATATGTTACATTGTTTCGGGTACGGTGAACATTACTCAAGAATTATGTGATTTTCAATACGATCACGCATTAGCGGTCTGTTGAGGTTCTGTAAAAGGATGAAATTATGAACACATTCTATCTCAAAGACGGATGGTAGCTGGCAGTCAAATCCAGGATTCGCGTTTCGTCCTATTTGGGACTCGTCAGCTGGATACACCTGCATCACAGAGTTGATGTTCACTCCGGGACTCTAACACAGTACCATTCGCTTCAAGCACCATCGCGTTATCCACTTAGCTACTGTGTTGTGACAGCCACTTGCTTGTGTAAAGGGGTGAAGTTTAAACTCATTTTGTATTATTTGTTTGAATCTTCCGATTGGTGTTTACGACTGTGATTGATCAATCTCTTATTGATATATGTGCATCCTGAGTGAATAGCCTCGACAGTGCCTTAAATCACAAGCTTTATAAACAAAGATGGATGGTGGCTATTGGTGGAATCCAGGACGCGTATTTCGTTTTATTTGGGACTCATCAACTGGTTGCCCCAAAATCCCAGAGTTGAGGCAATCCACACAGGATGTACATATGCCAATAAGATATTGATCAATTGCAGCCCTAAACATCAATGGGAAGATTCCAACAAACAATACAAAACGAAACATTAATTTTAATATTAAATGTATGAGTACAACAATATTATTCCTTTTCTTTATTCACAAATCGTTTGTAAACAGATACAGATATCCAACACCTGTGTAAGTTAATGGGTTCATTGAAGGTACTTGGAATTTACGTTAGGAATTAACATACCGTAAAGTTTGTCAACAAAGATTTATAAGTTATTATTAATTAATAGGTGAAATATGGGTAGTAATAAATAGTTTAACGAATCCCTTCTGTTGACGGGTCGATTTTTAAATCATGAAGTTTGTACTACATTAACTGATCAAAGGCAGGTAGACGATAAGTAAAATACTTTTCCGAAATATTTACACCTATAACTGACCTCCTACAATACAATCTTAACGGAATCTAGTGATATTGTGTGGAGTAAGTTGAATGGAAGTGATTTTCCCATTTCTTCTTTATAAGACCCATTTTAAGATATACAATGAATATATACACTTTTTATTCTACAGGAAGGCCTTCGGATAGTGTAACATAACTATGAAGTAACCGCCAGTATCAAAAAGAGGACTACATTTTGGTGAAATCAAAAAATGGATTTTCAAGATGTTTAGTAGATTAATTCATCATTTAACCTTGCTGCAGAAACATTTTGTATTGGTTGTTTGAATATTCCCATTGATGTTTAGGACTGCAATTGATCAGTCCTGGATTCCAGTGCTAGCCACCATCCATTTCTGCTTACAACACCTTTATAGTTATAAAAATAAGGGTAAACGGCAAAATATTTTCGAAACGTTTAACGAGGTTCAACAAGCAGTTTCTTTCACAAAGGAAGAATAAAACTATGACAGCACACATTTTCTAGAAATCATTTGTGACGATCAGATCTGAAAAGAAAATAGAAAGAAACCTCTATAACGAACTGAATACGATAAGTAATAAGCATGCAATTTTTAATTACTTTTCAACCATAATACAACCGACTTCCATTTAATTCCTTGATCCCAAAGTTAAAATTGTTAGTTCTTACAGCATCTCCCATTAGCAGTTGAAACACATTAGTGGTCCACTAAGAAAAAGTAATTCACTATCGGCATTGACTAACAAACTATATATCCTAAACAAAGCTCAAGTGAATTTACCGATAGTATCAAAATGATCTTTTTTCCCGATACTGATGTTTACAGTGATCTATTACATCTTTCATATACCTCATGCTTATCATGTTTTTCTATTGATTTTACTTCAAGTCCTCGTCCATCTGTGTATTTGTGAGTTTGAACTTCCAACATTTCAATTTCCTTCATTCAGCTTTCAGGATGATATTTATAAATAAAACACAATCATATCTACGTCGTTTCGATCTGATTGAATAAATACATATTTTGTTACCAATGATGATGTATATCCACATAAAACAATCTTAAATGCTATGGTCATACTATTGTGGATTATCTTCGAAATAATTCTTGAGCGTTCGTATACCAATCATCCTGATAACCATTAATAAATAAATCCCAACAGTATATGGACTTCAGAAGGCAATATGAACCGTTGACTACAATAGCAAAGACCACTAAGCCATAAACAAGCACATCAAGCGAAATCGAGCGAAATCGCTAATTCGAGCGACCGAAAACAGGACTGAATGAAGACTCATCTGAATGATTAAGTTTCAAGTATAACTTTATGGGGAAGCTAATGTTTCATCAATAGACTTAAGCAACCAACAATCAAGCTAGAAAAAGGAATATTAGGTAGGCTATCACAAGTGGATAGGACACACATTGAGGAAAGCACCCAACTGTGTCACAAAACAAGCCCTCACATGGAATCCTCAAGGCCAAAGGAAAAGAGGAAGACCAAAGAACACATTACGCCGGGAAATGGAGATGGACATGAGAAAAATGAACAAGAATTGGATGGAATTAGAAAGGAAGGCCCAGGACAGAGTGGGTTGGAGAATGATGGTCGGCGGTCTATGCTCCATTGGGAGTAATAGGCGTAAGTAAGTAAGTAAGCATCACATGTGATCAAGCACAAATGCTCATACAGACATGACAACAATACTAAGATATACGAATAGCTACTATTCCAATAACAAAATTATGTAAAGGAGAATTGCTATAATACATTAATAGATTTAACATTTAAGGATTCAAGTGAAACGTTTTGTTTTCCACTGAAAGATTATTGTACAGTATCGCCAACTGGTTGAAATGTTAACCAATAAATGTAGGCTAAATAATCTAAGTGTTAAAAGCTGTTTGAGAGTCACTCGTATGAATGAGAATGGATACTGTGAAAGAATCTCACCCTAAGATGAAATAACTATCTATTTCTTTCTAATTTTCAGTGGTTGTTCTATCAATAGATGTGATGCAATTTTTTAAAATTCGTTAGTCAGCCGGAACATATCTATATTAATCAATGATTTCAGTGATAATTTCTACGGATTATTAGTTGTTTGATTATGAGTTCAGAAATGTTAATAAGTGAATGATCAATCCATGATAAACGTCGATATTATCTTCATACAAACGGCCTCATAAGAACTTATATGTTTGTCACAGCAAGTAAAATTTGATTTCAAGGGTAACATCCATAAATTTCTTCTGATATATTAATTGGTTACAAAATCTATTCTTGAATATCAAATGAAAAATGTCTTGACTATTATTTTAGTGATAATCCTGAAGTGAAATTGTAAGTTGAAACAATGAAAGAACGTTTTTGAATACTTTGAAGATGATCAACAATGAACTTTCCCAAACTAATTATTGTATTTTACTAAATAAGAATATCATTTGATATCATGAATAGGTGAATGTTAGACCACGATTAAAAACCTGAAAGCACTGAACGACCGTTTCTCCCTGGTGTGGGACACCTCAGCAATACGCATCCAAGATCCCGCACCAAAGGAACTTGAACCCAGGGCCTCCAGTCTCGTGTGCGAACGCTTAGCCTCTAGACCACTGATTCGGCATCCAACAATGTCAACGTCTAACTTGTCTTCAGTGAGTTCTAGTGAAAAGCCGCGATCAGTGGAGTTCAACCGTGTCTGCTGTAGAAGCAGTCACTCACAGAAGACAATGGTGGACGGTGGCGCAAGATCGTGGATTGATTGAAGTTAGACATTAACACCGTTGGATGCCGAATCAGCGGTTTGGAGACTAAGCGATTGCCCACAAGATTGAAGGCCTTGGGTTCAAATCCCTTTGGTGCGGGATCGTGGACACGTACTGCTGATGAGCTCCATACTAAGACGAAACGGCTGTTCAGTGCTTCCAGATTTTCAATGTTGGTCTAGCTTAGATTGGTTCGTGAATTCAACTAAACAAAAATGATCGAATTTCGAATGTGTTTAGCTCTTTTAACTACATAGATGAACAGATTAATACCGATAATTCTTACTGGATAAATATAACAAGACAAACCCTTTATTTCAGACTTACAGAGTACTGTATCTGAGCACAATATCGAACTATGCTTTTTTTCTTTCTATTTGCATTTTCTTTGTTTAATTAACATGTGATTACACCTTTCTTTTGTACAAATATATTTAACATTTAGCGAAGATCTTACATTTACAAAGTAAATAAAATACATAGTTAAAGATAATATGAATGTTTAACTTTTATAAATACAGTTTATTCTGTATTACATAACAACATAGAATTGATTGTTAGGTTGACCATGTGATTGAATGTAGGTCTATCCAAATTGCAAACCCACCTTAAGTAAGTTTTAATCATCAAATGACTTCAGACAAACAACTATTTGAAACTGAAAAGATATTAGTCAGCTGTTTCATCTTAGTTTTTTGTTGTTGAAAATCTTAGTTGAATACGTGGGAAGTCATTAGAACCCAAAGCATATAATACGAGATCTGAATCCATTCTAGTCAGTAAGATAGTATCAAGTCACTCATAAGGAATCTCATTATCTAGATTACTACACGAAAGTCAATAGTTCGACCTTTTTTATGACATGTAGATTATGCACTATATAATACAGTGTAAAGCAAAGTATGAAATGAGTTTAATATTTTTAGTTTGACTGATGCTTCAAATGGCAGAAATAGCTCACAGTTTACATTGTCTTGTCTGTTAGATCAAATTAATGAGCAAAGTTCAAAGAGTTATGAAGTCATTAAGTAACATATATTTACTGACTTTTTGATTGGAACTACCGCATATGTTGCATCTTAGTTATTACTTTCATTAATAAGAAATTCCTTAATCAATACAGTTTCTTCGATGAGACTAAAATTTATGGAGGACCTTTGAGCAACGCTAAAGTGATCTTGAGTGTGTCCACCTAATAACTAAGACTAAATAAGGGCTATAAACCAGTGTCAGCAATTAGAATTATGATTTACATTTGATAGTTAAGGTTATGAATTAGATTAAGGGTTTTCATCACGAATTGACGAAGGCTAAAAGGAGAAAACATTATTTAGTAAAATAGATGAATGAATTTCGCACCAAAATCCAAGACCTGTTATCTTATACCTAATTGGTTCGTTCATAAATTATAGTCTCACCATTTTTACTTATTTAAAGATTTATACATTATATCGTTAAGTAAGTTTAATCTAAGAAATATTAGTATATTCCATATTACATAATCTATCCAAATCAATAGTTATAAGTTCCTGTTGTTCGAAGAATAATCACATATGAGCTAAAAACATTTATGTTAAACACATAAATGATAATTGTATATTATGAGTAAGTTTAACGACCTCTCAAGTCAAGTATTACTGAAAATCACTGGTAACTAGTTGGCATCAAAAACTCTATTTGAAGTTAATAATAGGTCTCATTAGTAAGTATGATATGATTGATCTATTGAATTAATTGTTTATCGATGACAATGAATGGTGGTTTTATCATAGTGTGGTGTATGCTACTTATGTTGACAAATATAAGTAGTATGTAACACCAATCAGAAGTGAAATACCTGACAGCAGAAGATTAAAAAGATCAAACTGAAGAGAAAAGGAACACAAACAGAGAGTATTTTTTATAACAGCAAGAATGAAGGAATGATGAAGTTTGTAAGAGACAATTGATGAGAGATATGCGAATGAAGTATTCAATGTATGGTTTTTATTGCTACGAAGACATTCCGTAATTTTGTATTAAACAATAAATTGGTCTTCCCACTTGAGTGTTCGGTAACTACAATAGTACAACTATTTGTTTACTTGATGTTGTTTTAATTGTATCTTCCCATTGTTATTTAGGACTGCAATTGATCAGTCTCATGTTGGCATATGTGCATCCTGGGCGGATTACCTCGATATAGCTTTAAGTCACAAGTTTGTTAAGTAAAGATAGTTAGTGGCTAGCAGTGGAATCCAGGACGCGCCTTTCGTCGTATTTGGGACTACACTGTTGCAATATATATATACCAATTTTTATGTTTGCATTTTAAAAGATCAAGGAATACAACTATTTGTGTTTAAGAAAACAAACAACTTCCAGTAAAAGCTTAATTCACTGTAGATTCATGATATGGTATGGTTTATAAAACTTCGGTGTAACAGTCACGATAGTTTATACAATTAATTATGACCAATGAAAAATTGAAATTAAGAAACAAAATCCAAAAGATGCGCGAAGAGAATCAATGATTGAAAGCAGAGTATGGAATCATATTCAAACAATCTTGTCATACACATTTACAAACTGAAACGTACAATTGGTAAAGTTTCAATGATAGGTTCAGTACTATACAACTACGCTAATCAAGCATCTAAACAGGACAAATAACATCTGAAGATTGACTTCGATTGTTGTGTATGCGTATGTGTATATTCACTTTCATGTTGAAATGAGTTAACTAAATGCAACTTAAAAGTATTAAATAACATGATATAATTGGTCCTGAAATATCTCAATAAGTTTGTAAAGGTGAAACAATATGATAAAATTAGGCAAAATCACTGATAACAACCATTCTTTCTTTGATTTATTCATTTATTGAATGCCTTCAGGAAATTGCTATGGGTATTTGAGTAAGTACTTTATTGTTCTAATTGTATGTGTGTGTATGTGTGAATAGTATTGAACAATGAAACACATTATAAATTCATTTAAACAACAATTATTTATTGTTAAATGATCAACTGCTTGATTATACCCCTAGTTGTGTATTACTATCTAGACGACCATTGAAAACCTGGAAGCATTGGGAGACCGTTTCGCCAATGTATGAAACTTCTCCACGATCTCGCATGTATGATTCGAACCGAGGACCTTCAGTCTCTCGCGCGGGTGCCCAACCTTTAGACAGTTGATTGATAAAATTGCTAGCATTATCATCCTCAATATCTTACTGATTGTACAATGTCTTTTAACGTACATAACTAGATAAAAGCTACAAATGAAATCGACCACGTCTAGCATAGATTTACTTGAAATTATCTGCAATTATCTTTTATCATATCTGGAGTTTACCCACTAAATTTATACAACTGTGGAAAACATACGTAGTTGTTTTAATCACAATCAAACGAACAATCAACCAAAGCCTTTGATGTATGTTTAGCAATACAGTGTTGCAATATACATATATACCAATTTTCATGTTTGTATTTAAAAACATCGAGGAGTACAATTTCAGAATTAACAAGTTTCATTAATACATAAGGCCAGACAGACTTTGACTATCCAACAGTTCATCAATAAAGAATAAAAGAAGCATTGATACTAGTGCACAGTGTAAAATCTCAAATTTGTAGGATGATTACGTAAGAATATTAACATATATTTCTTATAATTTAACTCTAAAAATCGTTACATAAGGTGATTCTGTTTGTCGTGAAGACTGAAAACTGGTTTAATAATTACAGTTGCCTGAAGAAATTTTATTGTTGAGATGTTGGACAAGCTTTGTAGCTCAGGTGAATGATTTTGGTGAAGTTCTTTGAGCTGGGTGTTTCGGTTGTGGAGCTTTCATCGTTCTTCCGAACGACATCATCAGCACAAACTTCAGGTAGAAGTGAATGGTTCAAATTTTTCCAAATACAAGTTGCAACTTTTCGTGTTGACCTCGATCTAAATTGGTTATTGCTGACCTTTAATCTGTCGTTGTCTACTTCTTTATTTTGATCGTATCTCAAAGTGATTTGATTCTTCGTCCAATATTTATCCACAATCTTTCTGACTGGTTGATAGATTGGATCGATTTCAACAAGCACATTGAAATCGAACACTTCACTTCTACCTGAAGTTTGTACTAATGATTTCGTTCAGAAGAACATTGAAAGCTCCAAGACCAAACCATCCAGCTCAAAGTACAAAACTCCACCAAAATTATAGTGTTATTAGTCACAGTTACCGACATAGTATTCGCTCATATGATTCAAGCCTAAATTTATTGATTGTACTCGTAATAAGATGGATTCAATCTGACTACCTTTAAACCAAAGTCACTTGACTTCAAATCTCAGTGATTAACTATACGCGTCCAGTTTTATGCAATTGTACGCTATTGTTAAAAAGGACACAGGATTAGAAATAATATACCAGTTCATGTGTATTTGATTCCATGTTCAAAATATACATCTCACTGATAAAACAGCACACGAATATGAATTCACAATCATAATTCATTGTAATATCACAATGATTAGGGAATTTTTTGTCTGTTACGTAACATCTTTTTTAAATTTTCTTTTTACTCTAGTAATTTAATGTTAAAAGATTATGAAACGGAAATCAAACAACATAACACATCTCAAATGTACAAGTTTAGATTACCTCAAGAAACAACTACTGAAGAGAAATAACATTCCAATGGATTAGAATTACTGCAAACATGTGTAACACTTGGACGGTTTACTTTATTATTAGAAAATCTAACCAGAAGATCAGATAAATCCTGTTCTTTGAAATTAATTTCATCTTTGATTGATATGAATTCAAGTACTATTGAAGTGAACAAGGAAATGAGTGGGGAAAATCAAATGTATTTGACACGAAATTATAGAGCATCTCACTAAAATCTGAGAACAATATAGTAAATAATTAATTTGCACAATATCAATCCATCGTCTCAAACGCGACTGTTCATTTTGCAAATATCAGTCGATTGCTTCAGATTTCATTGTTCATGCATTTTCATACCAATTGCGTTCCGTTCCCGTTCCTTCCACATCGATCTTCTACTGAAATGCATTCTATGCCTGAACACCGTAATATAATACTTATGTAGATATAAGTAACTCACACCACACTACCATTATATTAGTGATTTTAGGTGTATATGGAATTTTCTAGTAATACACACCTATCATTGTTTCAGAAATGTAATTTGAAAACTCCAGACTTTGAAACCATTGATCTGGATTCCATTGGTTCATATTTTCAACTTTAGTCAACTCAAGATAACAATTAACCGTCCACAACATCAGTCTTATTTGCTTAATTATAAAATCAACCTTACTTCACTCATACGAAACTAAGTAAGAATATGGACTAGTACTTTGTGTCTTACGGTGAAATGAAGCACTTTCATATTCAATTTAATAAAATAAGTCGCTATACTAAACTTTATTGAGAATTCAATAGATTTTTAAAATAGATGAATAAATATAACATCCCTACACATGACTTAATAAATACAGAAAAACGAATGAAAGATACCACCATTTGTCGATAATTTTCTCTTCGAGGTAAGATTTCTTGTTAATAAACTTTAAAGGAAATTACTGTTGCTACTACTGTAGTGAAAGGGAACACAAGTTGGGACGACTGAATGTACATGAACACAAAATTATAGAACTTCTTAGTGAAATCTGAGGATCACACAGTAAATAATTCATTTGAAAAATGTCAATCAATCGTTTTAGGCTTCATTGCTCCTTAATTTCCAGAGCAATCATTCTCTGTTCTCGTTCTCTTTTCTTTGCTCTTCTTAACCTTCTGCTGCCAGATATTTCACATTCGATTGATGATACATACTCCTTATATCTGTCAACATCAGTAGCACACACCACACTACTACCCTGTCATTATTCTAACATCATAAAACGAGATTGTTTGTTGAGTGAATCCTGTTGATTAACCTACAATCAGAAATATTTTTATGCGTTTAAATGTATTGTATCGGCCCATCAATGATTCTAATCAATCGTGTGTAATACGACTGTCACTTGCAAGTCAACTTGCAGTGCGTGTGAAATTTACCCCACCTTAAGTGAATCGAATTGTGTTAGAGGCAGTGAAACCAGGGTAGTATTTGATTCTGGTATCATGGTAAATATTCAATGGGATTAATTATCGTATTTATAGGGACAGACTGACAAAGATGATAAGTGTTGTAGCGGTAAATAAATCCCTAAAATAAATAGCTCTGTAAGTTTTCGACATTGGATGCTGACTATATGTTTTAGTGGACTCATCTAGCTGAAGGCGCTCGGTCAGGCATCCACACCAGATCACGTGTGGTAACGCCGTGCTCAACATCAACCGCAATCGCTAGCCAGATTAGATCAGAGAATTACGGTATATTGGTCATCGCCAAATATACTCTTCCGATCTCCTCGACTCTGTCTTTTGATTTCTCTTGGTGGGAACGAAATATATTAGGTGTTACTGGTAGAAGCGTTGTCAAACACTGAATACCTGTGACATCATCATTGGTGAACCCGACGTGATCTGGTACACCTAATTGCAACTGTGAGTCTGTTCCTTTTTGGGATTTTTATATATCATTGCCTTATTTTTTATTTTTTTTAAACATTGTGATTTTTTTTCGTGTTTTTTCTTGGATATATATATATTTTCCCCTCGTTCATTATCGTACTTCATACTTCATCATGACTGAACAGACACCTAAAGTACTCAAGCTTAAGACTTTGTCCCCGCCTTCGTTTCAACTGATGCCTTTCTGGCCCGACAACATCGAAGCCTGGTTTTGCTACGCAGAAGCCGACTTCTCCGAGCACGGCGTGATCGACACACGTGCACAATTCCTCGCAGTAGTCAAGGCACTACTGCGCGAATTCAATAGGTACGTAACACCTAGTATGTTTACTAGTGATGTTTCCGATCCTTACGAAATCTTAAAACGCTCGATTCTTAAACGAGGAGACCTAACCGATCGACAAAGGTTAGATCAACTCTTCAATAACATCGACCTGCAACACGGTTCTGCGACAGACATGTTGCAACGGATGAGAGAGGTTATAGGCCTAAGAACTTTCGACGAAGGTCTATTCAAACAACTCTTCTTGTCAAAACTTCCCCAACAGGTGCAAGCAGTTCTGGTCTCGTTCCAGAACAACGCCTTAGACGAGCTAGCTGCATCTGCCGACCGCATTTTAGAAATTACGAAACCTACTACCGAGGTATTTTCAGTCAAAGAAAAGCCTCACACGACTCAGAATGATATAACCGACTTATGTCACACACTCACGCGTTATCTTAGTCTTCGTACCGACCGTAAGAGATCGCGCACACCACGTAGAAGCATTTCTCGTAAGCGATCTGTCTCTAGACCACGAGAGACAGATAACCCCGACTGGTGTTGATATCATAACCAGTATGGAAAGTTTTCCAGAAATTGCAGAAAACCCTGCAATTTTCCCAACACGAAACCGACTGATTCGAAAAACAATTCGGGAAACTTCCAAGCCGGCACGCGTTAACGGCAACCGTAGCCGGCGAACAAAGCCGTCTGTTATTCGTCACAGATGTGACAACGAGAGTTCGCTACCTCGTCGACACTGGCGCAGAAGTTAGCGTTCTCCCAGCAAATCCTAACGACCGACTACACGAATCGACCCTAAACTTACAGGCGGCAAACGGAAAACCGATCGCTACGTATGGCAAAAGGTACGTTTACCTTAACGTGGGTTTACGCAAACCCATCCACTGGATTTTCGTTGTTGCAGATGTCTCTATGCCAATCATTGGTATGGATCTTCTACAACACCATAATCTGATCATCGACACGCGCAAACGTAAGCTAGTAGACGGGAACACTAATTTGTCCGTTTGCGTAACTTCTTTTACTGGTTGTAGAGTATCCCCAGTCACAGTTAAACATATGATAGACCCACTCTATCAACCACTACTCGATAGGTACCCTGGGATACAACAAACTCAACCGAGATTACCGTGTGTAACCAGCAATGTTACACATCACATCACGACCACAGGACCACCTGTATTCTCTAAAGCACAACGACTAGCTCCTGAAAAGCTAAGGTTAGCGAAAAACGAATTCGATCACATGATGGACTTAGGAATCATACGACCGTCAAGTAGCCCATATGCATCTCCGTTGCACATGGTCCCTAAAAAGGACAGCAACGATTGGCGTCCAACTGGTGACTATCGGCGATTGAACGCGAAAACCATTCCCGATCGTTACCCGTTGCCTCACATTCACGATTCGACAGCTACCTTGAAAGGTACAACTGTCTTTTCGAAAATCGACTTGGTTAAAGCGTATAACCAAATACCTATGGCTACTGACGACATACCGAAAACAGCTATCATAACTCCTTTCGGACTCTATGAATTTTTGCGAATGCCTTTCGGTCTAAGGAATGCTGCTCAAACATTCCAAAGATTCATAGACGACGTTTTTCGAGGTCTCAACTTCGTACATGCGTATGTTGATGACTGTCTAATCGCAAGTCCGGACAGAGAAACACATCTCAAGCATCTGGATCTTGTTTTCGAACGACTACAAAAACATGGCATAACTGTAAACGTTCAGAAATGCCAATTCGGAACCGACTCGTTAGACTTCCTAGGACACACTATCGATGCTCAAGGTATCCGACCCCTTAGGACCAAAGTGGCGGCCATTCTGGATTACCCAGAACCGACCACCGTCAAGCAATTACGCACGTTCAACGGCCTCGTAAGTTTCTATAGACGTTTCATACCCAAATGCGCATTACTTATGAAACCTCTGACCGACCAACTTCGTGAAAATGCGAAATCCATTAATTTGGACGACACCGCACGAAAAGCATTCTCCACAGTTAAGGAACTGATCGCTAAAGCAACAATGCTCGCACATCAGGACACCCGAGCACCCATTAGCATCGCAGTAGACGCATCCGACTCAGCAATCGGAGGAGTCTTACAACAATGGGTTAACAACTCCTGGCAACCCTTGGCATTTTTCTCTAGAAGGTTGCTAGACACCGAATCGAGGTACAGCACATTCGGTAGGGAACTCCTAGCTATGTATTGTGTTGTACGGCATTTCCAACACTACATCGAAGGTCGTGAATTCACTCTTTTCACGGACCATAAACCGCTCACTTTCTCGTTAAGCTCTCCTTCTGACAAGTACTCTCCCCGTGAGTCTCGACAACTGGACTACATTTCGCAGTTTACTTCAGACATTCAACACATCTCTGGAGCAAACAATGTAGTTGCAGAAGCTTTATCTCGCATAACTTATTTGAACAGTTTCCAAGGAATCGACCTTCTTAAACTCGCCGAGCTTCAAAAAGAAGACAGTGATCTTCAGCACGAGTTATCGTCCACAACACTTAAACTACGCATCAAACAGATGGGAACAGGTAAGGAAATTCTACTTTGTGACACATCTACAGGTAGGGATCGCCCAATCGTGCCGAAACATTATCGACGCAATGTCTTCAACACATTGCACAAACTTTCGCATCCAGGTGTTCGTGCAACCATCAAGCTTATAGCAGAAAGGTTTTGCTGGCCTGGAATGAATAAAGACGTGAGGGAGTGGGCACGCTCCTGTGTAAGCTGCCAAAAATCTAAGGTTATCAGACACAATAAATGTCCCTTAGGCTCGTTTAAAACTCCCGATGCTCGTTTCGACCATGTCCATCTGGATTTGGTAGGACCTTTACCAGATTCAAATGGATACTCTTATCTCTTAACCTGCGTGGACCGTTTCAATCGATTGCCAGAAGCAGTACCTATCAAGGACATTACTGCTGAAACAGTGGCCCTCGCCTTCGTCGAACGATTGGTCGCAAACTTCGGTTGCCCTTCAACCATCACTACAGACCGCGGACGTCAGTTTGAATCCGATCTTTTCCGTCGTCTGACCACACTTTTAGGAATCACTCGCTTCCGAACGACCGCCTACCATCCACAAGCAAATGGGTTGGTAGAACGTTTTCACCGACAACTGAAAGCTTCGCTATCATCTGCAAACGTTTCACAGTGGACCGACGCTCTTCCACTCGTCTTACTAGGTATTCACAATGCAGTGAAAGCTGACATTGGATACACTGCGTCTCAACTCGTTTATGGAACGATACTTCGACTTCCAGGAGAATTCGTGGACCCTTCATCCTATTCAATGAACATGGATCTAACCTCCTACACGAACAGGCTTACAAACGCAATGCGTTCAGTTAAACCTGCTTTCACTCGACCTCAATCAACTGATGTTTTCGTTCAACCTGACTTACGATATAGTACACACGTTTTCGTTCGTCGAGACTCGCATCGACGACCATTCGAATCAGCATACGAAGGACCCTTCAAAGTTCTTCAACGTGAATCTAAGTACTATATAGTCGATAAGAACGGGACCAACGATAGCATCAGCATCGATCGCTTAAAAGCAGCGTATTTAGAAGGAAATCCTATCTACGTGGATTTTCCTTCGGTACAATCGAACGACACGACTCTGACACTTATAATACCTCATCCGACAACCAACACACATGAAGATACTTCGACAGTATCCGAAAATAAACTTAAAACGACGCGTTCTGGAAGAAGGGTGAGATTTCCAGAACATTTAAACGACTATTGCACGTAAGGCACTTCTCGACATTTTATATTATTTTTTTAAAAAAAACAATTTTAATATGCTTATATATTTTTATTTCTATTTAAAAAAACAAAACAAAAAAAACAATTTTTTTTACGCTATTACGTGTTCATGAGTTTATTTTCCATTTTTTTCTCTGACATTATGCTTTTACACACATACGAGTGTATTTCGACATGCACTTACATTTTATTTTTTCTTTTCCAGGACGGCTGGAAAAGAACGATGACGTTTATGAGGATCCGAAATTTTCATTGTACATTTTCTTTTTTTACTATGTTGAACCTCCGTCCCATATAGTAAGGAAAGACGGCCAGACGCTGCTAAATTTAGTAAGCTATCAGAAGAGTGTTTACCAACGACAAACTCGTTGGGTTTAAACTTCTGGCTGGCCACGTCTTAGGGTCGTCACTGCCCCACTAGGGGGAGTGATCTGTAGCGGTAAATAAATCCCTAAAATAAATAGCTCTGTAAGTTTTCGACATTGGATGCTGACTATATGTTTTAGTGGACTCATCTAGCTGAAGGCGCTCGGTCAGGCATCCACACCAGATCACGTGTGGTAACGCCGTGCTCAACATCAACCGCAATCGCTAGCCAGATTAGATCAGAGAATTACGGTATATTGGTCATCGCCAAATATACTCTTCCGATCTCCTCGACTCTGTCTTTTGATTTCTCTTGGTGGGAACGAAATATATTAGGTGTTACTGGTAGAAGCGTTGTCAAACACTGAATACCTGTGACATCATCAGTGTTATAGAGATTGGTTGACATAGAGTAGGAGAAAGTGTCAAGGACTTCGGAAAAAGCTCATCAATAATAGGAGATACAAATGAATATATTAGGGCGAAACATCACGGATTAAAGTCCTATCTGGTCCAAAGTGATCAATGCAAATAAATGTGATGAAAAGACGTACAACGAATGAATTTATACTGACAACGTGGGATTTTTATTCTCACATCTATGAGATTTATGTAGAGAAAACATTCACATGTAGAACAACCGGTCGGAATTTCGCTTTTCTGTCTACCTATGTTATTCGTTTAACGGAACTCACATGATTTCGAAAAGTGTCTTAGATTACCCCAAAATTTCAAAGTCAAAGCAAACTGATCAAATAAATATGCCACAAAAATACTTAATTTAAAGATAATCTCACTTTCATAATTCAAGAAGTATGTTTATTGACTAGTAATATCCTGAGTATTATGGGAGCTTCGGTAAAATCTTTAAGTTAACAATAATAAAGTCAGCTGGTAAATCCGAATAAAATAAACTATAATTATGAAACGATAGATTGTTTTGACATTGCTTCCTAAACAGATAGATTAGTTTTGATATTTCACCTAATTTAAACGAGGCTTATCAAAAAGTCGTCAGTATTTTGTAAGCGCCTTTAAAAACATTATTTAAAAATAAATCAATTTACTTATTAGCTACATCAAAATGGAAAGCTGGTGTTGTGTAGGGTAGTTTTGGGACAAAATTTCTTCTGAAAACTACAACCACTCTCAAAATACGTTCCAACATTTGCTTCCAGTATTGAAGGTTGTCATATATATCTCATCATAACTGAATTCAGAGCGTTCAATCCACAATCAAATTCGTATGTTGAAGTGATGGTGCAATTCAGGTAATCAAGCTACTGCAAAGCTCATAGTTTAGAAATTAGTCTAGTCTGAATCAAATCAGAAAAATCTAGACGAAGGTGCGTTGCAGATTGGTTAGATAAAATATTAAAATACTAAACTTGTTAAAATTCCCTTTAGCTTTCTTTCTTTTGTTTATGCTTGAATCCTTTGAACCTTTGGGAAGCGATAACACGGTTATTCAAAGACGCCGCATTCGTAAATAAGCAGTCATTTTATTTCGGATTGCAGGAACAATCAGAGACAAGAGTTTTGACGACATTTACGAAACGTTTAACTACCGTTTTTCGGTCTGGTTCGATGTGATTGGAGAAGATATTGTTCAAACTATTGAGGCGTAAATATAAATGTTTATGAAGACATCTATCGTGATAATGCAGATTAAAAAAAGGGACATGGGGAGACAATGATATATGTAGCATTCAAAATTGACAGTGGATCATATTTATTGATGTAACATGGAAATAATAATGTAAAGAAAGAAGATGAAGCCGTATACCAAATTTGAGCAAGCGATCGTTTGTTGCTTGTGTAATTATGTACCTATTGACTTTGCATATGATTTACAGATGCAGCACAAGCATATTAGGACAGACTATTTATCAGTAAAGAAAATACTTAGAACACATAGCCAGCGTTGTCGCGATTTTCGGGCATCAGAATATGTGGTTTTGTCAAACGTTTTCTCGACAGCCTAACAATGATATATATATATATATATATATATATATGAAAATACTAGATTCCATTGAACTATAAAATTCTGGTCTCCGTGTAACAGATCATTTCCATCTGCATCTCTTAACAGTGATAATGATTGACCTGTTAGCACAGTAAGCAAACTTTGTAACACTATTCTACCGCTAGGGAACAAGAACGATTGTATTAATTACTAGATTTGCTGTCCGGCAACCATTCGTCGGATTAATAAGTGACTTAATGTTATGACCAGAGTAATAGTTGAGATCAAAATTCAGATATGTCACGTGGTCTGTAACAATGCAAATAAGTAAAAAACCTCTGCCTTTTATTTCTATCCTTTTAAAACTGCTTTCGATATATATAGTGACATCAGTTTCCAACCACACGATTCTTGAGCTCGAATATACAGTAAGTGAGAAGGCTTTCGTTGGGCGCTCAATAGCTGTCATACATACGTCACTGATTGAAATCTACTGGTCATGGCTTCCCACTCGGACATGGGATGAAGGGTTGCGCAAGATCATTTGCCGAAATTGCAGAATAAAATCGTTGGGTGCCGGCTCATTGGTCCGGAATTATATGTTCGTGTGCCAGATCGAAGTTCCTGAGTTCGAGTCCTGTATCTGAGACCAAGGATTTGCACTACTGAGAAGTCTTGGACGTAACAGTCGTCCAGTGCTTTCAGGTTTTCAATGGTGCTCTAGCTTAGATCGATTCGTGAATTAAACCGTTAAAATAATACGATCCTCACAAACTGACACAATCGATAAACTAACAATTATTGAATATTATCAACCATTCAAATCGGTACATTAGAAACAAGAAGCAATCTCTGAGAAATCAATCCTTGTTATGCAAATTCATGTAGAGATTTGAGATGTTGGATACATCGGATGCTAGTATTTCATATAAATGTATTGAATGCTGATTCTCTATTTTTCTATTATTCTTCTCCTCCATGACATTGTCCAGCGCACTTGGTCACTACATTGTGTCATATTTTTGTTTTTGGACTCATTGAGTAGCATGCACGGTAATAACACAGTTACTTGTTTAACGGTATGAAGACAATCAGTTTACACAATTTAGACATTGGACATATTGAATTTGACCTTACAGTCATAACAACTGTTACATCGCAATTTTAAAATATACACATTCAAAATCCTTTTCTAACTAATTTATCTTTAGATAGTCAGGTTATACTTATTTCAAGCTCTCGTCATAAGACATCCGTTCACACTGATATTTTTGATTTGTCTTGTTACTGTTTCCCTTATGCCTTTCTTCTTCAGATTAAGACAAATACGTTTTTCTACACAACACAAAACACGCAATGTGATTCCAAACTAAATGCAAATCTATCAACAGTTTATTGTTATGATGTCAAACATTTTATCTCATTGCAGATCACTCACAATCATGATTTCAGTTGGACATTTATCGAAATTATCAGCATACGCTCTCTTATTTTCTGAATCTTAGTACTAAACATTTCTAAAGTTGGTGATCAGATGATCACCTTTGAACCACTATTAGATTTTACTTGCTTGTCATAATTTCTGACGTGAACCTTGTACTTACTACTTTCGTCAATTTCAACATGGTAGAAATTAGTGAAAGAATAGTTGAAGATTACAAATGTGAGCCGCCCCCAAATCACCTTTTGAACACAGGTTAGTAATTTCAGTTCACATGATTTGTCTTGCATTTCCGAAGAAATTTTTTGGAAGATGGGGTGCAATAAATTCATTGCCGTTGAACCAGCAGAAATATATTTTGATAATATTAGTTTTCGGTCTCAAAAGTCCGGAATAATGAAACAGTTTGAATTAAAAAATATATCTGACCGCGTGACACGTTTACACATTTTGCCTCCAGATACCAAGTACTTTCGACTGTCGTATAAACAGCCGGTAAGTCTTTAATATGCTAGGGATTCCTTTTAACTGTTTGGAACTTTATCTCGATCTGTTCAATATATTTTACAAACCATTCTGACTGTTTGCAGCTTAAAAGGCTAATGCTTGTTCTCCTTTTTTGAAAATAACTCTGGCTTCTAACTGGCATAGTCTGTTGAAAGAGACCACCCTACCTGTTTCTTATCTATTGAAGTTTTGCAGTAGGACAATGGACGACCTTTGCTGTTTAGACACAAAATTGAGTGAATTTCGCTTGGAAATCCAGGACTTGCTATCCTAAGTCTCATTGGTTCGTCAATTATACATAGTCTTGACACTCAGTCTTCATTACCAAGAATATTATGTTAATATTATCTTAATGAATTCTGTGCATAGTTCCCTGGAGAGTCCGTGGCTCACTGAAATTATTCACCGCTGTTATCAATATAGCTTGTAGATCACCAACGTAGATGATCTATGTCGAAATGATTGGAGGCCGACTCGAGCTAGACGTGAATAGTGTGACGAACCAACTAACGTCGAAGTCACACCTCGTGGTCAGCACCTTACGTGGACTACCCCCATTGACGTAACAAGGTACTATAGATGCTTTGAAGACTGTACAACACAAAGGACGTTATTACAGAAATATATTAGTTAAGGTAGATACAGGCGAAAGTAAGACCACTGCTGCATGGGCCAGTCCATGGCATACGATTAACTAATGCGCGTTGCTTGTACATGACCTTGGCAGGGAGCGATGATCTGTTCGACATTCAGTGATCCAACTGCCGGATGATTTGGCTAGGGCTCAGTGACATTTCACTGGCCCTACAATACTCCCCCACCAGATTTAACGGCCGTTTGAATCGGTACCAAACATGTTGGGAGCAGTCGCGCGCCGGAGAGTGCCAGACGAATATTATAAATCCTCCAGGTATTGCTTATCTGTAAAACAAATGAAAAGGGGGCGGCAGAAACTGGTCGGGAAACAGCGAGTCATAATATGTTAGTAGAACGTTGCTTAAACGTAAATTGATTAACCATAGAAATAATGAAAAGAACAAAACGTTTTATTGTTCTATCAAGTCGCGCTGAAATATATAGCCTTGACAAGTAATTCAGTTCCTCCGATGACAAACGTTAAGTCTGCCGCAAGAGTAATGATGCTATAGCGATAGTAGGATAAGTGTATTATCAATCGATGTCGATGTTTGTACTGTCATTAGTTTAAAGTTGTAAGTCGGACAGTGTCGTTGACAGCTATTAATTAGTGTCGAATTCTAGTTATATCTATATCTAACAGACTAACCGTAAGTACAGAAGTATAACCGTGAAGAGTGGTCGTGATTTCGTTGTGCAAAGCTATTGACCAACTTGTAGTCAGAGTTTGAAAAGTCGATGACTGCTGTTACAGTCAGTAAGGGTTGAAGGCTACAAATCCACAGCAAAGGTGGCACGATGAAGTCTCTAAAAGATGGTAAACGGTGAATGCTGCGTGTTTGTTCGGTTAGTGAACAGAAAAATATCGAAAAGAACATAAGAAACCAAGAGTGTCACTCTGGACTCATGTCAATGATACCCGTGAAAAACGCTGTCAGTGTAGGGATAGAGGCGACAATATCGTTTTCAGTTTGCAGGAGATTCGCTCGACTGCATAAACTGATGATTCGCGCGAATGATATTGTCGTCAGACCACCAATTGAACTGGACAGGTTGTAAATCGTCGAGTAGTTGAACAGCCGATTGATTTACCGGAATCATCTGTTAAATAACAGCCACGAGGAAACAATACTTCATAAAATGAAGTACGACATCGAAGTAGAACAACTACAATAGTTCAGATGTGTTACAATGTCAAGTCTAAATAACATCGTTCTTACGTATACTGACAGTTGCACTGAACGTTCGTTTAAGCATTATTAGCGTAACAGTTGGATGTGTGAATAAAAACATATACGAAAACTATGGTTGGGTTCGTGGAGAATTTTCGAGGACGTTTAGATATTTTCCAAACCCGTATCGCATGTAAATAAACCGAAAATAGAATTAAAATGACTGTTGTGTAATAAGGAAATGGAGCCATGATTTACCGTGTGAATTATTAGCAAATACAAGGGGTACAATAAACATTGATTAAAATGGTAACCACCAATGTAACTAAGGTTTAGAGGGTCCAGGTAACGTGGCCATTTCGTAAAAGGATGATACAAAGAGCTTATTACCTAGCATTAAGTGACATATTAAGTACGACATGTGTACTTGGGACATGGACTAAGCGTGCTCGTGTACATGCAATATGTTTTACCACAGTATGTCGACTAACGAGTCATAAATGTACATGATTTCGACTAAAACTTGACGGCAGTGACAGAATATATGACTAGTTTACGTGAAAGCAACTACGAAATGTTATCACGCATCATAAATATAGTACGAAATAATCTAATGAAATTATGAAACTCGCCTGGGTTACTCTTACCTCTAAGTAATGAAGATATGAAGTAGGCAGTAGTTTGAATCTGGATTATGTACGAGGTACTGTTGATTAAATTTTTCGATTAACACAGCATTGTAGACTGAATTTGTATAAGTCCAGAATTAATTTAAGCCGAATACATAGCATTACCTGACGAACAGTCTAAACGAGATCTAAGATCGCAGGAAATTTATAGTTCAAACTCACCGTAAATTTATAGCATTCGTATCCTCTGTTTGGCCATGGAACTCAGCAATTGGAAATTAGGCAGACAGTGGTAAAAAAGCAAAACATTCTAGTGGATAGTGGTTAAGCAGAAAGATGAATTTATAGTCGATAGTTAATCTTGTCTTATTTATACCACCGGATAAGTTACAAACAGATGTGCGTTCGTGTTGCCTTGTGGCTATACTCACGAGTGGTTGATATTTTAACAGACATATTACACAGGAGCATTTACATGCTGCTAATGCTTGTTAAAGAACCACGATAGCCGATTGTAATCGTAGTTGATTGGTTAGTTCTGTCGATTGAACTAAGTATCTAAGTTTAAATACTAATCAACATTGACATGAAGCAACGAAAGTTCACAGTAACAGATTAACATAGGCGATGATAAAAATAAAAAAGAATAAGTATAGAATACAATAATAAAGATTATAGTGATAGGTTGCGTTATTCGAAGTCTTGCTCACCAGTGTAGATCACCAACGTAGATGATCTATGTCGAAATGATTGGAGGCCGACTCGAGCTAGACGTGAATAGTGTGACGAACCAACTAACGTCGAAGTCACACCTCGTGGTCAGCACCTTACGTGGACTACCCCCATTGACGTAACAAGGTACTATAGATGCTTTGAAGACTGTACAACACAAAGGACGTTATTACAGAAATATATTAGTTAAGGTAGATACAGGCGAAAGTAAGACCACTGCTGCATGGGCCAGTCCATGGCATACGATTAACTAATGCGCGTTGCTTGTACATGACCTTGGCAGGGAGCGATGATCTGTTCGACATTCAGTGATCCAACTGCCGGATGATTTGGCTAGGGCTCAGTGACATTTCACTGGCCCTACAAGCTTATCAGGGTAGGACGTGTTAGTCGTTTATTAATGCAAATAAAGACTCAAATCTTGACCTACAACAGCCTTTCAAAATTTTGAAGTCTCTGCAAAGTGGTCATAACATACAAAACACATTAGCAAGTATTGCATTGCAGTGTCTATTATTTTTTTAAATTTTCGCCCTTAATTTAATATGTAAACAAAAAGTAATCTCTTTCAAATATGATTTTTTTACAGTTACATACGAAATGACTACGCACTAGCCACGCACATTCTAGAACCTGTTTTAACGTGTGTTTTCTTCATTAAGAGTGTAAAATATGTCATCAAGTTATCAATGTCAAGTGCATGTACTGTTCCTGTCCGGTATAATTTCGCCATTATGTCACCGCAGTGTATCTACAGTTTTAGCTCTAAGATAGCGTTTTACGGTATCATTGCAAATATTTTCAAAAGATATTATTTGGTACAATGTAAGGCTTTATTTCAACGAAAATAAGCCAATTAAGTTTACCGATCGAAAGTTGTAAAATCAAAATGACAGGTTTAGATATGAAAATACATGAAACGTAAAAAGCGGGGAAAAGCTATGACAACAATAAAGAGACATGGTAATTTATCGTATAGTGAAATGGAATGCTTATGGTTAATTAAAAAAAATATTGTTATCTGATATATACTGCTGTATAGCTAAAGTTGCATATCTAATATTGCATGCTTGATATGAACTCGTACGTTTCCTATGACATAATCATTTTCCGGTCCAAAGTGGAGGTAATTACGTTTGTAGCGTATACCTTGAGCGCTTACAGACACTTCGAGTGGAATTGCACAAGCTGTATGTGATTCAAACGAATTTAACTGAGGTTTGATTCTTTAACTTATTCTGACAAGTTGAATAAAAAGCAATAAAGATTCCTATTAGCTTTATTAGAGTTCACTTTGTGAATATGTAGATATTTTATTTAAGACCGGTACATTTTCTTGAGAGATGCCTCAATAGTAGACCGGTTTTGTTTCTCTTGTCTTCATGTTGCTTTTAGAAGTGTTTGGTACCTGGTTATAGTATTACGTGCCATCTGATATTTTTCCCTGATAAGCCAAGTTACTATGAAGACTGTATACGTGTGCATACTGAAGTAAGCAAATATTTATAATTGTTCTTTAATGAATGTAAAAATAGATTCAACACCTTCATTTTAACTTTGTTACATTCAACTACACGTTACTTCCTATTAATGATGCTTTCAGCTGCAAAATTTGATCAACTAATATATTTTTTACGATGAAGGACCTCGTTATTCATTTATAGAAACGTTTCATAAAATGATCACGCTTTTTATTCCACTTTTGATGAAATCCACTTGTGTTTATCTGTGCCAATCAAAGTTTATGACTGATTACAATGAAAAACAACTTGATGCATCTACATTATAATTTGATTAGTTGTAATGCAGAATATTGCAGCAGAAATCAGTCGGCCAGTTAATCATAATCAACATAAAAACTGCCGCATAAGTAAATTACTTTAAGCTGACACAGCCCATCAGTATAGTCAAGCAAGATTATTGGAAAGAATTGCAGAGCAATCAGGATAGTAAATGCATCAGCAGTAGTAGTGTGAGTAGTAGTCGTAGCGATAACAGTAATACAAATAATGATGAAAAACATCAGATATAGAAAATATGGTTCTGTAAGTAAGAATGAGCTTATGAAATTAACAATACAAGTACTTTAACCCAAAGAATAGACTCACTTACACCACTGAGATCATTTTTGAGGCACATTATCCAATATTTTCAACAATCAGTTCTGTTAATCATTTGGATTCTAATCAGATAGTCTTCATCTACCTAAAAGGTCAAGTCCATCAGTCAATGGATTCATGGATTTTAGGACTATAGTACCCTGGGTTATACAAACTGTATGATGTTTTATTTATACAGTAGAACGTATTAAAACTAATTCACTTCAACAGGACAAAAAGCCGTTTAACTACTTGAAACAACGTACCCGCTTGAGTTAAACTAATTATCAATATTTTATCTGAAATATAATAAATAACGTAATATTTTGTTGAGATAACGATGTATTGCCTGATGACAGTAATAATCGGTTGATTTGGTGCTATGTCTTTAGTTCACTATGGCATTCTCAGCACTAAAATTCTCAGATTATAACGATTGCTAGTAGTCAACTTAGTTACACTCTGTGAGTTTAAGTCAGTTTTTATTGTAATATCTAATAGTTCATCGTCCGCCTAAGCTACAAATCTTCCCAACCACAACAGTTCGTCGTCAGTGTTTACTAGAACTAACATAAAACTTCTTATAATTAATTCGCCTATCTGTAGGACAAAACTCAGACAAAGTTAATACAATGCATTGATATAAAAATCAACTAAGTTGGACACCGATTGGATATTGAGAAGCACTAGACAATGTTTAGTCTTATCATAAGACTAATCAGCACTGCAGACCAAACACACAACCATTGGTCTCATGTGCAGACACCTAACTGCTAAGTAACTGAGCCAGATACTAATGATGTGTATGTCTAACTTTAATCAAATCATGATATTAAGAGACCTTATTCCATAGTTTATGGCGGACGACTGCCTCACATCCGATACCCTTGAACTCAAAAACACCCTATACTGTTAATAATACACAATATAACTTGTTTTTCAAATTTGTTTTGTATTCACCTGAAAGGATCATGAGAATCAGTTAATCGTTCC
The DNA here is from genome assembly GCF_000699445.3 of Schistosoma haematobium. Lineage (NCBI taxonomy): Eukaryota > Metazoa > Platyhelminthes > Trematoda > Strigeidida > Schistosomatidae > Schistosoma > Schistosoma haematobium. The sequence goes on along the minus strand of NC_067202.1, from coordinate 7,740,782 downwards.
AATCTATGCTTATCCTGTGATAGGCGACTTTGAGTTTCCAGAGTTCATTGAATTTCCATCAACAAATATTGGGAAAAAGTGAGCATATTTTCTAGCTATTAATGCGTTTCATCTGTTTTTCTTAATAACTAATTATTAAATGTAACTATACAGTTTATAATGTAAAAGTTTATTTGTGTATGAAGTAGTCTGTTTACGGATTCAAACCTTTGTACTCTGATTCAAATCAACATTATTCAATATCTTAACATGAATGAAACTCATTATTTATGGCAAATTATTTAAATTCTCCAAATTTTTCGGACTAAAACCAAACTAAATTCGAGCATTTAAATAATTTGCTTACGTTTCCAGAATACAAATTCATTAATAATATGGAAACCAAAAATTCCTTTATCACTGCTTAGTTTCCAAGCATGTTTATAGAAAACAACAAACATTAGCTTTTTTGGCTAAACGGTTATTCATAAAGTTATATTGTATTGAACGAGAACACAAGTTGGGACAACCAAATGTATTATAATACAACATTACAGAATATCTTGGTAAAATCTGGGAATCATACAGTAAACACTTGATTGCAAAATACCCATTAATTGTTTCAGGCTTTGCTGTCCTTTTGCCTCCATACCAATCAATCTCTGTTCTCATCCTCTTCTCTACGATTTTCTCAACCGTCTACCCCTAGGCGTTCCACATTCGATTGATGACACGTACTACATATATCTATCGACATCAGTAGCATACACCGTATTGTCAAGAAACTTTGATCAACACATGTGAAGAATAACAAAAGCAATAATAGTTTATCCTAAGAAATAGTCAGTTCATACAAACGCACTAAAGATTTTTATAAGATAATGGTTAAACTACCATGTTACCGTGAATTTTGATGATAAAATCTCTTGAATAAATCTTCACTAGTTTGATGAAATAGTAGTGTGAAAGTTATGCCTTCAAAGTTTTCATCCAACTTCTCATTTAATGACTGGAGATAAAAGTATTAAAAAGAATAGATACCAATAATAAGTATTAAATTCACTTGGTATTATTTGCTTGTATCTTCCGATTGTTGTTAAAGTCTGCAAGTGATAAGCCTTTTACTAACATATGTGCATCCTGTACGGACCGCTTAGAATTGTCTTAAGTAACAAGCATTATATGCAAATATAGATAGTGGCTAGCAGTGGAATCCAGAGTGCGCCAACAAGAGCCTGATCAGTTGCAGTCCTAAATAACAATGGGTAGGTAAAAGTAAAACAACATCATGTGAATTTAAACTTCATCCCATTGCACAAGCAGGTGGTTATTAGTATTCAGTAACTAAGTGGATAACGCGATGGCGTTTGAGGTGAACAACACTGGGTTCGAGTCCCGGATTGAACATTAACTCTGGGATCCAGGGACATCCAGCTGACCAGTCCCAAATAGAACGAAATGCACGTCCTGCATTCTACTGTCCATCTTTACTGATAATATTATTTTGTGAAAGTAAATGCAGAATCAAGGCTATGTTATGTGCACAATCAAACCGATATAAATTGACTTTCACTTATGAAACAAGTTTACAATTTCCGTGAGTCGTAGTTTACTTCAAACTTAAAATTTGAATCAAAGAAACTAATCAATTCAAATAATAAAAAACACACATCCAGAATACATTTAGTTTCTTGGACAAAATAACTGAATATATTAACCTTGTTATAAGATTGATTCCTAATTAAAAAGTGGATGCTTCCATCTATCTGAAAATCGTACAAATGTCTCAATTCTAGTTAATTATGCAAACTTCTCAAATTATCCTTCTGATACGAGGAAAATATTATTTTTTGAAATAAGAAAACTGAAATGGTAACGTTACATGAAGATAAAGTTTTTAATGTGATGGCATGTCATTTTATTTTAGTTAAAGGATTTTATAATTAGATCCACCAGCAAAAAAAATGTGTGTAAATTAAACATTCAAAGAATTCAAATCATTGAAAATGACAAGGATGACTGTTAGCGAAATTCATGTTAATCATTTATATGCGATGCCAACTCTGAAACATGAGTATCGGTCCAAGTTGTTATACCACAACATCACTTTTAGATTAAATTACCATGACTGTTATGACTTTATTTCCGGCTTTTTATCACGTGATTTATCCATCAATCAAAATACGACTTATACAATCTTCGTACTGTGTCAAACCAATGACGTTCGACTGATATGAACAGCCTAGCGTCTTATTTGGTCATATGTCTGCATAGCTCGTCCAATTGAGTCCAGAACACAAACACTAGCTTCTGCAATATGAATCATTTATTTCTAACATACTCGGTTTATTTATCAACCAGACAGACCACAACGTACCATAAAATAGAAAATAACATTTGTACAATATTTGGCTAAATTTGGCTGTGAACGTGGGAGGCAGTAGTAAAAAAACTGAACCGTAAATCGTACAATAATAAATTATAGGTCAAAATAAAGCTTATAATAAGAGGAATATAAATATACATAATCTAATTGTTGAATAGTTATACCATAAGAATGTATAGATAATATTAGTCAATTAATATGACTCAGAAGTTACTCGTGATTTAATCTTCGCTCGGATATAGCAATGACAAATCCCAGAGTAATAAAAGCAGAAATAATTTCAATGGTAGCAGAAAATAGTAGGTTTAGAAATGGACTTGGGAATTGTAAAACTAAGGGAAGATAAAGAGTGAATGTATATAGATCACTATATGTTTGTAAGCCACGTTACTCCAAGCCTCTTACCATTGGTCATGATAGTCACGTGGACCCCAAATAATTAATCTGAATCATGATTCAGTCCACTCGTCTAAAACTTCATGAATTAATCTCACGTTCGGATCCGGCATCTTCTACAGTAATCCAAACTTCGTGTTGAGGTAGGCAGATATTGTACATGTCTCGAGGGAGATGCACTAACTCATCAAGCACTTTATCATCATTACTTTATTACCATATGCCTAACCTCAAAACATTGGTTAATTTCATTGTAGGTTAAATCATGGGAACAAAAATCATATAATAAAAATCGTATATGCAAAACTGTTTTACTTTCTGCTATAGTCAGTTTTTCTTTGGACTATCCAAAATCAAAGCATTTCCTTGGAAAATATTTAATAAGAATTGATTGAAGTTAGACTTTAACACCGTTGGATGCCGGCTCAGTGGTCTGCAAATTAAGCATTCTCCCAAGAGACCGAAGGTCCCGGGTTCGAATCCCGCGTGCGGGTTCGTGGATGGCCACTTTTCAAGAGTTGCTTACTAGGACTAAACGGCCGTCCAGTGCTTCCAGGTTTTCCATGATGATCTAACTTTAATTGACTTATGAACTCAACTATTAAAAATATACCAGCCTAAAACCTCCATATACGTATGCATAATTAATGGTGGGCTAATTTCACGTTATATTTGCATTACATTTATAAATGTTGTGATTCCTAAGTTAGTTTAAATAAAAGACTGCATCAATATATTGGTCCTTGAGAATATCAGACTACACTACTCACATGCAATTTAGTAGGCGTTATACTAATTTCAAAAAAGTGGGTACAAGGGTGATTTAATATTCATGATATTATACATTATCTCATAACTAATTTCAAAATAAATTGTGATGGAGAACCCGATTCTTATGGCTTCTAACTTTAAAATATCTTCCTGTTATTTGAAAATGACTATTTCAGTCAACAAATATTCCGAAACGACTGGTCACCTAGTCAGTCAGTCCAAGTCCAAGTCGCCATACCTCATTAGCAATACAACATGAACATCGAATTCATAGAAGTAGTTAATTCAATGGTAGTAATATATAAAAGAATTTTTGTGCATACGGATATGGTACAGCAAGAAAGAATTAGAAAGAAAGGTGTTAAGCTATTTAAGAGAAGACAAAGAGTGTATAGACCGACGCCATTATGATCGATTCTGAGTCATGTCACCCAGACTCTAACCATTGATTACGATAATCACGTGAACCCCAACCAAATAGTTTGCATTTACGAAGATGGCTCAGAATATAAGTTAGTGATTTAAGTGACTGATGCCACGTTCTGATTTGGCCGACCCTAACTTCCTTCCAACGATCTCCAACACTAGTCAGCATTGCGCGTCGTGGTAAACGATATTCAGGCGTACGTGACACATGGCCTAACCATCTCATTTGATGAAGATCTGCAACCTCATCAATTGTATTATATAATTTAATATATTATTTTTTTCCTTCCTAAAATAACACTTCATTTTATTATTCTATATGTTCTCTATTATGTAACAAGAAAAACCCATCATATCCCAATTAAGTCTTCTTCGGCAGTCGATTTTGAGTTTCGAATTCAAATTATACATATCCATCCAAGTTTCTCAATACAACCAGTGAAAGGTAATCATTGTTATCATTCACATTAGTTGACAGTTTGTTTCATATTTTCAACATATCGTTATCTAAACAGTGCACTAATCGCAGGTTTCTATTGAATTTCATACTTAGTATTTATACTATGTTATATTTATTTATGCGTATCATTCTTAATCACTGTATCACAGGTTCATAGATGGCTAATACTACTGTAGCGAAAGAAGATTTGGGCATCAGATATCAACTATATAATGCAAACTTATGCACTGTGTTTGTAAAATATGAAAACAATGAATCAAATATATTATTTGCACATCTTTCATGAATTGTCACTTACAAACTACATCGTCCTTTTATTCCTGTAGCTAATTCGATAGCTTTCAGTTTTTTTCTTTCTTTTCATTTTCATTTTTTCAGTAAGAATTCTACTTCTAATGCCTTATACATATCACATATGTCTGTTTGAATAGGTAGAAAACACCATACTATTACTACTACTACTACTACTACTACTACTACTACTACTACTACTACTACTACTACTACTACTACTACTACTACTACTACTACTACTACTACTACTACTACTACTGCTGCTGCTGCTGCTACTGCTGCTGCTGCTACTACTGCTGCTGCTGCTGCTGCTGCTGCTGCTGCTGCTGCTGCTGCTGCTCTGCTGCTGCTGCTGCTGCTGCTGCTGCTGCTGCTGCTGCTGCTGCTGCTGCTACTGCTGCTGCTGCTGCTGCTGCTGCTGCTGCTGCTGCTGCTGCTGCTGCTGCTGCTGCTGCTGCTGCTGCTGCTGCTACTGCTACTGCTGCTGCTGCTGCTGCTGCTGCTGCTGCTGCTGCTACTGCTGCTGCTGCTGCTGCTGCTGCTGCTGCTGCTGCTGCTGCTGCTGCTGCTGCTGCTGCTGCTGCTGCTGCTGCTGCTGCTGCTGCTGCTGCTGCTGCTGCTGCTGCTGCTGCTGCTGCTGCTGCTGCTGCTGCTGCTGCTGCTGCTGCTGCTGCTGCTGCTGCTGCTGCTGCTGCTGCTGCTGCTGCTGCTGCTGCTGCTGCTGCTGCTGCTGCTGCTGCTGCTGCTGCTGCTGCTGCTGCTGCTGCTGCTGCTGCTGCTGCTGCTGCTGCTGCTGCTGCTGCTGCTGCTGCTGCTGCTGCTGCTGCTGCTGCTGCTGCTGCTGCTGCTGCTGCTGCTGCTGCTGCTGCTGCTGCTGCTGCTGCTGCTGCTGCTGCTGCTGCTGCTGCTGCTGCTGCTGCTGCTGCTGCTGCTCTGCTGCTGCTGCTGCTCTCTGCTGCTCTGCTGCTGCTGCTGCTGCTGCTGCTGCTGCTGCTGCTGCTGCTGCTGCTGCTACTGCTGCTGCTGCTGCTGCTACTGCTACTGCTGCTGCTGCTGCTGCTGCTCTACTGCTGCTGCTGCTACTGCTACTACTACTACTACTACTACTACTACTACTGCTACTACTACTACTACTACTACTACTACTACTACTACTACTACTACTACTACTACTACTACTACTACTACTACTACTACTACTACTACTACTACTACTACTACTACTACTACTACTACTACTACTACTACTACTACTACTACTACTGGAAGGCCACTCTGATGATAACCTCAGCTTATTCACAGTAAAAATATAACTTAGAAAATATGGACTTAAACTTTATCAATTAATGTTGTTGGTACCTGCTGAAAATTCAATAAAAAATTATAGAGATCATCTGATTCACTTAAAGAGGAAAGCCACCAGAAAGACAAATTATTCGAGTTCAGTGGAAATGGGTATGATTACGCCACGATTTATATCAACCAGAATATTTATAGACATGAATGTGTGCAAGATATAAAAATAATAAGTAAATGTATCTACCCTTTAGCAATTAATTTAAAATAATAATAGTAGTTGAATGCATCAGTCGATTTAAACTATACCACCATGGAAAACCTTGAAGAACTAGACGATCGTTTCGTCCTAGTATGGGAATCCTCAACAGTGCACATCCACGATCTTACACGTGTGACTCGAACCCAGGTTTTTCATGGTGGTTTAGCTTATATCAAGTCATGAATTCAACTATTAAAAATTACTACGATCTCCGCGAACCCCCATTCTGATAAAATAGTCTTATCAAGAGTTTTACATATTTTCGGTAGTTCAAACATAAAATGAACTCTTCACCATGCATTTTGATCAATAACCAATTACTTTATGAACCGACAATACTTCGTTTTTATACTGGGAATTTTTATGGTAATTTCCTAGCTTATGTCCATTTCTAAAGTTCTCTACATAAAGTACTTCCTTAACCTGTCTAGTTATCTTCCAGATTCACATAGCAGTTTAACAAGTATTAATGGATGTAAACGTGTAAGCGTACAAAGATTTCTCATATTCATTCTATAATTATGAATACATTCATCCGATGAATCCCAAATAAGATAAAACACGAGTCCTCGATACCGTTACTAGTCACAGTCTCTTTATTTTATATGGATCATGAATAATGTTTTATGAGAAGTATTTTTTTTGTTGAAATTATAAATTATGCTAAATACTGATGATTCAATGCGGTGGGAAAATGAAGTTCTGTAAACTGTGTTAACAAGTAAAATGTTTGTTGATTAACCTATGAAAGATAGTTTGTACGCATATACTTCATAAACTGTTTCTTACTAGATAAGTTCACTTATGTTTCCTGCTGAGCTGGATGTTTTTACAAATAACAAATGAGAGTTACCTAAGAGCGTAAGTACTAAGTGTATGATGACGATATGTTAAGGACCTAGGTGAGGATGGTCAAGTAGATGATTTGATCCTGAACATTTATAAGATCAATTGGTTGAAGCATTTATTACTTAGAAAATAATCATCACTTTCTGATTATTTTGAAATATGTGTCTCTAATGTTTAGTTTCCTAGCAAATTCTTATTTTTAATCTTTTCTTCTCATATTATTAAGTTTCTTCAGTTTTAGTAGTATATGGTATGGCAACTAAAAGTCGTTCTACATTTATACTTAATTAACATCCCCTTATCATTTAAAATTATCCCTTAGTTAATCTAAATTCGTTTTATGTTAAATAGGAGTTTTACATGCTGGTCAAATCACTGAATTGTTAATTGATTTTCAACCAAACAGCTATTCAACATGTGAATTAAAATTCGAATTACATATTGCTCAAGTTAATTTTCAACCAAAATGTTGTACAGTTATTGGAAATGCATTACCTGGATTAGAAAGGTATGTTCTAAGAATTGGGGTATTTAATTTGTTGTAATTAACTAACATAAATGATTTAACCAGTTTTGATAGGATTACATCTTATGTCTTTGTACAATAGGCTTGAATCGGTTTATAATAATATTGTTCCATTTCAGATATCATTGCACTAGGCTGCTGGTTCTAGATACCCTCTAACTTGTTCAACAGACATGCATTTGTATTAGAATGTGTTTTGTGGAGATTGTAGTAATTTCAATAGTTGAGATCATGGCTTAATTGAAGCTAGACCACCATGAAAAACATGGAAGCATTGGACAGCAGTTTCGTCCCATTGTGTGACTCCTCAATAGTGTGCATCCACGATCCCGCTTGCGGAATATGCACTTATTCGGGAGAGCTCATATTTTCTGACCACTAATTTTAATGCTTAACACCAAAAAAGGCAGAATGCAAACACCTACAAATATTAGTTAATTAGTCAGTTATATGTAACGAAGAAACTGGCTTAAGTGTGTATTATTTCCTACTAACATACCTTATTACTACAGAGAGGTGAAAGTATCAAAGCCAATTCCAAAGTAGTAGAGATCGTAACAGTACTAGTGGTAATAATGAAAACATTAGCATAGAAAATATTACTCGAGTTTACTGAACAATATTTTTAAAAAAAGTTTAATACTTTATACGAGTATAGGATAAACGTTTTAATGAATGATCCTTAATGCTCCCTGCATGTTTCCATAACCCACAGTTTTTCATAAATTCATCTTGTGCATTACTGTGTTTACCTACAACTTTTCATTGATTTCTCAAAACATTTTTTATTGATAAAACATCATTAGAATACAAGCAGAGATGGATGGTGGCTAGCAGTGCAAGCAAGGATCCGTGCTTCGTCCTATATTGGGCTCATCACTCGGATGTAACTGCATTTCAGATTTGATGTTCATGTAGGAACTTGAACCCAGTACCGTTAGCATCAAACGCCATAACGTGATCTACTTAACTACTGAGTACTGATAGCCACTAGCTTGTAGATGAAGGTGAAGTTCGATTCATTGTTGTATTAGTTATTTGAATCTTCTCATTAATGTTTAGGACTGCAATTGATCAGGATGTGGGTACATCCAACTGACAAGTCCCAAATAGAGTGAAGCATGCGTCCTAGATTCCACAAACAGCCACTATCCATCTCTGCTTAAAGACGCTTGTGACTTAAGGCAACATCGTGTCAATCGGTACAGAATGCACATATGTCAAGAAGACTGATCAATTACAGTCGTAAAAATCAATGGTCTGATTCAAACAACTTATACAAAAATCAGTGCACCTCTAAATTAGCTGGGCTGTGGTTAGAAGTGGAGTCTAGATTATATTTTTGTCCTATTCAGTTTGAACAGATGAATTATGTTGTGTTCTATTCAAGCATTGATGCAAACGCCAACTTCATGATGAAATTATACTCGGTTGATGAGTCTCAAACTGAATAAAACACGTACACTATCTGACTTAAACTGCTTGCCACGATCGCAATGTTTTATAAAGATTATGAAAAGAGCTATATCTATACAGTCGTCATAGTAACATACTTTACTAGATGTTGAATTTCTTATCTGGTTTACTTTCTTAAAAAAATAGTTCTCTTGTAGTATTTTTTTCACATCATTTAATAGAGAATCAAAACTGGATCCATTTTACGAGTGAACTATTTCTGTCACTTCTTTTTCTCTTCACAGTTCATCTCATTCATGTTATGATGACGATGAAAATCTCTCAGAATTACTGGATACAAATCAATGTGAAATTGGTCAAAGCTTACCTAATCGACGAATGAAAAAGTCAAAATATTCCTCACAAATAATAAAAAGTATAAAAGTGAGTGAATACTTTGAAATATTATCACAGTAGATCTAAGTAATAAATACTAATTGAATAGTATCAGAAGGGGTTTTGTGGAGATTGTAGTAATTTCAACAGTTGAGATCATGAGTCAATTGAAGCTAGACCACCATGAAAAACCTAGAAGCACTGGACAGCCGTCTCGTCCTAATATGGGACTCCTCAGTAGACCATTGAGCTGGCATCCAACGGTGTTAATGTCTAACTTCAACTAATCCATGAAATTGAGCAACACATCCACCAGTGGGGTTCAACCGGGTCAGTTGTGAGGTAGTAACTCACTGATGACAATGGTGGATGTGTCGCTCAATTTCGTGGACTAGTTGAACTTAAACGTTAACACTGTTGGATACCGGCTCAGTGAACTAGTTGGTTAAGCGCCTGGCGGGGACTGATAGGTCCGCAGGCCACCATTGTCTTCTGTGAGTAACTACCTATACAACACACATGGTTAAACTCCATTGGTCACAGCCCTCCAGTGCTTTCAGGTTTTCCATGGTGGTATAGCATAAATCAACTCATAAATTCAGCCAGTGAAATTAACTGAATACCGATGAAGTAATGAATAAGCTATCCATTCATTAATGATTATGTTTACTTTAGTGATAGAAATCAATTTGTTTTATTTATCAAATGAAAAGTGAAACTCTAAGACCCATACCCTCATATATTTATCGTCACTAATATTGGAACAAATCATTGAAAATTGACTTCCGTATAGTGAATAGTGAAGTTGAAATAGGTGTTTTAGTCATCAGGTTGGCTTCGAAAACTCCGCCTGTAGCTCTTCTAGAGTTACTGCCGGTCCCAAGCCCGGGTAAAGGAGGAGGGTTGGGCATGGGGTTAGCGTCCCCATCCCGTAGAAAACTAACTCGCTAAAAAAACGCTTACCAGAAAAATAATTCAAACCATTTTAACTCTGCCCTGAGAGTTAGAAGGTCTTCATTTAGAAGAATTATGACGCTTCATGGTGAAAGCCGAATTCCTTCGGAAGCCACGAGGCCGATGCCCCTTCTAACAACCAGAGCAAAAATTTTTATAGGTACATGGAACGTTAGAACAATGTGGGAAACCGGGAAGACCAGCCAAATAGCAACGGAAATGAGGAGATACAACTTGGCAGTACTGGGAATCAGCGAAACCCACTGGACCCAAGCTGGACAGAAAAGGCTAGCTACGGGAGAGATGCTGCTATACTCCGGTCACGAAGAGGAAAATGCTCCACACACTCAGGAGTCGCTCCTATGCTGTCCAAAGTAGCACGAAATGCACTTGTAGGATGGGAATCCCACGGATCCAGAATCATCAAAGCATCATTCAAAACAAAGAAGGAGGGGATCTTAATGAATATTATCCAGTGTTATGCACCCACCAATGATAGCAACGACGACATTAAAGATCAATTCTACGAGCGGCTGCAGTCAATCATAGAGAAATGCTCAAGAAAGGACCTCACCATTCTGATGGGAGATCTAAATGCCAAAGTCGGAATAGACAACACTGGATATGAAGATATTATGGGACGACATGGACTGGGAGAGAGGAACGAAAATGGAGAAAGATTTGCAAATTTGTGTGCATTCAACAAATTAGTCATACGAGGCACAATATTTCCACACAAACGTATACACAAGGCTACATGGATCTCACCGGACCACACTACAGAGAACCAGATAGACCATATTTGCATCAAAAAAATTCCGAAGGACAATGGAAGATGTGAGAACCAGGAGAGGAGCTGACGTAGCTTCAGATCACCACCTAGTTGTAGCCAATTTAAAACTGAAGCTAAAAAAGAACTGGACAAGTGGACAAACAGCAATACAAAGGTTCAATACAGCCTTCCTTCGAGATACTGACAAACTCAATGAATTCAAGATAGCTCTCAACAACAGATTCCAAGCCTTTCAAGATCTACTGAAGGAAGAAGAAACTACCATGGAGGAAAACTGGAAAGGCATCAAAGAAACATTGACTTCAACGTGTCAAGAGGTTCTGGGCCTAAAGAAACACCATCATAAGGAATGGATCTCTATAGAAACACTGGACAAGATCAAAGAAAGGAAGAACAAGAAGACAGCAATTAACAACAGCCGAACACGAGCAGAGAAAGTCCAAGCACAAGCTGAATACATAGAAGCAAACAAGCAAGTGAAGAGGAGCATTAGAGCCGACAGGAAGAAATACGTGGAAGAATTAGCAACGACGGCAGAAAAAGCTGCTAGAGAAGGAAATATGAAACAGCTCTACGATACAACGAAGAAACTATCAGGGAAATACAGTAAACCAGAGAGGCCGGTCAAAGACAAAGAAGGCAAGCCAATCACTGAAATTCAACAACAGCGAAACAGATGGGTAGAATACTTCGAGGAACTCCTGAATAGGCCGGCTCCAATGAATCCACCGAACATCGAAGCAGCACACACAGATCTTCCTATAGATGTCAACCCACCAACGACGGAAGAAATTAGAATGGCCGTCAGACAAATCAAGAACGGGAAAGCAGCAGGACCCGACAACATACCAGCTGAAGCACTGAAATCAGACGTCGAAGTAACCACAAGCATGCTTTACCCTCTATTCAAAAAGATTTGAGAGGAGGAACAAGTGCCAATGGACTGGAAAGAAGGACACCTCATCAAGATTCCAAAGAAAGGAGATCTGAGCAAATGTGAAAACTACAGAGGCATTACACTACTGTCAATACCAGGGAAAGTCTTCAACAGGGTGTTGCTGAACCGGATGAAGGATGCAGTAGATGCCCAACTTCGAGATCAACAAGCTGGATTCCGAAAGGATCGGTCGTGCACAGACCAAATTGCAACACTACGGATTATCGTCGAACAATCAGTTGAGTGGAACTCGTCACTATACATCAACTTCATTGATTATGAAAAGGCATTCGACAGTGTAGATAGGAGGACATTATGGAAACTTCTTCGACACTACGGAGTTCCTGAGAAGATTGTCAATATTATCCGGAACTCATACGACGGACTACAGTGCAAAGTAGTGCATGGAGGACAGCTGACAGATGCATTCCAAGTAAGGACCGGAGTCAGACAAGGCTGTTTACTCTCTCCCTTCCTCTTTCTTCTGGTGGTCGACTGGATTATGAAGACCTCGACATCTGAAGGAAAACACGGAATACAATGGACAGCTCAGAACCAATTAGACGATCTGGACTTCGCAGATGACCTAGCCCTCCTATCACGTACACGTGAACAGATTCAGATAAAGACAGCCAATGTAGCAGCAGTCTCTGCATCAGTAGGCCTCAGCATACACAAAGGAAAACCAAGGTCCTCAAATTCAAAGCGGAGAACAGCAATCCAATCACCCTTGATGGCGAAACTCTGGAAGATGTAGAATCCTTCACATATCTGGGAAGCATCGTCGATAGACATGGAAGTTCAGATGCAGACGTAAAGGCGAGGATTGGCAAAGCAAGGGCCGCATTCCTACAATTGAAGAACATATGGAACTCAAAACAACTTTCAACCAATATCAAAGTGAGAATCTTCAATACGAACGTCAAGGCAATTCTACTGTATGGAGCTGAAACTTGGAGAACTACAACAACCACAATCAAGAAAGTACAAGTATTTATAAATAGCTGTCTACGCAAGATACTCAACATCCATTGGCCGGATACCATCAGCAATAGCCTTCTGTGGGAGAGAACAAACCAACTTCCAGCTGAAGAGGAAATTAGGAAAAGACGATGGAAATGGATAGGACATACATTACGCAAATCGTCAAACTGCATCACGAGGCAAGCTCTAACTTGGAATCCTGAAGGGAAGCGGAAAAGAGGAAGGCCAAAGAACACATTACGTCGGATAATAGAAGCAGATATGAAAAGGATGAATTACAACTGGAAGGAGCTGGAAAGGATTGCCCAGGACAGGGTTGGATGGAGAATGCTGGTGAGCGACCTATGCTCCTTCACGAGGAGTAACAGGTGTAAGTAAGTAAGTAAGTAAGTAAGTTGGCTTCGAAATCGTTTATGGGAAAAATGATACATAGGACAGATGTATACAAAAGTGTAAGGTTTCTGTATCACCATGTTAAATTTAAAAGTCTATATATGTGTAGTGAACCACCATCCAAGTAATGAAGACTAATTTATTGTTTAGCGCAAGATTACAGAGTTCTTTGGTAAAATGTGAAAACTGTACATTGAATACTTCATTTGCAAATCTTCTATCACTTATCCTTTACTTCCTTCATGACTCTTCCAATTCTCAAATCTTTTATGTTTCCCTATCTGTTTTCTTCAGTTCAATCTTCTCAAAATTTTGCTACCAGGCATCTCATTTCTGATTAGTGTTACATACTACTTACGTCTGACGATGTAAGAAGCATACACCACATATACATATCACATTGAAATCTTTCTTTTAGATAATTTTTTCTTTTCTACCAAATGTACGTCAAGTTAGCTTGTGCTAGATGCTCATAACTTTAAAAGATAGTGTTTCATCTTGAACCTATTTCTGCGAAACAGTAAATAGGATTGTCTGTTAGCATGTAACCACCAATCCATCAACTTATCTATGTTATTATATTAGCGCGTAGACATGTCGTTATGTTCAGTCAGTCAGTCAGCTACAATGTAGGACCAGGCACATATGTGCATTGGTCCAAGTCGCCATACCTCATTAGCAATACAACATGAACATCGAATTCATAGAAGTAGTTAATTCAATGGTAGTAATATATAAAAGAATGTTTGTGTATAAAGATATAGTACAGCGAGAAAGAATTAGAAAGAAAGATATAAAGTTATTTAAGAGAGAACGAAGAGTGTATACACCGACGCCATTATGATCGGTTCTGAACCATATCACCCAGAGTCTCCAACCATTGATTACGATAGTCACGTGAACCCCAACCAAATAGTTTGCATCTACGAAGATGGCTCAGACTATAAGTTAGTGACTTCAGTGACTGATGCCACGTTTTGGCTGGTTTGGCCACCCCTAACTTTCTCCCAACCGTCTCCAGCATTGCACGTCGTGGTAATCGGTGTTCAGGCATACGCAACACATGGCCTAACCATCTCATTTGATGAAGATTTGCAACCTCATCAGTCAACTGATTTACCTACATTCCCTAGTACCCTACCTACATTTAACATCATTATTACTTACCCGATGATCCTAGCAGATGCAAGCAATATTTCTCAGACATCTGTGATCAAATACTGGTTGCTTAGGAATATCTTCTACTCTTAGTGATTACGTTTTGCAGCCGTGAAGTAGAACAGAACGAACATGATCAAAATTTTTTGTATTACTCATATTATGATATGTCGTAAACGTTTTCAAATATCTTATCCTTTTCTTCAATAATTCTTTTTTTCTTCTTCAATAAATGACAAATAATTGTACATACTTATCATTGGGTAAATGTTTTCTTTATACTGTTGTATTGTAGACCCCAAAATATGAAATTACATGTCCACATCATTTAGTGAAATTTCTTTTGGGCAGTCAAGAAAACTCATTTCTAGTCAACGAAATAACACAACAACAGAAGGATTAACTAGACAACAGAAAGTATGTGAATGGAAAAAGATATCTAATTATTGTTATTATTCTGTAAATGATATTTAACACAGTATAAAGTACTTTAGGACGAAAAGCAAATGTCTGGCGCTTTGACCGGATCCCAAACCAATGGTGCACATGGGCTCCAGTATCCTGCGGGAACAAATGGCGTATGAACCAATTGTTGGTCACCGGCTTCCATGGGACTGCATCTCCTTACGATGCTCCACCGCCTTGTGGATCAGACCTTCAGGTCGAAGGCCTCAGGTGTGGCCCCCTTAGAAATCCACCTGCTTCGGTTTGGGCACCCGCGCAGTATCACAGCCCTCACACATATCGAATGAGATTTGTGTGGCGCATATGTATTTCGTGCCTCCTTGTACCAATATCTATGTGTTAAAATAAATAAATAAATAATAAAAGTACTTTAGGGAATATTATTAAAAAATCAGACTGAATTGAATGAATGCTTTCTTCTTCTGAGGGGTATTTCAACAACAAGCACAAAGTAGATATCCAATGTTCCCTGATCTGTATTCGGCTTAAAGAAGATAAAGCTTTCAAATATAAATTAAATACGTGATATTTTCCAAATTATATGCATATTATACAAACTATTTTACTCTGTGGAAGCTATTCGCTTTTGTTATAAGTTTCAACAACCGAATAAACAATCAACAATCTGAATCCACTATTAACCATTCTGGACCAATAGCTTATAGGGAATACTTCATTTAGCTCTTAATAGATATTATCAAACTTGAAAAGAAAAACAGTTCACAAATACCGGTACAAATGTAACTCAATTCAATTTATGCTTTTTTCTATCAATACATTATCAATATTGAAAATTTGCAAGTTTCGTTAGGCATTTTCTGTTGGGCTCGCTCGTTCTGGCTGTTTCGCAGAATATACTTCTCATTCCAAGCTTGGTTTTCTCCCAATAGTTCGTTGGGCTGGGACGCATTAATAGCTAGCTTGCTGGTCTTTGGCCATCGAGTCTTGTTCCTCGTTCGCAGATTAAGTGAACTCGTGATAGCTTCAAACCTAGCATTTTCAACTATAAATTACAATCTTCTCAGTATTAAATTCATATTTCTATTGATTTAATTTAATCTTACAAATAAAAATGTTTCCATTTTTTTGTTTTGTAACTACTTAGTTACTAACTTTTGAATCAATGGTACATCAGAATCTTATTGATGAACAACGTAATCAAGTGAGATGGCAGTCGAAATTAGGTGCTAATCCATTATCACCAGAAGAACGTGTAAAAATACTTGATTCACGTGAATTAGCATGGAAACAATATTATGTAAATTGATGTAATTTTTTTCACTGTACTATTTTTGATGAATGTTTGAATAGTAAATACTTTTTTACATAATCATTATGTATGAGAGAGCCTAATGGTTCAGCCTGTTATGTCCTGATAAGCATAATGAATGATAACTTTAGGGATCCATTGATAGACCAATACTATACGTAGATATTTATCGTATAATTGTTAACTAACTGAACTATTCATATTCATATCCCTCCTATTACGAAATTTATTTGACATATGAACTATTATTCTACGATTTATTATTCTTGGATTATGATCTGTCAATTAATTACTACCTCCCACATTCCCTGTCACATTTGGTTAAGTCTCACTGGTCTAGTGGTTAAGTGCTCACGCGCGAAACCAGTAGGTCCTGCGTTCGAATCTCGCAGGGGGCCAGGTCGTGGATGCGCACTGCTAAGGAGTCCCACAATAGGACGAAACGGTTGGTCAGTGCTTCCAGGTTTCCCATAGTGGTCTAGCTTCAAAGAACTCATGATCTTAACCATTGAAATTCTTGTACAAATGTTATTTTCCATTTTATGGTACGATATGGTCTGTCTGGTTGGTATATAAACCCAGTATGCTTGAAATAAATGATTGGTGTTCTGGATATAACTGACTGAGCTAAGCAGGACCGATACGTAATCTAGACTGGTCACACGGGTTTTATGCATCATTGGTTCTGTCGATAATTCACTGCTCTGTAATTGGCAGTATCATTACGTATACATTAACAAGGCATACAGGCCACAAGTTATAACATATCCTCTTTTAAATACATAACCACTGGTAATATATTGAAAACCAGTCTCATTATCTCAACTTATACTCTGTCTACATTATATTAAGTTGATAAATGGGGAAATGCACATCTTACGTTTAGATTCCAATAACTATAATCTATTGTAACGATGTTTATAGAATCCCATAATTTATATCTCAATAACTTAGTTTACTCTAAATGTTAATGGGAGCTGGAATGTAGGTAGTAATAGTCAAGATAATTCTTATTCAATATAATATCGGTTAATTGAACCCCAATTAGTGTTACATGTAAAGTGGGTTTATGACTCTGTTCTTTTTTGTGTTTTTTCGTGATAATATTTCCACTAGTCTCCTTAATTTATTCGCCACTGTCTACAAAGTCCGCTTAAGCTTTCACTATCCAAATGGATGGTGTTCAATATGTTTTAACATTAAAATTTATAACTCACTTGGTTATATTAGTGATATACTAAAATCAAAGTCACCATAACTAAAACACTTTTTGAAGGAGGTGGTCGATGAATATGTATTGCACATATTCAAACACCGTCTATCTCGACGAAATTTTAGCTAGTGTAGTAGAGAGTTTACAGATGGACAATTATTGACGAATGTTCACTTTCGATGAGTACTCTGACCAGGGCTACTCAATAAATGAAATCATTGTAATAGGTATAACATTCAACTACTAAATTGACAGATCTACCACGATGGATGACTATACAGAATTCAAAGGTAAAGTGTATATATACTAGATTAAGATCTATTTTAGTTTGTATAACCAATATGTATTCAATGAAAACTCAATTGTATGTACCATTTTATATTATTTTGAAAAAACAAACAAGACAAAATGTACACATCCAGAAGTTTTGGAAACTTGCAAATATCAGCTATCAATACCAGCTTCACCAGCTAACTTCAAATTGAGTAAAGATCATCATATATTATCTGAATTTCGTCCATATCGTCCAGTGGAACCATTCAAGAAATCTTTCATTACAGGATCAGAAGTTCCTCTTGAACCAAAATTTCAATTAGTTGAATTTACTAAGGCAAAATGGTTACATAAATGTGATATGATTGAAAAATTTCGTTCAATGGTATCAAGTATTATTATTAATCGAAGAATGATTAAACGATTAAAAAAATTAAAACAAACAATAATTGATGATAAGGAAACAGGTATCTCATTTCTTTCTATTACGTAATCTTACATTTATCT
This sequence comes from Schistosoma haematobium, assembly GCF_000699445.3. Taxonomy (NCBI): domain Eukaryota; kingdom Metazoa; phylum Platyhelminthes; class Trematoda; order Strigeidida; family Schistosomatidae; genus Schistosoma; species Schistosoma haematobium. The sequence continues at coordinate 7,722,399 of NC_067202.1, read as the reverse complement.
TCTATATAATTAGAATTTCTTTCCATGGATATTACAATATAATCAAATAAATTGATAATATCAATAGTTGAAATCATGAGTCAATTGAAGCTAGACCACCACGGAAAACCTGGAAGCACTGGACGGCCGTTTTGTCCCCCCAGATTCCAACCCAGGACCTATCAGTCTCGCGCGCGGACGCTTAACCTACTGAATCACTGAGTCGGCAGCCAACGGTGTTAATGTCTATCTTCAACCAATCCACGAAGTTGCGCCACCGTACACCATTGTCTTCAGTGAGTTGATATCTCACAACAGACCTGGTTGAACTGAACTGGAGTCCCATATTAGGACCAAACGGCCATCCAGTGCTTCCAGGTTTTCTATGGTGGTCTGACTTCAATTGACTAATGATTTCAACTATTGAACTTTCTAAAAATCACAAAACAACTTTCGAAAATTGGTAATCCTATAAATTATGGGTTACGTAATAATTTAGAGGGAATAAAAGTACTCACGTGTTATTCAATAGTGAATACAGTTCATTAGTTCAATAGTTTATTTGCAAAACCTCTAAAACGATCGGTTTTGGAGTTTTATTTTATCTATGATAACTTTACGATCATAACTACAATCAAATTATCAACATGGTTGTCATAGGTGATTATCATATGAACGTTTTAGATACACTGATTTGTTCTCATAAAATGATTAGTGAATAGATAAAGAGTACATCTTAGCATGTGATTCTACACTATTACAAATCAGTGGTTTAGTGTTCTGTGCACGACAAACTTAGCAACTGGTTAGTAAGCTCAAATGCTTCTTCACTAATCTTAGTTTTTGATAAATAGATAATGTCTCGACTTATATTCTGTACAGACTAAAACTAGAAATTATTTCTAAGGAACCAAAAGCTAGATTATACAGTGTAGACTAGATTTCAAAACGTTGTTAAAGAAATAAAAACTAACTCAATCAGTAAGATCAAATATAAATATATTTGAATAACTATCAACTTCTGTTTCAAGCAGATGAATTCATGGTAAAATTTCAGTTACACCAAACCAAGGGTATCCAAATATTCAACATGATAATTCTCTTCAATAAATGTGACCATACTTTAGTTGTGTAAATGTTTGACAAGATTTATGTCCTGACTTAGCCTTTAGAGCACATCACGAAAACTCCATTGTCTTATAGTAAATAGATGAAACAGACAGATCACATAACAACAATAATCCTCAGATATCTTGAATATTGAAGGATAGTTGAAATCTGTTTACAGGTGCATAGTTTTCACTACCTGATTAAATGATCTACTTTTATTTACTATAGATCATCTACACTTTATTTTGACTTAATACGCAATTTTGATGATCCGCTCAATGTATTATTCTGTTAAGAAAATTCACATATTTGTTTCTTACAGGATCCAACAATACTCGTCCTCATTTTCGAGTATTGTCTAGATGATATTCTGAATTCTGTAAGAACAATAGTTATGATTATTTAAAAATCCAAATCCTAAATTTCTGAATAGTGGCACCATAACTCATAAGTGCTGTTTATATATAGTTAGTAACTTAGAGACCAAATACTGACTTGTGTATTTGACGCTAAAAGGTCGTGATTACTACTAGGCTTCTATCATCAGTATGAGTAGAGTGGTTTGAACCTACAGACCAATAATAAAAATTTACCTGCTAAGCCACCATGTTGGACAAACATATATAATAGTTGAATACGTTAACCATTTCGACCATTATTACTGGAACGAAAATGGATTCATAAAAGGAACCAATGGCATAGTGTTATTACAGGTATGAAATGGATCCAAACTGTAAACGTAACTATTCAGAATGTAGAGCTTCATAATCAGTTTGTCAACTTTATTTGTTTATCTACGTTAGAGAAAGTTTATTAGCATTAGATCATAGATCAGACTACTAAGAGCTGAATAAATATTTAAAGAGATATCTGACATATTAATCAGTCATATTTCAATAACAAATGAATAACTGTTCAATGCATTGGCATGATGAATGCACTTGTGTCTAACTATTTCTTCATCCTACTAAATATTTTCAGTATCAAAACATGTAACAAACGAAAAATATCCATACAATATTGGAAATTCAATTCAATCCCTTGGGAAATCGGATTGTGGAACTAAATTATTTCATCATCAAGTTTGGTCAGAACGTGATTTACTCTGTAATCAGCAATTGACAAAAACAAATCATACACCACCAGTATCAAACAGTAGTCTAATTCAATCTACACATCTACTACCGATAACATGTACATATAATTATAGTCAGCTATTGAAAACATTTACAACACCGAAACATTATTGGCCTTTATTTGATATGCCTGTTACACTAGATCAATATGAAATGAAATACACAGATAAATTTGATTTAAATCTTGCTACGGATTATGCTAAATTAATACCGATGGATATAAATTATGCAGAATTATTACCTATACAACAACAAAAACCACATAATCGATTGTCATCAACCTCACAGGTAATAATTAATGTAAAGATTTTAATTGTTGAGATCATGAGTCAATTTAAGTCAGACCACCATAGAAAACCTAGAAGCACAGCAGTGCGCATCCACGACCCGCCTCGCGAGATTTGAACCCAGGACTTATCAGTCTCGCGCGCAAGCGCTTAATCACTGGAACACTGAACTGGCCGGCATCCGACGGTGTTAATGTCTAACTTCACCTAATCTACGAATTTAAGGGACACATCCACCATTGTCTTCATTGAGTTACTATCTCACAAAAGACCTGGTTGAACTTCACTGGTTACTACTTCTCACTAGAACTCCAAGAAATACCTCTTGAAGTCAGTCACTAGTGAGCATACGTCCTGGGTTTGAATCTAACGAGGTGGGATCGTGGATTCGCACTGATGAAGAGTTCCACATTAGGACGAGACGGCCATCCTCTGTTTCCGAGTTTTCCACGGTGGTCTAGCTTCAATTGACTCATGATCCCAACTATTAAAATCACTATAATATCCACAAAACCCCTTCTGAAATTATTGTAGAGCTTAAAATTACAAACTAATTATAATCAGTCTGTTATGATATTCGTCGATCTTTTGTTGTTGGTGGTGGTGGTTAATTTCATTCAATGAATAAAAGTGAATATTTGGATCGATAATCATTCTAATGAAATAATCAACTTAATTATACTGAAGAGCCACCAATTAATAAGTGTTATATTTGTCTAGTCATCAGTACTGATCAAATCCTAACTCAAGAGTTGATCGATGTAGTTACTCATCTAAGTGACTTAACAACATTTTCACTATACATTGGTGTTCAGTGACTGAAGTTAGTCAACACGAAAATCATTTGATCCACATGTTTAATAGTGAAGAAGTACTACAATTGAAAAATGTTTCTTATTATTTATGATTATAATATCGGCATGTTATGGGTCTACTCAAGTTCTTTTTTACATTAGACTACTAGAAAATGGTTTATAAACCCCTGAGTCCGACTAAAGCTGAAACTCCTAATCACTAAATGACAATTTCATTGTTTAAACTTAACGTACTGGCTTTGATTTTAAATGGAAATGTTGTAAATTTTTCATCCTAACAATACCATTAGCCTTGGGAAAGTTAAAAAAGATACAGAAAGAGACGGAGTTAAGGTTCTGTTTTGTAAAAAGAACTGAAAGCGTGATGAGAAATAGAATCTTATTATATTTTCGAGTATAAATGTCCGCCAGTGGATAATTTAAACGTTTAAAGCTATCAGTCTGTCGAAATGTATTAAACGTAACCAGGAGTGTATTTATGTAGTTTAAAATTCAACGGATGAGCCTTTTTCGAATTCAGTTCGTTAGCGAGTTGAAAAGTGTTCATGAATATTTTGTGCTAGCCTTCGGTAGACTTTTGTAGCTTCTTAACAGAGATGGACGTCAGTAAGAAATATAAAAAATAGTTTTTCATTACAAATTGATCTCCATAGTTGTCAGCATTGTACAAGGAAGTAGGTATCACGAATGTCATTCGATGATTGTCACGCTATATTACTAATTGATTGAAGTTAAAGTTGCACCGTGAAACATCAAACCACAAATTCTTGTGTCCAAAACATTCACTTTTGGTCAGTTCCAAGGTATCCTGTGATCCGTAATTATCAACAGCATCCCAATTGAGATCAGTCTGTAAAGAATACGGCCTACAAATTAAACACATCTCCAAAGATCCCTTTAACTAAAATAGTTTTTCATTATATATGGAGAAATGATAATGTTATTTTACTCAGAATGTAGAGAAACGCTTTGTGATCAAGTATCACCTTCTATCGGTAAAATCGTATTCCCTATATTAACCCAATTTACAGTTATGTCAGTTAGTCATCTCATTAAAAATGGAAAAATCATTTGTTCCTAATTTTTTGTGAGTGTCATCGATACGTATGGATGGGATACTAAGTAACCACATTTTAAATCTGTCTATCATTCTAATTACGTCCAAGTAATAATTTGGATTGTTTTATAGGTCATTGGGTCTCCAATAACTTGTAATAATGAATCAATAAGTGGCTTAAAACTTGAATCAACAATAACCAGTGATACTTCTAATCAGCCAGCGATACGTTTACCACAATCTATCCATTCGTTACCAAGATCGAACATGAACACTGATAGGTGCTCAAATGTAAGTTATCGTAAATTAACTGTGTTTTTATATCATAATAACAATAAATTTATTTCCATAAAATTAAGATGTTTCAATTTCAGGGTAGTTGCATAGTGATATGACCTTGCCATGATGTGCTTGGATCAATAACATTGTTCCTCGCTTAAATTAGTGACCAGATGTGTCAGTGAGATAGGGTTCTTCTACTCTCTAACCACCGATTTGTACACTAGAAAGACAAATACAATGTACTATCATCAGATTATTTAAGAAAACTCTTGTGATTATATTCGAGAATTATATGACTACAACACACCATAAATAAGAAATCACAACATGTACTTAACTTGGATGTTTACAGAACAAAAGTGAATAATAGACTTCGTTCGTTCCGTCTCATTCTCTACCATTAAATTTGCCGAACCTTTTTCAACAGACACTCGACTTTTGATTGGTGATATATACTACTTACATCTGTGAATGTCAGTAGTTCACACCACAATATTATCGTTAGCGTTTTTCTGGTTAGCATTTTTTAGCGAGTTAGTTTTCAACGGGATGGGGTCGCTAACCCCATGCCCAACCCTCCTCCTTTACCCGGGCTTGGGACCGGCAGTAACTCTAGAAGAGCTACAGGCGGAGTTACAACAGCGCCCGTGATACTTATCCTTTAAGTTTAACTTAGCTGTAACTGAATGTGTTACAGACTGTTTGTACAAACTCATTTACATTATCTACCGTTTTATTTTGATGATGTTGGTGAGTAATTAGTAGAAAACACAAGTTAAACTTATTTGTAAACATTTTATTCATCACTAAAAGTCGAATGGTTAAATTGATGTTAGATAGAACGTTTTCGTTTTTGATTATACAGTTAATGTTGATAGTCGTTTATTCCTTTAAATAGTTTCAATTGTTCCCTCTTATACTTTTGTAAACTGTGAAGTTTGGTAGACAGTTATACCACACTCATTTACCAACATACTGAATTTACATTGACTTCATCACAAATCATTTGGGGATTTTACATTACTTTTTATTGTATGAATAATTGTTTATGCATCAATTCTACAAGCATCAATTATACATGTCATAGAATGAACGTATAAAACCTTGACTGATTCGTTAGGAGAAATGTTTAAAGGTGAAACCTTATATTTAAATAGTAATTCTAAGCATAGGGTAGTCGAGATTGTTGAGTTTTATTGAAATCATGAACCAATCAAGACTAGACTACCTTTTAAAACCTGGAAGCACTGGACAGCCGTTTCATCCCAGTGCGTATCCATGATGTCGCAAGCAAGAATAGGACCTAGGACCTTCGATTTTAAACTCTAACCCAATAAGTCTAAATTGAACGATGACATTACGCAAAAATCTTTCACTGTTGTCAATGTATAACTTCTTCACATCTGACACAGTTTAGCTTCACCGGTCATAGTTTTACATTTGAACTCTTGAAATTTCCTCTCAAAGCTTATTCACTAGTATGCATATAGTAATTTTTACTATGGAGTTGTAGAGATTATTGAATTTCAATAAAATCTTGAATCGATCGACTGTTAGACCATCATTAATAACCAACTCATACTAAGATGAAACAACAGTTCAGTACTGCCATAAATTTCAATGATAATAGTCTCACACATTGATCAGTTCATGATTTAATCGAAATAATTTAATAACAATCATATATCATCATGTATTTATTTATTCATCATTGATCATAAGTACATTCATTCTGTTCACAATCTAAATAGAAATAAACAACCAAACTTTTGAAATTAATCATTAACCTTCAAAAAGTGCTTGAAATATTCAATATCCATTCTGGTTAGGATTCAATTTTTTTGAACAGTAAATTACAATTATTGGTATTGATGAATTTTCTATTAAGAATTAGAATTTATCATTACAATTGAGTTAAACAGGCAGATTATTACCGAACTAAGTGAACTGAATAAACAATATAGTTAATTGATTCTACTATATGGGGCAGAAACCTGGAGAACTACGAAAGTTATCAACCAGAAAATACAGGTGTTTATTAACAGTTGTCTACGTAAAATACTTCGGATCCGTTGGCCGGACACTATTAGCAACAAACTACTGTGGGAGAGAACAAAGCAGATCCCAGCGGAGGAAGAAATTAGGAAGAAGCGCTGGAAGTGGATAGGACACACATTCAGAAAAGCACTTGACTGTGTCACAAGACAAGCCTTCACATGAAATATTTAACGCCAAAGGAGGAGAGAGAGACCAAAGAACACATTACTCCGGGAAATAAAGATAGACGTGAGAAAAATGAACAAGAATTGGATGGAACTAGAAAAGAAGGTCCATGACGGAGTGGGTTGGAGAATGCTGGTCGGTAGCCTATGCTCCATTGGGAGTAACAGGCGTTCCTCCTCCTTCTCTATATTTAATTGAAGATTGTTTGAATGGAATTTGTATGATTACTGTAACTAACAGCTGGGATTGTTGTGTAACAGAATCAATTTCAATTTCACAGGCGCATTTATACTTTGTATCTTATCTGACAATTCATCTTCTAATTTTTGAATTCATTTCTTCTTTTCTATCATAGATCTTTTCTAATACTAAGGTGATAATTGAAGGTACTAGACAAGAAACTCTGATATCTAGGTTTCATATTATTTGGCTCTTTTCTGAAAGGTGTGTTTGTAATCTTGAGGGAATTGATGGTTCTTGACGGATTTGACTCAGTGTCATCCAGTTCTACCATCAGAGACGTTAGCATTGACATCTTGCAGGACAAAGATAAATTTACAATTGACTAATCACTGAATAGTGGCTGATTTCGTGTTTATCCCGTCCTTCTTAATGCTGATCGAATCATATGGGTCAATTTACAGCGTTACGGTTCAAATTGAATCGGCTGTGCGGCATCAATTTGATCAAGATTACAAGTACATCTTGTTAGCGAGTATCAAACAATAGCATGAAACCTAGATTCATAATTTTCTGTCGATTACCTACAGACGCCATCTAAAATTTCAACATGGTGCAAGGTATGCTAAGTCACTTATAGTAGCGGCCACGTTGCAATGTGACTGATAGGAGCTGGTCATCACGAAGACCTAACATACATAATAACAGTGATCGCTACTCAGTGATCAATCAATTGTATCTGCCGATGCTGTTACAGCTTCTATTACTCTAGGACTCATAAAACAACTTACAATTATTAAGTTATTATTATTTATTATTATATCTTGATTGTTTATTTTTTGCTTATATTACAGAATCAATATCTACCCTTAACATTATTGAATCAATCAACATTGAATGATTATTCCCATACACTAATCAATCCAGTCAATCAGTTGTATAAGCCTAATGATAATATTGTTTCTTCTAGTCTGTCTAATTCAGACTACATTGATACATTATTAATTAATTTGGATAAAACACATGATCATAGTATTCTCAGTCAATGGAGTTCATCATCTAATATGCACAAGCCGTTAGTACCGTTAAAAAAATGTAAGTCATAGCAACATATGATGTTTTGTAGTTACTTCTCATTATGAAGTGATATTATTTGGAGGGCTAATAAAACACTCAGAGAACAGCGAACAACAGTGTATCTTCTCCACTTTGTAGTTTGTGAGTAATGTTCAATCATAGTTCCACATGAGTGGATTGAACTCCCATCCTTAGTGCTTTGTAGCTAGCATACTATATATTTCAGTCTTTGAATAGAAACTCTCAGAACTTCTACAACAGAAGTAGACTTTAATTGTTTGCGAATTTCTTTGATTGAAAAGCGTTTATTAAAAGAATATCAATGTATTGAGGGAGTGAATGATTCCAGTATATTTACTGTTACTGCTCACTGTAATTCTGATATCTTCTACACGATAACTTGGGCACAAGAGAAAAGACAGAAAGCATTCACAGAACATTTTACTCCATGGTTAATTTATGCAAAGAATATTGAAATTATTTATAGTATTTCAGACGGCCTTGAGCTCCTGGAAGCTTCTGGGACCATAATAATCATAGCAACAGAATAGGTAATCATCCAGTCGAAAACGTGACATATAATGTTTCTCTTTCTGGATGCTTCTGGGAAGCGTCCATTCAACTCTTATTAGACAAAATTTTTCCCGGCATTTTCATGGCCCTTCTGGACTTTTTCGAGGAATGCTTCAGATTTATCCAACGAACTGCATAACGGCTGGATAACTTAATAGATGTTTCAATGTTTTTTAACTTCTACACAATGTCGAATATACGACCTTTTTCCACATCTAGCTTAGTACAGGGTGGTATTGTGGAGTTTTTACTATATCTACCATTTTCATATACAAAGTCCATTTATTAACTTGAAAAACATTGAAAACAACGATATATGTAGGATAATATGTAAGATTACAGACTACAGCATGAAACTGACAAGCTTATTTTCAAAACTTTTAAACTATTTTGTGGATGACACCTCGTTTACTGATGGGGTCATTCGCTATACAATCTTATCGCATTTAACATGTGGTCTTACAAAACTTTGCCTGATATTTTATTTCGTTAGGTTCTCATCAGCTGCTTACAACCTAAATTATTTGAAATTCAAATTATTACAGATATTGACATCTTTATACATAAGAGTGTGATTAAGGATCAATACATGTGTATGATGATGTAGCAAGCAAAGATTCAGATAGAGTTAATGAGCTCATAAAATGTTTGATTCGAATAAATAAATAAAGTTAGAGAGGGAAGTTCTGGAACATTGAAATAGTGATTAGAACAATAAATAAGAACTTTCGTCTAAATTTGAATGAATAGTTTCACAATATTTGGGCGCCGAGTTAATTTGAGACATTAAAAAGAAGAATATATTTGTAAAATCTCAGCGAATGATTAGAACTCATGAAAATAGATTAATGGTAATAAAGAAAATATGAATTGAAATCAATCAGTTATATATGATGTAATTTATATTTCAGAAAGAGTTGGAATAATGACGTAATAAATAAATAAATAGGAGCAAATTAATAGAAAGAGTGGGGTTATTGTTACCAGGGTAAGGAAAGATTTATTACTGTCTCTTTTTGTATACATAGATCTGGTTTTAAACGTTTGATTGCTAACGCTTCAGCGAATTTCAAAAGGTTCGAGTTTGATTGTTTGTTAATCACCTTGAAGGACTTCAGTATATCAGCTTTATGTCCTGTATCAAGGAGATGTCTTGCGATAGCACTGTTGAATGAGTTCAATCCATTTAATCTTAAACTTTTAGGAATATGTTCTTTGAATCGGACGTAGGCTCTCCTTTCTGTTCTACCAATGTAACTGCTTTGGCAGGTACATGTAAATTTGTATACACAGTTGGTGGTAACATGAAAGGGATACCTGTCGACCTTTGATTGTGTCAAAGAACATGTTGTTTTGGACAGGACAATCAATTTCGCTGCAGGATAGGTTCTTGTCAGTGCAGCTTTTAGTCTCATATTGATTGATCCTGTGACATCGTCACCTTTGAATTGAAGTTTAATAAAAATAGGCTTTTTATTTGCTGTAATTTCTTTCGGTTTTTATCTTCACATTTGCCGTATTTCTCAATAAATTTCCGTGGGTATCCGTTATTCTTTAAACATTTTTTAACATTCATAACTTCCTCTTCTAGAGTATCGGAAGTACATATTCTTTCTGTTCTGTAAAACAGTGTTTTGACCAGTGCCTTTTGTAACTGATTGGACAAAAGCTATTGAAATTAAGATAACTACCATTCCATGTGTCTTTCTTATAAACTGAACGTTGAACTGTACCATCTTTTCTTCTTTTCATCGCAATATCGAGAAAATGGAACTTGTTTTCTTTTTCATGTTCCATAGTGAAATGGATATTCGGATGTGCTTCGTTGAAAAACTCTAGCAGATTTATTGCTTGTTGTTTATTATTACATACGATGAAGGTATCATCAACATACCTCGAATAATACGTCATTTCATCAATCGCTCGTTTGAGTTTGGTTCTTTCGAGGTTAGCCATGAAAATATCTGCTAGGACAGGACCTAACGGACTTCCCATCGCTACACCATCGGTTTGTTTGTATATGATATCGTTGAACTGGAACTGAACATCTTTTGTACAAATGAGTAATAGTCGTTTGAATTCTGGTACTGGTAGAGGTAGGATGTCAGAATGTTGACAAATTATGTCTATGGTCTCAAGAAGTGGTATTTTTGTAAACAAAGATGTTACATCAAAAGAAACCATAAACTTACCAGCAATATTTATGTGATTCATGCTGTCAGCAAATACAAATGAATCCTTTAGTGTATAGGTGGCTAGTCGTTGACGCACTGGTTCTAACTTATCTGCCAACCATCGTGCAACTTTGTGGTATGGTGAATTGATCATTGACAAGATAGGTCTAAGAGGATAACCTTGTTTATGTATTTTCGGTAATCCATACATGTGGGGCAAACGAGACCCACGAGGTCGTAGATTATTGTAAGTAGAGTTATCGATCATCTTCTTTTTCAGAAGATCTCTGAGTACTTTGGTGATTCTTTTCTCAATGGAATCAGTTAAGTCTTTGTTACTTTTCTCTAACTTGAATCTCATATGGTCGTTCAAGATGGACTTCATCTTAAAAACATAATCTGTTTTGTTCATTAGAACAACACTTGAGCCTTTGTCTGACCGTAATATCATTATATCGTCATTTCGTTTAATATTTCGTAATGCTGTTTGGTGGTCTTTGGATAAAAGCTTAGACTGTGGTGCGGGTGAAACAAGATATTGGTTTGCAATATCGACTAGTTTAGATTTAAACCAGCCTTTCTTTTCTTCACTAACTGGGTGCAACTCTTTAATTTGATCAAATAAATTCCCAAATTGAGTTTCTGTGTCGATTCTGTCGGCATGTGTTTTGGGGATATGAAATTTAAATCCAAGTGACAAGGCTTCTGTTTCTATTTGATTTAACTTCATTGTTGATAGATTATAGAGAAACTTTTCGGGGTTTTCCGGAAAGCCAAAACATATTTGTTCCTTTGACAGAGTCTTTGACAAAGTTACGTGGAAATTCTTGCATATTTTGCTTTGCAGATCTTGTATAAAGTTGATAAATTTTATGCGACATACGATACTTAGATTGTTGATTAATTCATCAAAGGCATTAGTTTCTGCCCTCAAACGTTCAATCAGTAACTTGGTTGATTCAATGTGAGATTTTGTGATGCGTCGAAGATTTTTAAGAGAAGGCGGAAGTTTAAATGAGCGTAAAGACTTTAAGAACTGACGTGGGAAACGGCATGACTTGAGACATTCATCAAAAAACTTTAGTCGAGTTATTTCTCTTGATATTCTGCAGCGTATTGTCACCAGACGATTCAGTGACTTGAATGACTGTGCAGGGAGACGCATTTTGAGAAATTTCATACACATAGTTCCCTTTATTATCTTAAATAGAGCAAGAACAAAGATTGGTGCAGAATAATACGAACTCATTTTATTTCGTTAGGTTCTCATCAGCTGCTTACAACCTAAATTATTTGAAATTCAAATTATTACAGATATTGACATCTTTATACATAAGAGTGTGATTAAGGATCAATACATGTGTATGATGATGTAGCAAGCAAAGATTCAGATAGAGTTAATGAGCTCATAAAATGTTTGATTCGAATAAATAAATAAAGTTAGAGAGGGAAGTTCTGGAACATTGAAATAGTGATTAGAACAATAAATAAGAACTTTCGTCTAAATTTGAACGAATAGTTTCACAATATTTGGGCGGTCAGACAAAGGCTCAAGTGTTATTCTAATGAACAAAACAGATTATGTTTTTAAGATGAAGTCCATCTTGAACGACCATATGAGATTCAAGTTAGAGAAAAGTAACAAAGACTTAACTGATTCCATTGAGAAAAGAATCACCAAAGTACTCAGAGATCTTCTGAAAAAGAAGATGATCGATAACTCTACTTACAATAATCTACGACCTCGTGGGTCTCGTTTGCCCCACATGTATGGATTACCGAAAATACATAAACAAGGTTATCCTCTTAGACCTATCTTGTCAATGATCAATTCACCATACCACAAAGTTGCACGATGGTTGGCAGATAAGTTAGAACCAGTGCGTCAACGACTAGCCACCTATACACTAAAGGATTCATTTGTATTTGCTGACAGCATGAATCACATAAATATTGCTGGTAAGTTTATGGTTTCTTTTGATGTAACATCTTTGTTTACAAAAATACCACTTCTTGAGACCATAGACATAATTTGTCAACATTCTGACATCCTACCTCTACCAGTACCAGAATTCAAACGACTATTACTCATTTGTACAAAAGATGTTCAGTTCCAGTTCAACGATATCATATACAAACAAACCGATGGTGTAGCGATGGGAAGTCCGTTAGGTCCTGTCCTAGCAGATATTTTCATGGCTAACCTCGAAAGAACCAAACTCAAACGAGCGATTGATGAAATGACGTATTATTCGAGGTATGTTGATGATACCTTCATCGTATGTAATAATAAACAACAAGCAATAAATCTGCTAGAGTTTTTCAACGAAGCACATCCGAATATCCATTTCACTATGGAACATGAAAAAGAAAACAAGTTCCATTTTCTCGATATTGCGATGAAAAGAAGAAAAGATGGTACAGTTCAACGTTCAGTTTATAAGAAAGACACATGGAATGGTAGTTATCTTAATTTCAATAGCTTTTGTCCAATCAGTTACAAAAGGCACTGGTCAAAACACTGTTTTACAGAACAGAAAGAATATGTACTTCCGATACTCTAGAAGAGGAAGTTATGAATGTTAAAAAATGTTTAAAGAATAACGGATACCCACTGAAATTTATTGAGAAATACGGCAAATGTGAAGATAAAAAACCGAAAGAAATTACAGCAAATAAAAAGCCTATTTTTATTAAACTTCAATTCAAAGGTGACGATGTCACAGGATCAATCAATATGAGACTAAAAGCTGCACTGACAAGAACCTATCCTGCAGCGAAATTGATTGTCCTGTCCAAAACAACATGTTCTTTGACACAATCAAAGGTCGACAGGTATCCCTTTCATGTTACCACCAACTGTGTATACAAATTTACATGTACCTGCCAAAGCAGTTACATTGGTAGAACAGAAAGGAGAGCCTACGTCCGATTCAAAGAACATATTCCTAAAAGTTTAAGATTAAATGGATTGAACTCATTCAACAGTGCTATCGCAAGACATCTCCTTGATACAGGACATAAAGCTGATATACTGAAGTCCTTCAAGGTGATTAACAAACAATCAAACTCGAACCTTTTGAAATTCGCTGAAGCGTTAGCAATCAAACGTTTAAAACCAGATCTATGTATACAAAAAGAGACAGTAATAAATCTTTCCTTACCCTGGTAACAATAACCCCACTCTTTCTATTAATTTGCTCCTATTTATTTATTTATTACGTCATTATTCCAACTCTTTCTGAAATATAAATTACATCATATATAACTGATTGATTTCAATTCATATTTTCTTTATTACCATTAATCTATTTTCATGAGTTCTAATCATTCGCTGAGATTTTACAAATATATTCTTCTTTTTAATGTCTCAAATTAACTCGGCGCCCAAATATTGTGAAACTATTCATTCAAATTTAGACGAAAGTTCTTATTTATTGTTCTAATCACTATTTCAATGTTCCAGAACTTCCCCTCTCTAACTTTATTTATTTATTCGAATCAAACATTTTATGAGCTCATTAACTCTATCTGAATCTTTGCTTGCTACATCATCATACACATGTATTGATCCTTAATCACACTCTTATGTATAAAGATGTCAATATCTGTAATAATTTGAATTTCAAATAATTTAGGTTGTAAGCAGCTGATGAGAACCTAACGAAATAAAATGAGTTCGTATTATTCTGCACCAATCTTTGTTCTTGCTCTATTTAAGATAATAAAGGGAACTATGTGTATGAAATTTGCCTGATATGTTAAATTTTCATCAGTGGACAACCAGGAGCAATCCTCTAGTTATTGAATTTAAAACTTTTAGCTTTATTTGTAAGTTATTTTTATATTAACGAAGGATCGCGAATTAGTTAACAGCTCTGAATTCTTGTCAATTAAATTTCATTTAGTATCATATCCAAAATGTCATCAAACTTCAAAGGATGATAATATTTTACAAGTAAATGAACTACCAAATGAAGATGAATCAAATTTCCTCAAAAAACTGATTGAACAAGATATTCAAGATTGGATCAAACGTTTCCCAGAATTGAATTCGATGTTTTCAATAGAAAATGAGAGAAATGAAGAAATGTATGTTGTACTCTTTTGTAACAAAAATATTTTAACTATATATAGGGGGTTAGACAACATTATGAATTGATCTAAAAGGTTAAGAGCTCGCATCGAAACTTAAAAGAATTGAGTTTTTTCCCCGGTAGGGTTGTGGATATATACTGCTGATGTGTCTTACCTGTTCAGTGCTTGTCAATTTTCTTCATTGTCTTTACAAAGTACCTAGATCTATGACTTTAAAACTTATTAGAAATACAGTTGTAATTGAGGTGGGGTTTTAAAATTTTTGTAAGCAGAATTTGGTACATATTAGTTTGCAATGTAATTAATTGATTTATTAAATCCTTATGGACTACAAATCATTCATTACAACTGGTTATTGTGTTTCACAATGTTTTAAGAATTGCACTATTGTTAGATTTATTGTAGTATGATCCGTTACGTGGATATTATTTTGTTACAATATTCAGACTATCGGACACATTTATATAATGCGATGAGAAGGCGAAGGTTATAAGAGTTATGTGATCTAGTTACGTAATACACTTCGAACAATCTGAATATACATATACTTGTTAAGAACAATGTAAAAAACTATGTGAAATTCACCACCCTGGATAATAAAATAATATTACCAGGATAGATTAAAGGCAAGAACAAGTTGGTTTCTAACATATGAGGCAAGTTTTAGTTTCTGCATAGTCAAGGTTTCAATAAACCATAATATATACCCTTGGACACTCTTGTTTAACACTACGAAAGCTGTTTTGATATAAAACATATGACCTGTCTCAAATGAATGTTCTACAGTGGAGGAAGATACTTGTCTATGATTGTTGAAGTTCATTTATTTTTGTAACCATTTAGGTACGTGCTTAGTAACCCTAATTAAAGATCACGATTGCTCCTCCCTATGCTTGTGTTTCAAAATATACATGTAAATTGGTAGACATGGCGAGATGTGACACAATCGTTTCCATACTGTTTGGAATTTTGGTGAAACATAGATGATGATTTTTCGATAGTAATGAGTTAAGCTGAATAAAATGTCTTACTGATAGCTGATTTAAGTCTTTGTCTCAACATGAGACAATTCAAGTCACCTCTGAACGCTAGAATAATATAGATCTGTTTTTGATTGCCAAAAATATGGTAGGTCTCGTCATATTGTTGCCAACGGTTTATAAACTTCTATGAATAACTTCTGTTCATCAATGTTTCTGTTACGAGTTTTATGTCTCCCTCTATAGTATCGCTAGTGTAATACGACTGGTCCAGTTGTAAAAACTTGATCAGACAAGTATAAAAGTTTGCGTTGAATAAGAATAACGATTATAGAAGTATGTAAAGGCATTTATTTCGTGGATTTTTGCTAGTTGCTTACAACCTAGAAAATAGTATTAGTTATTTTTAAAACAAAAAGGTGCACATACTTCATACCAGAGAATATAAATCGTATTCCTGTTGAGTATTTGTTGTATTGTCATCCATAATGGTAAAATGTCTTTGAATCCTTATAACACATTAACTATGTTTCCATATTACTGAAGTTTGCCCAAACTATTTATTTGGACATCAGCATCATCACCACCGTATATGCTATAATAGATCAATTAAATGCATTTTAATGTCAAACTAAATAAAGCATAGATGGAAGATGGTTAACAGTGGAATCTAGGATGCACGTTTCTTCCTATTTGGAACTCGTCAATTGAATGTAACTGCATCCCAAAGTAGATGTACACTCCAGGACTCGAATCCAATACCGTTAACTTCAAACGCCATCATGTTATCCACTTAGCTACTGAGTCCAAATAGCCACTAGCTTGTGGATTAGGGTGAAGTTCGATTCATTGTTGTATTGGTTATTTGACACTTCCTAATGATGTTTAGGACCGCAATTAATCAAGATGCAAGTAAATCCAGATAACAAGTCTCAAATAGAACGAAATACGCGTCCTGGATCCTACTGCTAGCCACCATCCATCTCTCCTAGTAACGCTTGTAATTCAGCGCAATATCGTGTCACTCCGCACAGTATGTACATGTGCCAAGAGAAACTGATCAATTGCAGTCGTAAAAATCAATGAGAAGATTCAAACAACCAATACAATAATGAAAGTATGAATGTTTAAATAAGTGTTTTTATCACTGTTTAGTCATAGAATTAACACTTATTGAATACCATTATTCACCACATTTTGATTTATTGCATTTTAGAACATCTACATTAGATGACAGGAATCAAAACAATCCACTATTGAATTTGAACAACGCACCAATCGAAGAGTCAAAGAAATATCAGAATGAAATTTTATCAGTGTGTAGATTCAAATTCTAAAATGATGAATAATCTAAATAAATAAATTTAGATGTACAAAAGGAGTATATAATACTTCACTAAATGTATAAATATATACGTCAGTAAGAGGTTATAGAGGTTGTTGACTTGCATTGAATCATAGGACCGATCAAAGTTATACTATCATTGATACCTGAAAGCACTAGGCATCTGTTTTCTCCCTATTATGCGACACTTAGAACTGCTCATCCATGACTCCGCATACGGCAATCGGACTCAGAAATTTCAGTCTCGTGCGCGAACACTTAATCTCTAGATCACTGAGTCGCTATTTAACGGTATTAGTGTCTAACTATATATATATTGCACAAAGTGATGCAATTCAAATAAGGGCGAAATAATTACAAGAATGGCGTAATAAACTGACGATTATGTCACCATGGTAAGGAAAGTGTTGTAATTGTTTCCTTTTTTGACGTATAAGCTCAGCTTGAATCGTCTGATGTTAGTGGATTTGGTGAATTCAAGAAAAAGGGAATTCGACTGTCAATTGATGATCCTGGAAGATCTCCGCTTTTCATACTAATGTCCTGTGCCATACAGATGCTTTGCAATAACACTTCTAAATGGTTCTAATCCCAATGAACTGAGACACTTTAGGATGTGTTTTACCAATGTGACTGTTTCGCAGGCACATGAAAATTTGTATATGCAGTCGGCGATTGATCATGCATGATTGTTATTTTCCATTTCATGGTATGATGCAGTCTGGTCTGTTTGTATATAAACTATATTATTCATACAGCGGAGGCTAATACCGTGTTCAGGATTCAACGAGGAGAAGGCGAGAAATTGCTATATACTATATAAAGATTTTAAGCGACTTAAGACTGCTAGTGCTGGTTAGCGTGTCATCGGCTTAACATAGAAGCAGTGTCATAAAATTCGATATCCTGATTGACGATTTTATAACGTTTTATAGAGGTATAAGTCATATAACACATGTGGTTTCATAATATTCTCAGTTATTGAACCCAGTCAGTCAGTTAGACATAATATGCCTAGGATCCGGAATAAGCAAGCGCCATTTTAAGTTGTCACAACCATATTACCACGGGAATATACAAAAAATTGACGTCATAAAATAGAGAATGTAATTAAAATAACAGTAGTACTATTAAATATAAGATAGGCTGAAGTTGATGGACATGGTTCCGAAGTATGGAATGTATTCGTAGAATAAAAACAGGGTTTTTCTAGAAAATTTAATAAATAATTCATCAGCAACACCGTTATTCAACATCTGCAGGTGATTATGGGCATGACTCCAACAGATGTAGTATTGATCACTCACCAACACTGATCTTCGATTCCTGTTCAACTTCACCTAACTTTCTTCCAACTGACATCAGTCGAAATTGATGAACACTAACAGTCTCATCAATCGATTTACTATCTCTAACTGGTACTTAATATTGCTCACTTGGTTTTTCAACTATACCAAACAATGCTTCTAAAACATTTAGTAAAATTAATAAGTAAAGGAATAGACCCTATGTAAACATTGGTCGAATAGGTCAACATTTTCATATAGTTTATGTAAGGACGGCCACCGAGTGAACTCAAAGAAACTGAGAAAGAGCCTGAGACATTCCATCTAATAATCTTTTCGGGGTACATTTCAGAATCATGACATGTAGCTTCCCTATTGAACAAAAGCTAAAACTCACTACACACGTATTGGGTGGCTGTAATGATGATTTCGCTTTCACTAAAAACTACGAATACCTAAGAGTTTTGTAATACATTTGACACTGTTTGGAATAGCATTTTTTATCACTCGTATCCTATGTTCTCACTTGCAAATTGTGGGGTTCTAGCATTCCAATGCTCAAGTAGTGCCAGGTCTAGAAAGAAATCAAAGCTCTAGATCTAACAGTTTATACTAAATCGTTTTAATACATTAATTTGGTGCGTATTCCAGATATTTATCAGGTGGAATTGTTACACTGTTGTGGTTGTTTTGAACACTTTGATTTGATCAGTGCATGCATACTGAAACATGTTATGTAAGCATACAGAATGAATCCTTTTTGAATAGAAAAAATGTGAGGTGTGATACATTAACGCTGAATTCCTTACACATAACAATGGATCGCAAACATATGTACTTGTTGATTATGTAAGTGAAATAATTATATTCTCTTAATCACAAAAACTTCACTTGTATGTATGAAATATTTTCTACTTTAAACCTAAGTTTTAGAATATTCAGTCAATTTAAATGAAAGAATACAATGCAAGCATCATTTTTGACTGCAATTAAGTATACAATTTTTATGAAAAATGATAAAGTCTGTAATGTTCAGTAAGATTAGACAGTTGGTCAATCATTGAGGTGATCTGAAACTTCATTACAATCCATGACGAAGACAATAATTAAATTGTAATCAATAATAAAATGTCGCAAGTTTATGGGGTTCAGTTTACTTGGGACTTGAAAAACTGAGTATAACCGGCTTTAAATTAAATAAACTTGTATCTGTATTAAATTCACTTGGTGTTGCTTTACTTATATCTTCCCATTGTTATTTAGGACTTCAATTGATCAGTCTCATGTTGGCATATGTGCGTCTTGTGCGTATTGTTTCAATACAGCCTTAAGTCATTCCTTAAAAAGCTTGTGACTTAAGGTCATGTCGAGGCCATCCTCAAAGGATGCACATATGTGAACAAGAGACTGATCAATTGCACTCCCAAATAACAATGGGAAGATACAAGTAAAGCAACACCAAGTGAACAACGCGATGGTGTTTGAAGCGAACGGTACTAAGTTCGAGTCCCGGAGTAAACAGCAACTCTGGGATGCAGGTACTTCTAGCTGACGAGTCCCGAATAGGATGAAACGTGCGTCCTGGATTTACTGCTAGCCACTATTTATCTTTGCTCATATCTATACTGATAAAGTTTTTCATCAAATTTATGTTATACCATTCACTTATTGATCAGTGTTGATTCAACTTCTAACATTTGTGAACATTCAACTATTGTATAATGTGAGTGTATTTGATTAGTTTTTCACTACATAAATATACAAATAATTCAGGAAATGTTGTGTATATTTTCATAATAGACTGATCTCAACAGGTGAACCATTCAAAATTATGATGAACAGGGCAGATAGTTTTTTCTAGTCTGGAATTTGTCATTAGTGCTACACGTGTTACTACCAGATGGCCGATGTAAACCAGTGAATCTTAGACAGTTGTGTTTCCTCGTGATGCGGTCCCTGGAAGCACTTCTCTGCAAGTCACTGGGGATAAAACCTAAACCCATCAGGCCCTAAGCGCTTAACCTTTGTATTAATTGGTCCAATTTCGGTTGTGGACGCCAATTCATCACGTTTCTTGAAATGAGACAGAACAACTGTTCAAATCTTGCTGCTTTTCAATGGTCACCTAACTCAAGTCAGTTGATGATGTGAAACTTCAACATGAAAATTGTTGTAGTTTACACGAATATTACTTTGAAAAGTAATCATTCCTCAGCAGGCTTTCAAGTGCAATGACTTAGTGTGTTTAAACAAACCATAGTGAATATGAAAAAGATGGTATGTATGGGAATAGTAAACTGAGTACGAAAATATAATATTCGGTGTACACATCAATAATTGAATGCACTAATTCTGTCTAAATGAGAATTATTCTATAAGTAAACATTGAATAATCAACCTTATTTATAGATTACAATGTACTCTATAATTAATTGGTTAGCTATTGTATAAATACATGTGTACTTTGAAAAAAGGATAGAATATTTTATGCAATGAAAAAGTTATCACGAATAATATCGCTTATTCTTTTATTAATTTGGAATTTACTACTCACAAGTAGTTGGAAGATATCAGTAAAACATGTTAGCTCATATTTAACACTTGTGTATGTTCATGGCGGTAATGATGCACGTCTTAGTCATTTTGATGCAATGAGATTTTGTCAAAAGTTGTCTGGAAATATCCAACTTATTAATGAGACATTAATTCAGAATGCTACAAAACATAATGTTTCTTTAAATGACTATATAAATACAACATTGAATACTAAGCATCCCAATCAATCAAGAAATATTGTGTACGGTGATTTAGTATCAATTCATAGCTCATCTATGATACATGTAATAATGGGTTGGGTTTTATCCACAGAAGCAAGACAATTTTGGATTGGTGGATTGATCAAATTAATTGTGCATGAATTCAATGGTCAACATAGACATGTAATACAAACGTGGACAGATCATACACCTGTAACTTTACGTTTTCTACATCATCATAGTCCTGTATTGGAAAATTTAAAAGCAAATGATATTGCTTGTCTATCAATAGATTATGCTAGTGGTAAATGGGGTGTACATTACTGTACTGAAACAAAATATTTTGTATGTGAATTATTGAGTATACCAAATAGACGAGTGATAATAAGTCGACCACATTTACCTGTTACTCCTAATACTACAATCACTTTACATCATAATCATACTATAAATAGAAATAATTCAAGATCAAGAGTCATAATTATTCATTTACATAGTCGTAGCCATTTAGATAATATTATGAAACATCTTAAGAATACCTCCAATTCAACAGTAAATGTTACTTCACATAATACAAATTCAACAACAGTTGAAATGACGACGATTACACCTACAACTACCGTGAAGTTGAATGGAAATACTACACACCAAACACCTGGGAAGAAGTAAACTTCATGATTGAATGTTTACATTACATGTTGTAAAGAAGAAAAAATAAAAGGTTCGTCGACCACTTCATTTGTTATTACTTTTAGAATAGGTATTGTATTAAATAATTATCTGAAAGTCAATGTAATACTAAAGTAATGAATGATGATTATAAGTGTAATATCTAAATGAAGTTTTTTTATTATTTTAATTTTAACTTGTAAGTAAATATGGGCTAGCTTTATAAATGAACTATCGTTCAATAATATGACATGGGTCAATGAAAGAAAGTTGCCGTGGCAACAGACAATATCTATCAGAAACAATATTGAACTTATTTTGATGAATTTTTGTTCTCTGAGCTGTATGGTTTAGTCAGAGAACAAAAATCAATCAAAATCATCCACATGAGCTACAAATCTTCTCCATCATCTCAATTTTGAACTTAGTACAAATGATAGTCAGTCCGAGTAGTTATTTTATTGATCAATATGTTCAGAGGAAATCACATGATGGTAACCATGATATAGTTCGAAGAGAAAAACAGTGAATATTCAGAGGTAAAACTAAAATCTTCGATTAAGAACTTAACACACTAATGTATAACTCAATTGAATAATCCTAGAACGTCTTTAACTAACAATCTTCTTCTAAAATAATTCTATTCTAGCAATATACATTTTATGTAAACTCACCAAACTAAATGTCATTTTATTTTCTGAACTGAATCAAAGTAAATTACAGCCTATACATAGATTCGATTATACGAAACCAATTAATCAGGGTGAATAAACTCGATGGTGAATACACAAAGTAAAGTTGGATATTTATTTTTAGATTCATAACTCACATGTGCGTTTCGCTATAACCATTATTCTATATTTTCTATGAATCATAATGAAAATCATAGGGTTTAACGTATAGCGGATTAAGGACTAGTGTTACCGGCTACCGATCATAAAATGTATGTGAAGCCCATTAATATTATCGTCAGTATGGAGACTTTTGAATTACATTGAGATCACGAACAAGGGTTCTGGTTCCGACTACCGGTTGTGAATACGCACTTCTGAGGAATCTCATATCAGCATGAAATTGACATCCACTTTTCAATGGTTGCCTAACTTAAATCGGTTCCTGGTTTCAATGTTATTATCATTATTGTTTGAATAAACAAAGACAAAGAAGCAGGAGTCATATCGGTGGCTTACTAATTTATTATTGAGTTCATTACGCAATGTTACTGATTCTTTCGAATACGTAACAAACATCAGTTATGACAAATCCACTTGGTATTGTTTGCCTGAATCTTCCTATTTATGTTTAAGACTGCAATTGATCAGTCTCATGTTGGCATATGTGCATGTTGCCAACCAACATATCAAAATTGATAAGAATGTTAGTATAAGTTTTGAATTACTCCAGTTCCTAACATCCTACTGAGCACTGAAGCAAAGTTTTTTTTTTAGATAATGAGTCCCAAACATTTTTACACCAGGAGCCACGCCATTCAGAAGAATCTGTATTAAGGTTAGAGCTTTCACTAATCATAACTATGTTATCTGTATACTCTAAATCCATAAGTATCTGTGCATAAGAGACAAAAAAAGTTCCTTCTAAAAGTGGATTTATGACAACCGATTAATAATTCACCATCGATTGATCACTGCCATGTGCCAGGTTCTTTAGGGAGTATCAGTCACATCAACATTACAGGTATACCTTGCTGACGAGTACCAAATAGCACGAAACCCTGTTGATCACCTCCAACCACCATCTTATATCAACTACTAATTATATGACTTAGATTGGTCACTATTGGCTAACAATACAGTAAGTAAATATCAACAGAAAAAAAGATAATGATTGTGACAAGAAAAGAAATTGACGATGAGAGAAGTAACTAGTCGTCTAAATGTAATACGAAATAATCGAAACGAAACGTTTCGAAAAGCATGTACATAGTGAATTAGCCAGTTTTCCTAAGAATAATAACTTTGTTTTAAGTAAGTTAACTTATTCTCTCCCTGACATCTAAATCTGCAATTTAAGAACCATTATGTACATTTAATTCGTAAATATTTCAATCCACTTTGTAATTTTGATTTTTAATATTACAAGTGAAAAGCAGCTAATGAGAACCGAATGAAATAGATATTCTGTTCGAAATTCATTCACCCGTTAGCATTTTAGCTGAAGTCGGTGATGAAAAACCATATATCTAATTCTTAACCATAACCATCAACTATAAATCATAAACCTCGTCCTTCAAATTGCTTTATAATCCTCATTTAGTCCTAGTAGGTAGATGGACATTCTCAAGGTCACTAAAGTCGTCCATAAATTATGGTCTCAGCAATAACATTTACCAAATGTGCATCTTTTCTTGCCTGAATCGTTACAATGAATATGGAGCCTCAGTAGATTCTGATCATAAAACGTTATTGGTAAACTATTTGATTAAGATTTTTAGCCCTTGATGGCTTAAGAATTATAATTAATTTACTGACGACTATTTGAATGCTTTCAAGCTTCACTGGACATGATTAGATAAAGAAATTTGAGGAAATTCAACGAGAATTCATTCATTAACGATCAAAGAAAGTTACTTATCTCAGTTGTTTAAACTAACTGGTTAGTTTCAATAGGGTTTTCATGACCTATCCAAAAAATTAACGAAAATTGCAATCGCTGGATTCGAAAAAAACCCTACATTGATTTCATCCCCCAAAATCCTCCAAATGTTGCGAATCTTAACAAAGTAACTATTGCGGTTATAATACTCTACCACTTAAGAATAAATGTTCAACAAATCATAAACACAAAAATTCAAGATACTAACATAAGTAATTAATAGACAAGACACGTTAACCTCAAAAGAGTCCTGAATTCATTAAGGGATGATTTAGTGATTGAAACAATCGAATGTCAACTAGAAACTCGTAAATTTCAATCCAGATTCACGTGATTTAGTTTAGATAACTGAGTATTATCACTATCACCTAAACAAATACATTAAAAAAAATAAACCTGGCTCAAACTCGTATAGATAGACATGTAACTTGATGAGTTACAACAATATGCAATAGTCAAGTAGGCAAAACTCCATAGAAACAATCGAAATTCTTTCTATTCAGTTAAATAGAAATAGAATATTATGAATATATTTTTTTAAACAAAAATAAAGTTTTTAAACTCTTTTATAAATAAAAGGTATTGTGTACAGATTGGTAAGGGGAAAACAAAGACACAGAAGACATACATACATACATACAATACAATACAACAGAGAGAAGAAAAAGAAAGAAAAAAGAAAAGAACAACGATTGCAGAAAAAAGGATCTCTATTTAAAACAAAAACATCTTGTTTTTTCTTTCTTTCTTTATTTATTTATCATCATCAATTAATTTGAAATTTGTAGTTATTAATTGTTGTGTCAATATTTCATATATCATACGTTTACGTATTCCTGGCATATCATCCTTTGTAATTAGATAAGCGACCGAAAACAGAATATAATATAAATGAAATGAATTATGTATGAACATATATATATATATACATGAATAGCTAGTGAGTATCTGTTATAGATGATTACACATATAATCAAACATTTAAGTCAGAAGTGGTATAGATCACATTCAATGAACTGATAAATGAATCTAAGACGTTATCATTAAGCTCTTCGTGTAGGGATTAATTTCTCATACGGTTGAGGTAATTAGAGTTTAATGAATATTGAGAAGTGGTCAAGGTCATGTTAACTTGGTCTTAGTAGAATTTCATGAAAATTCTGATTATATCTTGCAATAAACTGTCAATTAGTGAGAAACCTAAGTTGAGTAATGTCTCCCTTTTGACTATTTCTAACAATCTGACATGAATTCCGTATATATCTTCTTCATTCGATATTATACACACGACGTAACCAAATATTTGTAATGGTTTACGATCACATACATCTACTTTATATTGAAAAAGCCCTAAATGTTCATCAGTTCCTTGATGTTTCACCGTAGATTACTATACATTAGATTCGAAATTATCAAGTCAAACCCTGGTAATGACACCTACAAACTGATAAATATATAAATCTAGTTATGAATTAATGAAACAAATATTATTCGTTCATATACTTTTTTGTTATAATAAAATTGGGATTTTTGAACGGTTGGACCATGAATTTTAAAATCCTTCGGTGTTAAACACATCGCTAAAAACTACATTATTAAGTTTGGTCATAAATGTTCTAGAAATATTGCTCACATCTGTTGGGATCACCGGATAAATAACAGTGAGATTAGACGCGAGTATTAGGGAATGATGGTAAATCAGTTGATGAGGTTGTGAATCTACATCGACTGAGATGGTTGGGCCACGTGTTACACATGCCTGAACACAGATTACTACGGTGTGCAATCCTGACCAGTATTGCAGATGGATGGAAGAAATTTAGGGGCGGCCAAAGCAAAACGTAGCATCAGTCCATAAAGTCGTTAACTTCTAGTTTGAGCCATGTTGGTAGATACAGATTACTTGGTTGGGGTCCGCATGAGTATCGTAACCAATGGTTGGAGACTCTGGGAGATATGGTTCAGAATCGATAGCAATAGCGTAGGTGTATACACTCTTTGTCTTTCCTTAAACCGTGAGATTAAAATCATTTCATGCCTTTATTCCTACGAACTAAATTTTCCTCCCTGTATCATATCCTTATATGAAGTCTTTTCTTACTATTATTGAAGTAACTGCTTCTATGAATTTGGTGATCATCTTGTTCTGCTAATGAGGTACGGCAACGTGAACCTATGAATATATTTGCCTGGTCCTACTTTGTAGATGACTGACTGAAACTGAAACAAAGTAACATAAAAAACTGATTTCTCGATCTTAAACGTCTGACTGAACTTTATAAACTAAAACTCAGTTAAGTATACGGTAACCACTGAAATTCCTAACAGCGAAATGAACGATGACAGAAATACTTTTATTGTTAGTATAACCGACATATATTCACACAACAAACTAATATAACTTTTAATCTCATAATCTAACTAATGTGTTGTTTGAGACTGTTATATACAAATACAATAATACAATTATTAAATAATATTTGGTAAGTATTAAAAATCAACGTCATAAATAACATGATAAATTAACAAAACATACACATACATGGTTTTGTGAAAATTGGATAACAATTTGAAAATGAATAGATTACCTGACTAAATGTAAATGAAGCATCACGAGAGATGAATTCACCAAATGTACAGAGGAAAACGCCACAATCGGAACCGTTGTACTGCTGAGGCACGGTGTCCTTGAAATAAATATTTTAAATGTAACTCAATTATATGATAGGTTGTATTATCATTATTATCTGAGCACATAAACATTGGTACAAGGGGGCACCAGATATATGTGCACCGCACAAGAATGATTTGATCTGAGTATGGCCAAAAATACTGATTGGGCGCCTAAACCGAATCAGGTGGTTTTCTTAGGTGGCCCAACACACCGAGCCTTAGACCTAAATGTCTAATCTAAAAGGCAGCAGAGCAACGTTAGGAGATGCAGTCCCATGGTAGTCGGTGACCAAGAATTGGTTCATACGCCATTTGTTACCTCACGATCCTGGAGCCCATATGCACGATTGGTTTGGAATCAGGGTTTTCCAACTGCCTTAGATGGATCCTCCGATTCCACCAACCCGATTAAAGAGCTGGACATTCGCCTTTCATCCTCTCAATTTCGTGAACAACACCCTTGCCACGAGAAGGCAATGAGTAAGACCTCTCTGGTAGTGGCTGTGTCCACGACAATATTAGAGCATTTCGAGAGGGAGAGCGGATTCTCCCTACTCTCGGCCGTACCAGGGCATTTGTAGGCAAGGCATAAACAACGTTGGATATGGCATATATGCGTATTGGCCAATGTTTTTATACCACATAAACATAGTGAGATGAGATTAACAAGATAAGTTACCAAGGTAATTTCTAGATTAATTAATTAATTCGTATAACTTTGAGGAATTAATTAGATTATCAGACAACTCAAAATTTTGTACAGCTTTTCATAGAACTAGATCAATTAGTATTTTCGTAATTAGAAGATGATTTTTACTCTATTTAAAAGTGAGGCTGTATATTCAATTTTTCATTATCATAATTAAACAATAGTCATTTCATACGATGATCAATGTGCTTCTCAGGACGATGGATACTTCAAAGATAACAATGGTATACCTTGAACAATGAACTATATGATAGTATAAACTAATGCAATTTGGTTTATAGCATGAGTTTGACATTGAGAGCAGTCATTTTTACAGAATATCATGTTCTTGTCACATACAGAAAAAACTAAGCAACTTTTCACCATCCAGAAACAAAAAGACAAACTAACTGAACTCTTAAGACATTACTAAGAACATCTGAAGAACACATAAAAGCTAAGTAATCAAATAACTCAGTCGCGAAACATCAGACATTAAAACGTTCTATACTTGTCGACTACTAACCTTTACTTATTTATGCAAGTTCAACTTCTCAGAGATACATGTTGATTATAGCAAGTACTTGTCAAACGATTCAAAACAACTGATATTATCCGACCGATAAAACCGAATTGATAATGCAACTCATTTACCAAGTACAGATGTGTGTCCTTGGCTGTGGGCTTCAGCTTACGCGTAAGAGCTAGTGATACTACCCGGTCGCTCAAACCAAAGTAGGTAGGATGGGGTTTGGACCTGCGACAAAAACTGCTGGGGGTTAAGTGAGTTGACCAGCAAACTATCAACTCTCTGGAACATTCAACTTATTGTGAACATAGATCAAATGATTATTTAAATTTATCATGAAACGAACTAACATAGTGATAGTCAACACTAAGTAAGAGTTAAATTACCTCTGTATTAACGAGTTTCCAAGAATCCGGATCTGGCAGTTCAACATTTCTTTTGTCTAATGATTCATTTTTCAAATAATCCCTTTCCAGAAAACAATTTTGAAAAAAAAGAGTAGATTACGAACAAGAATTCGATTATACATAAACTTAAAAGAAAACTATTCATTCGTAATATATTTGTTTAAGATTAAGAATAGTTAAAGGTTTTTGTTATAGGCACGAGGATTTTGGGTAAAAGGAACTAAGCATGTGACTCAGTAGTCAATGTGCTATTCGATTGTAACATTCCAATCATACGATTATTAAAACTAACTGAGCTACGTTAACTTCTATTGAGTCAATGTTTAATCAGATCTGTTTAGTTGTCAATAAAGAATAAAAGTACGAATCCTGTATGTTTATTGATCATATTAATTGGTTATTCCCACTGATCAAATAAATCTATATTAACCAGTTTTTTTCTCATCACTTGGATCGAGTAGTACACGCACCCTCCCATATATGGGTTTCGGAATAGTAAACTTCGTTTTATCTAGTAAAAACAAAAATTGATTGTTGTAAAAGCTGAGAGGCGTTTAGGTTTGTGGTTAAAAGTCGGCTATTACGTAATCGCAAAAGGTCTATAAGATCAATCGTCACAAACATTCACTGGATAACGATCGATATAGACATTGCTTACAAGAAATTTTATGGGTTTCAGTGCTATTGTTTGTGACGCACAATGTACCTAGATCACAAAAAAATACGATAGAGAGATGAGCTATATGATCATCATCATCATCTATAAACGCCTTACCTATTTTTGCTCGGAATTCGTCAGAAGTAAGTCGCTTTACATGTCACCTTAACGGTAGATGAGATAATATCAACACAACCAATGAGTCTGACCATTAAGTTTTACGACTAGGGAGGCTGAGAAAAGTATAAGTTTGACTAGACGAAAACTGCTATAATTAAATAAAGATTATGGAAATTATTGAAGTTTAAAATTTACATAATGAAATGACTTAAGTTAAAGTCACTAAAAACCAGAAAGCACTATAAAGACGTTCCGTTCTAGTATATGAATCCTCAGGACTGTGCATCCACGACACCATCGAGGATCGAGCCCAGAACTGTCAGGTTTCACATACGTGCTTCGGTTTGGGCACCCGGGCAGTACCACAGCACTCACACATATCAAATGAGATTTGTGTGGCGCAGATGTAACTGGCGCCCCCTTGTGCCAGTATTTATATGTTCAAATAAATAAATAAAATAAGGTTTCACAGCAACGGCCTTACCACTAAGTCAACATAAAACTATCTACAAGTCTTTAACTTAAATCAATCCGCAATATTGCTCAGCTATTTTTTAATGCTACTGTTGGGCACCTAAGATGGTCGAACTCTAAATGTCATTAGTTGTCTCCTAGAATCCAGACAACAGAAAGATCTAGGTTCGGTGCCCGGTGTGGTGGTGAATGTGCACTGATGAGTAGTCCCTGTACCCGAATGAAACAACTTCCAGTACCCCCTGATATTCAATAATTATCTAACTGAGGATAGTCCTTAATGTAAACTACAAAATACTATTGTGCTGAATTTTTCTATTTCTAAACATTGGATTACCGAACTAACAAGCTAAAAGCCTGGAATAGATTCATAGGCAAAGCACATCGAAACTATTCGATAGAAATTAGTGAGGCTTTCTTGAAAAATAATTTATACACAAAAATTTCACAGGTTGAAATCATGAGTCGATTGAAACTAGACCACCATGGAAAACCGGGAAGCACTGGACATCCGTTTCGTCCTAGTATGGGACTCCTTCAATCGACTCATGATTTCAACCTGTGAAATTTATAAAACTCTCCACAAAACCCATTCTGATTATACACATAAAGCCTTCAGTCAGTGATATACAGCAGAAAAGTAAAACTTACATTAACTGTTCCAAACACTTCATGTTACCAGAACCCATGGAATCGTAATATGTTATCGTTTTGACACGTAAATCAATACACTTGAAAGGGATTATGTTTTTTAAAAGAGAAAAAATACAGATAAGTAAATTAAAAGACAGATGAGTTTAGAATTAAATCAGCAAAAAGTATCCAATAGATATCTAACAGGTAAACCACTCAAACGTAGCCACATGAGAAGGTCAATCGATGGCAATCAGAAGTGACCTGGAGAACAAGTGCATACCATTGGCTAAGTAACAGATTAATTTCCTAAGGGGTAGAGTTATATGTAAATAAATGAGTATTTGTGTATTTTATTCGGCAGCCTAATATACTTTCTCATTCACTCTTGTGTTCTTACTCAATTAGTCAGTTGGGGGTGGGGAGGTTATCGCGTTTATTTCGGAGACCGCCTGTCATAACAGATATCTGGCATCTGAATTACAACAGATTAATATTGTGATATACTACTATACATCATTTACATATTAAAAGTAAGCAATGTAAAACCAACTATAAGTCAATTCACCATACTAGTATTATATGATTACTTCACCAAATGACATTCAAACACCAACGTTTATAATAAATTAGTTATTCAATTTTATACACAATCTATTTTCCACCAGCTTTATGTAATGGTAACACGAAAGTGGGGAAATAAAAAATGATTTTGACCACTTTTAGTACTGCAAAGATTCAGTGTTAATCTGAAGATTAGGCATCTACTATGAATTCACCCCATGGAAGAGTTGAGTGAATGATTTCTGATAATAGTAATTATAGTAAAATTGAGAGATTGTTGTTACATAAAGCTATTCTACAAACTACACATAATTGATAAATTTCTTTCAGTGAACTGGCTGAATTTATCAAAAGGACTAATCGCTTTAACTTTGGCCTTTAATCAACAAATAATGACAACTTTTCATTCTCAGAATGGGGATTTGTGGAGATTGTAGTAGGTTCAGTAGTTGAATACATGATTCAATTTAAGCTGGACCACCACTGAAGACCAGGAAGCAAGATCGTGGATCGATTGAAGTTAGGCATTAACACCGCCGCATGCCGGCTCAGTGGTCTAGAGGTTAAGCATTCGTTTGCGAGACCAAAGGTCCCGGTTCGAGTCCGACATGCAAGATCGTGGATGGGCACTTCTGAGGAGTCCCATACTAGAGCGAAACGGCCGTCCAGTGCTTCTAGGTCTTCAATCGTCGTCTAGCCTAGATCCAATCATGAATTCAACTATTAAAAACTTAACACTCAACTACAAGCTTACACAACTGGGTAGGGACCAGTTTGGTAACGAATGTGCTAGCTCCAGGTGGAGGGTCACCATTATGATCAAACCAATGATGTAGATCTGTTGAAGGGCCCTGAGGAAACAATTAGCGCATGTACCTATTTTGGTCACGATTTAATATAAGACTGCGTCTTCTGACGTTGCTCCACTACCTTGTAGATGAGACCTCAAGGTTAAAGGATTAGGGTGTAACTCTCTGAACAAAACAGATTCGGAACTTTCAGTGATGAGTTTTTATGTGACATTTAGAGATAACGACTGGCTACTTAGAATGAAATACGTGAGGTAATAGTGTTTATATTTAATACTTAGTAGTAAAAAGTAGGGGTAGCACTCAAAACCCTGCCATTCGATTATTTACTTACACTTAAACACCAATGCATTCCTCTGTCATGAATTGGGATAAGTACAATATCTTGATCAAATAATTTTGATTGTCGTGTCCAACGTCGTACTCCTGAATAACCTCCACCTATTGGTGCTGTTAACTTTGCATAAAAAAATGTTGATAAAACAGCGATACGAGGAAGATTTGTTTGATGTTGACTTCGATGTTGTAACAATTGTAGGTAGAAATTGATTACCTGTGAAACAAAGTATAGAAAATAATTCATAAATTAAAAGTTTGAAGATGAAATGTATGATCTTGTATACTGACAATACTTAAATTACAGAAGAAACGTTGCTAGCTTAATGAAACTTAGAAAATGGAATAGTTGAAAATGTACAGAATGTTTTAGAGTATGTTTTACGAGAAGATAGTGAATCAATGCTTTATGGAAAATACTTAGGTAATAGTAAGATGTAAGTTACCAGACACTGGACTGCTTCGGTTCGGGTACCCGGACAGGATTCCAACCCTCACAAGAATCGAATAATTTATGTGACGCATATCTTTTTGATGCCCCTTGTACCAATGTTTGTGTTTAAATATACAATAAATAAATAGCCACTGGACTACCTGATTTTAGTGCTTTATTGAAAGTAATCATAAGTTAAAAATGATTCAGTACAAAGGAAGTGAACTCCAATCAATGAATTGTATGTTTGATTATTCACACTAGATCATGTCGTTTATAGAAGTCTTCAAATTGGAACGTGAATGTACTAGAATTGGTTGATTAGTCGTTAAAAGATAAATTAATGGAAAAACTTTTCTGCACTTGCATAAACATTGAAATCAAGATTTTTAAAGACAACTAACGAATGAATATGAAGATTTGGCATACCACTATGGATATCGAGTTACATCATACTTAAGATTTGTTACCATAGATTACGTTTATCCGACAGGCTTGAATCGGGAAGTTTACATTTTGCCGAATGCTTTGGACAAGTATAGGCAAAAGACTCAGGCATCGGTCACTGAATAATTGCAAGTTAGTTGTTTATATTGCTCTACAGCTTTGTGTATTATCGCTTTACTGGCTAGATTTACAAAAAAGCAACAATTATCCCAAAATATAATCTGAGGTCGCAATTAATTCATAAATATGAAACTGACCATATCGCTTAACCAATTTGTTCCAGTTAATGTCATTAATTCACGACGCGTAATAACTAATCTAAATTTATCTACAAGTACTTCATCTGGAGAACCAGTACGAAGAGCTGCTTCAATCTCAGCTAGTTGAGGTGCAGTTAAAACTAAGAAACAAAAAACAAAATACAATAACGATAGAAATAAAATGTGAAACTTCATCTTTGAACTACACTTTCGAAAGTACAACACTACCTTAATGTTAATAATAAAAAGTAGAAAAATAAATCAACAATCTCTACCACATACAGCTATGTCTAGAAAATGTTGAAACATGTTTACCTCCTGTAAACATATATTAAATTATACTTGTTAAAGTAGGTTGCTTAAGTAATGACAGTTTATAGGAGCCAGTTTTACTTTCTGGTTGCCACTGGCAAATGTAATGCCGGCCGAACGGACACAGAATGCAATACTGACTAAATAAGATTAAACCTACCTAAATGAATGAGGCTTTGCAGGTGAATCGTCGTTAGTGTAATTTTATTAACACTACAAACAAAGTCCCTCCAGACACACACATATATAAATGATATACATGTGAAGGATGGACGATAATTGACAAATTCATTCTAACCTTATTGCTATAGTAGTATTCATACCGTGAACTAACTAGATAACTTATAGTGAATTTTCATAATTTGCACACCATTAAGATTATAATTAAATGAACACTATAAACTAATACAAAATAGACAGAAAAAATCATACCAGGAAGAGCTGGTACTTTGGGTTCTTTAACTTTGACAGGTTTATATGGCAGTTCAATGGGAATAGGTTGAGGTACTAAATATGGATCTTCCAGAATAGGAGGTGTTCTTAGTAAACAAGCAAGTCTCTGTTCAAGATTGTCAATACGCTCTTTTTCAGCTGAAGCACGCTGAAATAATGAAGCAATGAAATGAAGTGTTACAATTATAAAAATTAGTTATTTGTAAAAAAAATTATCTTGAATAGTCTAACTTTTGGTTGATTCGCTTAATTTTAAAACAGTAATACATCATAAAATTAAGAAAACATTTAACACACTATGTTGTTGGATGACGTAAGAATTCGAACGCGATCCATTGATCATCAAATCGAGATAAATAGAACGCTAGACAGCAATATTACTTTCAAGTCAAGCTAATCAGTAGATTCGTTCAAGGTCATATAGCTAATTCTGAACAACTAGAACACATGTTAAACAACGATGGAAGATAATTATCCTTAGGAGTACAATGATTGAACCAGGTCATAAACGCTTATTATATTCCTTCTAAAAATACTTTATTTTATGGGCATACAGAACTAAATAACCTTACTACAGAGTTGAATTTCGTATTTGGATAATAGAAGAGCCTCTGCTCGTTTTGATCTATTTATTGAGTAAAGAAAAGAGGAGGAGGAGAATAGGCATAAGAATTGATATCTTATGGAATTATTCAAAGAAAGCCCAGATGATGAATTCATTATGTCCAACAATCCTTAGGCTTTACTATCAATCTATAAGTCGGTTATACACAACGTAGAACCTGACAAATATGTGGATCGATTCAAGTGTGGTGTGTGCTACTTATATCGACATAAGTAGTATATAATGTTAGTCGTGAACAGGTCTGGCAGCAGAAAGACAAGAGGATGGAACAGTAAAGAATGGAAACAGGATGCAATTTGTGTGAAAATGCAAGAACAATGAAGTCTGAGTCATTATGAGACAATTGATGGACATTTTGCAAATTAGGCATTTACTTTATGATTGTTAAATTTTATTAACAAATCCTGTATTTTTGTGTTGAATAGATTCGATTGTCCCCACTGGTGTTCTTGTTCACTACACAAGTACCTATACTAAACTACTACAATGAGATAAAATTATTTCAAGACAAACAGCAGAGTGTTAGGAGTAGTAACAGCATCAGTAGTCGAAAAGATTCAATAAAGAAAAAAAAGAAAGGTGAAAAGGATTTGGGCACTAAGGTTTTAAAGAAAGACGAAGAGTGAATGAACCTAGAATAATCCGTGTTAATAATATGAATAAAATATAATGTTTGTTAATAAATAACTCGATATCTTCCATATATATTTAGTTTTCCAACAAAATTCTTGAAGTATTCATAAAGCATAATTAGTATAGAAATATAGTACTTTAAAAAAATTGCCGAAGGTTAATGAGTCACGATCTTAATTATGTAAATTTACTTAGTGAAAATCTTAAATAAAGAGCTACAATAAAACAATAAATCAGTTATATTATTAATTATATCAACCTTAAGTTGTACTTCATGTTCAATTCAAAATTGAACCTCGAGATGAAGGTGTATATTCTTGAAGAATCATGAATATAGAACTAAAATGTGATCAGAAAACCCCATTAAGATTAACCAAGGTTGTTTCGTTCAGTTAAGGAAAAATGCAACAGCACCTAAATTACCTGCTTCTCCCAAAATCGTATGTTTGCTCTCGCCAACTCATAGTCACGTTCACGTCCATTCTTTTTAGCCTGATAGCTTGAGGTCAAGTTGTTAAGCCAGTTATCCGATAAGTAGGGAGATTCTGCAATACTTTCAAGCCACGCACGAGTTTTCGAATCACTGGTATCTGAAGATGGGATAGAGACAGTTTGATTATTTGTGCCTAGCAAGAGAATTGGATAAGATTATAAGAAACCATCTAAATTGAAATACAATCAACTTTAGAGCGAAAAAAACTGCATCGCAGTAGTCGATGTATAAGCATTTACTGATATCGCAACCTGTGTATCTGGTTTCAGTTAGACATAGTGTTTTAGTACTTAGGTATTATTCATCTCGTCCCTTTTAGCGAATCATTTATTACATCTGACAGTTCCTCAGAGATCTCTTTAGACACCAACTGTACTTTAATGAGAAATAAAACTAAGCAGCATTTAAAGTTGTGACGAATATTCGACCGACTGAATCATTAATACAACCTGATCCATTACATACTTATGCAAATCTGTGTAAACTTAGCTAGATCAAAATAAATTAATCAGATCTTCTTGAATACCCTTATTTGAATGTCGTATTCGGTTACAATTAAGCAATAACCAGAAATTATTTACTAGGGCATACCTTTCAGAAGAAGCATGAAAGAAGTCATAAATTCGCACCTTAACTTTTATTGTTACTAATGCCTGATGAAATCAACCTTTTTTCGTCAAAACACCATCGAACTTTAAAAACAGTAAGCTTACTAGCGTCGTCAATTCGCTGGATTCGGTTCCTCGGAAGAATTGGAGAAAGATTACATCTAAAAACAAAATAAACAGGATTTAGGAAACAGGTTAACAAATGAGAAAACTAGTTAATTAACTTGAAGGATATGAAAGAGAACAAAAAACTCAACTATCAGACTTTCCAGACACGTAGAACATACTGCAACTGGCATCCAGTTGTTCATTATCCACTAGAAGCCAAAATGAATGACTGGCACTGTAGTTCAAACTTTGAGTCAAGAAAACTATGGCTAACTTGAAGAGAAAAGGAACAATAGGACCCGATGAATTAATTCCATGGGTCTACCAAGATTAATTAAGAAAATAGGCGAATTTCACCCGCTGTATTTGACTAGTCTTGATTCCTGGTTATAAGAAAGAACATAAGGTTGTGATAACTACTGAGTTATCAGTATCCAAAGTAGTTTCTAAGATAAAAGATTCCTGATAAAACGTGTAATATTGAAGAAGTTGGGACCTCTGGACCTATTATATGGTGAACTATTCTTATTTTTACTGTAAAATTATTATGTAATAAGTTTATGGTATTTTCATATTGCTTTTGATTAATACAAACTATCGATATGAGTCTCTTTATAGTAAATTATCGTTGATTATCTCAGTCAGTCAGTCAGTAACAACGTAGAACTTCGTACGTACGTACATCAGTTCGAGTTGCCACACCACATTAGCACAGAGATGCACTTGTCGATTCAAATCCCGTAGTGGTAGAGGTAATAAGAGTATAAGCAGTAATCAGGAAGATTAGGGTTTGGAGATGTTATTTAAAGAGTATAATCCAGTGAAATAAATTTGGAAAGAGGAAAAAAGGGACATGAAGAATCCAGAAGATTAGAATTTGGGAGAACACAGAGAGTGGATGCACCTGCGCCATTGCAAACGATTTTGAGCCATGTCATTCAGGGTCTCTAACCATCGGTTGCTGTCATCTCGCGGTCCTCAACCAGGTAGTCTACACCTACCAACATGACTCAGTTCACTTGTCAGTGACTTCATGGACTTGTGCCATGTTTTGGTTTGGCCGCCCCTAGCTTTCTTCCAACCTACTCCTATACCACTGAACATAGCACGTCGAGGCAGTCGGTCGTTGGGCACGTTGATTATCTATTTAGTCTTTCTCTGCCATAGTCGCTGAGTACTAACCAAACAAAATTTGTCAACTTTCACCCCCACCCCTTATTTGGTCTTTTAATATTTATCCTTTACATAATCTTATTGATGTTCACATTTATTTGGCTTTGCTTCTTAACATTTCAAATGATTATGAAACCAGCTATGAATTTTATTTTGGTTGATTAGTAATAAATATAAAAAATCCTACTCTACATTATACAAATACGCGTCAGACTTAACTACTTTTGTTCATACATTTCGTGTCTTCCCTTATAATGATTTCGTTTACGTCTTGCACATTTGTCTAAACTTCGCAAACTTAAGTATGTTAAACATTTAATTACAATTATTCTAACAGCTGGAATTTAAAGCTATATACAGTTGGTCAGAAGCCGTCAAATAGAATAATTTCATTATATTCTTCAAACCTGACTGTTCCTGTTCTGTTTAAATTTATCAAGGGATATAGTTGCATACAATTTTATTTACTTACAAAGGTAATAGTCATCCAGAAGCATGTTTATGAAGACTTGTTAATTTTCACTATATCCGCCTCACTGTTCAACATCACCAGGTTCAAGACGGATATCAGCGAAATTACGGAAGTTTAACACCATGTGAAATATGAAGATTAGTGGATGACATAATGGTATGAAAAAGGTATTTAGAAAATTTGGATAACATTGTGACATTCTACAGATTACAGTTTCAATAACAAATGGAACGAATTTGCCAGTCATTAAGATGGTAAACATCAAAACAAACCAGTAGTGACATAAAAGTATGACTTACTGCCGCAATAAAGAATAGTGATTATCTTTAATTTCGTCAAGATTTATAGTGATGGGACCACATGCATTATTCGTAGGTTTGCCAGTAGGAGTTCGGGAAAATGATGACGCCTTATCTAACAACCGTTGATATATCTGCCTTTCAGATGAGATGTGATTTTTCTCTAGAGATGACTTTGTGTGACCACTAAACGGAGTAGAGCTGAAAACGGATGACTGCTTCATTTTTTGCGAGTAAATACGATTATCGGATACAAAACTTTGTAGGAAATAATGACAAACATCACCAGGCCGATTAAATGCCTTCAAACTCACGGATGGTAGCTGAAACAGAATTTACCGTTAGGGGATGCTGAGAATATGGCATGATAAATACGTGAAGAAATATTTTGAGTTTGAGCGGATTACTTTCCATTATTTAACATCTTTCTAATCACTAGATGATGACAGCAAACGATCAAAGCAGGAAAATAATGCAACTGAAAATAAGACTACTGTTATGGTAGATACCAGATTAAGGTGTAGCGATGTAGTAGATTTGGAAGAGTTAGTAAGTGCAGTGATGATGATGATGAGTTACCTGAACGTTGACTAACTTTTGGATACTTGGCACCACACATAAGACCATATGCTTTTAGATATCATGTACAAGTGAACACTTGATCGAAAGTGTCTTTAAAAAAAGCAAACGCATAAAATCAAAATGGAAACTAAACTATCAGCTTGTAAATCTTTACAATCAAAAAAGTTCTAAAATATTAGTTATTTTCCTTTCTTAAACTCAAAACTGGATTTCAGAATTACTTGGCATAGTTTAGATTCACTCTGAAACAGCATCTGAAGACAAATGAAAATAATCACAATTCGCGTGAACTGACAGTCATAGTGGATTACCCATCAACGTATTTTATGTTTCAGATGCAAACAAAAATGAATATTATATTTAGCATACATACATCCTGTGGTTTACATATGCGAAACTTGGTCAAGTTATATTTTTGGATTCCATCTGTCCGCTCCACTACGCAAGTCATCTCTATTTTCCCTAGATGACTAAAAGTTTGCCATACCATTTTCTTGACTACTGGGCTGCACCATATTAAAAAAATA
Organism: Schistosoma haematobium; assembly: GCF_000699445.3. Classification (NCBI taxonomy): domain Eukaryota; kingdom Metazoa; phylum Platyhelminthes; class Trematoda; order Strigeidida; family Schistosomatidae; genus Schistosoma; species Schistosoma haematobium. Next base: position 7,682,443 of record NC_067202.1, on the reverse strand, counting down.
TTACGATGCCTTGCATAAATATCATCCTGATATAGATTAAACGGAGACATGAACTAAATATTGATGTGAAGTGGTGGGAAACCTAGTGTCTTTTTTGAGTTTCATAAGTGATAACGTTCGGGAAAAACCAACCTTGAAGGCTAATTTTTATACATCGACAAGTACATCGCACAAATCACATCTAACGGAAATAAGATGTGGTCCAAGTTATCGCACTTCTCGGATGCACAAGAAACAAAGGAAGGATGAGGACATCAAAGTTAATACGATAAACTGCGAGACTCTAATCTATGGACGAGCCAATCAGAAGTGTTCGAGGGGTTCCAAGATCATAGAATCAACTTCAGTACTTAGTGCTAACGTATGATCGGTTTACAGAGGATTTTATGCAAAACGTGATAATTGAGCGGCTATAACAAATAAAATAGCGAGACTATAACTTGTGAACGAATCAATCAGTTATAAGATAACAGATCACGGATTTTGGTGCGAACGTCTTTCATTCATTTGGCTAAACAGAATTTTGGCATTATAGCTGACGTCAGTTCGTGATGAAAACCCTATATATAAATCCTAACTAAAGCAAATTATGACAATTATTGCGAACTGGATAGTAAAAGTACAAGTAACACTGGCTGCAGCTAGGTACTACAATATATGCGGATGTTTGGAGCGTACAGACTCCTACATAGGCTTGATTATGTGTATCGTGTCGTTATCCACATGTAGTATTTTGTGTACTCAACAACTGGAGTGCACACAAACGATATTGGAGCTATGTGGTCGGGGCTGAAAGTTTTTGCGACCTTATCATGGTTCCAGAGACCGGTCATTTTATAGCCATATGGATGATTTCTTCTACTGCATGCACTACGATTTTAGAACCTCCGAACCCCTTTCTTACGTTGGCAAGTTTTAGAACCATGTATAATAAGTGTATCTACTTTATTTCTTTGGTTTTGTATAATAGATTTTTACTCTATGGTGACTGTTTGCTGATTGACTAATATTTCTTAAGGTCACTTAAGATTCGTTCAAAGGTCGTCCATAAATTATAGTCTCGCTCGATAAATAAGTCGGAAAATAAGAGAATAACAATAGGAAACTGTAAGTTCCGAAAAGCGATTTGGAATGGATATAGTTAAATTACCGAAAGAAAAATTCATTACTTATGATCTGGGGGTTGACTTATTACGTAGGAGTTTAGCTAGGCTGAAAGGTTAACTCTATGGGACACATATGATCTTTATGTTTTGATAAGCCATATCTACAAAATAACAAATTTATCAAAAAAAACTACCTATATATTTCGTCCAATGGATAATCACGGTGTTACAAATGTTACTCCAAAATCAGCCACATTATACTTGCAATTAATTAATACTAAATACAATTCGGTTAAAGAGTTAAGTTAGTAATCAAATCAATAACTGTAAAGTAGTCTGTAGATCCTCTGCTAGAAAGAAATCTGACGCATTGGCTGTTTAGGATGATGCTCAAACAAAACAGGGGGTAAACTGTAAACCAGTGTTCAAAATTTACTGGATGATAAGACACAGATACATACTGACGGGTATTACTATACTACTCCAAAACCTTATATTTGTTTGTGAAAAGGATACTAAGTAAGAATTCATCCTGAATGACAACGAATATCATCAAAGCCAGGATCGGAAAACAAAATCACACCACTGGTGATTTCTGCAAGCGACTTAAATCTTTCGAAATTACAGATAAAATCTAAAGATACGTAATGTTTTAGAAATTGAGGCTGATAGAAAGACATAAATTTCTACCGAGATTGTATGTGATGCGAATACTCGCAAAATGAGAGATGACAAACCAAAAATACAGTCAGTTTGAACTTCTTACTAGATTTTTAAAGGAAGAACCGTTGTAAGTTGTGATGTTGTTGCTTTTGTCTTTCCCACTAAGATCCCGACAATTCCGATTGAAGATTCGTTCGTAAACACTTGAGACACGAGATGAGCTGGGAAAAAAGCACTTCTAGAGCCAAAAACGTTATCTTTACCATAACTTTAATCGTTTCGCGTCAGGATAAAGCGGTACGTCATCATCCAAGTCACAAACAGGGAGAGGAGCTCGGAAGCAGAACCCCGCCTCAGTTTCCTTCATTGCGCCCCAAAGGTCATGTCAAGGTTTGGAATTAATGTTTCAATATATAATCTTTCTGACGGACTGGTACCAGTCAGTTGAATTATTTTCACTAACATCATGATTCCAAAGAACAGCTCAAAGTTTGTCGCAGTATAAAGTTAAGCTAATACAACTGGTCATATCTAGCTTCAACTACGCATTCAGTTTCAGTTTGGAAAGGACACGAGGTTTGATAACCTGTGTTAGTCCTGACAATGATGGTGTCTCAGTTGATCCAACTTTCTTCTGAAAGAGTCAGCGGACGGAGCTTCAACCACGTGCTGAGGTAATGAATTCCATTCGTTGATGATTCGATAGGAAAGTCGATAGTCGGCTGACAAGTAATTTGCCCTGTGCTTGTGAACTTCTTTGAAGCATCCTCGTAAGTTCTCTGCTTTGGAATACAATAAAATGATGGCATATCGGGTGCAAATTTATCAATAAGCAGTTTTAAAACTGTAATGAAGCCACCTCCAGCTTTTCGATATGACAACGGGGATAGGATTAGCTTGGCCAGACGAGCATCATACGAGAGCTTCGCTATTCCGGAAATCAGTTTGGTTGCTGCTCTCTGGACCTTTTCCAAAAGCTTAATGTCTTTTTTAGGCAGGGGCTAGCTGCTTGTATGCATTGCTTAAGTTTAGGACGTACGAACACTGTATACAAAGTCAAAATGTTTTCAGCATCGACATGACTAAAGGCCCTACGTATTGACCACAAAGTTCTAAAACCTTTGGCGGCTACTGCACGGCAGTGTGAAGTAGTCTATAAGTCTTGGATAGCGATGAATCCTAATTCATTGTGTGTCTGGACAGCAGGTAGTTTAGTGTTACTCATTTTGTATATATCTATGCCTTGACGACCGATATGCATCACAATACACTTGGAAGTATTTATCGGCAACTGCCCGGTTTGAGACCATTCAGATAATTTATCCAGGTCATTTGGGAGTTCTGAGCTATCACCTTTACTTCGTATCGCCCTCCATATCTTTACATCGTCAGCACTGAGCAAGACCGATGATGATAGGAGACAAGAAAGGTCATTTACATACAAGGGGAGTGACACTGGCCCCAAAACTGTGCCGTGGTGCACTCCACTAAGCATAGTTTCCCAGCTAGACAACTTGGAGGTCACCCTTACTCTTTGTTGGCGCCCAACTGAGAAGTCTTTTATCCACATCAATAGATTGCCTCCAACCCCGAAATTTCCTAACTTATATAACAGCCGGTTGTGCAGAACTTTGTCAAAAACTTTGCTGAAGTCAATGTAGGCTACGTCTACATGTAGCTTTTGGTCCTTAAGAGCCTTCACGAGCCACTAATAACTTAGTGAGACAGGAATAACTTATTCTAAAACCATGCTGCTTCTCCGAAAGGATCCGGTTTTCATCGAGGTACTTAAAAGCTCCTTTCGAATAATCTTTTCTAAGATTTTAACAACCACACTAGTTATGCTAACTGGTCGGTATTTCTCAGGTTTATATTTCGTACGTGTTTTGAAGACTGGACTTACTGTGGTGATCTTCCGGTCTTTTGTTAAAGGACTCTGGGTTACGGATAGATTAAAGCGTATACTTAAAGGGTTCGCAACAAAGTTAGCCAATTCCTTCAGTAACCTAGGATGCAGCTCATCGGGTCCCGTGTACTTACCTATGTCTAGCTTATTTAGCAGACCAAAGACACCGAGTTTTTTAATGGTCTCGTCGTTCAGTGTTTGTGTGAAGGGATTTGCATGGACTGACGGGGTGTTTCTATGGTGTATATATGGCTAAAGTAGTTCGAGAATATTTGAGCTTTACCAAAGTCATCCTCCATTAATGATGAAGCAGTACTGTCTCCCCATTGTACCGGAATATTTCCTCATCCATGAACGGGGAGTTTCTCGACCCCCTTGGTGTAGTCCAAGAGATGTTGAGTGCAGTAACTTTTAATGATAAATTTCGAAATACGTCTCAAGCCGTTTCAGTTGAGGACTCTGGCTCTATTGTCTAATCTACTAACGATGCCGAGTGTATTATACCTTGTGTATTGCTTTCCAGACGTTAGGCCTGGATTGAGCTGACGCACGCTCGTGTTAAACAATTATATGGAAGTCAAAGGTTAGAATTGCATGATCAATTTTACGTAGGAGTGTCATTTAATCCAGGTTCGTAACGTCATTTTCTTAATGGGTCAATATAGGATCTGGTAAGGATAATTCAGAGTCCTGGTCGTACCTATGAAAATAGCTGACCTGGTTAGTCTTCAATTTCCCGACTACTTTATTTTGTGGAGAGGGAGGATTTTCTTTTATACCGTTATGTCGTTCCTCGCTTACGACCTGTACCCATTCATCAACCTTCGTTAGGGTAGCAAACACAGTCACGTCAAACATATTGTGTAATTTCGGAGGGTTATCGATGGCTTGGGAAGTCAGATTTTATTTCCTGCTAGAAACAGATCGATCCTTGAGATTGCAATTCCTAGGTGAGAAGTTCCACTTGTTGATAATTTGACATGAAAGTCCGTTTACAGCAATGAAGAAACTTATTCTGGACTAGCTAAGCTTTCCAGAGTATCCTTCTGATTTCACCGTTTTGGATAGCAAGAAAAGTACTGGCATGTCAAATGAGAAAACACAAATTTAAAAACTGTGATAGTCACATTTAGTCCTTCTGTACGATAAAGGGAATATTCTTAGTTTAGCCGACCTCTCATAATAAGGCAGCGTTATGATTCTTGTAATTACCTAAGTTGTGATTTTTCGAACGTTTTACTATAGTTTACTCCTCTGGGGGAGGCTGGGGTGGGCTACTTGTAGGCGAACTGGAGATTGGGTAAAAAAATTCTCAAAATCAATAGCTCTGCAAGTCTTCGTCATTTTATGCTGAATGCATTGGTTTTAATCGACTCAACTAGCTGAAGACACCCGGTCACGCATTCACATCAGATCACGAGAGGCAAGCCGCGATTCACATCTCCCATGGTCGCCAACCAGCTTAGATTAGTCACTTCTCGAGTAGTTGATATCCTGTCAATTATATCTCCGAGCCTTTTCTGACTTCTGGTTTCACTGGGTCGACACGGTTTGATTACAAAGGTTGTTTCTGGTTAAGGTGTTGTCAAACTCTGAATACTTGTGGCATCCGTAACTGCACTCCAGGTTAAAAAGGTTCTGGCATCGACTTGGTTGGAGGCCCTACATAGCTACACAAGGGTACCAGAGAGTGCAGTGGTTGCCACATGGTAGTGTGTAGTAGTTTCGATTCGTGGCAAACGATGACTCATAGGTCACTATGCGTCTTCATAACCGATTAACCAAAGCTTATCATTGTGTGTGCACCTATACCTTAGTGACCAATGTGTTGTAGTTCCCTTGTATTCATTTATCACGCTTTTTGGGAGGAGAGGATTTTCTCCCACATACTTAGATATTTTCTCCCAAATTATCTTTCCTAAAATTAGAATCGCTACTCTGATTGGGCTTCCCGAACGAAAGTTCTGAGGTTTTTATCTCACATCTGTTTTAAAGACGGGACTTACTATGACATCCATACAGTCTGTCGGTAATTTACCTTGGGTTACAGATAAATCAATAGAAATGCTCTGATGTTATGCAGTAGAACTTGACAGTTGAGTTGATAATTTTGAGTAAAGTTCGTCATGTTTCATAGATTTTCCTTACTGTCTACGCATTTGTAAATGTGTTATTTATTTACATTTGTAAAGTAGTTTTTAAAGACATGAACTTTATCATTGTCGTCTTCCACTGACGTTGTAGTCCGATCGTCTCTATACAATACCGTGATGACGCTGTCTCTTCTTGGTTCCCCAAGTTATATGCCAATGGACGCGCTATATATACCCTACGCCATCCTTAACAAGCTCTCCCTCAAACTTCCTTCTAGACTTATTTGTAACCAAAGCACAAATATTTGTCTTTCTAATATAAAACCTTCCTCCCAGTGCCCAGTAACCAAAGTCTCTGTCACATTTTTTTTCTTTTAAAAAAACATAACTGTTTAGATGAACACATGCGATGTATTCTATGAATGCACAGGTGACTGTCTAACTTCCTCTAGAAGGATCTGTGATCGAAACGGTCGTTCAAACTTTTCACGTGGAATCAACTCATAATGTGAGAAAAAGAGATAGAATAGGATTATTCGCTCTTTGAATAAAAGTGATTTGAGGATTATCTCATGTGTTGAAGTGATGGTCTTTGGCCAAAACTCTATTGTTAAGATGAGTCAAATACTTTACATATTGAATGCTGTTATTAGGTTTCCTCTTTCCCCTCTAATCCCTGACGTTAATCATTTTAGCTGATAAAACTAATGCTCACATGACGAATTTCTTGATTTTGTCACTGTCACCAATGTCTTTACCTAGTTAAAAGTGGACTTATATCACACCAGATGTGAGAATGTCCAAACATATTTGAAGTTTCGAAACGTTAGTGAATGTAAGTTTATAACTCCTCACTATCAAGTGAGGGGTCAATTTATCACGCAATATTTAAGGACAAAGAATGAGGATATACGTTGCCACTGCCTCCTCAATATTTTTGCTTCAAGTCCTCCCCTGTCAGAGCTTGTGAATAAAACTTCACTAGGCATTGAAGAGGTGAGTAATGAAGATAAAGTAGATCACTTGCCAATAGTGTCAATGAATATAATTTGACATGTATGAGTGTGGAATTTAAAACCGTTCTTTCGCATGTTATCTTCCACTTGTTAGCACTAGACCTTTTTAAAACTCTTATTACTTCCCTAAACGTTTGCTGACTTCGTGTTTTTGACATGGATAAAACTGCTAGCATTTGATAACATATGAACGCTTGAGACATATACTTCCATCGTCGAGAGCACATCTCATTAACTTTGATTATCTTCAGTTTATGAAGTTTGTAATTTCTCCTAACATGTGAATCAAGAGCAAATGCGTTACAAGATAGAGAGTCTTGCTGGCATGGCTGGCAAAATTTTAGAAGTTACACCTTGTACTACACCTTATGTACAGACAATATCAGAAACTTCGAACGACAAGCAAACTCCTACCATAGCATCGGTAACTGCTGAGTTAGGCGAACTACGAACACATCACGAACGAACTGTTGCCAGTCTTGAAAATAAACTAGATGCATCACAATTATTAATTTCCAATTTCACATCTCGAAGGCCTCGCTCCAGTTCTCGGAGGAGTAAGAATCGAGACACCTGAAAAGGAAATAAAAATGACTACCAAGTATGTTGGTACCATAGAAAATATGGTGACATAGCTAGGAAATGTGTTACGTCTTGTAAGTTTTTCAAGTCATTTTCCTCACCAAAACGTGTCAACCAAACCTTGGTAGCGACAAATGTTTCTGGTCATGCGCCTACTCGTCTTTTCCATGTTCTTGATAAAACTTCAGGGTACAAATTCTTAGTAGATACTGGAGCTGAAGTCAGTGTCATCCCACTTACTTTAGCCAACAAACCCATTGCTAAGAGTGGAAAATATACTCTAAGGGCAGCTAATAAAACCGAAATAAAGACATTTGGCGAACAATCTCTGACATTAGATTTGGGAATTAGACGTCATTTAACCTGGGTGTTCATTATCGCTGATGTCCGCCACCCCAAATTAGGTTCAGATTTTCTAAGCTTCTACAACTTATTAGTTGATGTAAAAAAAGGAAAACTTATCGGTTCCTGCACGAAGCTTCAAGTCCTGGGAATTCAGTTGGACTACCACATGCATAGTATTAAAATTGACACTCCAGGAAACGACATAGTCGCCACCATTTTATCTAAATTTCCCAAAATAACGAAACCGGACTACAGTGAAAACATGGTCCAACATTCTGTAGTACACCGGATCATCACAAAATGCCAACGAACTTCGGCACGTCCACGCCGATTACCACTGGACAAACTGAATGTTGCAAAGGTTGAATTTGATCACATGATGCAACTAAGTATAACACGTCCGTCAAGTAGCCCCTGGGCTTCCCCACTCCACATGGTGTCTAAGCGGGATAAAGATTGGCGGCCTTGTGGTGATTATAGGTTATCGAATAACCTAACGTTACCGGATCGTTACCCAATCCCTCATTTACATGATTTTTCGCTCACTTCACATGGCAAGCAAATTTTTCTAGGATCGATCTTGTGCGAGCGTATCACCAGATCCCAATAACATCCGAGGACATAGCAAAAGCAGCCGTCATTACTCCATTTGGTTTGCTTGAATTCCTGAGAGTGCCATTTGGACTAAAGAACGCCGCACAAACATTTCAACGATTTATGGATGAGGTCACTAAAGGCCTAGATTTTGTTTTCGTGTATATTGATGACGTATTACTAGCTAGCAGTTCGCTCCATGAACACACTGATCACCTACATCAATTATTCGAAAGATTTCAAAAATATGGAATAGTGATTAACCCATCCAAATGTATTTTTGGAGTTGAGAGTTTAGAGTTTTTAGGTCATTTGATCGACAAACGTGGAATTAAACCTTTGGATACAAAAATAGAAGCCATAAAGAATTTTCCAGAACCAGACTCGTGGAATAAACTTCGACGTTTCTTGGGGATGATCAATTTTTATCGTCGCTTTATTCCACATTGCTCAGCCATCCTACAACCTTTGACGGAGGTGTTAAAAGGTAAAGTCAAAAAGTTCACATTACCCTCCCAAGCGAAAGATGCCTTTTCTGCAGCTAAAACAGCAATCGCTTCTACTACCATGCTGACCTACTTAAGCCCTGACCCGGAAGCAACACTAATCCTGTGTACAGATGCATCACAGGCAGCAGTAGGTGCAGTACTACATCAGCGAGTTAATTACGAAGTCAAACCACTTGCTTTCTTTTCAAAGAAGCTAGGACCAACCCAAACTCGATATAGCACTTTCGGTAGAGAACTATTGGCTATTTATCTAGCTGTTAAACATTTTAACCACTCACTGCAAGGCAGAGACTTTGTGATACTCACTGATCACAAACCTTTAATCTATGCCTTTAACGCGAAAAGTGACCATTATTCCCCTAGAGGAATGCGACGATTGGATTATATTTCCCAATTTTCGACCAACATGCAGTTTATAAAAGGTGAGTTAAATGTTGTTGGGGATACTTTGTCACGTTTCAATGTCGATGCAATTTCCTTCATCAAAGGAATCGATTTATTAGACATGGCACGTTTGCAGATAGATGATCCTGACCTTGATGCTTGTAAACAAAGTTCGAGCTTGTCCTTAAAAAGTGTTCCTATACCGCATTCTGACTCTACTATCATTTGTGATACTTCGACTGGAACGCACAGACCTTTTGTGCCAATAGTGTACAGAAAAAGTTTTTGATTGTCTGCACTCACTATCTCATCCAGGGATTCGTGCTACTGTGAAACCGATTGCCGAAAGATTTGTTTGGCCAAAGATGAATGCAAATATAAAAAATGGACCAGGATTTGTGTACAATGTCAGCGCAGTAAAATACATAGACATGCGATTACAAAACCGTAAACATTTAGTCTACCCGACCATCGTTTTCAACATGTTCATGTTGATTTAGTTGGTCCTCTGCCTCCATCTAACGGATTCACTTACATTTTTACTGCACTGGACCGTTCCACTAGATGGCCAATTGCATGCCCAATAAAAGATATCTCCGCGGAAAATGTTGCTGCTGTATTCCTCGACAGATGGATCGCTAATTTTGGTGGACCTTCTACAGTTACTTCTGACAGAGGTTAACATTTTCAACCTCTTCAATGAATTCACCCGCATTTTAGGAATCCATCACATCACTACAACAGCATACCATCCAGCAGCGAATGGACTAGTGGAACGATTCCACAGACAACTGAAAAGCTCACTGATGGTACAACCTGATGTTTCTAGATGGAGTGAATCCCTACCTCTTATTTTACTAAGCATACGTTTCTCAACTAAAGAAGACCTCCAACGTACTCCTGCTCAGCTCGTCTATGGAACTAATTTAACCTTACCGGGTCAGCTAGTGACGCATAATGGCAAACCCGTATGTACAGATCCCACTTCTTTTTGCGAAAGACTAATGAGCCATATGAATAACTTTAAGCCTGTTGCACCCCGGCCAGTTGTTTTAAAAGAGCAAGTTAGCAAGCATCTAGATACGTGTATATTTGTATTTGTTCGTGTTGGCTCCGTAAGACGTCCTCTACAACACCCTTATGAAGGACCGTATGAAGTAGTTGAGAGGCAAACAAAATATTTTACAATCATTAAGAACGGAAAAAAAGAAATAGTTTCAATTGACAGGATAAAACCTGCTTTTGTAGAGTCCGAAACACATGACAGCCGAAAGCCACTTAAAGACAGCAGCAGTCGCACAACGCAGCTTCCAGTGTTTTCAAATAATTCTTCACTTACTTCTACGAAATCAACACTTCGTAAAACAGATGATTCTAAAGTTACAGCTCCCACAAATTTAGCTCCTAGTTCCGCCACTTTACCTTGTACGAAAACAACTCGTTCAGGAAGACACGTACATTTTCTCAAACGTTATGTTGAATTCATTACTGAATCTTTATTCTGTCATTTTCTGTAATGTGATTAAATATCTATATTAGCAGAGTTACTAATAACATTTTTTTTGCAAGCAATTTTTTTCCAATAAAAGGCATTTCGTGTGTACTTCTAATATTGATAAATTCGTTATTTTTTTCTTTACATGTGTATGTGTTTCATATGACGTTTATTATTAATTGTGTAACGATATTCAACTTCGTTGGACTCGTTCAGTTTATCACTAATTGTTTACACGATTTATACATGTATTTACATCTTTCGGTAAACTATCAATTTAATTACCGTCATTAATTATAACACTATTATTGTTATTACTATTATTAGTATACATTCTGTTATTGTTGTTATACCTTTTATATACATTAAAAACAAGAAACACAATTTTTTTCTCTTTACTACAAGAGAAACATTTTGTTCGTAAATATGTATACACATATGAATTTTTTCTTCGATAACATTTGTTTATCCTTTTCGTTGTGTAATTTTCTTTTCCCTCCAAAGCATTTAGAGTTTTACGTCGGACATACTTCTACCGATGCATGCCCTAGGGGGGAGTTATATGGTGACGTATATTCAGGGATTTTTGTAACAACAAAATAAAAACCGCATTTTTACTCGAATTTGTCACACTTTATATGTAACCACATTTTTATTCAATATCTGTTGTTTTTCTGTATCACTTGTTTAAAAACGATGATAATTGTTTGAGGATTAATATACAAATTTACTACCGCCGTTTGTTCTTCTGCTTTGTTGGCCACGGTTTTGATTGAAGACTACAATAGTGCTATAACATCCTTTTAGGCCTTCCGACACTACGTTGGACTTTTGGCGCGGATTATTATTATATAATACTATTGGACTCTGTCTTTCTCATTACGCCGTTGGTGCAATCACTTGCAGAGGAATCTTCGTCAATCAAGTGAACTCAATTTGTGGTAGTTGTCTCACGAGGCAGCTTACAAGTAACATTCATTCCATAATAACTGTTATTATCTGTTTGTTTAATATACCATTTGTATTCCTAACTGTATTTTGTTACCCTTGGTTTTACTCGTAGACAGACACCTAGGGTTTCTACTGTTAACTCTCTTGGTATATTATTATTAACCTAGTGTATCGATATATCCTGTATAAGCTCCTTTTGTTGGGAACCACCACAAACAGCCTACTGTGGAAGAGAACAAATCAACTTCCAGCTGGACAGGAAATTAGGAAAGGACGTTGAAAGTGCATCGGAAATTCATTGTGGGAATCACCAGACTACATCACAAGACAAGCGCGTATTTAAAATTTTGGTGGGAAATGAAAAAGAGGAAGGTCAAAGAACATACTGCGTCGGGAATCGGAAGCAGACATGAAAAGGATGAATATCAACTGGAAACAGCTTGAAAGGATTGTTCAAAACAGAGGTAGATGGAGAATGCTGATGGGCGGCCTATGCTCTTCCATGTGTGGTATCAGCCGTAAGTTAGTAAGTATATGGTCATCTTTAGAATAAATATTGAAGCTCATGTTTTCCATCATATAGGACATCCGGGTCCCAAAAAGTGCCAGCTTAACCACCTTGAGTATCATTAATATAGGTGGGTAGGTGATTGAGGAGCTGCTTGAGTTGGACGGGAATGAACAGTTAGCTTATATCAAAGTCATGCCTTGTGCCTAGTATTTATCCTGGATCTTTCTATCGTGACAACCCAGTGACTGGTTAGGAGATATATGCACAATAGGCGACAGCACATCCTAGTATTAACAGAAGTACAAAATGGAACCACTAACGCATGACATTCAGTTATTTGACACACATTGATTGCACCGGATGAAGTTTAGTCAAATGCTTGACACTTAGAAACCTGCTGGCTGAATGGTTAGGGTAGATCTCAGTGACATTTCACGAACTCTGCAGATTGATGGGACACATCTTGTTAATCAACAACATGTTACAGTAATTGACTAACAAATTTCATTTTATTTATTTATTTGCGAACATAATCTGGAGCATGTAGTTGACTCTTGTCCTTTACTAAATTTTTAGATCAAACACTGGATTGCATTTTGACCTTATTACCAAGGTTTAACCAAGGTATAGCTAATATGTCTATACCAATAACAAAACATCATATAGGCTGAAGAGTTACATAACATGCAAGTTCTGATGCACAATAAATCTCAAAGGAATCGGGCCTTTCACTTGACCCACAATAAATTAAGCAAAAGTTTTCTGGCTGAATGTCTATGTGAAATACCCTAAATTTTTGAACCATGTTACTGCATTCCATCACAAACTGAAAGAATATATGTATCAAGTAGGAGAATCGTTTACACACTTTTCAAGATTTCAGTTGTGAACCTTCAAAATCCCAATATCTTTAGTGTCAAAATTAATAACACAGTCAACCATGTCATTGAGCAATTTATTGGGAGTACGCATAAACCAAAATCAGGGTAAATTAGAATGCCGTGGAGAATATTGGTTAGTACTGTTAAGTGACATTTACAATCAATAGCATGAGTAGTTTATAAGACACATAGGCTTTTATTAATTGCATTACACCGACTAAAATACTGCGGTAATCGAATTGAAATGTCTTGATAGTTGGTGTGATTCTAGGTTGAATTCCTCACAATTGAAAGCTTAAGATTTGTTTCCGTTTTTTAACAAGTATCTCTTTCCACTCAACTCTTCTTGTAAGCAGCCTCACCAAATAAATACAGCCTGGTCAAAAAGTACAGTGAATATTTGCTAAAGGACATTCTACGTTCTCAGTAATACAACGGATAGAATCATATCGCCAGTACAACAAATCTAATGACCTAATCGGAAATTTCCCAAATTGGAAATCCTTGTACAAATTTTTCTCATAACTTGCAAGCTTAAATGCAGATAATCAGAGTAATATTTAACCGGCTTTTTTTCAAATCATGAATGGTAAGACATTGAACACACTTAGGTTCTTTGACAGTGGTATATGAAGTTTCTAGTTTTGTCATTATCGGCTCTTTAGTCTTAACTGTAAAACATATTTATGATCTCAGTCAAAAACTTAACAATCTCCACAACCTCTAAAACTGATAATTACCATGTTCTCACTAGTGATTAGCTTTGTGAGAAGCCGTGACCAGTGGAGCTAATCCGTGTCGGGTAGAAACAGATGTCTACCTCAGTACAATGAAAGATGGTCGCGCAACTTCGTGGATTGGTTGAGGTTAGACATTAACACCATTGGATGCCCCCTCAGTGGTCCAGTAGGTTAAGCGTTCGCACGCGAGACTGAAGGCTCTGAATTCGAATCCCGCGAGCAGGATTGTGGATGCACACTGCTGAGTCCCACAACAGGATGAAACGGCCGTCCAGTGCTTCCAGATTTTCAATGATGGTCTAACATCAATCGGTTCATGATCTCAATCAAAATCCTAACAATTTCCACAACCTCTAAAACTGATAAATATTTTTTTATTAAACCGATTTTTCACAAATTAAGAGTTAACATGAACTGTTTCTCTGAATTCATCAATAAACTTTTATCAATACATCATTATTCCACAAATTGATGTGTCTAGTCATTCATAATTTTTAGTTCACGTAAATAAAAGTTAAGTTTTTAAAACTATGCTCTTATTCGACTAATTAAACAAACATTCACAATAGAACCTATGCTTCTAAATAAGCATTTCTTTTTTTTTAAGTATTATAAGTATATCCTTGTTATATTTCTTAATTAGAGACTCTAAAGTATGAAGTATACTGAATTATTACTGTAATGTTGCTGACTTTCAGTGCCCTAGATAATATTAATCAATCAAAAAAAGATAGATGTATATATAGTAGTTAGGGGGAACAATTTACTCAGTTTGACGATTAACATTACGTAATTAGTTTCACATCGTTAATTGTATTTTAGCCTTTGTAATAATATTTTGTTTTGTTTTTTGTAAATGTGTGAATGACAGAGAAAAACAAATAATTGTATTCTATCTATAGTCTATTTAGATAAATAAATTGATGAATATGGCATAATAGTATCCAGGTAAAATAAAATGTTTTATTAAGAAGAACAAAAGAACCCAATAGAATTTTCCTACATGTATTATATAGTTATTCATTAGCCATTATAAGTAGTAGTTAAGGATGATGATATAATGGAATGGAAAGATGAAGTTACATTTTTTTTTAACTCAGTACGATTATTGATTCAATATTGTTTCCGTTTTTCTTTTCTTTTCTTTTTTTTTTATTAAAGTCAGTATAATGATTATTCAGTGAAATATTCAGTTTCTTGTTTCTCAGTGTGATATTTTATTTGGTATAACATTAATTTTAGTTAAATGTGATATTTGTAAGCAATGATGGATAGTGGCTAGCAGTGGAATCCAGGACGCGCTTTTCGTCCTATTTGGGACTCGTCAGATGGATGTACCTACATCTCAGAGAGTTGATGTTCACTCTGGGACTCGAACCCAGTACCATTCTCTCCAAACGCCATCGCGTTATCCACTCAGCTAATGAGTCCTGATAGCCACTTGCTTGTGCAATGGGTTGAATTTGAATTCACTTGGTATTGTTTGGCTTGTATCTTCCCATTGAGGTTTAATCAAAAGATATAATGTGTAGTGATCCAGGTACATCCAGCTGACGAGTCCCAAATAGGACGAAACGCGCGTCCTGAATTCCACTGCTAGCCAATATCCATCATTGCTTACAAATAGCTTGTGAATTAAGGTAATATCGAGGCATACGCACAGTATGCACATATGCCAATAACAGACTGATCAATTGCAGTCTTAAACCTCAATGGGAAGATACAAGCCAAACAATACCAAGTGAATTTAAATGTGATATTGATTGAAGATATGATAATGTTGTATAAATATAAGAAGAACTATAGTGAACGAGAACGTAAGTGGGAACAATCGAATGTTCTTTCGTTTCCACATTAATCATTCTTTGTTCTCGTTCTCTTTTCTTTGAACTTCTTAAACTTCTGTTGCCAGGTATTTCACTTTTAATTTATGTTACATACAGGACTTGATACACATGATACTGATCACCACCTAGTTATCAATCAATTGCAAATACTTATATCTATCGACATCAGTAGTACACACCACAGAACTATACTTAGCATAAAATGTAGCCTGAGATGTTGCTATAATTTCATATATGTGACTTTTTATTAATTAATGATCAGTTGTATGTACGAGCCAATATAACAGATGAGTGCATTTCCTACTTGAGTCGTTGTTGTGTTTATAGGTTAGTAAATCCTTACTTGTTGTATTAGTCTTGGTGTTCTTACTTCGCTCAGTGGGAATTGCAGTGGTTCCTCGTTTTCAAGTATAATTACTAAGCGATGCAGATATAACACCTTTTACAGTACCAAGTGTACCTCATGGATGACTATTAACGAACATGGAACATAGATTAACTAGGAATTATTAATGCCATCAGCAAAACAAACAAATACTTTGTTGAAGGATTAGGCAGCTGGGGATTATTTAAGTCGAGTCTAAAGACAGTCTCCATGATCAACTGATATTGACTACTGAAAAACAGAGACCACTAACAGCATGCAACTATGACAACACATGTGATCTTTAATTTTAAATACTTGCCACAAATTTCTCAACCGATTCTAGTTGCGTTGAGTTGATACAGTAGTGTAAGCACAAATTCTTTACGAGTACTTTGCAAAAGCTTATTACACGACTGAGTACTAATGTAAGTTAGTGATCACTTAAGAACTAAGTTATATGCTTTTTTTCATAGATAGGGTAACAATCAACACATATTTAAAGTAAACGAATATTGGAAGACGAGACTCATAAACGTAGCTGCATTATTATCTGATGCTTATTTATATATTTAATATGCATATAGGCTAGTAGAAATGTTGACTAAAATATGTGACACACAAATAAGGTGGTGAAATTGTGAGGAAATAGATGAAGGAAGAATGAAGTATAATAAAAAATAAATCAATGAATATAAACAAGTGATTATAATCGAATAAACAGTCCAGTTAAACATACAACGAGAAATGAGTTTTCCTATTAATGGAATTCATACTTTTACAAAGAATGAAGAATAAAACTACAGAAGGACATCCATTGGCTTCTATCGTACTTCGTGTTCGATAAGTTTTGAGTCACTATCTCTAGGACTTTAATAAGGGGCATGTAATCGACTAACAGATGTCAATCTAAAGTAGCTGAATTTCAGACTTGGATGCTATGCCGTGAACCAAACACCTCTCAGCCTTCCCCACCCTTTGCCAAGAAGCGCAATCGACAATGTGAATGACTCTGTAATGATATTTGTCATATATGTATAGGCTACAGAATTCAGTGTTTCAAGATGTTGACATCAATCCTTAGGAAACAAAGATGATTGAACACAGAGAGTCACTGAATATCTTCAGTTCGGAGAGACTAAATTTCACTAGCTTAGAGCCTAACTCTTTTCCTCAATGCCTTTACAGCCAAACTAGCATCACGATGGCAGAGTAGCCCATATTGGCATAAGCCATTATAGCTTTGCTAAAATAAGATTTACCGCATTAGTCTCTTCAGCAACAGCACTCACACAGCTTCCCAGAAACACAAATTTTTCGATTACGTCTGACAAGTTACTGAAAAGTGCAGACACGTCTTCTTGCCAGTTTTGAGAGCGTACTTTGCACAAATGTACAAATAAATGCCATGCTTACGGACATTGGTTTCCAGCTAAGTGCTGTTTGGTAGCTAGAGTATCATCACACAGTGACATAATATCATCATTCATACTTGAGACCAAAAAGCCCTTAAGTAGTTAACAGATCCAAACCACCACAACACCAACTGTTGCCAGGATGTAATTGATGGAAAAGTTGAGGAAAAACAGTAAGACAAAGCAACTCTGGTTAAGGCATTGTTAGCGTAGAACAATTAAGAGAGGTGGTTGCATGTCTTTACTCTGCCTAAAGTATTTATGTACAAAACCTTCAAGATGTTAATTAAATTTTTAAGCAGATGATCCTTTTATGAAAGAGATAAACTTTAAATTCACTTGGCATTGTTTTCTTGTATCTTTCCATCCATCTTTACTTATAAAGCTTGTTAATTATGACAATATCACACAATATCGACACACGATGCACATATGTCAATAAGAGATTGATCAATTGCAATCCTAAACATCAATGGAAAGATATAAAAAAACAATCAGAAGGGGTTTGTGGAGATTTTAGAAATTTCACAGATTGAAATCATGAGTCAATTGAAGCTAGACCACCATGGAAAACCTGGAAGCATTGGACGGCCGTTCCGTCCTAGTATGGGACTCCTCAGCAGTGCGCAGAGACTGATAGGTCCTGGGTTCGAATCTCGCGGGTTGCGGGATCGTGGATGCGCACTGCTGAGGAGTCCCATACTAGGACGAAACGGCCGTCCAGTGCTCCCAGGTTTCCAAAGGTGGTCTAACATCAATCGCTTCGTGATCTCAATCAAAACTTAACAATCTCCAAAACCCCTATACTAGAAATATTTTTCAGATCAAATATTTCTAAAAAAGGAAAGATTAATAATAACATAAATAATTGATTATTATTATAAAATTGATTTATGCACAATATTATTGATTAATGTATTTTATGCACTCACAATATGAAAATGAACAATAATATTTAGAGCTTAATGTCAATCGATCATATCATCACATGAAGTTGTTACAGTTTACTTTTTTTCTTTTTCTTCTTCTTGTTTAAAACTATTCTACAAAATTATTGACTACAGAAAAACGAAAAAAACGACACAAGTGATAGAAAGGTGAAACTTTTGTGATACTACTGATTGTTTTTTTTGAAGAGAAAAACATTAAGAGGAAAAAAATATGTTTAAAGCACTACTTGCCTTTTTTTTCTTGTTTTTTTTTGTTGTTGGTGTTGAGTCGGCTTTCCGAAAACTGCAGCGGAGCCTCCAGAGGCCTTAAAGGTGCTGAAGAGTCCTGGCCAATCAGAGTGTTGTTTACGAAATTGTGAGGACGAAAAGTGAATGTCCGGCGCTTTAACCAGATCCCAAATCAATGGTGCACATGGGCTCCAGTATCCTGAGGGAACAAATGGCGTATGAACCAATTTCTTGGTCACCGGCTACCATGGGATTGCATCTCCTCACGATGCTCCACTGCCTTGTGGGTTAGACCTTTAGGTCAAAGGCTCGGGGTGTGGCCCCTTAAGAAAACCACCTGCTTCGGCTTGGGCACCTGGGCAGTATCTCAGCCCGCACACAAAAACATGATCTAAGGCGCATATGTATTTGGTGCCCTCTTGTACCAATATTTGTGTTCAAATAAATAAATAAAATAAGCCAATCAGAGCATGATGGAGCTTTCTAGATTATCATCGTGACGTACTTATTTTGGTCAATAGCACAATATGTCTTTTAGCGGATTGGTCAAAATATAATGATTTAACAAATGTTAACATCTATAAATACCCGTGTGTTTTCTGTACAAAAAAGGAACCTTTGGAGTAGTTTTTTCGCTTATTTTGCGACTTTTCTGTCGAGTTCAGGTCGCTGCGTAGTTCTAGCTTGCGGGTTACCAGAATAGCTTAGGAACCGAATAAAGCGTTCAAATTAACAAGACTTATCAGTTGGAATTTTGAGTTAATTTAATTCTACTACAGTGATGATTAAATAAATAAAAGTGCTAATCTAGTATCATATATGGAAATGATAAGAATTTTATTTATGGAACAACAGATCTCTCAACATTTTGGATAAATCTTTGTTGACTAATTCTATCTCGTATTCCATGAAAATTCAACGATCTATCAATGGATTTAGGTTGAATTAGTGATTTCATAGGAGTGTTTAATGATTGTTACTGCTATCTCGATGTGGTGGTTCCACTTGCTCATCGTTATGAATTAATCAATTCATATTGACTAGAATAATTGTTCCTCAATGTCCTACCATGCTAGACAGGTCGGTTGAAGAGCGATAAAACTAAAAGCAGCAAACTCAAAGTCCTAGGGAGAAGTCATACTGCTAACTGTACAGAGGTGTGACGGCAGTAAGGTGTTCCCTTCAGACAAAAAGCATAACAGTGATGCAACTCTGCCCACAAAGGGAGGGTGTGATTAGGGAATGTCAACCATAAAAATCCACACCTCGCCTTATCCCACGGATTCCCGTCTCTTGCGGTAAGGTCCTAACAAGTAGGGAGCTAACACAAAAATTACTCACATAAACGTTGTGTGTGGCCAACCTCAAGTCGTTGTCCCTTGTCCACTGAGGTTACGCTCTCATGTCACTAATACCACCTCTAACCCAATTTCATTTTCAGGTACCTCTAGAAGAACCCTTCCACGATGTGGGCAACCGGGAAGTGGAAAGCGCTCTCATATCTCTAACGGCACTCAAGATCACTGTAATTATAATCAATTACTATTATTCATTCAGCCTCGACTTTTAACTCTAAACTTCTTCCTCAAGCGTCATCATGGCCAACAATTATTCTTTCTATTAGGAAAGCAAAACAATATTCCAGAGCATTTTTGCATAGATAGTACTAAAACTTTTGGAGCAGTACCAAACGCGGTTGACCTATAGATATAGTGAAAAAAGTGGTTGCGTGGTTGATGGGAAAATTGATTATGTCTTAGAAAAAATAATATTACCAACAACAAGTGATAAGTAACCGAAAATTTATGATCAGCGACAGCTAATCGAATTCTTAAACTATGATTTTATACTTACTTAAGGTTTTCAGAAGCGACTACGTGGAATGTCATTATATCACACACTTTCTCAACAACTAAAAAGCCAGTTAAACATAAAACATCGTTAAGAAGAGTATGAAATGATCTGCAAGGAACGAGAAAATCTAAAAGCGGCTGATCTGCCGTAAAACTGTGCATGACGACATGACATCATTCGCAAGGATTTGAAAAGGAATCAAACAAATCACTAGCTTAATGGTAATTTATTTATTCAAAGTCACTGACAACCTTCGGAATTCCATTTAGGCTTCAACATTGAAAACTTTGATAACTGAAAGGAAAGCTTCTATGTTGTATCGGAATTTGAACAAACACTTTCGAACTAGTTGGACACCGAGTGTATTGAGATTAAAATAATCCTGATGTTTTGCTCACAAGTTTGGTTCGAGCTTCTTTAGGGGATAATGTATGGTATTCTGTTTTCCGATTTAATTACCAATGAACATTTGAATGGCCTACTAATTGGACTAAGCGGAAAAATTTATCGCCAAAGCAGAATAATAAAGCAAAAAAAAAGATGATGGATAAATATAAGCTACCGGACTGATTTAGATAAGGGTATGCATTTGGTTACCTTGGCTATGTGAATAGTCCACTTATTTCTGATAGTATATCTACAACTTTCGTCTCTCATTTACCATGTGTCTTTGGGGCAGCAAACTAAATGATCCAGCTGGGATTATTCAGTCTATCACCATTCCTCCTTAAAAGTCTTATTACTTGCACTCATCTATAACAATTGATCTGAGGTTATATCAGAACGGTTAGCAATATCGAGGATAAGTAAAATTACATGAACTACTTTAAACTAAAGAGTTATTCAATCATGCTCAGAAGCTGAATTTAGTTTATTGTATGTAAATGAGTCCTTCAATGTAAAATATACCCAAATTCTAGTATCAAAAGACTTATTTGTATAAGTGACTGATACGGATTGTAAAACTTAGTATAATTGAAATTTCATGCCTCATTACATATATAACTTTTATCTCGTAGAATAATTTAAAACACTTCCGATTCGGAAAATATAATCATCATTAATGGTTAATAGTTCTGTCTAAAATGAGACTTCAAAAAGCATAAATGATAGCGATTTCAGAAACAAAACTCTCCTTAGGGTGATTTATCTTTCATCTATCATGAAGTATAGCTATCCATTGATGAAGCATTACTCAAAATGTGACTACTCAATGCACAAATCAGAACTGAATCGTTTTTACCTATCTACACATAGATTTTATTGATTAAATGAAGTTTTACTGTTAAATTTAGAATATTTTACCAAATTGGCAAAGGTTTGACTGAAGTGGTTGGGACATGTATTGTATATTCCAACCACTACCTACCTCAAAGAGCGATATTGACTAGTAAGAGTAGGTTTGAAGAAAGATAGAGGTGGTCCAATAAAGACGTAAAATCAGTCTATGAACTGAGCTATGTAGGTAGGAGAAGACTATCTGGTTGAGGTTCGTTTAATTATCATAACCAGTAGTTTGACATGTTAGATCACATGGCCCACAATGAATAAGGTACATTAACGCTTTACCTTCCGCGAGCTCCAAGTTTTTTAAATATTATACGCTATTTTATTCTAAAAATTCATTCATTCTTTGCTAATCATACTATTTATACCTAACATTTTCTACTACAACTGGTAATGATATTGCTACCACTTATACTGCTCCAAGATTTACATCGGAAATTTCATTTAACCATGTTGATTTAGTGTATCAAACTCGAATCAACTCCTACATAACTTATGATTAACTACGAAGTTTGTCTACAAAGAATTAAAGAAAAATCGAACATTGGACCAATCACGGTAACCTCAAATCAATTAATCTAACAAAGATACAATTAAAGAATTGTGTCGCAGAAAGGTCTTTCTTCATAGAATACAAATTCCACAACGTATTACATTTCGTTATTTTTCTTTCAATTATCTAGATTGAAAACAAATATGGTATAAGACGTCTAACAAATCGAAAGACTATGAAGACAGACAGATAGATTAACAGGTCGACAGAGAGAAAGGCATCAAAAATGAAAGATTTGTACGTAGCGAATGGGGACGGGGGCGCATGCGCCGGAGCAAGAATAAATCAAAAAAGAGAAAAAATTAGGAGAGAAAAAAAACAGATACAGAACGAAGCAACAGGTAAACAAAAGAAAAGAATAAAGCATAACATAATAGAAACGATTTCATTTTCTACTTCAAACTATGTCTTATACAATTAAAGTTTTTACACATAATTCATTGTATATATCTGAACAATTTACTTATGTA
Source organism: Schistosoma haematobium (assembly GCF_000699445.3). Taxonomy (NCBI): domain Eukaryota; kingdom Metazoa; phylum Platyhelminthes; class Trematoda; order Strigeidida; family Schistosomatidae; genus Schistosoma; species Schistosoma haematobium. Next base: position 7,659,699 of record NC_067202.1, on the reverse strand, counting down.
AACTGTACGGAAGTTGAATATAAAGAGAGAGAGAGTACACAAAGAGAAAGGATATTATTTTCTTTATATTTAAAAGTAAGTAGAGATAAACGGACACACAAGAGAAGTGAAGAAAACTAGAAATAACTTCTCATAATCCAGACAGATACATTAGATTTTCCGAACAAACTGTTGATCTCCGGTAACATAGCCACTATCATCAAAGTAGGTGTAACACAATAAAAAATATAAAAGCAGAAGGGATAACCAACAAAATAAATTCAGGTTCTCGCTAGGATAAAGGATTTTCTGAAACATACCGAAGGAAAAGTCAGAAAGCAATACAAAATTACAATGATAATAATAATAATAGTAATGATGATCGTAAAAAATCGTAGGAATCACATTATCTAATATGAAACGGAAAAAATACGAAGCATAGATAAAGACGATAGATAGAAAACAAGAGAGAGGAGAAGTGAACCGACAGACCAACAATGAGTAAATAATCATCAAACACGGGAAGATTCAATATGAAATTAAATTTATTTCACAAATGGATAAATATCTGTGTGTGTGTGTGTAAGTGAAGTAATGAGATATATTGAACCAACTGTTCGTCGTTTTGGATGAGTTATCATACAACTGATGAACGACGTTAAACTACTATATGTATTTTTTGTGTAGAGCATAAGACAGAGAATAATGTACAGCGTTTATTAAGTAGGATGTAGGTATATGAAGAAAAAAAGATATTGAGAGTTGGAAGGCACTGGATTAGAAAATAATCTCATAAAATGTATAACAAAATCAAACGACCATGCTTCTTCCCCACTACTAATCTTATACAAGTAATTATCCATAGTAATAATAATAATAATAGAAGTAATTGCGTAATCGTACTGACTAAAGGAAAATAAACACATAAACTGAAAACAAACAAACAAACAAACCTATGAATAACCAATACATGGAATGAAAGACTAAAATTTGCTTACAAGCAAGAACAATGATAAATAGTGATGATTATGTATTGATTATTGTTCAGGGGGCAGTGCAGTAGAGTAATGTAGCAAAAACAAATTTATACATCTTAAGTCGGTTTTTAATCCAGTTACCAAATGATCGTTAATAATAGTAATAATAATACAAACATAAACAAGTGAAGTGAATCTGTTAGGTGGAACAGATCAAGTATGCATCACACATAAACAGAGACAAACAACCACGAATGGATACAATGAACAAAATAATTAATATGTCATCATCGAATATGTATTTTCTAAATTGAGTTTATTTATAACAAAAAAAAAGATAACAGGTCATATAGGATCGAAAAGGTAGAACAAAACTCTCTTGGATTCCATCCTAATAATTAAAAAAAGATGTCCAAGAAATAACAAAAATATGACAACAGAACAGAATGTGGCAAGTAGAGCGCAGATGTATAATATGTGTATAAACGATGGATAACAGACAAATATAGCAAAAAAGGTATGGATGCTTTATGATGTGCTGTTGATATAGAGTAATCGTTTACGTATATGCTAGTTTTTAGAAATTTATTCATCATCATCATCATCACACACGCACACACACACATGGACCCATTAATAAACAGATGTACATGTAGAAGAAAATTAAACTGAACACACGAAATGTCAAAATTTACCCAAACAATAATTCATGTATATATGTGTGTGTACATGTAGATTATTACAAAATCGATTGTAGTTACTAAGTAACTTAATAATAAAGTATGATTTAAAGAAAACAAAACTTTAAAAAAAACCGTCTTTTCGTAAATAAAGGCAACAAGCAGAATATAAAGGGATGAAATCACAAATAACAGGAAAAACACAATGATAATGCCCGGAACAAATGGACACAAACAGAAATCGATACATATATAATTCCGAACAAGTAGAGAATGTTTATAAAGATTTAATAGGTGGATGAGAAATATAGTGACGCAGAGGAGAGGAAATTGACGAAGAAAGGATTGAACAATATGAAGTAGTAAATCATGTAAAACTGTCAGCAGTCAGTCTGTTTAACAATAAGAAAATATGTCAAAGTTTATTGTATTTTGATGTATTAAATAGAAAGTGAAATACTGGAACCACTCAGCATCATGAGGGAAATGTTATAATAGGGATTTCATTAGGCTACCATTAAACATGGTTACAGAATACATACATGCAACCTTGAGAATGAATTAACACATACACGTAAATGTTTGACATTCCATTTGAATAGTTTCGAACATATTTAAATTTTCTATATAATTCATAGTCGCTGAGGGTCTACAAACAAAGATAAGGTGACATTTTATATCATATATATATATGAATCAATAGGACGAGAAAAGTACGAGTGGATAATAAAGCTATTTTTAGGGATGTCAATGCTTTTGTTTCATAATACGTAATTAGTAACAATTATTTCATGTGACTTCCACACCTATCTAAATGTAACTTTTCATTTGACTTAATTTACTGTTCCAAAACTTGTTGTAAATTTATCATACGCCCAGTATTAGTATAGGAGAGTTTTAAAGTATTGTAAAGCTATCATAGTTTAAATCATGAACTGACCTTAGTTTGACCACAATTGAAAACCTGAAAAAACCAGACGGCCATTTCTTTATGTTATGGAACTTTTAATCAGTGCACATCCACAAACCCATATCCGGGAATCAAACACATGACCTTCGATGATCATTGACTCATAAACTGTCTCGATTGGTTTAATAGTTTCATACACACAAAAATATTCTTGTATATTAGCGTAAAGTCTGATGAAGACCAAATTAAAAATAATGTTGTTCGCTTATGTGTTGTTCCGAACTACGAATAACAAAATCATCAGTAATTAGATGGTTACCTGAGGATTAAACACCCCAACAGTATGCTAATAAGAGAGATATTTATTTAAATATACTCCTTTCGTTAGTTAGTTATTGACCATACAAAGTTAATACTAAAAAGTTATCAAACGAAAACTTAGAAAACGAATTATCCACAAGGAAATTGTGACAGTTGGTAAATGATTTTACATTGTTTACAAATTTCTGATTGGATTAGATTGCGTATTCATCGTGAACTGACGGTCATCGAGGAAAAAGAATGGAAGCTTAGGAGGGGCTGAAAATGACATTGCTATGAAGGAATTCTGTAAGCTACTCAGTGTAAATAAAAAGCTAATACCCTGCTACGTTTGAAAATATTACGATATCGCTTAAAACCAGCAAAACGGGACGAAGTCAATAATACAGTAACAGGACAAGCTACGTTATTCCACTGAGCCACATACCTGATAACTCAAAGGAGAAGACCTGATCCAGACCGGAAAAAAATACATTACACAAGCAGCCAGAAGCATGAACGAACAAACACACAACCAAAGGGTTTATAATACAGTCCCAAATTATCCTTGGACAAAGTCACAAAATAACTTATTAAGAAAGGAAACGAACCAACGACATTTAAGTTTCTTCCAAGTGGAAAATACAAAATGAAGGTAAAAATGGGCGTTTATGATGTAAAAATGAGACGTTTACCAATTGATTTCTAGGGATCTTGTATCCCCAACACTTCTAGCCTATTGTAATCCTCTTTATTGGACTTATAAATCATCTACATTCTTCGATGCTTGATAAGCCCTCAAATGCCCTGGTACGGTCGAGAGTGGGGAGAGTCCGCTCTCCCTCTCGAAATGCTCTCACATGGCCACGCGTATATAGCCTCTGCTAGGGAAGTCCTACTCATTGCCTTCTCGCACCATGTGTGTTGTTTACGAAAATGAGAGGACGAAAAGTGAATGTACGGCGCTTTAACCAGATCCCAAACCAATGGTGCACATGGGCTCCAGTGTCCTGAGGGAATAAATGGCGTATGAACCAATCGTTGGTCACCGGCTACCATGGAACTGCATCTCCTTACGATGCTCCACCGCCTTGTGTATCAGACCTTCAGGTCGAAGGCTCGGGGAGTGGCCCCCTAAGAAAACCACCTGCTTCGGTCTGGGCACCCGAGCAATATCACAGCCCTCACACATATCGAATGAGATTTGTGTGGCGCAATATGTACTTGGTGCCTCCTTGTACCAATATCTATGTGTTAAAATAAATAAATAAATAAAGATATGGTAAGCAATGGAAACAGAGGGAGATTCAAATTCTATCAGAAATTTAGAAAATCATTATTACCAAACATGTATGACTTTAAGAATTATAGAATTCCTTAAAACATTTAACTGGAGAATGCGAAATACAACTGACATGTTGTGTGGAATTATGCTCAAGTATCATTTTGTTTGAAGTAATGTTGTTTACATTCTTATAACTACTTTTAAATAAATTAAGTAATCAAACTTATAAGTAATATTCATGTTTAACAATCGAAGTATTAAATACAAGAAATACATTATTGACAAATAGCTCTCTCTTTTAAATGCAACAAGCATGTATACATATGTGTAGTAATAAGTTGAAAACGTACAACTGGAAGTTATTTAATCATTTCATAAAGGCGTGGAATTTGTAACAATAAAGATGAAAGCTTAAACTTATTATGATTCATTATTATCCAATTTAAAGTATCAGACAATATAATTATAAGCCATCTATGGAATGAAATGTATGATTCTTGTTATACCATGTGATAAGAAACTTATTTAGAATAGAATTTGGATCATATGATAGAAAGGAATTATTTGTCAAATTATTCAGATCAAAAGAGAATAATAATAAAATATGTTTTATGAATAAGAGTTAATAATAATATACTGGATCACTAATGAATCATAAAAGAATCCCTAAAGTCCTGTCGATAATCCATACCCCTAAAGTGATTCTAAACAAATCAGTAGTGAGATAGATATAGCTGATGAAAATGGATGATGGTTGTTTAGTACAGTGAAATGAATAAATTTAGGGAATGTGAAACATTGAACATCAACTCAGTGAGATAATCACTGTGAAACTTAAACGTATTGATGTTATATCCCTGATAGGGGGTAGTGAGTGCCTACTACTAATGGAGCGATTTTCTTGTGCCGCCCTTGGTATTTAAAAATTATCAAGGGAAGTCCTGTCTACGTGATATGATGAAAAAACGTAAGTTTTGAGTGTTAACTATTTATCCTATTAAATATTGTCCACAAAACGACTAGGAAACATTTAAAATGATTAAAACTAAATGTGGTAACAACCTGATTATTTTGTGACCGACTATTAATTCTGTTAATGATACGTTTTAGTATTGATTCCTACTTCAACACGTATATAAAGTGTAGGTTGAAGAGACATACGTGGGAATGTTTTTTTAGTTATTCAGCAACAGCAGAAGTAGTAACGAACGGTGGTGTCTGACAAAATAACGTCATCGATTCAGAAAGATCGGTCGGCCTCTTGTGTCATTTCTGAAATGTCCGTCTTCCAACCTATGGATGAGTATACTACAGAGCACTACACTTTGTAATACCCTGTGGTTATAAACTATGGTCTATGAAAGTAGAAAACATGAGTGGGATTCAAGGATACAGCCATACGTGCCTTTAACATCTGATAGGACGGTATTCAAAGCAGGCATAGGACACCAAGACAGGATGGAGAATCAACTGATAGAGTTATAAATTAAAGTAATTGCGACATGTATTATATATGCTTGTAAACCGCCTATTTCGGCGGACGATCTCCGCTAGTAAAGAACTAGGTTGGAAGAGGAGCACCGAGACTAAAACATGGGATCACTCCGTGATGTTGCTGAACGTTGATCAGAGTCATCTTGGTAGATGGAGACTGCCAAACTGAAGTCCGAGGAATAACAATCAGAATCCGTCACAGTGGATAAAGTATATTCATGTCATAGTTTCCTTCAGATCTTGATTTCTAGTACTTATTTATGTATACGTATTTATTCTGTCTTTTCGTATCATATTCTCAATGTCCAGTTTCTCTCATTGTTATTACTACTACATTATTTCGATTCCTTTGGTATATATCTTAGTAATTTAATGTCGTTGTGCGAACGTAGCACGAAAATTAAAGGCAATGGGAATTTGTGTGAGGGTATACTTTGATTATGATTAACTGACTGACACAAAGGAATAAAGAACGGCCGCTGGATTATAAGTTTGATGGTCTAGGAGCAACTTGGTCTCAGCAAAAAGCAGTCTTCAGAATCGATACAGTCCAAGATCATGAGTAAAACTCCAGATTAGAACAAAACAAGCTAATCAGTCTAGTGTTTGATAGCTCCTAATCATTCTACAGATAACTTCAATCCGTAGCAAAGGTTTTCCCCATCAAAAGACAAAAAATAACTGGTGCATTTTGGAATTCTTTAACAATAAACTGTTGTTTCATGTGTATTAGAGAAGTGCTATCAGGTGAACTATCAAAAGGTCATGATAGCTTGTGTGTTATATGCTATATTGTGTGGAAAATATATATCGTTTTCACTAGTTGTACGAGTTTACATTTCTCTATAATCAACTTTTACAATACAGTATAACCAGTCTCTGTCAATATTTGACTTTATCTGTTAAGATAAACTTGAATACTGTCACATGCAGGATTAAACATCATCGTGAAGGATCTATTAACGAAAATGAACTAATTGTGATGAACTTGATTAATTTAAAAAGTGATCACAGAAGTCCAAGGAGAAGAGATTTCATAAACGTAATGAACGATGGATAAATAGTTTACTAAGAAATTTCGTCTAAATTTGATCGAATAGTTTTACAGTATTTGGGTGCTGAGTTGATGTGAGACTTTAAAGAGGAAGAATGTATTTGTAAAATCTCAGAGAAAGAATCTGAAGTAAATACAACGTTTCGCCTGGTAATCTGGTCCAAGCTTATTTCCAGGAAATATTTCCTTAAATTTACTATCTGTCTTAATGGTAACACTGTATTTTCAACAGTATACATTGTAATTTCATAGGTCTATCCAGTTTAATGAAAAAAAAACACACCTAATAATTCACTAAATGATGAAATGAAAGAAAAAATGTGCAGTTCATGTAGATGCTTTTAGTGACGTATTCTACGAGCTAGATGGTTTAATTGCAGTGGTTTCGTCATTGTCTATCATCATTAGCTCCTATAACACATAAAACACCATTAAATACAATAAATGAATCATAGAATAACTAAACACATACACACGAAACTATTAAGTAATCATGCCAACAAATAATAATAGTAAAGTTCATTCAAGTCGGTGACTACTGGAATGACCTCTGTTACCATGGTTATGATACGGACGACGCAACTGATGACCTTGGTCTTGAACTGTCTATGAATTTGATGAGTTCATTTCGCAACTAAAATAATATATATTATTAAACAGACTGAACATTCATAAAATCTGCATTCTAGATAAATCATAATTTGTTGTATACGAGAAATAAAAAGTAATCAATATATGGTAGGTAAGTAGCTATTTTGAATCAATAAATCAGAAATCAATAAAAATTGGTAACTTTTAAGAGCTGGAATTATTTAAATATGATGTAATTATGAAATATGAAAGGGAAAAAAATCTTTCGACGCGACTGTAGTTGATGGACAACTCTCCAACGATTCTTAAGTGATCTCAAGAAATTTTAATCACTTATTAGCTTGGACCAGATTGCCAGGCGAAACGTTGGATTTAATTCAAAATTCTTTCGCTGAGATTTTACAAATACATTCTTCCTCTTTAATCACTTATTAGTTTCAAAATTGGGTTATAAATAAGAGTTAGGGTTCTCATCACCAAATTAAATAAGCTCTAATACAATAAGGCATTGTAGTCACATGGATAAAAGCATTTTAGGCAAAAGTCCAAGAGGCAATATCTTGAATTTGACTGGTTCGTTTATGATTAATAGTCTCACCAAAGTAATGATTTACGAGGAGGACTAGTCCAATTTGAAGATGGTATTCTTTGTTTTACGAATCAATATTGGTTGTATAAGCAATAAAGAAAGCAGGAAAAATTGTATGCAGTTGTTTATTTTTTTTAAAAATTCAGATTCTTTGATGGTGCATATACATACAGGATTGAATCATTTCATGTCTCATGGCCAGTATAATATACTCAAACTATTTAGATTGAAATTAAGTGATCGATAATTAATTATTGATGAATATAAAGAGATATTTTACTCTTGACATCATTGATATCTGCCGGTTACGACCAGCTTTTAATGACTCTCTGTGGTGATAGTTATCTTAGGAGAATCATTACGCTAATCAATAACTGTACGTTTATTACAAGCTAACTGAGCTTAAAATGTATTCTCAGAACTCTAGTAAGAAACCTTGACTCAAAGCGGTCAAAAAAGAGTAAGGAGTGAGATAAGAATAAATCAATAACGTATTCATTAGCATAAGACATGAAGGTGCTAAAAATGTAAGACTAAATAGTTTGAAATTGATGGAAATCGGTGGTCCACTGATTTCCTATGACTATCTATTTGAAGTCGATATGCAATGAAGGCATGTCTTTTTATGAAAATAATAATCAAACCACGATAGCAGGCTTTGATGTTTACATTTGAACAATAATATTTGAGTTATTAATTTTAGAATGTAAATATTCCGCTTTAAGTCATACTACTTCACGTGTACAAAGTTAGCAGCAATAAATTGGTAGGTTGGCGGACATCTTTGGAACCGATTGACAGAATTTTTTCATGGAATCTAAATATTACAAGTTATTTAATATCTATGCTCCTAAACAATCGATTAGCTGAACTAGACAAAGAGTAAGAAGATAGAACTGTTGAGGGAATCTGTACTGCAATATACTGAGTTAGAGTAATTAGAACTCATGTGTATTTATACGTAGATAGATTTAATTTAACAAAAAAGAAATGTCGACGATGACTCTGGGTACGTAAATAATAAGCCAATTAAGTAGTGAAATAATAACTTATCTGGTTTAAATGACATTACACAAGTTAGTGGTTAAGATCAAGAATCACCAGACATCTGTTACGTCCTAGAATGAGACTTCGCAGAAGTATGCTTTTACAACTTAATCGGAGATTAATATCCAGGACCTTGAGGTCTTGTGTTAAGCGCTTAAGCTTTAGACCACTGTGTTAGTAATTCAGTGGTTCATATTCCTGAATGAGGTGTATTCGGGATATTGCGTAATCACCTCTGAATGTTTTTGGTGGGCGAATGCCCGACATCCTACCAAAACGAACTTCACTGGTCACAGATTCTCACTGTCGATGAGTCATCCAACACTAGGATGAAACCGCTGTCCAGTGCATCCCGATTTTCAAAAGTTATCTAACTGAATTCAGTTTGTGATACAAACTATAAAATTCAACAATCTTCAAAAACCCATAGTATCATACACAATGACTGTTTAAACACATAATTTTAACGTAAAAAAGAACACTATTTCACTTACCAAAGATACGAAACTGCTTTTTTTCAGTAGTATATAAAAGTTGATACTCAAGAAATGAATAGGATTATTTTATTCTGGGAATAAACTTGAAGATGACAGATATCTAATCGACGACTTCATTTAGAAAAAGAAAACTGTACATATTTATATTATATATATCACTGAAGTTAACGAAATAGAAGAAATTGAGAGGATCATATGATAATTTATACAATTGTAGACGAAGAATTATTCTTATGTTTATTCGACATATTAGTAGTAACTTGTGAATTCTCAGGAATCGTTGAACATATACTCACTGAAGGGACGATATTCTTACTATTACTATTATTAATAGTGTTATTGTTACTATTAAAGATGGTAGATGATGGAACAATCAAAGTACTACTCGTATTAGTAGTCTTATGATTATTTAATCCATTTGAATTAGTCAAATTTGTATTGGTTGAAAAATTATGATTGTTACCAATTTTGCTGGTCGATGATTTAGCACCTCCAATCGAATGAGATGATGATGATGTTGACAATGAGGATGACATATTCGGTAGTGATGATGACGTAGATAATCCATATTCATGTACAATACGTAGTAATTCTTCCCCCTTAGACGGTGGTAAAATTTCACTAGTATCACGTAACACTGTAACCGGACGATTGTCATAGCATTCAACTAAGATATGCTTAATGACATGGTTCGGAATATGCTGTTATGGTTGATGAAACAATTTAAGGGGGGGATAAAGAGAAGAAACCAAACGAAATAAGAAAAAAAACAGTGAAAGGGAATAGAAAATACATAATTCAACGAAAAAAACCCAGAAACGAGTCAAAAATTTAAATATTTCGCGAGAAAACTAGTAACTGAACAATAATTAGAGTAATAAAAATGTACTAGTAGAAGAATTTTCTTTCACCTACTGTCCTTGACAGATCTTAATACCATAATTGTGAGTATTTCAATCTGTAGACTAAATAGTTTTCGTCTAAAAGATCCAGGTAATTATCAAGGTAATAATTTTATACTGTTAAGTAGAATAACAAAATTCAATTTATTAATTTGCGTGTGTTGATATTCAGGATTGAAATCGATCAGTCTATATCAGTCAAACAATTATAACAATGACTGATGGCATAATCCATTCATCCGTTCGCTGAATATTACAGATCCTCAACTACCTTTTTACATTATTTAATTATAGCTCATAAAAATACTTTAAATTCTCAACATATATATGATAGTTTGAATGAAACCTGAAACCTATTGAACCGGAAAAACAATGAGACTCGCAGAAGGAACATTATATTTGCATATATACATATTGTAAAACTTCATAAGTTTTTCTCATCATTGACCGGGTTAAGATAAGCGAATTCAGCTTTGAGTAACAACTTAAGTGTAGAAGTTAAAGGTACTACCCGCTTTCCAAAACTGAAGTAGGTGGAGAATGGTTCGAACAAGCGACATAGTAGCTGAAGGCTGAATGTTTTCACCACTGAACTACTGCTTGAAACCGTGAAAATAATCATTCAAGAATAACTTTCTCTTTTAAATGTTGCATGACTTGATTTGCATACATAAAAATAACAGTGTTGATACATTTTATCCTATCGTTTGTTTATTTTATCACACAGCCATGCGTAAACAATAACTATCAACAATCATAATGTGACTATTATCTCAGATAATACATAGAGACTCCAACTATACATTATATTAATTACATGTAATTTTCAGCTGGTAACCTTTATTTTAAATTAAGGGATATATATATATATATATATATATATATATATATATATATATATATATATATATAAGAGAGAGAGAGAGAGAGAGAGAGGGGTAAGAAAGACAAGCACATGAATTGCTTTATTGGCTTGTCGACAAAATCATTGTACAAACCAACTGGGTGACGTCTATGATACCGATATAGAGTAAAGAAGTCACGTAACAGTGATCGTTTATCGGTTAAGCCACTTGTACAACTTCATGCGGTTTGTTTAAAGTGAAACTGGGTCGCATACTGTTAGCATTCATACTTATAAAAAATTGATTTGGTAAATGAATAGCAGCAATTAAGTAGTGTGTAGTGATAAAACATTATTTACCGGCAAATAAACTTAGTAGTAACGATGATAACTCAATTTTACAATATTTATATCATCTGGGTTTCTTCATTATGATTTTAATAAGTAAGGAAACTAGATAGTCTTAGAGAATCAAACTATACAGACACAATTTCACTACTAATGAGTGCCTCGTAATTCGGTTTAACAATGTCTAAGATTTTCTTAGTCATATTTCACACTCCATTTTATTCTTTAACTTAACGTTGTAACTTAACCCTGTTACGACCGAGAGTATGGAGAGTTCGTGCTCCCTCTTGAAATGCTCCTACATGGCCACGCGTATACAGCCACTGGAAGAGAGGTCTTACTCACTGCCTTCTCGTGGTGGGGGTGTTGTTCATTAAATTGAGAGGATAAAAAGAGAACGTCCGAAAATTTAATCGGGTTAGTGGATATGGAGGATCCACCTAGGGGAGTTGAGAAACCCTGATTCTAAACCAATGGTGCACATTGGCTGTCGGCTCCTGAGAGTATAAATGGCGTATGAATCTATTGTTGATCACTGTCTACCATAGGACTACGTCTTCTGACGTTGTTCCATTGCCTTCTAGATTAGACCTGTAGGTCAAAGGTTCGAGGAGTGACCCCCTAAGAAAATCACTTGTTTCGGTTTGGGCACCCAGACAGTATCCGAGCCCTCACACAAATTGAATCATTTGTGTGGCGCATATATATTTGGTGCCTCCTTGTACCAATGTTTGTATGCCTAAATAAATAAACAATAAGTGTGAATATCGATTTTAGTAGAATCTATATAATAACAGAAAATACATTTGATATGATTGAAAATGGTTTTACATGTTGGCTTTTTTTTCTCTAAAACCTTGTACCATTTTACAATGCATCATATTCAACTAGTATACACTCTAAAGCTAAGATTTACTTTACCCTAATAATAATCTATAAGCCAAAACTGTGCTGATTTGGTACTCTAGACAAAAATTCCTACTATTCGAGATTAGTTCACTTACCAGAGGTATTTACGAGTAAAAAGTAAAATTTTGACAAGTTTTATATGTTAGGTAACACATGATACGATGAACTCTCCATATGATTTTGTAAGACGTTTATAAAAGTTACAGCATATAAGATTAATTTTAATATTAAAAAAAAGTTATATACACATAACTAACTTTAATATACAACCATCTCACAGCGAATTCTCCTCTAAATCGTAAATCTTGCCATATTGTAGAACGCTTTTGTGGATTAACCGGACTGATCATTTCAGCAACTCCAGTTAGATATCCAGATTCTCTAACTGAAAAAAATAGAATAATATGTCCAGGAGAAGAGTTTATGTTAGTATTAAATGTAGATGTTGAAGTTCTTTTTGATTTGATCGAGTTCTGACCATTATTTGCCGTCGGTATGGTTGAAGAAATAGTTGTTATTGGTATAATTGGATCGTTTGTATTGACTTTCGTTCTTGAAACGTTAGCTTTATCAAAGTTTATATTGTTATTGGGTGTATTTGTATTAGTGGTGATAGTACACGTGGTAGAACAAACAGACAAGATGGGTGCGGTTGTAACAACAGCAGGCGACTGGTAAAAAAAAATAAACACCGAACAAAATAACAAAAGACACTGTCAAAAGGAAAGTTCTGAAGGGAATAAAATTAGTTGGAAGGTAGTTGATATCGTTGACAGCATTTAGCTGAACAATCAGTGAAAACCCGGGGGATACTGAACAACTTTTTTACTCTATAATGAAATTCAATATGAGTGCATAGCCATGACCTAATCAGGAATCAATTACACTAGACTTTCAAGTCTCATAAGATGTGTGTAACGTTTAGACCATTGATAGATAGAATAAAATGGTTCAAATTTCTAACTTCAATCAATTTGCAACATTGTGTTGACATCATCTATTTCAACTGATAATACCTGTTTTGTGTTCAACATGTTGTTAGCCACGTTTTGACAATAGACATTTTTGAATTTCATCTTGTAAACTATAATAAACAACTATGAATAGAAATATCTGGCAATGTTTCGACGATCATTTTTCTGATAGTGTTTCTTTCAAATCAAATTCTTTCTTTTTCTATCCTTTTTTTTCATCTGTCTACGGTAAACTAAAAATGGAATACTATCTGAAGTAGCATCAATAATGTCTTGATATTATTATGATAACATTTTGAAAAACAATGATCCAGTAGGTTATAAATTAGAGAAGAGCACATATACACATATACACATATAGTCTTTGTGAAACATTGGTTTTCTTTAAAAGATTTGTATAGAATAGTGAGTTTCTATTTTTTAAAAAAGCGGAAAGTAATTCCTTTATAAAGTAAAAGATGAATTTTTGTGATACAATACAACACAATGCATGTGTGTGTAGATGGAAAATCCATAAGAATGAAATATAAAGAGGCACGAGTTGTTTTTTACATACAAATAAATAATAGACTTCAGTGGAATCCACGAGGTGGGTCTCATACTATACTAAGAAATTTGCGGCACAATGGCTATACTGAGGCAGTCCATTCAAGATGCATATACATCAACTAGGAATGATCAAAATTTGAATTTAAATATCAACAATCAGATAATCGAAATCCTTTATAACAACCATGTGAATATAACACCCATTGAATATGCTATTGGACATCTGAGTGACATGGGTCAATCGATAATGTATTGTTATTTGAAATGAAAGAGAGCAGGATTGAGTCACAGCATGAACACTGAGATTAGATTGCCTTTTTGACTGAAATGTGTTATATTATGCAGTCACAACCTGTAGCTTTTGTTGACTTCATCTGTAATGGTTTGGATTATTCCGTTGTTGATATTTTGAATGAATTTCGATCAGTCCAAGTTGGGACATAAACGTCTTGTACAGATTGCCTGGATTTAGTGATTACGTTACAAGTTAATAAGTGGATAAAGTGTTAGGAATCTGAAGCTAAAGGTGATATTTTTTAGTTTCAATGTGAACACCAACACTGAAATGCATGTGAAAGTGGCTGAGGAGTCACAAATGAGACGAAACGCGACCTGAATTCCACTGCTAGACATCATCCAACTCTGTTCAAATATAATAAGTTATGTGTACATCTTATTATTCCTCTTCAAAAGTCAGCCACAAATACTTCAGATGGTAGACAGCTGAATAATCATTATCATCATCATTAAGAATACATGAATTCACCTTATTCTTCGACGACTATTATAATTACTCTTTTTGAACAGTATAAAAAAGAAACTAGCAAACAACAAATGAATTAAATCGATATTATGATTTTCCTTTCCTTTTTCTTGAAGAAAAAATAAAATAAAGAAACATATTGCATGTAACATTACGCACGAAAGAATAAAGAACTCACATCATTTGGGCATTGAACAGGATTGTTAGTTGGGCAGGATTTATCATTATTATTATTAGTAGTAGTAGAAGTAATTCCCGTTACTTTTTCATTACTATCTGATTGTAGTTTACTGTTATGAACTAATTTCGATTCATCACTGATTATGCTAGTATTATCTTTATTATTATTATCATCATTACGACTATTGACGTTTTTAGCAGAGGTGGTGGTGGCGGTTGTTGTTGTTGTTATAGTCACGGTAGAACCATGTACTGATTGATACGCTTCATCCAAACATTGATTACCAGTACGAGTTGAGCACCAAACACCATATTTTATAGATTGGTGTACATTGTACACATAGTCTGATTTAATAATGAAATAACGAGCTCTATGCACTAGTGATGCATCGAAATTCACTGGATTAACACTGTATATAAAAAAATTTTAAAAAATAGGAGGCAATAAATAACCGATAAAGATGGTCAAAGTTTCTTACACAACTTATGCTAATAAGTACCATGATACGTCTTTAACTGGAACACCAATATTATTTACACGGCTGATTATTTAAAGATATACGAAAATGATAGAGTACTTGCAGGTGATTGAAACCAATGAAAAGTAGTACTCAGAACAATTTACGGCATGTCATAACAGGTAATTTCCTCAAGAATGTACAGGAGATACAATCCATAATTTAACACAAATCAGCATGAACAATATGTCATACTAAAATTAATCTTAACAAATACCACGCACAGATAACTTGGCTTATGACAACTAACGTTTAACTTTCATACAAGACAATATACTCAAAGTAGGATTCAAGTTTTTAATTCGATAGAAGCACAAAATCATTGGAACGGGGGTAATAAAATAAAGTGTTGAAGTTAGTTGACAAAAAACCTTGCTTGACTTAGCTTTAATGCTATTTGATATTCGTTAGGGTGTACCTGCAATAATGAGGGAACTGATGTTTCTTGGAGGATTCGAGCCCGTGTCACCTAACTTCACAGTCAGAGACATTAGTACTTACTGACCTATCGGGGTCACAACTGATCTTCTGTAGGACTGAAATGTATTTATAATTGATTGATCACCGAACTGTGAACAATGTCATATATACCAAGTCCATTTTATTGCTGATCAAATTCTATTGACCAAGTTGCAATATGTTCACTAGTCTAACCGACTCAACACCGGGTGCACTGTTTTGAAATGTGAGGTTGGAGTACTCAAACCGTGGATCAGTGGTTAAAGCATTCGAAGTTTAGCCACTAAGTCTCAGGCTCGGACCCTGCTCCGTCCACTAAGGTTTCAGTAACCGTATCACTACCCTTATACTTACAGTATGGTTTGCAGCTAAGTACCTGGTGAATGAGATAATAATGACAATAACAATAACAATATTATGATAGGGATGATGAGTAATAAGGTGCCAAGTATTTGTATTAAGTAAATCAGTAATACACAAATCTTATTGATACTAATCAATATCTATTACTGATGTAATGTACAAAATATGAAATAGTCTATGCCAACAAACGCACACAATACGTTTTTTTGGTTTATTGATATTCATTTGTTCACGAACGCACGGAAACGTACATAAGCATGCACAAGCCCATAAATACACACCCAGTATAAGTTTTATCAAGTTATCAGAGATTCTATTCATGCTAAGTTATGTATGTGTGATTGTGAGTTTGCGTGTATGATAGAGAGAGAAACGTGAAATACCAAAATGTAAAGCAAATGATTTTCTACAAATTATATCATTCTCCAACGCCATGTATACTGAAGCATTTCATACGTTAATGAGCTTTCAATAAATAATTTTCAAAACCTTTTGCAAACAAACCTATTTTATTTGAGACATTGTCAAAAAAATACACAACTAGCAAGGTCAAATTATAAACCTAACCGTTGACAATATGTAAACTCTTAAGTCTTGTAGAGATTCGGAAACTGAATGTTCAGATGTCATCGCTTTTCGATTTACAGACAAAACAACTTATAGAAGACTTCAACAGACTGTTTGCTATTCTCTGACTGCCCAACAACTGACTGACATTTTTCGAGATTGTTTGAAGGTCATTCTGATAACATATTTGGAATTGTCACTGCTTAAACCACTTAATTACATTGGTTATAGAGTAACGGAAAGAAGGTACAATAAAATATATTAAACATTACTGTACAGTTCCGTCTAATTCTCCAAGTGATTAAACTCAACAGACTACAGCTGCTTCTTATTAAAATGTCTGGAATTCACCCCAAGGAGGTTTACCACTTTAAACGATGATTAAAAGTAATTTTATGGATTAATAATAACTATTAATATTATTAGCGCAGACTAGTTACGTTTAGAAGTACAAGTATATCTTATCTTCATTCCAGTTAAATAAAGACATTTTTATGTATAAAATAATATTTAGCAAATTTTCCAAAAGTAATTATCAAATGACTGTTAATAAGTAATTTTCCGGGTACATATTTGGGTACTTGGCTCTGAATCCCACTTCAAGTGTAAGGACTAGTGATATTACCCATCATCAAACCTAAGTGGGTGGACCAGAGTTCAATGCCACAGGTTACTGGTTGAAATTTGAACGCCTAAACTACTGAATTACCGCTCTACAAAATAACTGAAAAGTATTCGTATGAAAAATTTACACTTGGAAAACAGTGATAATTTATTTTAGTGGTAAGAATATAACGATAATGTTCATGAAACACTTCATTGCATCCGACTAAATTATGAATTGCATTACCAACGTTTAACGATGACACAATGTCGATTGTTTAATAAGTCATTCAGTATACAGACTGAGATTATGATCTTAAGAAGAGATGAACGGTAGCTAGCAGTGAAATATAGGATGTGCGTTTCGTCCCGCTTTGGACTCGCCAGCTTGATGTACTTGTACCTCAGAGTTGTTCTTTCCAGGATTCGAACACAGTGACGTTTGCTTCAAACGCCATGACGTTATCCACATAACTATTGAGTTCAGATAGTGGACAATAGAATGACGTTTGAAGCAAAAGGTACTGGGTTCGAATCCTGGAGTGAACATCAACTCTGGGACACAGGTACATCAAGCCGACGAGTTCGAAATAGGACGAAACGCACTTCCTCCAGCTCAGTGCTAAACACCATGCATCTCTCTTCAAATTGCAACATCCAGTCAATCTTCGTAGGGCTCATATATACCAAGAGAAACCGATCAGTCAGAGTTCTAAACATCAATGGGAAAATTCGAGCAACCAATATATTTGAGATTATAATCTATTTGAAGAGAGATACACCAGTTTTAATGGATATAATCAATCAGTTTTAAATAATCATTATAATTTTACTACCTAGACTATCGGCAAATTCTATGCACTTGATATGAGATCAAACACATACATTTTGAAATTACGAAAACAATTTGCAGCTCAAGGGAACATTTTTGATGACATTTTGTTCTTTCACCTAAATCGTTGAACTGAGGAAATTTTTTTGTCAGTTTGGACATCTCTAGAGCCTACTTTAATCAGAAGTGATAAGAACAAATCAAGACAGAATTGTATACCAAGACAGTCATTTAAACGAACTGCTAAAGCAGATGTGGCATAACTGAACAGCTTATTACCAAAGTGATAATGAGAAAGCCCAGGAATTAAGTCATTTTTAGTTGGAAGAACACAAGACCACAGTATACGTACAAACAAATTAACCAACCGGTTCATGACATATAAAAAAGTAAGCAATAACAAATTCGTGCACTCATACTTGAGTTGCAAATAAACAGTAAACTGATTTCGAACTAATAATATACGATATGTTTGAGATTTTATAATGAAAATTGACATTAGGAACAAAATAAACGTTATTATATACACACGACCCGCATTCTACTTATAATTACTAATACAGAATAGATAACTCTGATATATCGTCCATCGATTTTACAGAAATATCTCGAAACCTGGTAAATTTCAGATTTTCAGTAACAAATGCAACTCATTTACAAAGTAAACGTAACTAAACACGCTTTTGACTCAAACTTTATTCTTGTGTCCGAAATCTAGAAACACTAACCGCCTCCGTCAACACATTTAAAAGAAGTACAGTTCAGACTTGGGGCCTGTTGAGTGCTTGAAACACTTGAATCAGCAAAACGCAAATAAATAGTGTTTTATCCCGACGAGTAAAATGGATGGAAATTGTTGAGATCTATTTATGGATTAATACTAGCTAAACTATATATATTTATATTCCTCTTATTATAAACTCTTAAATCACCTATTAGTCACGGTTATATGATTTACTATTCTCAGTCTATTAGTCACAATTTCTCATAATCACAGCCACTTCTGGCTTGACCTTGCACAAATGTTATTTTGCTTATATATAAACCAAGCATGTTTGATTTATAGGATTTGCAATGCGGAGGCTGAGATTGGCGTTCTGGTCTTAATAAGCATGGTTAGGTGGAAAAAAGACCAATCGGAAGTCTGGGTTGCTCGTACGTGTGTAAGCGTCATTAATTTGGTCGTATAAGTCAGCGTATCTAAATTGGCAGTTGTATTTCGCGATTATCGTATAACTAAGGACGTAACAAATAGTAAAAACAACTGATTGATTACTGAGCACTGACTAATGCCAGGTATGTTCAGTCGAATTTAATGTTATCATTAGTCTAAGAGAATAGACATTGTGTACACTGTGTTCTGTTGACAGATGTTTGAAGGTAGTGGGTAGGTAACATCTCAGAGTGCAAAGTTGCACCAATCCCCCCAAGATTACAAGTAAACCCTGCTGAAGTGTCAAACTGCACGAAACCAAGGTCCAGGATTTTTACTAACTATCTGCAACTAGCTAACATTTAAACATTAGGAACAGCAAAATATGGTATTTTTTAATAGATTCAATCTACCATATAAAAAGTGATACCTAATAACGATTTTTCAATTGTCAAATAACATTTTATATCACTGTGCACATTAAGTGACAAATTCCAAAGGACAGAAAAAAGTCTGGTGGTTTGGATATATTGTACAAGGTCTACAATAACCATTATAAATACACATATGTTAGTTATTAATTTTCTAAAAAAAACATTCACATCTGTTATGTTATTACGAATTCCGTTAGCATGCTCATACAAACAAAGATTAACGGTGTTAGACTACTCGATGCACAAATCTCCGTTTTCAAAAACAAAGAGTTACTTTAGCGGTTATGAAATCGGTTCAAACCTATTTCCTACTATTTCAAATTCAACACGATGGCAGACGTTGTCACTAGCTCGATTTGGCTCAATGTTAAATACGTGAAACTATATAAGGGTCAGAATGGCACTATTTCAGGAAGAGAATTATCCAATCCAATAACAACATGGTCAATACATTTGTTGCTAATCCTTTACATTTCTTTACTACAATTTGTTTCAATTAATGAATAACTTCACACAAGTATTACAATCCACTCAATATCAACAATTGAAAAACTACACCAGATACATTTTCTGACGTAAAATCACACCATAATAGCGTTATGTGGAGACAGAGTTAAGAATATATCTGAAAAATTGATTATTCACTAAAAGTACAACTTGATCATTCAGCTGGCAAACAATGGGTCCTAATATTTACCCTAAGGTACACATCACATGATCTATCGATTGGTTCCGTAAACAGTGTAAAGAATTTAGTTATTCTAAGATATGAAATATTATGATCTCAGATCCAATATTTGAAAAATGTGATGAATCATCTAGAAACAAAATTAATATTAGGCTTGGAATTATCGATAACGTTGTGTAGAAAACATAAGAGAACTATGAATTGATACTCATATTAACGGTAAATGTAAATTAAACACATGATTATTTAGCATCAGAAGGGGTTTTGTGGAGATCGTAATAATTTCAGTTGTTGAGATCATGAGTCAATTGAAGCTAGACCACCATGGAAAACCTGAATTTTGGATGCGCACTGCTGAGGAGTCCCACAATAGGATTAAATGGCCGTCCAGTGCTTCCATATGATAATGGAATTTATGATTAACTTTTTTCTAATAACATTTTGTTGGTGATTAAAAGGGTGAACGATAAAATTATCTCAGAACAGTATCATAGTCAAGATGTATTTTACGCTACAACATTATGCTCCATGGACAATATATACAGAATATTTGTTTTCCATAGATCAAATCACGGACTGATCTTTATTATATTCTTATGACCCGTCAATACCACACGATCAGATCGCCACTTAGAACATCGACTTATATGACCTTAGCACTGCGCCAAACCACTGACGCGTTCACCAGTATAAACAGTTTAGAGTCAACTCTGAGTTCTTATTCGTCCTTTGAGATAGTAGCTTCTTGCCTAACCCAGCCGGTTCAGTTCAGAACGTCAAATTCAGCCTCCACTATGTGAATCATGTATTTCACACACACGTAGTTTATATACAAGCAGATCAGACCCCATTACACCATAAAATAAAAAACAACAATTATAAAAGACCAAGCCAAAAGTGGCTGGGAGTGTGAGCTACTGTAACTAATAGATTGGAGATAAGAATCATAAATTGTACAATGGGTCAAATGAAAGCTTATAATAAGAGTAATGTAAATATATATAATTTAGTTACTTAATATTTATACAGTAAGAATGCATAAATAATAACAGTGCATATATAGTCCTCAGAAATTACCCATAATTTGATCACCTTCGATACAACAATCTTAAATGAACAACCGTTGGAGACCAGGAAGCACTAGACAGCTGTTCCGCCCTAGTATGAAACTCCTCGGCATTGCTCAGTCATGACACCAACGAGGATCGGAACTAGAAATTTCGGTCCTGCGAAAAGCACTTAACCAATAGTGTAGATATCTAACTTTAATAAATCTTTCGTTGGCTAAGGTGGATGATTGTCTCATATCAAACATGACTGAACTCCGGTAGTCACGGTTTTTTACTAGAACTTCAAATATAATATCTCGAAGTAGGCCACAGACCGCCAGATCAAAGGTTATGGGTTTGATCACTCATGGAGATGTGGATATGCAGAGTTGAGGAGTTACATACTGAAACGGAACAACTGTTCAGTGCTTCCTGGTCTCCAGTGATTGTTTAGCCATACTGTAAACCATGAAAATGTTTTTGTTCAAAGTACAAATAAATACAGTAGCTTTGCTTCATATTTCTATTTGAAATTTCACATCTATCAATATTGTTTGAACGAACAAATAAATGTAATAGCAATATTTCAACAGTTTAGGGTTGGAATTCTGGTGAATACATAACGTTCTTGACTGATAAACTTGATCATACTTACAAAATGTGCAAATGTTCCAGAAAAAAATGTTTGCAGGCTTTCCCTTTAAAATACAGTTAGGAATCAGTTCAGAAAATACTTAATAATAACTTCGAAACACCTAGTGATTTTTCTCTTTCGGATTTTGATTCTTATTCTTATTAACGGATCAAAATAACTTTGTTAAAGAATGTATTTTTCTGTAAGACCGATCAGGATAAATCATCTGCTTATAGTAATTTATGATCGGTTGAAAAGAAAATTACGAATTTTTTGTAAATAATAATTCTCCACATTTACGGGTCAAATCCTATAGACAATAAAGATTATGTAAATTGGAAAATCCCAGAAAACTGCTTGAAAATGAAATGATATTATTGGTGAACACACATTGAACCGCATCGTCTTAAATCACAATTCAGCCTCAAGTAGACAAACATGCTGTTTACTAATGTTTACATACATTCCATTAGGAAGTAGCCAACAGGGTCAAAGCCTGTCAGGAGTGAAGCAGTTATCACCATCGACAATATAGTAAACTGTGACTGGAGTTAGACAAGTAAACCACTGAATGCTAACTAAGTAGTCTAAAGGTAAAACGATCAGTAGATACTTTCAAAATCTTCACCTCAGTCTCTGTTCATAATGCTTGTGAGTCTCATGCTAGGATGAAATATTTGTTTAGTGTAATGATTGTTTAGTCAATATGAGTTTGTAAGGCAAAATGCCAACCATATTACTATTATCAGTGGAATCTATCTAAAATAATGTGCGATTTTTACATATTGAAATAATCAAACTAGTTCCGACTAATAAACACATTAAAATAAAATTGGACTCATTTCATGTGAATGTGCATAGGTCGTTGCTGTGGTAACTAACTCTATACCCTTGCTAAAAATTTTGACGGGGGATAATCGATATATATATATATATATATATATATAAACCAAGGTCTACAAAATGTATAAATATGCATACAAAAGCAAGTGTTTAAACACACACTCACAACAACAAATCATCGCCACACACACACACAAATACTTATTATTGTGAACCAGCGGAAAGGTATGATGCAGTATGGAAAATCGATTATATATATATATATAATCATTTGACTTGCACAAGAAATCATACACACATCAATAAAGTCTGGTTGCATAATTGCAAACTTTGAAACAAGCAACTACAATTCTCCAAGACTATAACTAACAATCCAAAGAGCTAAATTATAACGAATACTTATATATATATATATATATATATATATATATATATAATGATTTTATTGTGGTTGTAACATTCCAAAATCGAAAACTCCATATTAATCAGTAGTAATCAATAAGTATGTGGTCCAATCCAAATGAAAATGCTCAGGTTAGAGTTAATTTGATCGGATCACATGAACACTTTTTATTTTTACCAAATCTGTGGTACTAGACATGTACTATTTCTAGAGCTAACCTTTCCAAGCCTGCTCCTTATGTTATTGGAAGACAACATCCCTATAGATGATTATTGTCTGAAAGAAACAACTTACTGATGTCACATGCAAGTACAGTCAACATAATGACAACGTACACGGACTGTACTATGAACATATTTATTGCACATTTTACTTTAGTAACATTAAACTACTTCTGTTAAAGCGTGAGAAAATTTGAAGCGATTATTTATTATCCAAGTTTTTCAGTCAGATAATTACGATTAATAAATGAGTAGAATTATTTTACATATATATACGTGATTTGTCCATCTAACAGCATGTTTCCAACCTCAACTGGTCGATAAGGGGAAGAAAAAACAAATTTCGAACAAGAATAAAGCGAGAATGTGTGTATAACAATGTCGAGATCTAAACAAACACACTGATAATATGATTTTGCCTTATAAAAGAAACAGGATGAATGAAACATTGATTTTTCTGTTTATTATTATCACTATCAGTCAGTTTGTTTACACAATACCAAATACCAAACGATTATACATGCGTATTGTTTATTTTCAGATGGCGCTGGAAACTTCAAGATTCACGAAAAAAACATTTGGTTAAAGGGTGTTGTGGAAGTTGACGTAATCTGTAAGGCCCCCAAATGCCCTGGTACGGTCGCGAGTGGAGAGAGTCCACTATACCTTTCGAAATGCTTCCACATGGCTACGCGTACATAGCCTCTGCTAGGGAAGTCCTACTCATCGCCTTCTCGCACTATGGGTGTTGTTTACGAAATCGAGAGGACGAAAAGCGAACGCCCGGCGCTTTAACCGGGTTGGTGGACATGGAGAGTCCACCCAGGGGAGTTGGAAAACCCTCATTCCAAACCAATGGTGCGCAAGGGCTCCAGGATCGTGAAGGAACAAATGGCGTACGAACCGATCGTTGGTCACCGGCTACCATGGGACTGCATCTCCTTACGATGCTCCACCGCCTTGTGGATCAGACCTTCAGGTCGAAGGCCTCGGGTGTGGCCCCCTTAGAAATCCACCTGCTTCGGTTTGGGCAACCGGGCAGTATCACAGTCCTCACACATATCGAATGAGATTTGTGTGGCGCATATGTATTTCGTGCCTCCTTGTACCAATATCTATATGTTAAAATAATAGATAAATAAAGAATAAATTTTGAGATGATATTTAAGTTAACGACTGATTTCTATACACTTTAGTGTACTATTCAACAGCACACGAATTAAATGTTGGACATGTTACATATGTACAGTAAACAAGAAAACATCATAATCATAAGTGAAAACAGTTATGAAATTGGATTTCATTAGTGATTGAGGATTATAATTGTTGAAATAAAAAAACCCAATGCCAATCGATAGATAATATGTACCAATACAAAGTGGCCAAGTGACGGATGTTCGCGAAAACGAATCATTGACATAAGCACCTGACTAAACTAGTATGCCACAAGCCAAGGTAGCTAGCTGTTCAGTCGAACTCATGTTTACCTCCAACTAAACAACATGTTTATATTACAAAATATTAAACATCAAGATTAACATGATTATATGTCATTAGCGATTGGAGAAAATTTACTTTGTAAGTCAGTCAATTTATAACTTGTCCATTATATTTCAAAAACAAGCCATCCTGATATTACAAAACAAGCAAAAATCACACATTAGTCTACAGTTGACGATTAATTTATGTTATAAGAAGTCTACCTTGTTCTCTAACAGAAAATGGGACATGATATAATCAAAAATCTACTATATATTGGTCAAACTAAGCGAATAGATTAAATGCAACACAGTGGCCTAATACAAATATATGTATTTGTGGCTTTGATCTATTGAAATAAGGGGAATGTGTTTCAAAATTTCAGTCAAACGGTTGAAATTTCACCGATAAAACTATATCATGGCAGTATCAACGAAATAATTTATAGCAGTGGTATTAATATATTCAAATTATTTAGATGAATGAACTATATAATTTTACACTGTTGGTTACGAAAGTTTTGCGAGACTGGACTAGGTAGTCTGTGTCTGCCCACATTGTTCAGTCTACATGCCAATAACTTCATAGATTGGTGGAACATCTCAGTTTGTCCATTCTTAGATTTCCTTCAACCTAGTCATACATCAGCCAACACCATCCGTCAAGGTAAACGGTGGATGGGCATATGTAAAACATTTTTCCAACCAACTCAGTTAATGAAGATTCACTATTACTTAATGTTATGCTCATCAGTCCAATGTCCTACATTGAGAGTTAATAATAGTTCTGTATTTTTCCGAAAAACCCCAGATTTTTAATAAATCTTTCTTGATTTTCTAAACAGTTGTCTATTGTTACCTATAGCCGATACCTTTTCTATTTCTCGTGCTTTCGCTACGCACCACTGCTCACGATCATTGCATAGGCTCTTTGCCAGCCCTTGTTCTTGACTAAATATTAAGTCAAGTGTAATTACTAACTCTTTTTTCTTCTAAGATATTTTTATCATAGTATTTCTTATATTAAGATTTGGATTGTAGCTGTATCTCATAGTGTGGGCGTTCTCTTTCGCTGTGATGATATGAAATACGATCACTAGGACCGACATATATAAATATATATCATGGCAGGTCATACGCTGACTGATACAGCTTTAGCTTATTTTCCTAACATTACCTAAATTATGTAGTTATTGATTGGAGAAATCTGAACGAACAATACACTCGGTGAAAGATAATCAATGTTTATACTGAAGAGTTGGAAAAAAGTATCAGAAATGAGACAATAGTTACCTCAATTAGTACATAACGATTCTATGTATGTATGTCTATGTACTTGAACCTGGGTGTGATGACTGATGATCATACCTACGTTCGCTAAACCGAAGTAAATGCAGTTAGGTTCGGACATGATACCCAGTGGCTGGAATTTGACGGATTTAAACGCAAAGCACAGTAAGCTCTATTTTATTATAATTATATTACTTATCTATATGATGGTGTGAGGATAACCATCCATTTTCCAATGTTCTATAAAGGTTTAATATCTAGCACTTTTGAACATTTTTCCGCATTCATTTAGTCGGTCAGTGAAGCACAGAAGAGCATAATTTTAACTGAGGATTTCATTTCAGTCATCTTAAGTTATCTTCATATGTTTTCTATGAACATGACACTGTAGCTCATTCCAACTTGCTAGGTGAAAAAACAGTAAATCAAGGAGGAGCTACATCTTGAAGTGAAATCCTGACTGGAAATTATTCCCTTGTATCCAACATTTAGTTACTAAATGAACGGAAAAATGACACATACTGGGCATTCAAAGGTGAATCTGCTACAAATTCACGGTCACCTATAGGATCTTGTATTATACATATAATTAAAGAACATAAGGAACTCAGAACAACCGTCAACCAATATAAAAGTTTGAATCTTCAATACGAACGTCGAGACAGTTCTACTGTATGGAGCCAAAACTTCGAGAACTACCTCAACATCATGAGGAAGATACAATTATTTATAAACAACTGTCTACACAAGATACTGAATGTCCGTTGGCCGGATACCAATCAGCAACAGCCTACTGTGGGAGAAAACAAACCAACTTCCATCTGAAGAGGAAATTAAGGAAAAACGATGGGAGTGGTAGATAGGGCATACACTGTGGAAATCATCAGACTGCATCACGAGAAAAGCCTTAATATGGAATCCTGAAGGGAAAATTAAGGGAGAAAGATCAAGGAATACAATGCATCGGAAATTGGAAGCAGACATCAAAAGAATGAATAGTAACTGGAAATGATTGTCCAGAACAGAGTTCGATGAAGAATCCTGGTGGGCAGCCCATGCTGCTACATGAGGGGTAATAGGTGTAAGTAAGGAAGTAATGTATATATAGTAAATCAAACATAACTACTTACTTCAAGTTTAAACGTGCCAACTCGGATTGTGAAAACGCTTTACACATAGATCGAGTAGTGTTTGTATTACACGAAATGGGATTGACAGATAATAGCTTTTGACGATTACATAATAAACTATTTCGATCTGGACTATAACGATAAGGACTATGGACAATGTTTGGAGTAGCGATAGCGGTAGTATTTGCTCGTGAATTGGCTAATATTGTTAAAATTAAACGCATATTATTACTGTTATTGCTGCTATTATTATTACTACTGTTAATATTACTATTAGTATTATTATGAGTGATAACAGATGCAGTAGTATGATTGTTATTATAACTACTATTTATCATATTGACAACGTTATTCGTGTTATAAAACGGTAGAGGATAAGAACAATATTGAATATTTTGTAAATTTGTTAACGAATCATTTGATTTCGGATTAGTGTAATACGATAATGTGTGATATTCCTTTTGGTTTGATGATGATGACGATGATGATGATAATAATTTACTGACTGGTGTTGATGATAAAGATGCTGCATTGAGCATTATCGACGGAGATGATGATAGCGATGGCATAGATGAAGTAGTGTTGTTATTATTACTATTAGCTAAAAGTGTTTGTTGTGACTGTTGACTAACAACAACCGTCCTATCTCTTGACTGATTATAATTTGTTATTAAATCTGTTGAATGATGATGGCGATGATGATTATTACCAGTATTGATAACACCAGTGAAATCATTATTTATCGTATTTACATATTGTTGATGTAGAACTGCATATTCATCTGTGTTGAACGACTGTGGGTTGGGTGAAAATGAAGAAATTGGTAAAGATAATCTGTTATTATTGAATGGTGTTGTTAAATAACCACCTTGACCAGTTGCCGTTGATACCCATAGATTATTCGAATTCCAATATCCAGGATACCATGCACTGTTAGTTGGATCGTAGACACCATCCATAGGAAGTGTTGTATACCCATTCAATTGATTATTTAATGGTGTACTGTTACTACTTGCATAAGATGAAGCATTGGAATAATCGAACTGGTTGATTAGAGATGGATCATTTGTTTTAGACGATACATTACTATTATTCATGGTAGTAGTAGTAGGAGAAGTAGCAATAGCGACAGACCGAGGCATAGGCATAATTAAACTAGGCGGATGAACAATTGTATTAGGATTTTCCGATAAGGATACCTTCGAAATTAAATTAAATTGTTAAAAATAACAAAATTTTCATGTAAATTTTAAAAATATTTCAAAGTATTTGAAGTTATTAAAAATTGGATAAACGTAAATGAACAGTCATTGCGAAGTCAATTTAATGAATATTGTGTTAATATATTCACTCAATTCGACTGGATTATTTAAAGTTTAATTTAAATCATTATTTGATAACATTGTACAGAATTGTACATCATGACGTGATTTTTGTCCATTTTTAGGGAGATAGTAAATTAATAGACAACTCGTAGAAGATATTCGTAAGTTACTAGTATCTGTTTATAAGTAATTTCGAAGAATAGCTCGAGTATGTTGAGATCACTGGAGCGACGCTGAGGTTAAAGATAGAATACTAAGGTGAAAATGGAAAATTGATTGAAAATACAGTGAATGTCCATTGAATAAGACGGTTAAGAAATGTTCATTGAACTACCATCCACCTCAAATATTGTCTACTGATATTACTTCTAATATTGTCACTATTTCTACTACTCTGGAGTTTGTCTTGATAGTTTCATCAAGCTGTATTAATGTGGTGTAACAACTTGAACCGATGTACATATGTGGCAGGTTCTAGGCAAGAATGACTGGCTTAGTAAACGACCACAGTAAAACAGGGGGTAGATTAAGTGTTTAAATCTAGTTCAATTGACAGAAGTTTTAAAGCCCAAAACCATTATACCATTGGTTTAAGCTGATTATAACCATATCCAATTGACCATTCTGCTTGTGTTATATAATAAAACATATTTAGTTAGATAAAGATCGCAAGTCGTACAAATAAGCATTTATCCAACTCTATTGTTTTAAGAAACAAATCCAACGATCATTTCAATCTCGATATGAAGTAGTTATAATTTGATGAATTAAGTACTAAACTTTTAATCACCCAGACTCAGATTCTAGCTATTCTCCATCTGATTCAGTTAAAGGAACCTGAAACACTGTCGCTAACGCCCAAATAAAACGTGTAGCCTAAAAATGAGTACCTGAATCTGCTCAGATTGTTGGGCATCAGTAGTTTAATAACGATGGTCAAAAGTAAACGGGTCTTGGCTGGAATTTCGAAATTTATTTCTATCCTTGATTAGTCATAAGTTATGTGGTAGACAACTCAGTAATGCTACCTTGCTTAGATATCATGGTACATACATTAAATCTCAAATTTCACAATATATTCGGTCTGTTGTCTAGTAGTTTAGTCTTTCGAAATTGTGTCGGCTCACCTATGAATCATGGTAATTTATATGCGTTGCTTACAGCTAAGCGTGATTTTAGTGTAGAATTATCGACGTGTAGTATTTTGGTTTAGCCAAATCCTCAAAGAATAGCATATGTTTACTCTATTACATCCTGCCTGCTTGATCATCTGGGCTACCTGTTCCTGCCATCTAGATATTTCAACAAGTTATCTATTTTTGTTTGTTTTAATATATCATTATGTTTATTAATCGCATAACCTATTCTGCTGCGTTTCTGAAAAGTGTACAACCTTTCGTTGTCAAAGTTACAAAAAACTCAATAAGAGACGATGTGGTTGCTGGCAATATACAACGGAAAGAATGCACATTATTCAGATGTTCATTTAGTGAACTGCTAACATCTAACTGGCGATCACTCAATATTTTTCGCCAGGACCGACGAAGAAGAAAGAAACGGAAACTTGTTGAAATACTTTACGCTGAGAATTCTATGTTGTACCAAAAAATATAATATTGAATAAAGCTGATAATAATAATTAAAAAAAAAATAAATATGAATTCTAGTCATCTTAGTAAGAGATTTACCTAATACATATTAAAGCCAGAATAACACTGATTGGTCTACTTTCAACCAATCAGTGCTAGTGGGAAGATCGGGTTGGTAGAAGATTTGTTATTGAAGGATGCTATCGGAATACATCCACAACACTTTTGTTTCACACAAGCATCCTATTTTGGTATTACTAAAAACAGTATTCGAACCTGAAACTTCAGTACCGATTCAGTACAAATGTTCCCACTTCATGAGTATACTGACTAATATCACGAGCTAAACAGCGACCTTAATGTGAGCTGACTTTTTTATCGTTATTTTCTCTGTAGCCCCATCTTCTGATTACGATACATGAAAGTATGTATGATTTCCTGTTCGGATGTGGATTGATGAACACACTAGATATTTCACCACTATATCAATGAAGCGTTTCTGTTCTAGTTCTGACGTGAAGTCGCTATTTTGATGGAGAATATTCAATTAGGGTAGTATCATTGAGTTGTTTAGTAGCTAAAAATGTGTTTAATCAAGGCTATGAATAAAGGCAACAAAGTAACCAGTGTTTCTTTATGCCCATCATACCATTAATCAATCAAGTTGAATTGAGGTAAAACCACAAACGCAACGCATAAGACTTCACATTGAAATCAAGAATTTAAATATGAATTTCCACTTTATTTTAAAATACTATAACGAACGTGATTATACCATCTCTTTCTGAATGTATCGAAAAGTTGTTATTTTTAATTATTAAACAACTAATGTACCTAACACTAAAAAAGGATCACAGTGTTTCAAATTCAGCTGAGTCAACCTGTTAAACCCGAACACACTGAAATATACGTTTGCGAATATGATGTTATTCAATACACTTACTGAAGCAAAAGTATTTGGGTTTGTAGAATAATTTGCCTCAGCTTGATGTGCTTGATTTGGCAAAGACCCATGCATAGGATCTGGTCCCGATTGTACCATCATACATGTATTTGGAGACGAATGGTCCAGATTCAACTTAGACATAGCTAATTGAGTTTGATAATATTGTTTCTGAAATTCAGGATCCTGGTTGTACCAAAAATAATATGGTATTTGAGAAGCTGATGGACAACACAGTGCTGAAGTTGAGTAATTATTCAACATAGTTGGAGACAATACTAAAGGTGGTTGTAGAGCCGTTCCATTGTTTGGAAAATTATAAGATTGAGCGAAAAGACTGTAAGAAAGACATTGTGGACATTGAGGCAAGCAACAAGATATACGATGTAAATAAGACTGTAAATGACTGGTCTGTGTGCATAAGTCTGGACTGTTTAAATTATATTCTGGGCTTGTATAAATTGAGGGGATACAATTCATAGTATCAGAATTAGGAAGCGTCCGTGGATTAGACTCTGGCTGACGTAGGAAACTATACGGATCTGAATAACGGTACTGTGAATGTTGCTGTTGAAGCTGGCTTGTTACAGGATTCATGTCTGAACAAGATGGAACTGACTGAGATATTGGTGGATGATTAGTTCTTTCGAATGAACTTTTATAATTATTGGTGGAATGTGTAGATGCTAGAAAATAACAAAGATTGAAACAGCATTAACAAATATACAAGAAAGGACATTTATGAACATCGACTTAATATTCATTTATATTGGTTGTTTTTGAATCTTTCCACTAATAATTAAGACTGCAATCGGTCACTCATCCTATTATGCAAGTAAATAGCTAAGTGGATAGCGCGATAGCGTTTCAGGTGGACGGCGCTTTGTTCGAGTCCGGAAGCGAATATCAACTGTGGGATGCAAGCACATCCAGATGACCAGTCTCTAATGGGGCAAAACATATATCCTGGATTTTCCTGCTACCTACTGTCCATTTTTTTATAACTGACTTAATATACATGATTCTACCAGCCCAATAGGAACAGATATTTCACCGTGGAAAGATAAGAGTTAGTTCGTAATTGTGAACATTATTACTTTTTTTTATTTTGGAGGATCATGTTATAGAACTTCACAAGACGATTATATAACTTGCAAATATTCGAAGTAAACTTGTCGAACCAAAACAAATATCGAACCAAAGGCATTTCGACCACCACTACCTTGATGTACATGTGTTTGGTAAAAGCTATCAATTAGAATTGTTAAAGATAACAATAAGATCCCCTATAAAAAATCATAAGGCCAATAGGATTGTATTTACTGCTGAGTAGGACTCTGTAAAATAAAACGTCGATTACACAGGTTTCGAATTAGTTTGTCATTGTAGTATCAACTATTCAATAAACTCGCCGGCAGTTAACATGGTCTTGTTCATACCAAAGCCACTAGTTCGACGAATACAGTGTCATTACTAAACTAATAACCCACCAATAAACTTTTAAAAAGTTATGAAGCTACCGTTGCTACATCGTGAAAAGAACTCACAGGTTTTTTTGTTCCCATAAGAATCAGATGAATTTTGAGACTGTTTGTTGTGTGAGACTTCACAACCAGAAGAAGCGTGCATTTCTGTCGCATAAGAAGCCATAACAGTATGCCAATTTACATTTGATTACAGAAATATTTGATGGCTTTACAATTCAATCAAAACATAGAGCAAAAAGAAATAAAATGGCAACAAAGCTGCAAAATGCATGCAATTAAAAGAATAAAGAAATTATCACAAAAATCTGGACATGTGTATGATAAAGATGGCCAAGTATTTTTGGAGTATTTTATTTATTGTAATTACCTGAGTGCGTTACAAGTATCGCGTAAAAAAATAAAGCAACTAGAAAGAAACATCTTGTAAAGTTGTTAACTATGACGTTTTATGCATGGAGAATCGAAGAAATCTTAACTAGGTTGTTAGGGTACACTATGTGACAGGAAAACGCAATCAAGAGTACAAAAGCTGACTCATTTGGATTGTGATTTAAAAAATAATTATATGGATATAGTTATTGATGAAAAATTCATTGAAATGTAGCCATTAATTTTATCTACTGAAACTCAGAAACCAAGGCCAGTCTGGTATTTTGATTTAAACATTATGAGTTGGTAGTACTACGCAGTTATTAAGGTAGAGTAAAATTCAAGACCGCAAACTAACGATTTAACATG
The DNA here is from genome assembly GCF_000699445.3 of Schistosoma haematobium. Taxonomy (NCBI): domain Eukaryota; kingdom Metazoa; phylum Platyhelminthes; class Trematoda; order Strigeidida; family Schistosomatidae; genus Schistosoma; species Schistosoma haematobium. The sequence continues at coordinate 7,626,080 of NC_067202.1, read as the reverse complement.
GTGAAATTTAACTGCTGACCTATGACAGCACGCAACAATGTTCTTGCCACAATTTAAACTACGTTTATACGTTTTTGTACAAGATTTAGAAGCCTTAAAATAATCTGTAAAATGTAGAAACACATAAACTCAATGTAAAAGAATATGGTGGAATTGCTAGCCGACTAGTTTTGTATTTTATACTCACAGCTTCCCAGTCTACCTTATTTATGTGTATTACAACCTACAATTAGGTTATTCTAGCCACTATGTTGTCTGAACACTTTAACCTCAGCCTAACAAACTATGATTAAAAAAGACAGAAACTTATACAAAGTGAGAAGTTATGTTATGATTACGAGTAATGTAAAGAGGTGGGAATCGTCAGCTCAGGCATCAGTGATAACCCTGAAACACAAACACCTATTAATCTCTTTTAAACTAAACAATATGTGAACAAAAACTGGTCGGTAATGTACTGTATCGACTTTTGAGAGTTCGTCGTACCTGTAAATATGGGCTGATGTGTATTTGTACCAAACTATACGTTGCGACTGAATGTTGTAAATACTGTATCGAATAATTATAAGCTTTTATCTAACCGATAGCGTATATGCCCTTTGTCGACTTATATTCGTTTTACTAACCACGCTCATACTTTACAGCCAGTTACTTCGAAGTAAATTAAGAAGTACAAGGATAATTCTGCATAGACCGAGAGAGCTTCCAAACAAAGCTACGGTTGGCTCTATGTTCTATTGCATATAATTTACTCAAAACTCTCGCTATCAACAGTCATATACTGCCGTCCTATAAGAGATCCAAAGTATATTTGAAGTGATGACTTTCTCACTAATACCATCTAGGAAGTCACTGTGAGAAGTGAACTATGAATAAATAAAGACACGTGGTGAGCGGAATTACCCGAAAGAACATTAAGAATGTTGAAAATAAATATGACACTAACAAAGGAATAATATATAAGTATATTAAGCGTTGCGTAAAACTATAAATAATATTTCGAGCAAACATAACGCAGCTAATGTCATCTTGGTACTATAGTAGTAACATAGAAATAAAGAATTAATTGACCATCAAATACATCAATAACTTCAGCGTCTCAAAAGGAAACTATACGAACATTCTCAATAACAAATATGCCAGCAACGTCGCTCTTCAAACACCCCACATACTTTAGTTTCGTGCTTTTGACCTTGAGAAACTTAACACTCAAGTGGCTAAACGAAAAGATTTGCCTTTCAATTTATTTAATCATTACACACATGTGTTTTGCAGTAATCTTGTGAGCGGTGATCGATGTGTCATGCAATGAGAGCTCAAAACTGGAACGGGAGGACAACGGTAAAATTTTATTTAAGCAACGATTTTACAGTCAATAATTAGTCATAATAAAAAATATGAATGAAGACAAAAACTGTTTACGAACTGAAACCAATTGACTCAAAGCACGAAACATTTTGTGTAACTGTGCTCTCTTACGTGTTAAGAATAAGGTTAGCTCACAATGATCTATTAGTAGCTTCCAAAGTAAGTTGAACGAAGGGTGAAAAAGTTTGTCAGGATATACAACTTTCTTTCATGAACTATAAGCTTACTTACCAATAACGCAAATAAAACGACTTGAGATGCTATCTTCCTTGAGAATACGTGACTATCACTAAGCATCAGAACACCCTATAAAATATCCCAGTTTCCACAGTGACGCGTTTACAAAGTATTTCTTTGTGTCCGTTTGTACTGTGGCGCCAGATGTGAATATAAAATAAGCTAACGAAATACTAATGTCTCTAATGAGTTTAGAACTGACAAGAAACAGTCAAGAACACAAAATCAGAGTACTGTAGAGCCAGTGAAATGTCACTAGGCCCTAGCTAAATCACCCGGAAGTCGAGTAATTGAATATTGAACAGTTCACTGATCCTCGCCAAGTTCAAGGACAACCAACGCGTATCAATAAATCGCACGCCATGAACTGGCTCTTATAGTAGTAATCTCAATCTCTTCATTGTATCTACTTTCAATAATATATTTCTGTCATAACGTGGTTTGTGTTATACGATCCATAGCACCTTGATACGACGAAACAGTAATCCACGTGAGATGCTGGCAGCGAGGTGTGACTTCGAAGTCAGCTTTTCTTCAAACTCGAATGGGCCTCCATCATCCGACACAGATCATCTACGTTGTTGACATACAGTACGCTATATGAAGTTGTATTAAATTATTATGATTGGTTTAAACACAGCACAAAATATTTAATTGTGTAGTTAGAATATTATTTATTCACCGCCATCACCTCGGCTTTAAAAGAAAATAGAGATATGGTCATTCATTCTAATTTGTGAACCTATTTGTTTGTGATTTTTAACATCATTCTAACACTCAACAATGTTTAACCATCACTAGTTTTGATTTTGTCATTTTCTTCGAAATATGAGTGACCGGTCTGACCGTCTATGTGCTTTGAGAGAGCATCCGAATTTACATGGTTTACAGGTTCTTATATTGGTCATACGTCTTATTTTCAAGACACTGAAAGTATTACATCACATCAGGTTGACAACTGTGTGGGAGAAATTATAACATCATGTGCTATGTTAAACCCACTTAGTGTAGATCACTAGCGTAGATGACCAATATGGAATGATCGGAAGCCTTTTCGAGTTAGACGGCAATGGTGTGAATAACCTGCTGACGTCGAAGTCACACTTAGTGGTCGGCACCTTACGTGGACTACCCGATTGACTTATCAAGAGAGTACAGATGCTTTGAAGATTGGACAACACAAATGCTGTTATCACAGAAATATATTCGTCAAAAATGGTGCAAGCAAAAACAAGACCAACGCCTCATGAGCCAGTCCACGGCATGCGATTAACTGATGCGCGATTGTCGTCCTTGATCTTGACAGGGATTGATCAGCTCAATATTCAGTGGTCCAATTGCCGGATGATTTGTTTAGGGCTTAGTGACATTTACTAGCCCTGCAATAGTTTATTCTGGCTTTCAGCAAACCAATCTATTCATTCTCTTTAAACTGCACTTTGACCTTGTCACTTATTTGCTTTTTTTATTTTCAATTTTTAGATGAGCGCATGTGTGTGCATTTTCTTAATTACTCACCACATGTCGGTAACTTATTTCTATCTGAATATGAATAACAATTCACGCTTGGTTAAATGGAGTTGGTTCATCCGCCTTCTCCCTCGCTCTTTATGTCACTTCTCTCTTTTCTACGCCGTATTTGCTCAGTTTCCTTGATTGTCTGTGCCAATCTACGACGGTACAAAATATATATATCCAAACTGCATTCTCGTATTCCACTTCTTTAATTCCGTTATTCACTAGCGCGATTTAAGTCGATGATCATATACGGGGATTGCTAGGATGTATATTTTGACATCGATCATTCGATAACAAGCCGCAAACGATCAATTTGAAGTTATATCCGGGACCGCCAAAACTTGCGATGTACAACAAGTAATTTTTAATTAAATTAATATTTTGGCCGTGCATTCTAATAGCAAGTATTATCACGCAAAACCAAAAATGTATGGAGTTTGGTAAATAGTAATTTGGAAAATCTTGCACATTAAACGCGTTGTTCATATTTTAGGTCCTTCTGAGATAAACGGATGCAAGGTGAGTTTTTGTGGTTGGATTTTCACCACTTAGAGTGATTATTTCGGACAGTGAAAAAAAACTAACATTCAGCTTATTTATATTCCCGTTATCATGGTTCCTATGATCAACACCCACTTTCAGTTCAGTCTAATGTGGTAGCATTATGTCAACCTGTCAGATTTGATTTGCTGGTTGAGAGAAATATTTATATCTATTATTACGATGCACAATTAAATTTCAGGTAAGGTTCTAAGCAATTCTCAGCATATTTAATATTTTCTTATTTGTATAAGAGTTTTCGAGTGAATATATAAATTATAACGAATGAGGTACTCTTAATGGTGCACGATAAATCCCGGTTTAAGGAATCCTGCTTGAAAATTCATGAATATAACTTTCAGGATGGCATCTAAGACGCACGATGAAGCTTCTAGAAGCTATAAAGGAAACTGAAGAGTTTCTATTCAATCAAAAACTGACGAGGTCTTCTTGAATATTAACGCTGCACGTTACACTTAGAAAGTAGCTTAATGTGTTTTCTTACCGATTGGCTGAATTATAGTAACGCTATTTCTAACGCTAATATCTAAAAGTACCTATGATTTTCTGTACATTTTTAGTTCCTACCGAACAATCAGTTTTCCTGCTTCTTTTGTCTTCTGATCTGAGACTGCAGGACTTTACATACATTCGAGTACCATTGGTTATATATCGTATTATGCGTTAATCAGGTAGCGAACGTAACAAAGACATATGGCGTTTTTTTTGTCTGCGTTCAAATTTTTGGTTCTATCATTTGTCTCTCTAATCACCAAACATCGTAATATTATGAGTGTAATGTCAAGTTAACTGGAATAGTGTCCATGTCGCAACTAAATGAATTAGAATTAATCAGTCCTAAGAGCAAGACAACAGGATTGATAAGTTTATCAGTTTTTCTGCCTAAGGTTATTAGGAAAATTTTCTGAAAACAAGATTTAACAATATATACATTCACATCCTACATTTTATTTGATAAAAACAGTAGCCCATTCAAAATTGTTTCATGCGTACTTAGTACTGTTTGTGATGTGAATTCATTAGGTGAAAGTGAAATGTTTTCTACTTCTTAGATTTCAACTTGAATCCACGCAACATTATTTGAAACGAATTCACTATTGAGTTGACCAATGGTTGTGTTCTTTTGCAAAGTCGGGCTCAGTGATTTGCCTCCAAATGCCCTGGTATGGCTGAGAGTGTGGCGGGTCCGCCTTCCCTCTTGAAATACTGTCACACGACCACGCATATGCAGCCTCTGTCAGGGAAGTCCTACTCACTGCCTTCTCGCACGATGGGTGTTGTTTACGAAAATAAGACGTTGAAAAGCGAATGTCCGGCGCTTTAACTGGATCCTAAATCAGTAGTGAACACGGGCTCCAGTATCCTGCGAGAACAAATGGCGCATGGAACAATTGTTGGTCACCGGCTACCATGGGACTGCATCTCCTCACGATGCTCTACTGCCTTGTGGATCAAACCTTCAGGTCGAAGGCTCCGGGCGTGGCCCCCCAAGAAAACCACCTGCCTCGGTCTGGGCTCCCGGGCAGTATCTCAGCCTGCACACAAAAGCATGATAAAGTGTCTATTTATGATAAATATTCCTCTCGCTCCAAATAACAATCAAGTGACTAGCATTATTATTATTACTATTATTATTATTATTTACTGCGTCATTATTCACCCTCTTTTATTCCTACTGTGTCTACACTTATTTTTTCGACTTATACAGCAGCTCGTCTTTGGTGGAAATTCGACTGTATCTAAATGTTCTCGAGTCACTGTCCGGTTGAAAATTGTATGTTACCACCGAGTATGAGTTCTGAAGCAGTTTTTCTGAAACCACGTACACCATTCAAACTGGCTGCCTTCAACGTTCGCACACTTATGCAGGTTGGACAACAAATAGGACTGGCTATGTCTTTAGAAAGTCTTAATATTGATGTTTACTGTCAATCCGAGACCCGTATTTAAGACTCTGGTGAAGTACTACAAATTCGCTCTCCATTAGGCGTGATGATGTCACAGGTATTCAGTGTTTGACAACGCTTCTACCAGTAACACCTTCTAATATATTTCGTTCCCACCCAGAGAAATCAAAAGACAGAGTCAAGGAGATCGGAAGAGTATATTTGGAGATGACCAATATATCGGAATTCTCTGATCTAATCTGGCTAGCGATTGCGGTTGATGTTGAGCACGGCGTTACCACACGTGATCTGGTGCGGATGCCTGACCGAGCGCCTTCAGCTAGATGAGTCCACTAAAACATATGGTCAGCATCCAATGTCGAAAACTTACAGAGCTATTTATTTTGGGGATTTATTTACCGCTACAGATCACTCCCCCCTAGTGAGGCAGTGACGACCCTAAGACGTGGCCAGCCAGAAGTTTAAACCCAACGAGTTTGTCGTTGGTAAACACTCTTCTGATAGCTTACTAAGTGTAGCAGCGTCTGGTCGTCTTTCCTTACTATATGGGACCGAGGTACAACATAGTAAAAAAAAAATTACAACGAAAAATTTCGATTCCTCGTAAACGTCATCGTTCTTTTCCAGCCGTCCTGGAAAAGAAAAAAGAAAATGTAAGTGCATGTCGAAATACACTCGTATGTGCGTAAAAACACAATGTCGGCGGAAAAAAATGGAAAATAAACTCATGAACACGTAATAGCGTTAAAAAAATTTGTTTTTTTTGTTTTGTTTTTTTTAAATAGAAATAAAAATATATAAGCATATTAAAATTGTTTTTTTAAAAAAAATAATATAAAATGTCGAGAAGTGCCTTACGTGCAATAGTCGTTTAAATGTTCTGGAAATCTCACACTTCTTCCAGAACGCGTCGTTTTAAGTTTATTTTCGGATACTGTCGAAGTATCTTCATGTGTGTTGGTTGTCGGATGAGGTATTATAAGTGTCAGAGTCGTGTCGTTCGATTGTACCGAAGGAAAATCCACGTAGATAGGATTTCCTTCTAAATACGCTGCTTTTAAGCGATCGATGCTGATGCTATCGTTGGTCCCGTTCTTATCGACTATATAGTACTTAGATTCACGTTGAAGAACTTTGAAGGGTCCTTCGTATGCTGATTCGAATGGTCGTCGATGCGAGTCTCGACGAACGAAAACGTGTGTACTATATCGTAAGTCAGGTTGAACGAAAACATCAGTTGATTGAGGTCGAGTGAAAGCAGGTTTAACTGAACGCATTGCGTTTGTAAGCCTGTTCGTGTAGGAGGTTAGATCCATGTTCATTGAAGAGGATGAAGGATCCACGAATTCTCCTGGAAGTCGAAGTGTCGTTCCATAAACGAGTTGAGACGCAGTGTATCCAATGTCAGCTTTCACTGCATTGCGGATACCTAGTAAGACGAGTGGAAGAGCGTCGGTCCACTGTGAAACGTTTGCTGCTGATAGCGAAGCTTTCAGTTGTCGGTGAAAACGTTCTACCAACCCATTTGCTTGTGGATGGTAGGCGGTCGTTCGGAAGCGAGTGATTCCTAAAAGTGTGGTCAGACGACGGAAAAGATCGGATTCAAACTGACGTCCGCGGTCTGTAGTGATGGTTGAAGGGCAGCCGAAGTTTGTTACCCATCGTTCGACGAAGGTGCGGGCCACTGTTTCAGCAGTGATGTCCTTGATAGGTACTGCTTCTGGCCATCGAGTGAAACGGTCTACGCAGGTTAAGAGATAAGAGTATCCATTTGAATCTGGTAAAGGTCCTACCAAATCCAGATGGACATGGTCGAAACGGGCATCGGGAGTTTTAAACGAGCCTAAGGGACATTTATTGTGTCTGATAACCTTAGATTTTTGGCAGCTTACACAGGAGCGTGCCCACTCCCTCACGTCTTTATTCATTCCAGGCCAGCAAAACCTTTCTGCCATAAGCTTGATGGTTGCACGAACACCTGGATGCGAAAGTTTGTGCAATGTGTTGAAGACATTGCGTCGATAATGTTTCGGCACGATTGGGCGATCCCTACCTGTAGATGTGTCACAAAGTAGAATTTCTTTACCTGTTCCCATCTGTTTGATGCGTAGTTTAAGTGTTGTGGACGATAACTCGTGCTGAAGATCACTGTCTTCTTTTTGAAGCTCGGCGAGTTTAAGAAGGTCGATTCCTTGGAAACTGTTCAAATAAGTTATGCGAGATAAAGCTTCTGCAACTACATTGTTTGCTCCAGAGATGAGTTGAATGTCTGAAGTAAACTGCGAAATGTAGTCCAGTTGTCGTGACTCACGAGGAGAGTACTTGTCAGAAGGAGAGCTTAACGAGAAAGTGAGCGGTTTATGGTCCGTGAAAAGAGTGAATTCACGGCCTTCGATATAGTGTTGGAAATGCCGTACAGCACAATACATAGCTAGGAGTTCCCTACCGAATGTGCTGTATCTCGATTCGGTGCCTAGCAACCTTCTAGAGAAAAATGCCAAGGGTTGCCAGGAGTTGTTAACCCATTGTTGTAAGACTCCTCCGATTGCCGAGTCGGATGCGTCTACTGCGATGCTAATGGGTGCTTCGGTGTCCTGGTGTGCAAGCATTGTTGCTTTAGCGATCAGTTCCTTAACTGTGGAGAATGCTTTTCGTGCGGTGTCGTCTAAATTAATGGATTTCGCATTTCCACGAAGTTGGTCTGTCAGAGGTTTCATAAGTAATGCGCATTTCGGTATAAAACGTCTATAGAAACTTACGAGGCCGTTAAACGTGCGTAATTGCTTGACGGTGGTCGGTTCTGGGTAATCCAGAATGGCCGCCACTTTTGTTCTAAGGGATCGGATACCTTGAGCATCGATAGTGTGTCCCAGAAAGTCTAACGAGTCGGTTCCGAATTGGCATTTCTGAACGTTTACAGTTATGCCATGTTTTTGTAGTCGTTCGAAAACAAGATCCAGATGCTTGAGATGTGTTTCTCTGTCCGGACTTGCGATTAGACAGTCGTCAACATACGCATGTACGAAGTTGAGACCTCGAAAAACGTCGTCTATGAATCTTTGGAATGTTTGAGCAGCATTTCGTAGACCGAAAGGCATTCGCAAAAATTCATAGAGTCCGAAGGGAGTTATGATAGCTGTTTTCGGAATGTCGTCAGTAGCCATAGGTATTTGGTTATACGCTTTAACCAAGTCGATTTTCGAAAAAACAGTTGTACCTTTCAAGGTAGCTGTCAAATCGTGAATGTGAGGCAACGGGTAACGATCGGGAATGGTTTTCGCGTTCAATCGCCGATAGTCACCAGTTGGACGCCAATCGTTGCTGTCCTTTTTAGGGACCATGTGCAACGGAGATGCATATGGGCTACTTGACGGTCGTATGATTCCTAAGTCTATCATATGGTCGAATTCGTTTTTCGCTAACCTTAGCTTTTCAGGAGCTAGTCGTCGTGCTTTAGAGAATACAGGTGGTCCTGTAGTCGTGATGTGATGTGTAACATTGCTGGTTACACACGGTAATCTCGGTTGAGTTTGTTGTATCCCAGGGTACTTATCGAGTAGTGGTTGATAGAGTGGTTCGATCATATGCTTAACTGTGACTGGGGATAATCTGCAACCAGTAAAAGAAGTTACGCAAACGGACAAATTGGTGTTTCCGTCTACTAGCCTCCGTTTGCGCGTATCGATGATCAGATTATGGTGTTGTAGAAGATCCATACCAATGATTGGCATAGAAACATCAGCAACAACGAAGATCCAGTGAATGGGTTTGCGTAAACCCACGTTAAGGTAAACGTACCTTTTGCCATACGTAGCGATCGGTTTTCCGTTTGCCGCCTGTAAGTTTAGGGTCGATTCGTGTAGTCGGTCGTTAGGATTTGCTGGGAGAACGCTAACTTCTGCGCCAGTGTCGACGAGGTAGCGAACTCTCGTTGTCACATCTGTGACGAATAACAGACGGCTTTGTTCGCCGGCTACGGTTGCCGTTAACGCGTGCCGGCTTGGAAGTTTCCCGAGTTGTTTTTCGAGTCACTCGGTTTCGTGTTGGGAAAATTGCAGGGTTTTCTGCAATTTCTGGAAAACTTTCCATACTGATTATGATACCAGCACCAGTCAGGGTTATCTGTCTCTCGTGGTCTAGAGACAGATCGCTTACGAGAAATGCTTCTACGTGGTGTGCGCGATCTCTTACGGTCAGTACGAAGACTAAGATAACGCGTGAGTGTGTGGCATAAGTCGGTTATATCATTCTGAGTCGTGTGAGGCTTTTCTTTGACTGAAAATACCTCGGTAGTAGGTTTCGTAATTTCTAAAATGCGGTCGGCAGATGCAGCTAGCTCGTCTAAGGCGTTGTTCTGGAACGAGACCAGAACTGCTTGCACCTGTTGGGGAAGTTTTGACAAGAAGAGTTGTTTGAATAGACCTTCGTCGAAAGTTCTTAGGCCTATTACCTCTCTCATCCGTTGCAACATGTCCGTCGCAGAACCATGTTGCAGGTCGATGTTATTGAAGAGTTGATCTAACCTTTGTCGATCGGTTAGGTCTCCTCGTTTAAGAATCGAGCGTTTTAAGATTTCGTAAGGATCGGAAACATCACTAGTAAACATACTAGGTGTTACGTACCTGTTGAATTCGCGCGGTAGTGCCTTGACTGCTGCGAGGAATTGTGCACGTGTGTCGATCACGCCGTGCTCGGAGAAGTCGGCTTCTGCGTAGCAAAACCAGGCTTCGATGTTGTCGGGCCAGAAAGGCATCAGTTGAAACGAAGGCGGGGACAAAGTCTTAAGCTTGAGTACTTTAGGTGTCTGTTCAGTCATGATGAAGTATGAAGTACGATAATGAACGAGGGGAAAATATATATATATCCAAGAAAAAACACGAAAAAAAATCACAATGTTTAAAAAAAAATAAAAAATAAGGCAATGATATATAAAAATCCCAAAAAGGAACAGACTCACAGTTGCAATTAGGTGTACCAGATTACGTCGGTCTCACCAATGATGATGTCACAGGTATTCAGTGTTTGACAACGCTTCTACCAGTAACACCTTCTAATATATTTCGTTCCCACCCAGAGAAATCAAAAGACAGAGTCAAGGAGATCGGAAGAGTATATTTGGAGATGACCAATATATCGGAATTCTCTGATCTAATCTGGCTAGCGATTGCGGTTGATGTTGAGCACGGCGTTACCACACGTGATCTGGTGCGGATGCCTGACCGAGCGCCTTCAGCTAGATGAGTCCACTAAAACATATGGTCAGCATCCAATGTCGAAAACTTACAGAGCTATTTATTTTGGGGATTTATTTACCGCTACAGGCGCTTCGAAAAGCTTGTTTTATGTGCGCCTACCCGAGGGCCCTGTGGCATCTCCGTCTGGTCTTGCTGGCGTTGGTGTCGCACTAAGCGCTAGAGCTAAGGCAGCACTAATCGATTGGATCCCCATTAACAGCCGGTTATGTGCTGTTAGATTAGAGAGTTCCATCAAAGTGAGAAGAAGTCGGCGTGATTAACGATGTCTTTTCATCATCTACACATATGCTCTGACAAATTGCAGCCCGGATGCAATCGAAGATGAGTTTTACCACCAGTTATCTGTCCTTCTCCAGAGAGTGCGTTCGGCTGATGTTGTAGTACTAGCCGGAGACTTGAATGCTCAGGTCGGGCGTCCAGGCACAGAAGAGAGTCGTTTAGGTGGCCGATGGGGACTTTCTGACTAAGGAACTGACGACGTTATTCACAAAGGTCTAGGAGCTAGAAAGTGTACCAACGTCACGGGATGAATCGATAGTTTTCCCTATCTTTAAAAAGGGTTAACGTCTTTCTTGTAACAAATGTCGGGGGATACGTCTACTTCCGACTGCGTCCAAGCTATATTCTTCCGTCATACTTCGTAGGTTGTTCAAAACACGAGAAAGATTGCTGACATCCAGTGGCAACACCATGTTAGTAATGCAGAGGTTCCGCATCGTGTGTCCGGGCACAGAGACGATAATGTAATCTGTGTCACCATTTTGAGATTCAAACTAAGGTTTGGACTGATGAACAGCTGACCAGGTGGGTTAGATACGCGCCCTTGCCCGTTTGAAACCAAAACAAAGTAATTGGGTAAAATGACGGTTCTAAAATCCATCAGAAACTTAAATGTACATTATTGTATAAACAAATATGACCACTCAGTTATCCAATCAATAATTGTTCAATTGATCAAATCTAAATTACAATAAATAAGGAAATTAAAAAAGGATGCAAGAAAATTACCAATCACAACAAATAGATGTCATTCTAGCAGTGGAATTCAGGACGCGCGTTTCGTCCTACTTAGGACTCACCAGCTGGATGTACCTGCATCTCAGAGTTGTTGTTCACTCTGGGACTCAAACACATGCTTTCCGATGGTTTAATTCACCTAACAACCACCATGTGAAAAGTAAAGTTACACTGGTTCTAGCTTGTTATTTCTATTATAAATTTGTTTTCTAGCACAAATCTTATTCATTTTTAAAGTTAACCACTCAAAAAATAAGTGTAACTCACAAGATAACAAAGCAAGAAATTTATTAAAATCAATAGATTCAACACTGTCTAATTATCATTATCATCATCTTCGCGATCAATAATCCTGTTGTCTTGTAATATAATCCTTTTATTTACATAAAATGTTTGCTTGGTATTCCAAATTGAATGTAATTAGGTTAAATACATGCGTGTACACAAAAAGAGCCCCGGTTAAAGTAAGATCATTTTATCATTAGAAATATTTTATTATATCAGACAGGTTATTAACTTTAAAGAAGATCATTCTTGAAAATCAACGTTGTCTTTGTTGTTGTTCTTATTGGTAAGTTCGCTGCAAAATATTTTAAACACATAAACCTGATATCCATATTGTATCATCATAAATGTAGAAATTTTTACTTGAAATAAGGAACTTACTTACCTACTTACGACTGTTACTCCCAATGGAGAATAGGCCACCGACCAGCATTCTCCAACCCACTCTGTCCTGGGCCTTCCTTTCTAGATCAATACAATTTTTGTTCATTCTTCTCATGCATGTCTCTATTTCTCGGAGAAGAATAAACAGCAATTTGACAGAACTAGAAAGGAAGGCCCAGGACAGAGTGGGTTGGGGAATGCTGATCGGCGGCCTATTCTCCATTAGGAGTAACAGGTGTAAGTAGATAAGTAAGTAAGTTCATCATATTAACTCGCTAAAAAACGCTAACCAGAAAAAAATTACTCAAAATGAACTTATAATTTGATATTTAAGTTTGTTATATTATATCTAACTACTATCGCATAAAGTTAATTATATGAATGATCTGGTCTTAGATATAAATTGGTTTTACAAAAAATTAAAGTAGAAAATCACCAGTTTTCTGTTGGTTTTTCTTTTTGTGTTTAAACTATAAATAATGAACGAGTTTAAAACAACCGCGACAAATTTACGGCCAGTTTCTAGTTAATCAGAATTGATAGGTCCTGGGTTCGGATCTCGTGGGGGACTGGATCATGTGTACGCACTACTGAGGAGTTCCATGCTAGGACGAAACGGTCGCCCAGTTATTCCTGGTTTCCCATGGTGGTCAAGTTTCAATTGAATCATGATTTCAACTACTGAAATCAGAAAAAAACGTTTTTGTGAATAGTTTATGGATAAGAAAACAATCATCTTACAAAATGCATACAGATTTTACTTAATAGATCTATTGAAGGTTTCAATAGGTTACTTCAACTGTAAATTGGAAAAAAATAATAACAAATGAACCTCTTCAAACTTAAGTACGTGTTTAGGAGTACCTGTATTATTCTTGATTGAAGTTACAATCAAAGAATAAAAGTTTAAGTTTTCATCACAAAATGTCTACAACTATAACAAACAAAAATACTCTGTATCCATATAGACCACCTAATTTTGTACAAAACTTCAAGAGGTAATAGCTGATTAGTTTATTCATGAAATGTAATAGATTATATCTTATATCAGGATAAAAGTTTCAGGGATAGGATTGTCTAGTTTCGCTTGTCATATATAATCTACAGAGAAACATTCAAGTAACTGGTTCATTTAACACTATCAAAGAAATAGATTTTTTGTTATTTTCAGTCTATTGAATATTAAACAGAGATATTTCTACTGCTCATCATACATGATATTTGAATGCTGAGCAAAAACTGAAAGGTTTCTTTTTTTGACACTGTTTGTTGGGTACTTAGGTTATACTTTTACCCATTCCGTACTGAAATTGAATGTGTCAGTTGAAGTTAGACATTAACACCGTTGGATGCCGGCTCAGTGGTCTAGTGGTTAAGTGCTCGCGCGCGAAGCCAGTAGGTCCTGGGTTCGAGCCCCGCGTGGTGCGGGATCGTGGATGCGCACTGCTGAGGAGTCCCATGCTAGGACGAAACGGCCGTCCAGTGCTTCCAGGTTTTCAATGGTGGTCTAGCTTCAACTGACTCATGATTTCAATCTGTGAAATTTCTAAAATCTCCACAAAACCCATTCTGATAATATGCTTTGTAAGTAGATCTTTTAGTATAGTCTGGTGCATCTTTATTTTACCAGGGTAATTACGTAACAACCATTAAACTTTTTCATTGAGAAAAAAATCCACATTTTTTATGCCGGACAAACAGGTAAATTTGTAGGTTGTTAGCATGGTGATGAATCTACTTATTACTTGATTCTTTAGACAAATATTTTAGCTATAAGCAGTACCGTAAATACAAGATTTATAAGTGATTTCATAAATTATTTACTCAAATCATTATGATGAGCTGAAATAATTTGAAGAAACATTGTAAACATTGGAACATTGGATAAATGTTTCCACATAATTTGTGATTTCTCAGTAAAGCCAGTGACTGCAATCAATAGAGTTTATTTTGTGGAGGCCCGTGGATCTGACTCCCATTTAGATCGTACGAATGTTTGTTATCGCCTATTCTCGTATATAATCGTCGACTTAAATCGCGTTAGTCAATAACGGAATTAAATAAGTCGAATAACGAGAATTGATTTGTGAATGCATATATTTTGTATATGAAGCGAATGAAACAGCAAAGCAAAATGACACGCAGGGAAGAGGGCTCGGAAGCCAACTCCATTTTAGTCAGGCGTTACTCAATATTTATAGTCAGACAAAAATAAACTACAAACATGTGATGAGTCATGGGATATGAAGTGTACACACTTATATGCTCATATAAAAACAGTCAAGACTGATAAGCGAATGATTGACAAGGTCAAAATATGACTCATGTAGAATGAATAGAATGGGATATCCGAAAGCTAGAATAAGATATATGGGCTTAAAATAATGACTGACACTACAATTTCACTTTAGAAGTGAGATGATTGCTACCCTTAGTAGTGATGGGAATATACTAGTTTGCATAAGGTTGGAAATGTAGAGTAAGAAATCCATTGCAAGTCGTAATTTCCGTCTTTACTTCATGGAACGTTTTGTTCTGAAACGTAGTGTGACGTTAATAATACACAGGATATGGTAAAATGAGTTTCATAATGAATGAAAGTCAACTAAGCAACTCTGAATCTAATACAAATCTGTTTCTAAGTAAATTACTTGATATTCACTAAGATTATGTTATCAGGAGGCTAGTAGTTTGAATTGGTTTTAAATTATTTCCGCTTAGTCAAATAACATGATAGAACAGTTTGAGTAACTTGAGATTGCCAATAAGATGTATTTGACATAGTGATTTTAATTACTGATACACATGATCGTTTGATATTTAGAACCTTACAAAACACTGGTGTTGGAAACGTTATCATGAGCTGATAAGTAAGAAATTATCTCTGTATCAGAAGATGGAATCAAGGACAATTCGATTTTGAACTAGCTTTATGTATTAGAAGTGAAATAGGGAGTACTACTTTGAATTAATTTCTACATGATATAATTTGTCATCATATCACATTGCAAATTAGATCATAGATCTCATAAACAACGTGTACCCAATTCACTTGGTATTGTTTGCTTGTATTTTCCGATTGTTGTTTAGGACTAAAATTGTTCAGTCTCTTGTTGGCATATGTGCATCATGTGCAGATTGCCTCGATATTGCCTTAAGTCACAAGTATTATAAGCTAAGATGGATAGTGGCTAGTATTGGAATCTAGTTTGACGCGCGTTTTGTCCTATTTGGGATTCGTCAACTCTGAAATATAGGTACATCCAATTGACGAGTCCCATATAGGACGAGACGTGCGTTCTGGATTCCACTTCTGGCAACCATCTATCTTTCTATTTGTTTACGAAAATATTTGAATTCAAAGATTATTATCTGATTCTCTTGTTAGTGTTTCCTCAAGATGGGCTAAAATATTAGTCTCATTCTTCTGAAGATAGACATACGACTTTTATACTAGAATAATTTACTTCGTTTTCTTCCCTTTGTTTGGTGTTCGTTTTAGACTTTATTTACGATAGTGTTCATAAACGTTTTAAGTTCAATATTTAGAGGCAGTTTAAAGTAAATTTAGATATGTTCACTCTACTGAAATCTAGGTATCTGTTAGAAGCTATTGAAAAGAAATGCTAAATATCAGTTTCATAATAGATTGGAGTGAGTGAGAATGATAACTTCGTATTGAAGGATAAACACAATGTTAATATCATATAACATCCATATAGGAGGGGATTTTCCCACTCTCAAAGATACACACACTTACAAAATATAAACAAAAAATCTTACTTCGAGGACTAGATATACATGGTGCTGTGGTGTGTGCTAATGGTGTCGATAGATATAAGTAGTATGTATCATCAATCGGAAGTGAAATGTCTGGTGGCAGAAGATTAAGATCAAAGAAAAGAGAACGAGAACAAAGAATGTTTGGTATGGAAACGAAAGAACAATCAAGTCCAAGACGACTGATGGACATTTTGCAAATGAATTATTTACTGGATGGTTATTTTATTAAGAAATTCTTTAATTTCGTATTCAAATATATTTGGTTGTTCCCACTGATGTTCTCATTCACTAAAGTACCACTTCTTTTCTATGCTAGATCAATTCATACACAAATAAGCTATGAAATTGTGGTTTGTCTGATGTTCGACCAATCATTACAACGCAATTAAATTTTTTAGTTGAAATCATGAACCGGTTGATTTTAGACCACCGTTGAAAACCTGGAAGCACTGGACAGCCGTTTCGCGCGAGACTGAAGGCCCTGGGTTCGAATCCCTCGAGCGGGGTCGTGGATGTGCACTGCTGAGGAGTCACACAGTAGGGCGAAACGGCCATCCAGTGCTTCCAGGTTTTCGATGGTGGTCTAACATCAATCGGTCCATGATCTCAATCAAAAACTTAATCTCCACAACCCCTAAACTGACAATTAAATTTCCTAAATTTGGAAAGCTGAACGCTAAATTTTGACATTGGAATCAAGTGATTTTCATGGGGTTTATGTTCTAATATTGTAATATATAATACTTATATTTCATTATTACATTTGAGAAACTTTTCAAAATGTGTTTTATATTATTAGTTTCAGAATTATCTATCACCATGTTCGTTGCAAAAAGTCATACATTATTATTCACAGTAAACTTTATAACATCGGTGAGTATCAATTGTTGTCATTGTTTTTTTAAAAACATTTTTGCAGTGATCTTTCTAAAACATTTAAAGCAAAATTACATACCTACTTATGCTTGTTGCTCCACATGAAGGAGCATAGGCCGCTAACCAGCTTTCGCCATCCAACCCTGTCCTGGGCAATCCTTTCCAGCTCCTTCCAGTTATTGTTCATCCTTCTTATATCTGATTCTATTTCCCGACCTTTTGTGTCCTTTGGCCTTCCACTTTTCCGTTTCCTTTCAGGATTACAAGTAAGGGCTTGCCTTGTGATGCAGTCTGATGATTTGCGTAATATAAATACTATCCATTTCCATCATCTTTTCCTAATTTCTTCTTCAGCTCGAAGCTGGTTTGTCCTCTCCTACATTAGGTTGTTACTGATGGTATCCGGCCAATGGATGTTGAGTATCTTGCATAGACAACTATTTATAAATACTTGTACCTTCTTGATGACTGTTGTAGTAGTTCTTCAAGTTTTAGCTCCGTACAGTAGAACTGCCTTGACGTTCGTATTGAAGATTCTCACTTTGATATTGGTTGAAAGTTGTTTTGAGTTCCATATGTTCTTCGACTGTAGGAATGCGACCCTTGGTTTTCCAATCCTTGCCTTTACGTCTGCATCTGATCCTCCTTGCTCATCGATGATTGAACAATAAAAACCATCAAAACACAACTTTACAATTAAATTAACGATTTCAGATTCAATAGTTAAGATTATGTGTTAATTGAAGCTAGACCATCATGGAAAACCTGGAAGCACTGAATGACCGTTTCGTGCTAGTATGGGACTCTTCAGTAGAGCTCATCCACGATCCTGCCCCCGTGGGATTCGAGCTTAGGACCTATCTGTCTCACGAGCTAACGCTTAAATTCCAGACCACTGAGCCGGCATCCAACGATGTTGATGTCCAACTTCAAGCAATCCATTTTTGTAAATAAAAATTTATATTTATATGCAAACATGCGATATGTTTGTAGGTATCATTACCAAGGTTTGATTTGATAATTTCGAATAAATTGAGCATTGGGTTGATTGTTATAAATAAATAATATATTTGTAATATCCCAATGAGTGGAAAATCTAATTTTCCACTCATTGGGATATTACAAATATATTATTTATTTATGCGATATGTTTGTTAAATTCATTTCATGCCATAAGGTTACAAAGTAATACGGTCAAGTAACTCATGATTTCAATCAAAAACGTAACAATCTTCACAACCCTATACTGATAACTACCATCTGCTTACTAGTGACTAGCTTTGTCGGTGAATTCTCGGAATTCTAGTGAGAAACCGTGACCAGTGGAGCTAAACTGTGTCAGGTAGAGATAGGTGTCTACCTCAGACAATGGAAGATGGTTGCGCAACTTTATGAATTAGTTGAAGTTAGACATTAACACCACTGGAAGCCGGCTCAGTGGTTTAGTGGTTAAGCGTTCGCGCACGATACTGAGGGTCCTAAGTTCGACTCCCACCTGCAGGATCCTGAATGAGAACCATTGAGGAGTCCCATACTAGGACTGTTATGACCTTGAATCGCTTTACCCCGTGATACTTGTTATGACTTCACCTTGATCTGTCTAGTCTAAATTATAACCTTGACGCGTTAGGCTGAGCGGCTTAACCTTGAGTCTAATACGCGTGAGTTCGAGATGGGGTAGAGAGAACTATTCTACCACTTGATTGGTTGGCAAGCACGCAAGTGAAAGAAGACAAGACAGTTGGAACACTGAACTCTGGATTCTCTGAATTCGGATTAGTACAAAAATGCACATGAATAAATAAGTGAATATCTTGATCACGACGTACGATAATTTGGAAAAATGCAGTTATGCCCGAAACAGGGAATTAGGGTAGAAAATACAGTGCAAAATATTATGTTTAAATTACAATATTTTCGGAACAAAAAAGGGTATGCTAGTGAATGATACATAGAACGAAAGCTCGTGTTATGTAGAATAAGATAGGGACAAAAATAAATATAAGTATTTTACAGGGTTTGAATGAAATGCAATAACGTCCCAAGAAAATAGCTTTCGTAATTGTCTGGGCTTCTTAATTCCCCGTTCACAACAAGGACGAAACGATCATATAGTACTTCCAGGTTTTCAGTGGTGATTTATCATCGATTGATTCATGATCTTAATGTAGAATGAAATAAATTGAAGATTAGGTGTACTGATCGATAAGATGTAGAAAATAGCCTACATAGTAAATAATAAAATCATACAACTTTTATAATGCGTTTAGAATTTGAGTGAGTATGAAGATGAACATTTTGTAGAAAAATGTTTGTTTCCATGCTCGTTTGTCTAATAGTGTCTCTGAAATGTATATAAATTGATTTGACTGTAGTTTTCAAGTTATTTCAGTGATATATCTTGACAGATAAATGATGTGGGTTGTTTGTTTGAACGTTTACACTATCTACACCAAGTAAAATTACATTGTTCGACAAGTAATTTTCTTGATTCTTGTTTAAAGATTAACTATTAGATGTAGTAAGAAAAGATATACTGATTGTATTAAGATGAGTACTAGTGGGTTAACTATAGTTTACATTGTTAAATAATGTTTTGTGTTGATAGTTCATTTAAGCTTTCATTTCCAAATGAAATTAGTCAGTTTTATTATAAATATTACCCTAAAACTCTTCCACCTCTCATTGATCCAACTCTTATTTCATTCAAAGAAACCCTATTTTCTTTATAAATCGTTCCCGTAACCAAAGTAAGTTCATTCGATACATCAGTTATGTAACAAAACTTGAAACCCCTCAAAATGATGAAAAAATCGTATGCAAACGAAATTTTCTTGTCGTTGATGTTAATTTCTCAAGTCGCAGGTAATTTTTTACATATAGTAGTCCGTAGTAAAATAAAAGGAATTTCACTATATTATCAAAGATAGTCAGACTCAGTCAAGCATCAAATATGTATTCAAGTACATATTACATGTTAATTCATATTCATTGGTTAATTGAATCTTTTCATGGCTATTTGAAGCTGAGAATGATCAGTTTCATTGAGCATTTGTGCGTGCTGTTCAGATTGCCCTGATTTTCCCATCAATTAGCAAACATTATAGGCAGTCATGGATGATGGCTAGCAGTAGAGATCAGAACATGCATTTCCTCGTATTTCGTACTTGTCAGCTTAATATATCTGCATCCCAAAGTTGATATTCACCCTGTAACTCGAACCCGGTATTATAAATTCGATTCGTGAACAAACTTCATTATATTTTGCAAAACTGTAGTACTTCACTATCTTAATATAGACCAAAAGTCATAAAAATCTATCTGTACAGCTTAAGAAATTGCTAGGATCGAACAGAAAACTTTCTTCACTGCAACGTCTTCATCCTCTTTAACGAAGCAATATGTTTCTTTCATTGTACACAACGAAATTGCCAGGTCTTTCAATGAATATTCCGTGAAACTTACTTACTTACTTACTTACACCTGTTATCCCTCATGGAGGAACATAGGCTACCCATCAGGATTGTTCATCGAACTATGTTCTAGGCAATCCTTTCTTGTTGCTATTCATTCTTTTGATGTCTGCTTCAATTCCCGACGTGATATATTCTTCGCTACTCCTCTTTTACTTTTGGCTTCAAGATTCCGCGTTAAGGCTTGCCTCGTGGCGCGAAATTCACTCATCCACTTGGCTAAATAGAGTTTTGGCATTATAGCTGATGTTAGTTCGTGATGTAAACTCTAAATCTAATTCCTAACTTTAACCATCATCTGTAAATCCTAATTTTAATTCCTCACACAGGTTTATAAACCTCATTTGGTCTTAGTTTTTTAGGTGGACACCCTCAAGGTCACTTTAACGTCGCTCAATAGTCGTCCATAAATTATAGTCTCACCACTTAATAATATAACCGATCACTATGAACTATGTGAATCTTCAGAAGACATTACCTAGGAAGTGATAATTAAAATCTTTTGATAAACAAATCCAAATTTTATAACAGTGTAACAATTCGATAACTTTGTACTGAAGGAATGAGTTCACCATAGACAAGTGTCATTGTATCAGGGACAAGTTAATGATCATTTAATTTGATCATAAAAATTGTATTTCAGGCAAATTATTTCAACACATCACTGATTAGTTTATTTTATGTTTTGCACTACAAGATTATTTGCATATTAATAATATCTGGATCTGGATTGTTTATGTTGTCAGAAGAAGCCAATTTTATGATATTACGTAGAACAATAAAATTATTTGTAAAACATGTTGTTCCATCAAGTTCAAATTATGGTAATGGTGTTGGAAAGTTGATTATGACAATTACACGTAAGTTGATTTGTAATGAATAAAATTTCTTTACAAGCTATATTGATTTTAAGCTGACGAGACTATAATTTATGGACGAAACAATTAGATATAGAATAATAGGTCATGGATTTTGGCTTGGAATTCATCCATCCATTTCTTCAAATAGCGTTTTGGTATTTTAACTGATGTTAGTTCATGATGAAAACCATAAATCAGAAATCCTAACCCTTACCACCAACTGTAAATAATAATTCTTATTCTTCACACTGCTTTACAACACTGATTTAGCCCTAACAAGTAGGTGGACATTCTCAAGGTCACTTCGGCGTCGCTCAAAGGTTGCCCACAAATTATAGTCTTAACTTTGATCTTCATTAAGACTTGAGATCAGAAGAATATCCTTTCATATTTGTTACTTTTGGTGCAGTAAATAACAATATATATATGTATAGAATCATATGGTAATGTTTTATTCGACTAATGAATATGGTTAATTAGTGTACGGATATTGTATAGTCACCTTCCTGTTATTGTTGAGACTAGTCGATCTGGCAGCTAGATAATAGGGAACTATTTATTTTAGAGTCCGCTCATAGCCCAGTGACCTTCTCTATATCAAAAACCTATTGGCAGTATACAAAGTTCGAAGAAAATAAATAACTAATGGAACACAAAGATTTTATAACCTAATGCTCAATCGGAATATGAAATAAACAATCAGATATCTTCTCTACTGTCTTATTTTCATATCAACTTAAAAGGTTATATGATAATATTCATCAAATACTTGATCATGCAATAAGACAAAAAAGAAATCATAATCTGTACATGTATAAGCCATATGTGACATAAAGTCAAAAGATCTCGGGTCACACACATATTCTTTGTCATTAATGAATTACTTATACCACAAAGCATAGAAGTATACCTTATAATTAAAGATAGAAGATTTCATTTTGATGATAGTGTAGTGAACAAGAACACCAGTGTGGACAATCCAATGTATTTAACACAAAATTACAGGACTTGTTATTAAAATCTAACAATCATAAAGTAAATGTTCAATTTGCAAAATGTCCATCGATTGTCTCATAATGACTCAGACTTCATTGTTCTTGCATTTTCATACAAATTGCATTCTGTTCCCATTCTTTACTGTTCGATCCTCTTGTCTCTCTGCTGCCAGACTTTCTGTTCACGACTAACGTCATATACTACTTATGTCAATATAAGTAGCGCACACCACAATAGTAGTATCAAAAAGTATTCCTAAATTTCATAAGCTTTATTAAATTTATTCTCAATTCTTATTCATTATAAACTACTTTTAAATAAAACTAATATTCAAAGATTAGATTACAAAGCAAGAAACAATCATCACCACATTTAATACGTTTTTTAACATAGAGACATGTTCTTTGTTTGCCATTGTTTATTTACTATGGTTTTATTCTCTTTTTTTTCTTTTTAGAAAATTTATGTATTGCAGTATTTACATTCAGTTTAGGTAATTTATTAATTTGTATTATTGGATTCATTGCTGTATGGAACCAAAAATTTTCTTTGTTAAGGATGGTAAGTGTTATAATTATATTGACTGACAATTTACTTCTAAATATAAAATAGAACAATGATTAGAATTAAATTTATTTGGTATTGTTTACTTGGATCTACTCATTGATGTTTAAGTCTCCAATTGATCAGTCTCTTATTAACATATGTGCATCATGTGAGTATTGTCTTAATATTGCCTTAATCCACAAGTATTATGAGCAAAGATGGATGATGGTTAACAGTGGAATCCAGGATATGCGTTTTTTCCTATTTGAAGCTCTTCAGCTGGACGTGCCCGCATTCCAGAGTTGATGTTCATTCCAGGACTCAAACCCAGTACCGCCATTACGGTATCCACTTAGTCTCAGGGTAAACATCAGCTCTGAAATGCAAGTACATCCACCTTACTAGTCTTAAATAAAACGTAAAACGAGTCCTGGATTCCGCTGTTAACCATCATCCATCTTTGCCTATACAGCTTGTGACTTAAAGCAATATCGAGGCCATACACTGAGGATATATATATTTAAATAAAGCTAGAACAAATATTGATGCAGCATCAATATTTGTTCTTGCTTTATTTGGATATATATATGCTAACCAGAGACCGATGACTTGTAGTCGTGAATAACAATGTGAAGATACAAGTAAACAATACAAAGTGATTTGATACTTCATCCCATTGCACAAGCAAGTGGCTATCAGGACTCAGTAAATGATTGTAATATTTTGAGTATCTTAAATAAATAGTGCCATAAAAGTAGTCGATGAGTTTAAACCAATCTGTTGTTTTCACGTAAATCCATGTCATTTGAATATTTACAAATAGTGACTTGAAATATCAAACTCTTTCTCATAATATGGAATTACTGTTTGTAGAAAATATTATAATTTACCAAATAATCATTTATCTTGTAACTATACATTTCTAGTTGTTTTGAATCAAAACGTATGATTTTCAGAGAGAAAATCAATTAGATAACACCAATAGATAAGAACAATTTATAGTCTGAATGTCCCAGGTCCGGTTGCAATCTGCGGGATCATAGGTGAGTACTACTGTGGAATCCCATATTAGGACAGTGCTTTAAGGTTATCAATGACAGTCTACCATTGATCAGTTCATGATTTCAATGAAACACAACAACATCAACAACCCTATACAGATAATGTTTCTTAAAGTTTTACTAATGAAGTTAATTTTAAGGTCTTACTTACTTACTTACTTACGCCTGTTACTCCTCGTGAAGGAGCATAGGCCGCTCACCAGCATTCTCCATCCAACCCTGTCCCGGGCAATCCTTTCTGGCTCCGTCCAGTTGTAATTCATCCTTTTCATATCTGCTTCTATTATCCGACGCAATGTGTTCTTTGGCCTTCCTCTTTTCCGCTTCCCTTCAGGATTCCAAGTTAGGGCTTGCCTCGTGATGCAGTTTGACGATTTGCGTAATGTATGTCCTATCCATTTCCATCGTCTTTTCCTAATTTCTTCTTCAGCTGGAAGTTGGTTTGTCCTCTCCTACATTAGGTTGTTACTGATGGTATCCGGCCAATGGATGTTGAGTATCTTGCATAGACAACTATTTATAAATACTTGTACCTTCTTGATGACTGTTGTAGTAGTTCTTCAAGTTTTAGCTCCGTACAGTAGAACTGCCTTGACGTTCGTATTGAAGATTCTCACTTTGATATTGGTTGAAAGTTGTTTTGAGTTCCATATGTTCTTCAATTGTAGGAATGCGACCCTTGCTTTGCCGATCCTCGCCTTTACGTCTGCATCGGATCCTCCTTGTTCATCGATGATGCTTCCCAGGTATGTGAAGGACTCTACATCTTCCAGAATTTCGCCATCAAGTGTGATTGGATTGCTGTTCTCCGCTTTGAATTTGAGGACCTTAGTTTTCCCTTTGTGTATGCTGAGGCCTACTGATGCAGAGACTGCTGCTACACTGGCTGTCTTCATCTGCATCTGTTCGTGTGTACGTGATAGGAGGGCTAGGTCATCTGCGAAGTCCAAATCGTCTAATTGGTTCTGAGCTGTCCATTGTATTCCGTGTTTTCCTTCAGATGTCGAGATCTTCATAATCCAGTCGACCACCAGAAGAAAGAGGAAGGGAGAGAGTAAACAGCCTTGTCTGACTCCGGTCCTTACTTGGAATGCATCTGTCAGCTGTCCTCCATGCACTACTTTGCACTGTGGTCCGTCGTATGAGTTCCGGATAATATTGACAATCTTCTCAGGAACTCCGTAGTGTCGAAGAAGTTTCCATAATGTCCTCCTATCTACACTGTCGAATGCCTTTTCATAATGGATGAAGTTGATGTATAGTGATGAGTTCCACTCAACTGATTGTTCTACGATGATCCGTAGTGTTGCAATTTGGTCTGCGCACGACCGATCCTTACGGAATCCAGCTTGTTGGTCTCGAAGTTGGGCGTCTACTGCATCCTTCATCCGGTTCAGCAACACTCTGTTGAAGACTTTCCCTGGTATTGACAGTAGTGTAATGCCTCTGTAGTTTTCACATTTGCTCAGATCTCCTTTCTTTGGAATCTTGATGAGGTGTCCTTCTTTCCAGTCCATTGGCACTTGTTCCTCCTCCCAAATCTTTTTGAATAGAAGATAAAGCATGCTTGTGGTTGTTTCGATGTCTGATTTCAGTGCTTCAGCTGGTATGTTGTCGGGTCCCGCTGCTTTCCCGTTCTTGATTTGTCATTCAATGGATATTCCACTTGTTTAAAGTTCAGCAGTCCCGTACTCAGAAGTACTCAGCAAATCAATACTTTGTGCTCTACAGAGGCGGTAGTATAGAGGTATAGAGGTTAAGTGCTCACATGAGAGACTGGTAGGTCCTATGTTCGAATCTTGCGGGGCGGGTTCATGGATGCGCACTGCTGAGAAGTCCCACAATAGGACGAGACGGCCATCCAGTGCTTCTAGGTCTTCCACTGTGGTATAGCTTCAATTGACTCATGATATCAGCTATTGAAATAATTTCATTGTCAATAAATCCTAACAATGTTTTTAATTTAAATTATCCTATTGCTTCCTTGATCCATCGACCCTACTAATATACATGACAAAATTATCTCAGTCTAGATTAAGGCATTGACCCGATAAGCTAGGTTCACTTGAACAAAAAACTGCTCTCTCTTCATTTACCAAAATTTTTGACCAATGTTCTGTGTCTTGTTTTGGCTTAATTATTGAACTGAGCCAAACGAAAAAAAATTGAGGACTACTTTTTCCAAAATACAAAGGATAACCGTTTGTAAAACAGAATGCAGATAATATAGCCAAATTTCAATGAACAGTAGAAGTGAAGATGAACATAGATTGTTGAAATGTATCAACTATCAAAATACATTTTCGTCCTAGTTTTCAGTCTACACATATACTACTATATAACTTAAGTAATATTATTCAACTGGAAAAAATTTTTGTGTTTCTGTAATTATTTTCCATTTCATTGTACCTATTTTAAAGTATCAAATCATGCTAGGATTCCTTCTTCTTGGACATTTAATGCTAATCGTTGGATACTATTTCAGTAAACAAACTGTAAGTTAAGAATGATATGTGTAGAAAATGTAACGTAATTTTGCAAATCAGTAAATGTATTCTATATGTAAAAATTATATTTGAAATAATCTCAGAGTTTGAAGTTTAAATGATTCCAAAGTTTCGTCCAGCAATCTTTTCTGGACTTACTTACTAATACCCGTTAACCCTCTTAGAGAGAGCATTGGCTACCCAAAAGATTCACCATCGAACACTGTCCTCTACAATTCTTTGCAGTTTTTTCCAGTTTTTATTCATTCTTTTTATGTCCGCTTCCAACTCTCGACGTAGTGTGTTCTTCGGCCATCCACTTTTCTGTTTACTTTCTGGATTCCAAGTTAGGGCTTGTCTCGTGATGCAGTTTTATGATTCCCAAAATGTATGTACTATCCACTTTCAACGTCTTTTCCTAATTTCCTCTTCAGTTGGAATCTGGTTTATTTTCACCAACAGTAGGCTATTGTTCATGGTATCCACTTAACGGATGTTGAGTATCTTGTGTACACAATTGTTCACAAATACTTGTACATTTTTGGTGATGGTTGTGGCAATTCTCGACGTTTCAGCTCCGTACAATAGATCTGTCTTGACGTTCGTATTGAAGATTATGACTTTCATATTGGCTGACAGTTGTTTTGAGTTCCATATGTTCTTCAACTGTAGAAAAGCGGCCCTTACTTTGCCAATTGTCGCCTTTACATCTGCATTAGATCCTCCTTGTTGATCAATGATGCTGACCAGGTACGTGAAAGATTCCGCATCTCCCAGAGTTTCTCCATGAAGTGTGATTGGGTTGGTGTTCTTTATGTTGTATATGAGAATGTTGCTATTTACATTGTGTATGTTGAGGCCTACTAATGCAGAGGTTGTTGCTACATTGGTTGTTTTGACCTGTATTTGTTCGTGAGTGTGAGATGGAAGAGCTGGGTCATCTGTAAAGCCGAGATCGTCTAGTCGCACTCATACCGTTCATTGTATTTCGTGTTTTCCTTCAGATGTGAAGGTCTTCATAATTCACTTGATCACCAGACGAATTAGAAAAGGAGATAGTATGAAACCTTGCCTGACACTTGTCCTCAATTGAAATTCATAAGACAGCTGTTCTTCATGCACGACTTTTCAGTGTAAACCGTCGTATGAATTCCGTGTGATGTTGACGGTTTTCCGAGATACTCCATAGTGTCGAAGAAGTTTCCATAATGTTCTCCTATCCACTCTCTCAAACGTCTTCCCATAACCAAGGAAGTTGATGTTTAGTGACGAGTTCCATTCAATTGATTGTTCAGCAATGATTCGTAGTAATGCAATTTGGGCTTTGTTCGACCGATCCTTAGGGAATCTGCTCTGTCTATCTCAAAGTTGAGCGTCTACTGAATCCGGTTTAGCAACGCTGTGTTGAAAATTTTCCCTGGTATCGACAGCAGTGTGATTTCTCTGTAGTTCTCGCATTTGCTCAGACCTTCTTTCCTTGGTATCTTGATGAGGTATCCTTCTTTCCAGTTTGTTGGCACTTGTTCTTCCTGCCAAATCTTCCTGAATAGAACGTGGAACATTTTTGAAGTTATAATATACATCAGAAGAATTGTCCATCTGTTACTTTTAACACTCACTTTCACTCTGTGATGGTAAACAAATAACTAATCCTGAATACTGTATGTTATATGGCTGCGGATGAGTGCATTCATGGGAAGTCCAAAACTATGGGTATACAATGAACAATTACGATCTTGTTCATGTGATAAATATTACTTGGTGGATCAAGACAATTGTTCTATTGTCCACGATAATCAGACATTTTCTGAGATACAGTAAAAATGAAAGCTGTCATTTTATCGAACTATATACATCATCAGTTTACTTGAATGCTAATGATGTATTTATCAACCTATCTTTTGATAAATCAGGACGAATAACGTCATGACTAGAAAAATGGTGTAGTTGATAGAATATCTATGTTGCTCAAATAAGTGTGACAAATATAATTCTTCAATTCTGTAATATCAGACAATGGATAAGGCTTCACCATTTTATATAGTTATTGTTATATCTCATATTAATTATCTTTTTTTAAAAATAACATTTAGATTGAAGATCATTTGAAAGATTTTATGAGAGGTTTAATGACAGAATATGTATCACTGAGAAGTGGAACTCCGGCAAGCTTATTTACTGCCAGTATAATGGTTATGGTAAGTAGAAATAAAGTTTAATGACTGTTAAGATGAGATGAATAAGTATCAGTGACAAACTATGAAAGTTATTTTAGCGATCAACATTTGGATTTTTTTATAATGCGTCGTGTGTCTGTAATTCATACTTATAACCATGTGGGATTTTCAGGTTATCAATATAAGCACATCAGCTGCCTTTTCTCGTATTCTGATTGAGGATAGAAGATTTCTACTTTGATTAATAAGCGTTAAGATATTAGTTCATTTACTCGCGACATAAATACTGTTGGCTTAAGCATAGCTGAACAAGATAATATCAGTAACATTCATATTGATGATGCCTAAAATTTGGACATTTTCTTTGTTATTTATTTATTTATTAAAACACGTAAACATTGGTAGAAGGAGGCACCAAATAGATAAGCATCACATAAATCATTCGATTTATATGGGGGCTGGGATACTGCCTGGATGCCCAAACCGAAGCAGGTAAAATGACGGGATAGCGAAGGAGGTCCTTCCGGCCAACTGGTTAGGCAGGTCACCCATTGAAACATGCGTAATTTAATGTAACGAAGTAACCACCTCGACTGCCCGACATTTTTATTAAAGCGTTATAGTGTCAATATGATACATTAATCATAAAGATATTTAGTAATTTGAATACTAATTCTTGCTAAATGAAAAAATTCATTCACACTATTGCCTGATGATTTATCTGAAAATATAACCGAGATTCAAGATCTGATGAAATAGAGTGAATATATACGAGGTATTGTGGAAAATGCTGAATTATGCTACCCAAGATCTTCAACACCGCAGACCACAGTTATGCTGCAGACTACAACCAGGCAGTTTGTACCTACCAAGATAGCTCAAAACTATAGTTAAAAAATTCATGACATAAAAAAATAAGTCCACTTAAAAATTATAAATTCATCAAATAAGCTAGGCATAAATAAATCACGAACCTAACTTAACATCATTATTAGGAAGGGTTTATATTATCACATTGTTGGTATTCGTGACTGAAGTTTATTCAGTATTTGTTGGTATGCCGGTTAAAAACAAGTAAGTGGTTGTCTGGAGTCAGTAGTTCAGCGGATTATACATTAAGAGTTTAGAGAGAGATATTAAGTTAAAGCATTAACACTGGACATAGGTACTTTCAACTGATGAGTCTTAAGTATAATGAAACTTGCATCCTAGATTTCACTGCCAGGAACAATTCACTTGAAAAATAGCTTGTTTTTGTAAATATTTAAGATTGTTTATAATGGTAATGTATACTGAGATTAAATAGGATTACAAATATTCTTTACATTGTTTAATGTTTCAGTTAAATTGTTGTGGAGCTACATATCGTCAGTTTGGTTGGAGATATGCAAAGTTTGATCCAAATGATACTTACGATAACATACTTTATAAAGGTGAGAACAAATGAAATGTATTTTATACTTCAAACTAAATGATCACTGCATAATTACTCGATGTCAATATTGACTACCTTTTAAGTTCATCGACAAACTTACCATGTAGCTACCAGTTTAGATAAATAGATATCTTTGTTCACTCTGTCTGATGTTAGGTATTTTAAAGTAACCAGTAGGCAGTTTTGCACTTAGAATATATTTAAGCTAACGGTAGCTAACATGATATATATATATATTATTCAGTTGCGATTTTATCAAAAGTAAAGTGCATTGAAGCTTGATGAAAACTGATCGTTAAAAGGAAGTATACTAGCCGCAATGTTATAGTGATTCGAACTATCAAACTTAAGTACCGTAAATTTAACTTTCGGTATTTTCATTTAGATATTTTAAAATATTGTATTTTGATGTGTGATATTCTCTCATGAGGTTACCCAACATTAAATAAACGTTTTAAAAAAAGTTTAGTGAAGATTTGTAGCTCAGGTTGATGATTTTGATGGAGTTTTGTTCTCTGAGCTGGATGGTTTAGTCGTGAAGCTTTCTTCGTTCTTCTGAACAACATCATCAACACAAACTTCAGATAAAAGTCGTTCAGAAGAACGATGAAAGCTCAAAGATTAAACCATCCAGCTCAGAGATCAAAACTCCATCAAAAAAGTTATAGCTAAACATATAAGGTAAGCAATCAGATTTATGAGCATACTAGTAAACTAGTTAAGCCTAATGATATTTCACACACAAATCTAAAACTTTCTTTCATTTCAATAGAGCGATGAGAAGACAGAATCGATCTGAAAAATGCGATGCGTTTCCGCTATACATTTTGAACAATCAGATCAACTCTGTATTCACATTGCTCTGACGTGATTTATAAAAGGCACTAATTGCTTTCAATTTCTTTCATTTATCGATAAACATATTGTCCTATTACATTCAGTTTAATTTTTACAGTAATGTACTGTTAAGAGGAAAATAACATGGAATTCTCTTCGAAGATGAAAATATGATTATAATGCTTTTCTAACTTCGAACACATTGCTCACAACAAGCTCCCCTCCTTAAAAAAAATCATACAGACTTAGTTGACATTAAAGTCCCATAACTCAGAATTTATGGTGAGTTATTAAATATATGCTGCAGAATTTTACTTTTTTCCTTAATCAAATCAAATCGATCATCATCAGCTAACTTGCATGTCATTTTATCCCATATATATACATGAGAAGATTATGTGTCGCAACGTGTTCTCATTCAGTCAGCTAGAACGCAGGATCAAGTATATGTATGCATCGGCCCAAGTTGCCATACCTCATAAGCACAACAAGATGAACATCGAATTCGTAGAAGTAGTCAATTCAGTGGTGGTAATATATATACAACAACGTATTCTACAATAGAATTACTTTTGACAAAGGTAATATGGTAAACCTGTATTTCGTCCATTAGACTGATCATTTGCAGCCCTAAATAACGATGAGAAGATGCAAATAAAACAACACGAATTGAATTTAAACTTCACCCTATTACACAAGCAGGTGGCTATCAGGACACAGTAGCTCAGTGGATAACGCAATAGCCTTCGAAGCGAACGGTACGGGGTGAAAGTCCCGGAGTGAACGTCAACTCTGGGACTCAGGTACATCCAGCGGTGGAGTCCCAAATAGGACAAAACGCCAGTCAAACTGTATTCCACTTCTATCCACTATCCATCTTTGCTTAAAAAGTTTGTGAATTAAGGCTATATCGAGGCAATCGGCATACTATGCACATAGCCAACATGAGACTGATCAATTACAGTCCTAAATAACAATAGGATGATACAAATAAAATAACACCAGGTGAATGTAAATTTCAACAATTGTCCAATGATTTTCTGCACATTTATTCGATAAATGTTTTCATTCAATTTGGCACATAACCTCAGAATTGTTAATCATTATACTTATCAGTCACTCATTGTGTTCTCTCAAATTCTAATCTTCTGAATTCTTCATGTCCCTTGTTTTATCTTCCAAAATTTATTTTACTGGATTACACTCCTTGAATAATATTTTCAAACCTTAATCTTTCCGATTACTGCCTATGCTTTTACTACCTCTACCACTATGAGATTTGAATCGATAATTGTATCTCTATGCTAATATGATATGGCAACTTGAACTGATGTACGTATGTATGAAGTTCTACGTTGTTTCCCATTGACTATCAGTTAATAATTGGGTCTATTTCAATGTCTATTATCGATTTTTGAATGATTCAAGTGAGAAACGTCTAGAAATGTTCTGCTTTGTAAGATTTTAATATTTTTTCCAACTAGATTTGAGTCCTGAATTATATACGTTAATTAAAACGAATAAAGATGTTTTGTAATATACAACAGTTAGTTACTTTTCATGAAGATGAAGATTCAAGTGATTACACCATTGATTTTGTCAGTATAACAGATCAGACAGTATTTATATTTTATATGATAATAATATTCTTATAATTTTTTATTGAACTAATACAAGATATTTCAGTAGTTGAAATCATGCGTCAATTGAAGCTAGACCACCATGCAAAACCTGGATTGGTTGAAGTCAAACAATAACACCGTTGGATGCAGGCTCAGTGGTCTATTGGCTAAGCGCTCACGCCCGAGACTGATAGGTCCTGTGTTCGAATCTCGTAGAGGGCGGGATCGTGAATGCGCATAGCTGAGGAGCCT
The DNA here is from genome assembly GCF_000699445.3 of Schistosoma haematobium. Lineage (NCBI taxonomy): Eukaryota > Metazoa > Platyhelminthes > Trematoda > Strigeidida > Schistosomatidae > Schistosoma > Schistosoma haematobium. Next base: position 7,593,144 of record NC_067202.1, on the reverse strand, counting down.
AATACTAGGACGAAGCGGCCATCCAGTGATTCCAGGTTTTCCATGATGGTCTAACTTCAAATGACTCATCATTTCAACCATTAAAATTTCTAAAATCTACACATAACCCCATCTGATGATAATACAAGATATGTTATTACCTAGTACTTTCTTCTTATTTTGTTTCTAAGGAATAAATCAACCTATACCATGTTGTAAAATGAATGATCAGTTAGAAATAATCGACACGACATGTCCATTTGAATATACAAAATACAATAGTAATATTGGAATTGGTTGTGATAAACCATTTGCAGAAGAAATATCATTACATTTGAATACAATAGTACTTGGAAGTATTTCAGTTTTATTAATTAATGTAAGTTTATTTAGTTTCCATTGTTATTCATTATTTCATAAATAATTTATGCATTTTGAGAATGATATAAAGGGATGAGAAGATGACATTATATAGGTCCATGTTTTATTGTGTCAATTCATTATGAACTTTGTTCTGTATGAAGAGTGTGAACTCACGTTCAGTATGACAATTTTGTTCTGTGTATTAACTCAGGTTAACTATATTTATTATGTGTGTTTTTACAGCAACTATATATATATATATATATATATATATATATATATATATATATATATATATATATATATATATATATATATTCCCTTTATATGATACTATTATGTGTATCTAAAATTTGGCGAATAAATGATTGTATTAGTGGTCTAAGTATGATCTGATTTTGGATGTGCTTTGAAATTTATTTGTCATCGTGTTTTAAAGTCATTTCAGTCTTAAGTAAGTCTTCAGTAATAAGGATAGGAGAACTATCAATCTATATTAATCCTTGCAGTTTGTAACACTGTGAAGGTCCAATCTCGTTTTGAATATATCAACAGAAGGTGCTGATATTACGCGTTCCCGTAGAGCATTCCAGTAATTCACTATTCTGTGCGAGATATGGAACTCCACTTATAAATGATTCCATCTCGTTTATTGAACTTTCTTAGAATGTCCTCTCAAATGATCAGTCCTAGGTGGAAGGAAAAGATAAGACAGATTAAAGCCAAGGTCATCGTTCAGTATACGATATGTGATTTGGTACTCACTTGTTATCGTGCTTTGAAGTCAATAAGTTTTCGTTGTATCACTCTTTTGTGTTCTCACTTTGCATCGTGAGAATTTTAATGGTTCACGTTTCATAGTATAAGAGGTGGGATAAAGCATTTTGCAATGGTTTCTGATTATAAAGTAGAGCCAGTGGTACGACGGACTCAACAGAGTTGATACGCACATGACAACGATGACTTCTCACATATAAAAGTTGCCTACCCAGTTACAACAGTGCCGATGAAGCCAGTTTTCCAGTTATAACAGAGACATACTTCGGTAACTTACTTTGATGATTCGCGTTTTTACAAATGAATATTAGAATTATCAATTGCTATATTTTGAAAGATTTTATGGCGAAATTATTTCACCTGATTAAAATGCTATTAACCAGTGATGATTGGACAGTGTGAGGCATTTAACCACCGAAGATAATGGAAGATGGTCACACAGTACCGTAGATTGGTTGAAGTTAGATATAAACACCGTTAGATGTCGGATTAGTAGTCTAAAACTTAAGCATTCCTAAGAGACCGAAGGTCTTGCATTTGAGTCCCATGCGAAGGATCGTAGATGCACACTGCTAAAGAGTCCAACATTAGAAAAAAACGGTCGTCTGTCACTCGTATATTCTCATTGGTGGTCTAATATTGTTCAGTTCATGATCCCAATTAAAACTAAACAAACTCCAAAACCCTATACTGATAATGATTGGACAGCTGATTCATTTTGAATTCAAACTTCACAATATCATATGCCCACAACATTACCTAGGAATGGACTTAAGATGTACAGGGCCATGGAAAGTGAATTATTGTTCATCAAAATGTTGAAATTCATTCTTCTTAAATTTTACACTTAATCAATTCATAACAAAATACGACTATAAATCAGAATTGTCAATAAAGCCTGTGTTATGTCTTACAAGATTAACTTCTACAAATTACACTGTCTCTAGGAAAAGTCAAAACGTACCTCAGTAATTATTAGTAGTTTGTACAATAATCTCTATAATTAACCAGTTAGACACTTATTTCATTTATTTACACAGATAACTTTGCAATCAGTTTTTAATCAAAAGAAAATATTAAAAAAGTTAACTAATGTATTTTTCTAATTACATTCATTACATAGGTAATCATGTTATGTATTGGAGTGAAAGCAATTAAAGATTTCAATCCTATTAACTTATAAAAGGTTAACATACCATTTAATACTTTTAATCCATCAATGATTACATTCTAACAAGAAATTAAATTCAATATAAATTAGAACAATCTATAGTAAAATGATTCAACTAATTGAATTGTTTCTTTTTTCATAATAAATTATTTGAGTTCATGTGCTTTGATTGCTTTGTTTTAAACATTACACATTTAAAGTAAAAAGGGTATAGAATACTTAAAGTATCCTCAGGATAATTTAGTATATTTCACTAGTTGAAATCATGATTAAATTGAAGTTAGACCATCATGGAAAGCCTGGAAGCACGGGACGGTCGTTTCGTTCTAGTATAAGGCTCCTCAGCTGTGCGCATCCACGATCCCACCCCCACGAGATTCGAACCCAAGACCTATCAGCCTCGTACGCGAGCGCCTAATCATGAGACCACTCGATGTGCACTGCTGAGTAGTCCCATACTGGGATTAAACTGCCGTTCAGTGCTTCCAGGTTTTCCATGGTGGTCTAGCTTCAACTAACTAATGATTTCAACTATTGAAAATTCTAAGACCTCCACAAAACCCCTTCTGATATTTTAATATATCCTTGTGCATTTTTTTAGAAGATTTCGACAACCCAGCTAAATTGTAAAGAGAAAAATAACATTAAAGTACACAAAAACAATTTTGATTACCACTCTGTATAATAAGTTACTATTACCATGGTAGTTTGAGTCTAAAGAAAAATTGTTTTAGAACGTATAAAGACCTAGCATTTCCAACAAATCAATGATATAGCTATGGGTAGACTTTTAGGACCGTTGCTGGCTGATGTGTCCATGGGATATGTTGAAAATCTAGCTGAAGAATCAATTCGAAAGATATATCTGTATAAACGGTACGTTGATGATATCATAATCATAAATGATAAAGGTGAAGATGTTAACCGCTTGTTAAAAGAACTCAATACAAGTCAAAAGTCAAAAGAAGAACAATCAACTTCATTTCTAGACATCCTGATTAGTAGGAAAGATGATGGTTTCATCCAACGTTCTATATATAGAAAGCCAACATGAACAGGGCAATATCCTAATTTCGATAGTCACTGCCCAAACGTGGATTAATAAAGGGCTTATTCAATAGAATCAATCGTATATGTACTAATGATACTACTGAAGTAGAGACGAAGCTCATGACTGATACGTTAAGAAATAATGGTTATTCATTGAAGTTCATAAACCGCTGGAAGGGTTGCAATACGACTAGACCTATGACGCTTCTGGCACCCAAAAAGCGAGTTTACATTATGTTATTATTTAGAGGCGACACAAATAGACTCATGATGAAACGGAGACATAAACTGACTAGCAACCAAACATTCTATGCAGCCCAGCTTGTTATTATTGAAAAGACAAGGTCTATGTTTCACCAAAGGCCCAAACAGCTCGTAAGCGATTGTATCACATCCCACTGTGTCTACCAATTTGCACGAATGTGCGGAAACACGTACATAGGGAGGAGCAATCGTGATTTGCAATTAGGGGTGGGTAAACACATGCAAAAATGGTTATAGAAACAAATGGATTCCGATGGTCAAATAAGATCACAGGATAAACAGACATCATCCTCCATTACGAAACACTTAATTGAGACGGGTCATAAGGTTGATATCAAATCAGCATTTGTAGTGTTATACAAAAGCCTTTCATGACGTATATTCAGATTTATTGAAGCCTTGGCTATACGGAAATTGAAACCCTCTGTATGCGTTCTAAAACAATTTGTCCTTACACTTAAATTACCCTGGTAACACTGATTTATTATCCAGAGTGGTTATTACATTGTTTTTGTGTACTTTTTTCTTTGTCACGGCTTACCGTTAACCTGTCTAGCTGACCTTGGAATTTTCACATAAAAATGTCTCAACAAGTATATGTATGTGATCAGATTGTTCGAAATGTATTGCGCAAATATATCACATAATTATGATAATCTTCGTCTTCTCATTGCATTATCGAAATTTATCGAAGGGACTAATTGTTTTAACTTGTAAAGATAATAGACAATATCGATCGATAGGCCAAATTACAAATGTCTATAAATGCACTAGTTAAGTGGCTGACCAAAAGAATATACATATCACGAAACACTACGTAATATTCATCTATAAATTCGTTGATTGCACGTGGTGTGTGGTGCATACTACTTATGCTGACAGATATAAGTAGTATGTATCAACTAACGAAAGTGTAATGCTTGGCAGCAGAAGATTCAGTAGATTGAATTGACGAAAACAGAGAGTGATTGTAATAAAAACAGAATTGAAATAATCATGAAGCGTTTAGGGATAACTGATGAAAGATATTCAAATGATGTATTTAATATGTAGTTCTCATTTTTTACAAAGGCACTCTGTAATCTTGCATTAATCAGTAAATTAGTTTTTCTTCACCACAGTTATCGTTCAATATACTAGCATTTAATTAGTAATATATATGAATTGACATAAGGGATTAAATTTTCACATTATAGACTCAATAGGTCGATGTTAATAATGGAGAAAAGTAGTGGTTTCTCCTTGAACTGATAATCAACTATTATCTTCCATTTGTACGTATACTTCATAATAAAATACGCATTCATTGTAAATCTGAGTGATATATAATAAAGAAAGAGATAATTCATGAAAAATTCACTATAGTGTGACCTATCTATTGAGTGTCTGATAATGATTGCAAATTCAAGACACCAGATTCCATTGTTCAATAAAACATAAATGATTATGGTGAAACTCAAAATGTTCAAGTAACTCAAAGTTAAGATATAACTCAAGAACTTTCTATTAGTTAAGACAATCAGGTATATTTGTATGCATCAAGTATTTATATTTACTAGTATAGGGGTTGTGGAGATTATTAAGTTTTTGATTGAGATCATGAACCGATTGATGTTAGACCACCACAATTGAAAACCTGGAAGCACTGGACGGCCGTTTCATCCTATTGTGGGACTCCTCAGCAGTGCGCATCCACGATCCCTCTCGCGAGATTTCAACCCAGGGCCTTCAGTCTCACGCGCGAACGCCTAACCTACTGGACCACTGAGGCGGCATCCAGTGGTGATAGTGTCTAACATCAACCAATCCACGAAGTTGCGCGACCAACTTCCATTGTACTGAGGTAGATACCTGTCTCTACCCGACATGGATTAGCTCCACTGGTCACGGCTTCTCACTAGAACTCCGAGAATTCCCTCACGAAGCTAGTCACTAGTGAGCACATGTTGGTTACTAGTATAGGGATTGTGGAGATTATTAAGTTTTTGATTGAGATCAGTGACCTCTGAATGCATGTTACGAATGATGATTTTTCGTCAGAATAGGATTTAAAATAAGAAAAAGGACCGGATATATGATTAGCGTTTCGATGAATATTCGACTAATATGGGCAAAGTCAATGCAGATATTTATATGATCAGTATTTAAAAGAAGGTTAATTGTTTTAGTTTTGAGAATTGATGAATAAAGTGGAACAGTATTAACTCGGTAAGATAATAATCAATATTTTCATATTTGAAACAAGTAGTACATTGAGTGTTGTGTAGTACAACTATATTCACTTGGGTTCTAATATCTTCGTATACCAAAAAATGTCAAACATATTAACATAAAAAGCAGAAATCCTGATTAAGATGTATCTTTTATGTACGAGACAATATACAGCATTCATCAGTAAAAGCATTTTTAAATATAAGAGACTTTCCATTTAGATTATCCATAACCACATATCACTTTGTCAGTGATTAATTCATAGCCTGGTACCAATAACGAGTCTTACATTTTAAGACCATATAATGAATAAAAAAAGTTCATCAATGAAGTTTTAATTTGTTTTTTTTAATGATTGTTTGAGCCTTCTTATTGATGTTTAGAGCTGTTATTGATCAGTCTCTTATTGGCATATATGTATTACACTGCTAGACACCATCCAGTTTTACTTATAATATAATTTACTTACTTACCTACATCTCTTACTGCAATTAAAGAATAGACTGCCGATAAGTATTCCCCAACCCATTCTGTCCTAGGCCTTCCTTTCTAGTTCTATCCAACTGTTGTTCATTCTTCTCATATCTGTCTGCATTACTCGGCGTGATGTATTCTTTGATCTTCCCTGATTTTAAACCAATCGTGCATATGAGCTTCAGGATCCTGATGTAACAAATGATGTATGAACCTATTGTTGGTCTCCGACTACCATGGGATTGGCTCTATTAACATTGCTTTACCTACCTAGTGGATTAGACCTTTAGGTCAAAGTCTTGGGTAGTGTTCCTCTAATAAAACCAACTGCTTTAGTTTGTGCATCCAATCAGTATTTCAACCTTCACACAAATTGACCGATCACATTACCGCATATCCATTTGGTATCTCCTTGTACCAATGTTTACGTGTTTTTAATAAATAAATAAATAATGAAATTTTAGATTTCTAAATACTCATTTTTAGCTAACTATGTATAATGAAAATTCAATTTTTTTGCCAAAAATCGATGATGTTGATCAAATTGTGATTAGTGATTGGAAATATAATGACAAGTCATTCAAACACAGTGATCGCAGAATGATAAGAAGTCTTTGGATCAACAATAGCCAACACTTAAGTCTACATTTAATTAGTTGTTGTTGTTTCTTTCTTTAAAAATAAACAAAACCTACACAAATTCACTCGGTGTTCTTTTACATGTATCTTCCCATTGTTATTTAGAACTGCAATTGATGATCAGTCTCATGTTGGTTTATGTGCATCCTGTGCAGATTGCCTCAATATAGCGTTAAGTCCCGGAGTGAACATCAACTCTGAGGACAAAACGCTGGTCAAACTGGATTCCACTGATAAACACTATCCATCTTTGCCTAAAAAAACCTTACAGAAGTTTCAAATATGAGAGAACAATCAATAATATCGATAATTATAAATCGATATGTTTTTCTTCTTGTTTGTTTTGGTTGATAAACAAAACAAAATGTTGGCAATGATCACATGTATAATGATCAGGTAATATTATTTTTGATCAACATTTTGATTCTGTCATTTATAATGTAAGAAATATGAATCGTTTCAGTATGTTGATGATATTGAATAGGCTTGTTTTATGTGAGATGTTACACACTGTATTTGTTTGATAGTACTAAATATGATTAATTCATTGTTTGCCAATCCATACTAATCGAAACCACTCTATCATGCGTTTAAACAATAATCTAATCTGAAATTCATGTAAATTGATACTTAGATAAATGTATTTCAATGGAGGTGACTGATGAATTTCTTGTATAGAAACCTATGGCAATTGATTTCTGCTATCAAATTCATCTGCATTTATAGGTCACATATATGATAACTCATTGTTTTCAAAAAGAATGATGATATGAAAATGTTTAGAAAGATTACCGTAACATTTTCGAACATTATAAGCAAAGATGGATAGCGGCTAGAAGGGGAACCTGTGACGCATATTTCGTCCTATTTAGGACTCGTCAGCTGGATGTACATGTATCCTAGAGGTGATGTTCATTCCGGGACTCGAACCCATTAATGTTCGCTTCAAACGCCATCGCGTTATCCACTTAGCTACTGAGTTCAGATAGCCATCTGCTTGTGCAATGGGGTGAAGTTTAAATTCATTTAGTATCGTTTGCTTGAATCTTCCCATTGATGTTTAGGATGTTCAAGATAACGCGATGGCAATTGAAGCAAACGGTACTGAGTTCGAGTCCCAAAATGAACATCAACGTGCGTCAAACTGGACTTCACTGCTAGCCACTATCCATCTTTGCTTGAAAAGTTTGTGAATTAAGGCTATATAGAGGCAATCGGCACATTATGCACATATTCCAATAAGAGACTGATCAATCGCAGTTCTAAATAACAATGAGAAGATCCAAGTAAACAATATCAAGTGAATTTTTGAACACTTTAAATGTAAAATAACATTTATTATTACAGCAAGTAACCGATATAAAACATGAAACTATTTTCAACCGAAATTTACCTTCTATTTCTTCTCTTTTGGTCAAGAATCTGCTCTTTATCCATTCCTTTGTCATATTCTAGCCGTTGATCAATATTAATTATTATCATTTGTATTGGTAAACTAAGAATAACAATCCCGATTGCCGGGCAGTCTTAAATACCCATTAGTTATGTGTCATACACAGCTTGTAGACTACACAAAACTTTCATAATTACGAAGCGTATATGATGTATACTATAATGAAGCTAATCAAAACCATGAGTATATTCTCATCGACTGTCGAAAAATAATTGAAACTTCACTAAATTCACACGGTTAATCATTTGGGTTTTAAAATAGCCTAGGGTCACTTAATAAAAACAGCCCATTAATCAATCTTAAAACTCTATATTACACATTGAAAGACTTCATCAAAGTTGATAATACCAATGTTTTATCTGTTCTCTATGAGCAGTCCCAAACTAGAATGAAACAGTCACCCAAAGCTTACAGGTTTTAATAATTGTCTAATTTAGATTGGTTCATCTACGGAACATCAATATGTTAATGAAACAATTTCCTCAGAGTGTAAAAACTGATTTACCAGGATCTTATTTTGTATGAATAACCGTTAATAAGTTGATTATAAATACTTCAATCATCCATACAGATCACAAAAAAGACATATTTTTCTACGTACATTTGGAATACTTATAGTTAATAAATATTGCTAGACATCCTAATATTTATAACTACATTTATCAGATAGAGGTCACCAGCAAGTATAGGAAGTCAGTTTTATTCTAGATATAACGTTTCTATAATGTATATTTGTGATTTTAAAGGAACAGATAATTGTCGTGAGATTCAAAATGATGTCCAATATTGATGTCTTGTCGATGGAACGCTATATACGATTCCTAAGCTATCTGGTAACCCGTAGACTAGAACTACACAGAAACTTGAACACCAGAGAGAAGATACAAGTATGAGAGAAAATACTTTATCCCAAGGTTCATTTTTGTACAGAAAATCAAGGGTATTTATAGATGTTGGCGTCTGTTAAATCAACATCATATTTCAGCCAATCCGTTAACGTCATATTATGCTACCGACCAATAGTAGCACGCCACGCTGGAATTCTCGAACGTTCTGCCGTACTCTGATTGGCTAGGATCCTTCGGCTCCTTTTGGGCCTCTGGAGGCTCCGTTGAAGTTCTCCGAAAGCTGACTCAACAAATATATACACATAATTTATTACCCTCTTTAGAATGACCTTATACTGCAGCACAACATTTATTTTAAAACTTAATGTATTTTGATCATGGTATTCATTAGTTGCCATATTAGATGAATGAAAGCTCACCATTATTAATCACTTTAATCCATATTTTATTTCAATGTGTTGAGGATGTTAGATCCCTAGGACTCACTTAGAAAGACCTAATTTTGTAATTTTATTTAGAAAATTTGAATTTCATTATTTTCGCGCCAAAAGCGCACTTTTCGCCTTCATGTCGTATTTCCCGTTTGGGAGAATCTTAAACGCTATTGGTCCAATGTGTCTTTTAGTATGCTATTTTGTAACCCTTCCCAAGGACGGTTTGGTGCTGTATATATATATATATATATGTTTTGATTTGTGTCTGTTGTAATCGCTCATGCTTCTGGCCTTTTGTAGAATAAACTTCCCCGTTCAGAATTCGACTTCTCTCTCTAGTTAGCGGGGCTGGGACACAACAGAATAGCTAGTTTATTGGTCGTTGGTCAGAAGTCTTTGTTCCGTTCACAGACTAAGTGAACTCTTATCCGCTTCAAACCTAGCACAAAGATAACACTTAATGAATTGATGTACTATACTTGAATAAGCCTAAATGAATTCATCTCCTTAATTGTCCAATTTTAGTTGAAATACTGTGGATATATAGATCTATCATCCGTCATTTTCAACTGTAGACATTTATGATGGGATGATATATGATGTTGAGTTGATTTCAAATAGGATAACATTTAATTTTAATATTCAAGATGTTTGAATTTAACTTAAAACAAAATATGAACATTATAAGCCAAAGGAGGAAAATTCAAATAATCCTATGATTTCCTTGTTACAATGTTAAATACCTGTTATGATAACTAAATTTATAAAGCTTTTCTTAAATAAACAAGAGATTATAAACGTTTAACAACATTTGAACAGTTATTTGACAAGATATACCAATTTTGTTTGGTCTAAATAACTTTAATGAACTGGTAGAGTTCAATTTCATCGATTGTGAGATAGGTAATGACAAATAGTAATGAATGATGGTGTGTGTTAGAACGCTACAATGTAGAGTTATTTGATATAAAGTTAATATCGTACTTTTAATACTTTATTTACAAAATATCCAACAATTGTCTTGCCGGCTCAGTGGTCCAGTAGGTTAGGCGTTCGCGCGCGAGACTGAAGCCCTTGGGTTCTAATTCCACGAGCTGGATCGTGGATGCTCACCGCTGAGGAGTCCCACAATAGGACGAAACGGCCGTTCAGTGCTTCCAGGTTTTCAATGGTGGTCTAACATCAATCGGTTCATGATCTCGATCAAAAAATTGTCTTACGGTTTGTTGTTTTTTCATTTCTGTACTAGTTACTTTCTATTCTCGTTCTCCTCTATTCGATTTTCTCAACCTTCTCACAGGCATTTCATTTTCGATTGGTGTTACATACTACTTATATCTGTCGAGATAATTACCACACACCATAATATTATTACAAAGAAATTTCGTTACCTACCATGGTCAATGAAGTTAGGCTCAAGATAAATTACGAAAGAAAATGAAACTACATATTTGACATCGTATTCAAGATTGACTAGTATTTATATTTTGAAGATGAAATCAATAAAACGTTGAGGTAGTGAAGTTATAAGCGATAAAAACAGATTGTTAATAAATGGGCAATAACCAAAGCACCTATTTAACATAAAACTAACGTAGTTATTGAATATCAGTGAGATTTTTTACTATAATTTACAGAAAGAAATGAAGAGATAATGTAACTGACAACTGTTAAATTGATATATCTATGTTAACGTGGTAACAAGAGGTTTAACCACACTTTCTTTCTGTAAATAAATGTTAGGTCGAAAGCTCTTGATAGCAATGACATCTGCAAAACGTACTCAAAATGACATTTGGAAAACCTGGAAGCACTGGACAGCCATTTTGTCCTAGAATGTAACTCATCAGCAGTACTTTCAGGTTTTCAACAGTGGTCTGGCATCGATGGATTCATGATCTCAATCAAATATTTAACAATCTACACAACCCTACACTGATAATTACTATGTGCTCACTAGTAACAGGCTTCGTGAGGGAATTCTCGAAGTTCTAGTTATAACCCGTGATCAGTGGACTTAATCTGTGTCGGTTAGAAACTAGTATCTACCTCAGACAATAGAAGATGGTGTTGCAATTTCGTGGATTGGTTGATGCCCGGCTCTGTGATCTTAAGGTTAAGCGTTCACACACGGAACTGAATGTCCTGGGTTCGAATCTCGTGTGAGGGATCATGGTTACGCAATATTGAGGAGTTCCATACTAAGACGAAACGACCATCCAGTGATTCCAGGTTTTCAGTGGTGGTATATTTCTTTTATTATTTGTTTTAACACATAGATATTGGTACAAGGAGGCATCAGATACATATGCGCCACACAAATCTCATTTGATATGTGTGAGGGCTGTGACACTGCACGGGTGCCAAAACCGAAGCAGATGGTTTCCTTAGGAGGCCACACCCAGAGCCTTCGATCTGAAGGCAGTAGAGCATCGTAAGGAGATGCAGTCCAATGGTAGCCGGTGACCAACGATTGGTTCATACGCCATTTGTTCCTTCAGGATCCTGGAGTCCATGTGCATTATTGGTTTGGAATGAGCGTTTTCCAACTTCCCTAGGTGGACTCTCCATGTCCAACAAGCCGGGTGAGGTGCCGGAAATTCTCTTTCCGTCCTCTCAATTTCGTGAACAACACCCACGGGGTGCGAGAATACAGTGAGTAGGACTTCCCTGGCAGAGGCTATATACGCGTCGCCATGTGAGAGCATTTCGAGAGGGTGAGCGGACTCTCTCCACTCTCGACCGTACGAGGGCATTTGGAGATATTGATCCATTCATGATTTCAATCAATAGCTTAATAATCTCCACAACACTATACTGATAACAGAAGAACTGAATCACAGCAGCCGATTTTGTGCTAATTTGGGGTAAAATTTACATTTATGAAGATTGAATTTTTAGTTATTGCTAAGTCAAGTACTGTTATGATTCAAATGTGAAATTCCTTTCTTAAAATATACATAAAACATAGTTTTATAATGTAGCTTGATAAGTTCCAAAGCAATTTGTTAGTCACATACTATGAACTCATATTGATAGTCATATTTTGTCTTTTTAACTTAAGCCTGTTCGCTTGTAAGATGAAACATTCTTACTTACAGATTGCTGTCTAACAAGTTACGTAATAACAAAACAATATTTTTGTATCTATGATATATAGTGGTTATTTTGAAAACATCAATCTATAGATTTGTAACTGTACAGCTTTTTGTTTTGTTTTACAGAATAGTAATTTTGAATCTTAAATTTACGTTAGATACACATTACATATACTTGTCATTCATAAAGCTATCATGAATAATTTATCACTATGCTATATACCTTTGGATATTGATCTCTATTTTTTTTAAAGAAACCTTTGAAACAGAAAGTGAATTAGTTACCAACATACCGATTTCTACAATATTTCGTTCCATTTTTAAATCTATCATTAATGCAATATAAATTTATAAAACAACGTAGAAGTTAATAAAAGGGTTAGTTCATTTTATCACTTAAAAATGAATATTAAGGAGAATATTGGAATGTTATTTTAACACAGACCATCTCGAATGATATATATATATATATATATATATATATATATATATATATATATATATATATATATATATATATATATATATATACCAAAAACATCTTCAACGTTTATGAATGACCGCCGATGCTGTGTTTTCTATGAAGATTCGATGACAATTGTGTATTATTAAAGGTATATCCATATTTCTCTCAATACCAGAACAACGCATATCACAAGTGCTATCTATAGAAAAGATGTTTAAAACAATAATACATTGTAATTTTAAATGTTGATAAAGAAACCAGACTAGATTAGTAACGTTTGTTTGTGAAAGGGTGATGTGGTTAACTGAGTTATAATAAGTCAACTGATGGATAAAATTACTACTTACTTACGCCTGTTACCCCTCCTAGAGGAGCATAGGCCGCCCATCAAAATTCTCTATCGAACTCTGCCCTGAGACAGTGTATAATACGATTACTGAAATAACCTGCAAGCTTTAACAGAATAAACTTAAACCTATGTAACTACAATCTTAATTTCTTGGTGTGCGATTAATAATGTATCGAGATAATTTAATATGGAAACTACTTAACGAAATTGGTAAAACAATGTGTTACATGTCAAATAATATACAAGCAATCAAATTAGAAATTATTAATCCTTTGCTAATGATGGATACTATAATGACAAAGTATTCCTTAGAATTTATCTGACGATTTTCAAGATGTAAGTGATCGGAGCGTATGAACAATCAATTAAAATCTTGTAGCAACCAAAATGTTGTGATGTTACTTGGGTACATATTTTTATTATTAATGACTATGTCTACTTAGACTATGTTAAAAATCAAAGACGCCACTTCGGTAACTAAGAGTAAAAGCTACCGAAAAATTCTGTACCAGAAATGAACGACTCAGTGATTACTCAAATTCATGATACTTTTGGCAAGAAACAAGCTACAATAACCCTATAAATTAACAAAATGGTAAGCGTATCGGCATCTGAAGTAAATTAAGATGCTCATGAAGTGTGTAAGAACATGTATAAGATGCATAATGACTTATTTGATACCGATAGTTAATCAAAACGATATCTGAATACACTCGTTTGTATGCGATGTATTCACACTGCTCAACAGTCAGGTTTATGGAAATTACATTAAATGCTACTTGACACCTTTTAATCACCGACTTAACGTATGAACACAAATTTAAACGCCTAAAAGTAATTTACTAAGTTATATTATTACTAATTAATGTATAGTTAAATGACTGTAATGTCAGTTAGTACGTTAAGTCCACACAGCTTATTCTAGCTTTCGGATAGATCAGTTTATTCATTTTTCTTGAGTCACGTTTTGTTGATTATTCACTTATCAACCTTGACTGATTTTATATGAAAGTACGTGTGCGTACACCTATCCTCTTCATCACATGTCTTTAGCTCATTTTTGTGTGACTATAAATACTGAGTTATGCTTGTTTAAATGGAGTTGGCTCACACGCCTACTCCGTCGCGTGCCATCTCGCTTCGATTCGTCCCTTTGATTGTCTGTCCGGATCAATGAGTGTACAAAATAGACATATTCAAGCATCCGTTCTCGTATTTGACTTATTTAATCCAGTCGTATCCACTAACGAGGATTAAGTCGATAATAGTATATGTGAATGGTTAGAATGTATATTTCGACAGCATTCATTCATACGATATAAATGGAGTCAGATATCGGGCCACTAAAAGACAACTTGAAAAATTCCATTTCACATTGCCACTCACACAGAAACCATTATATCACATATCAGTTAAGTCAGGTATATGCTATGTTTGATTAATAATCTTTGATAACATACATTTTATAGATATGGACTATTAGCAATAATGTTTCAGGCTAAAACAAATCAATTTAGAGATTGAATCATATCTATTTCATTTAAGGATGAACTATTCTTTTAAAGCTGAATAGTTTTCATCATATTAAAACATAAACAATGAATAAAGACTATTCATTTCAATAAATTCTCTTCAGTTTCTACAAGTATGTGCTCAAATTCATAATCCCCAAAGTACCTCGGTTTAAGGCAAAAATGCATATTTTAAGATTATATAGATATATGTATATAATGTTTTCAAAACAATATGACATTGTGAGTAGTTAACTAACTATTAACTTATGTTAGCTTGAATAACTACGACAGAGCCTTCAGAGGCTCTAGAACGGCTGAAGAGTTCCATCTAATAAGAATGCAGTGGAGCTTTCTAGAATATCGACGTAGCATGCTACTATTGGTCAGTAGCATAACATAATTGAATTATAATTTTGATTTGACAAAAGCTAATATCTGTAAATATCAATGATTTTCTGTACATTTTGATTCTTGCCCAACAAGCACTTTCTTTATTCTTCTGTCTTCTTATTTGCGACTTGGAAGGTTCTAGCGTTCGAATGCTCAAGTTATACACGGTACATTAAGAATCTAAGCTCTAGATATAACAGTTTGTATGATAAATGAAATTGTAAGGTCAATGAACAGAATAAACAATAACTACTATAAAGTGAGAGAGTATAATAACAATACAAATTACGTAACAGATAGAAAAATAAAAATTAGGTAAAAATCGGTAAATAGGGCTGGTTGGCAACCGAATTTCTTAAACCCTTAACAAACAATACAATAATAATAGTAAGATATTATGAATAAAACAAATCTGAGCTATGAAAATACAAAAAGGAAAGCTGTTTGTACATTAGTCATATCGTGTAATTAAAATGTATGTTAACTAATCAGGTCAATGTTATAAAAGCTTGACGGAAAGCTCCAGTATTTCGTTACGAATAGCTATTGCTTCATCTATTTGAAGGATTCGTAGTTTTGATGAATTTAGCCAATAAACTATTACCACGAGATATTAGTGTAAAAGAATTACTCCATATTGGTTAAATGACCTATTGGTACTAAATTCACTAAGGTTAACTTTATTTTTAATCATACATATCAAGAACTACTGTAAAAATTAATAGGAAGTCTTTCTTTTGTCAACTTTAATTTGTCCTTACCTACAAATACTGATGATTTGATAAACTAGAATTTCGAGTTGACGATATGAATTCTGTGCATTATATTGACTTTATTGACCCCGTACTTATTAAACGAAAAAGAAATCTACATAAGATTTCTACCTGAGAAATAATTATATGAGAAATATGATCATGCATTTATTTTAGGTTTAAATAGCCAGATTACAATATACTCAACCTCAAACATAATAAAATTCATTCAATTGGATGATAGAACTCCGCCTGTAGTCCTTTCGGGGGCTACTGCCGGTCCCAAGTCCGGATAAAGGAGGAGGGTTGGGCATGGGGTTTGCGAGTTAAGTCCTGGAGTGAACATCAACCCTGCAATGCAGGTACATCCAGCTGACGAGTCCCAAATAGGACGGAACAGGCGTCAAACTGGATTCAACTGCTAGCCACTATCTATCTTTGCTTAAAACGTTTGCGACTTGAGGCTATATCGAGGCGATCCGAACAAGATGGATAAATACCGACATGAGAATGATCATCAATTGCAGTTCTAAATAATAATGGAAAGATACAAGTAAAACAACACCAAATGAATTCATTCACCAATATATATATATATATATATATATATATATATATATATATATATATATATATATATATATATTACTTACATTGATCGCAATCAAAGTTATTGATAAATAAGCAATGTATGCTATGAGACTAAATGCTTTACGACCGAATACTTGTTTACAGCCTTGACTGTGATGTTTGTGATCGTTTTCTGATATGTAATGGAATCTTGGACAATTTACATCAATCAACTTCAAGTCTTTATCCATCAAACAGCATGGTACAGGTAATACTAAGTCTGAAAGAAAATATATGATATAAATGATGTTTAATTATTACTATGACGTAACAGCTCCGGTGATAATGAATAACGATACAGTTATATCCGGACGAGAATAAATGGATAGTAGTCGTTAGAAATTATCTATGGACTAATATTATACGTATATTCTTATTGTATGAGTTGTAACATACATACTCTACAAAGTATTTCTAACTCAATTCTTGTTTAAGGTGGCTAGTGATGTAAACGATATTAAGAAAAACCTTTATTTATTCACTGAACCCATCCTCAGTTGTGTGATGAATAACATTGCCCTTTTATGATAAACTTCTATACCTGGAAGTTTGATCCATGAGCTTTTGTGAAACTATTATCATTTTATGGACAGAAATAGTAATTTTCAGAAAGAGTTTTGTGGAGATTCTAGAAATTTCAATAGTTGAAATCATGAGTCAATTGAAGCTAGATCATCATGGAAAACCTGGAAGCACTGGACGACCGTTTATTCCTATTGTGGGACTCCTCAGCAGTGCGTATCCACGATCCCGCACCCCGCAAGATTCGAACCCAGGTTTTCCATGGTGGTCTAGCTTCAAATGACTCATGATTTCAAACAGTGAAATAGTAATTTTCTTGAGGATATTGACATCGTTAAATGCAGAATCAGTGATCTATACGTCCGCGTGCGAGACGGTAGGTCTTGGTTTTGATTCTCTGTTATAGAAAAGAGGGTGTGTATTGCTAGTAAGTCCCATACTAGGACTAAATGACCGTCCAATGCTTTCAAGTTTTGAATAGTGTTCTAGCTAAAATCGGTTTGTGATCTCAATTGTAAAAATTCACATTTGTTTTGTGATTGCAGAAATCAGCATTTTATAATATTAGGTATTTTATCAAAGGAATTTAGTTATCATTAACGTGTTGTGGAAGTTATTGGATTTCACAATATACACTATGAACTCATCTTACTTAGACCACAAGTAAAAACCAGAAAACATTGAATAACTATTTTGTCCTACCATTTGACTTAACAGTGTCAATCTATGATCTGACCGGTAGTCGAATCTAGGAATTTGAGATCTCGAGCCTAGAGTTTATATTTTAGTCCATTGAACTATCATACAATAAATCACATGTTCTATTTCAATAAATTCATAATATCTTTTTAATAGTACAGGTCCATAAGCCTTTGATTTCTACATTCAAATACGTTTTATCATACAAGATGCTTTAGGGCTGGAATTTATTGCTTTTTTTCAAACCTTGTAAGATAAAAAGCTAATGATTCGGATAATGAATCATAGTCATTATTATAAAGTGAAAACAAGTAGTTGATCAGTCAGTTAGCTACAACATAGAACCAGGCACATATATGTATCGGTCCAAGTTGCCATACCGCATTAGCACAGCAAGATGAACACTTCATTCCCTTTCTTTAAGTCAGGTGCTGACGGAGACGATATTTGTGTAGAAAAACAAATATTTTTGCTTACCATCATAAGTATGACCATCATATTCATCGGTAATTTCTACTCTGTCCTCGTCAAAATCAAAAGGATTCATGTAACCACAGCATTTTAACTGTTTAGATATTAAAAAAAATGAGACAGTAAAACATTTAGGCTTTATTATGAATAAATG
This sequence comes from Schistosoma haematobium, assembly GCF_000699445.3. Taxonomy (NCBI): domain Eukaryota; kingdom Metazoa; phylum Platyhelminthes; class Trematoda; order Strigeidida; family Schistosomatidae; genus Schistosoma; species Schistosoma haematobium. The sequence continues at coordinate 7,574,436 of NC_067202.1, read as the reverse complement.
TTATTTCCTATTTTATGGTGTGATGCGGTCTGTTTGGTTGTTATATAAGCCCAGTATGTTTGAAATAAACGATTCGCATAGTGGAAGCTGTTATTGTCGTTCTGAACTGAACTGGACGGGCTAGGCAAACAAAAGATCAATGAGGACTCTAGTCTGTTCATTCCTGTCGAACGTCATTGGTTTAGCATAGTACAAGAGTGAAATAGTCGTATTTCCATGAGCGAATAAATTACGTGATAACTAGCCGGTCTTAAAGTCACAACATTACCAATCTAAGCAAAAAACGTGTATTAAAATTTACGTCAGATGTTAAAATATTAGTGGGAAATCAAATGCAGAATATCTATTTAAATGTCATGTGAATTTCGGAGCGTCATATTTCACTGATAACACGCTAACACATGTTATGTCATTATTACATGACTTAATGATTGTTCCAAAATTTATCGTGGACAGTATGTAAACAATTAATATCAGAAGGGGTTTTGTGGATATTAAAGTAATTTCAATAGTTTAGATCATGAGTCAACTGAAGCTAGACCACCTGGAAGCACTGGACGGCTGTTTTCTCTTGTTGTGAGACTCCTCAGTAGTGCTCATTCACGATTCCGCGCCTCTGTTGTTTAGTTGGTTAAGCGCTTGGCGTGGGACTGATAGGTCCGGGGTTCGAATCTCGAGGGGTGCGGGATCGCAGATGTGAAACGGTCGTCCAGTGCTTCCATGTTTTCCATGATGATCTAGCTTCAATGGACTCATGATTTCAATCAATAAAACACTTAAGTTCAAACTTTTATTACAACGTAAACTATGTAAAATATGTACAACTTATTTACTAAGAATAAGTTGATATAATAATCTTTATGTCATACATTATACAACATCAATATAAGTAAATTTTAGATAACTGAAGTCGATTTTAAAACCTTGAGTGTTTGATAATTAAAAGCCTATTATATTATTACTTCGAATCGCACATCGGATGTTTTACTCCACTTAGTAAGAAATCGTACTCTTGGACTTGAGACATACTTAGTATAAGATTTATAAACACCACTAAATTGCTCAAAATGAAATAGCTGAAGCTCAGTTCAAATTTGTTACTAAGCAATTCAATAACAAATAGCCTAATTGTTAAATCTACACGGATTTCAATAGTTGCCATAGTATAAGAAAATGCTACTTGCTAACCAACGAAACTTAGTTTTTTTTAGGGCACGTTATCCTATTGCACTTGGGTCCCTGTATTGATTTGTATACTGAAACCTAAACCTTGCATTTGTAAATTTAACCGTGCTACTGAGCCTGGATCCCACTAGCTTATGTAATAAATATGAATCTTATTCATAAAATGTTTAATTTCCCATTGTTGATATTAAGGATTATAACTGAACTGTCACTTCTATAACAGATGCATCCTAAGAGGAACCCAATACTTTTCTATTCCCCGAATACAAGTTCAACCAGTTGATGAGTGTTACATAAAACTAAACAGGCATCTCCGACTTAACTCCAACACATCAATCAACTTTAATAAACCCCTGTGGTTGAATAAATCTTCAAATACAATTTGCTCAAGTGAATATATCGGAAAGAAAGAGAATAATCAATTTACGGTCCTTAATGATAACATAGAAATACTTATAAATGGAATCAAATTTACTACAATCTCAACAGAAACTGCTAATCTAGTTCCAATATCCTGTATCACATTAAGACTATAATAATAAAGAAAACTATCATTTCTTTTTCTATCATGATAGCATACAATTTATAATTTCATCTTACTTCTATCATTACGACAGCCGCAAATAAACTTGCTCCATCATGACTCTTCATTGATCGATAGAGATAAAATTTTTTTGCAAAAAGTTTTTCCATCATTTTTTCTGTCTAACAAATAAAAAAGAGAAAATATTATTCGTATGTTTGTTTAAGTTTAAGAAAATAGTAGCCAATAATTACTAAAATGATAAGTTTATATCGTCTGGACACATAATGAGTTAGGAGTCATCGTTAGCCAAGACTTAAAGACTATTGCGCACTGCCGTGCAATAGCCGCCAAAGGTTTTAGAACCTCATGATCAATACGTAGGGCTTTTGGTCATGTCGACGCTAAAACGTCTTTGATTTTGTATACAGGGGTCGGACGTCCTAAACTTGAGTACTGCATACAAGCGGCTAGCCCCTGCCTAAGAAAAGACAGCGAGCTTCTGGAAAAAGGCTCAGAGAACAGCAGCTAAGCTGATTCCCGGAATAGCGAAGCTTCCGTATGATGCTCGACTGGCCAAGTTAAACCTTTTCCCGTTGTCATATCGTAGAACTAGAGGCAACTTGATTACAGTTTTCAAATCTCTTAGAGATAAATTTGAACCTGATATGCCCTCATTTTTCTTGTCTTCCAAAACAAAGAATTTCCGAGGACACTCTGAAAAAATTCACAAGCCCGGAACAAATTACTTATCAGCTGACTATCAAATTTCCCATCGAATCATCAATGAGTGGAATTCATTACCTCAGCACGTGGTTGAGGCTCCATCCATCGACTCTTTCAAAAGAAAGTCGGATCAACTGAGAGACCACTATTACCAGGACTAACACAGGCTATCAAACCTCCTGTCCTTTCCAAACTGAAACTGGAACTGAAATCATCAATTATCATTTTAAGAGTTTTGGATATTAATTGTACGATATTGTAAATTGATGAACGTTTGATGTGAACAACAATAGACTGAATTTTATAGATCTAGATGTTAACTGTTCATGTGTAAAACTGAAGGTTCTGTGACCAGGTATTTGTGAGGTCATGAATGTATATCTTTGAAAAGTTCCATACTAGAATGAAACATCAGTCTAGAGACTGAATAAAAATGATGATTTATTTAGGAAATATTTAAGGTGTCAATAGTTAGATTCTAATCAATCGAAAAATTCGCACGTTTGTTTATAAAATCCTTAACAAATCTATCACGTTTTCTTCGTGTTCTACTCCTTAAAAAAAACACAGTATATTTGTAGTGAACTAGAACACAAGGGTGAATAGACGAATATATTTGAACACACAAATTACAGAATACTTAATTTGCAAAATATCAATTGATCGTCTTTCGTTTCTATACCATTTTCTGTTCTCGTTTTCTTTACTTCGATCATCTGAACCTTGTGACACTAGGCACTTCACTTTTGATTGATATCAGTAGCACACACCCTAAATACTCTTGCTATTCATGAAATGAAACCTTAACTTTGAATACAAACAAACTATGTCTTATTTTGATTATAGTTTTAAACTAATATTACAATTATAATTACTTAAAATATCATTTCATTTCACTTGATAATCAATCAGTCTATAAAGAATCGTACTTGATTCGTGGATTGTTTGAAGTTGGACATTACCACAGTTGAGTGTCGGCTCAGTAGTCTAACGGTTAAGCGCTGATAGGTCATGAGTTCTAGTCTCGTGGGGGGCGGGATCGTGAATTCACACTGCTGAGGAGTCCCATCCTGGGACGAAACGGCTATTCAGTGCTTCCAGATTTTCCATGATGATCTAGCCTTAATTGACTCATGATATTAACTATTAAAATTACTAAAATCTCCACAAAACCACTTTTGTTAATCATCATACTTGAATTTATTATAAAACTTCATTAAAACATTGAAAGACTAAATGATTAACATACTGTTTCTGGATTTTTTAACACAATAGTTATCATAACTATATGCACAATTATACAAACTGTTAAAGTAACTTCATACTGAAAAAGAAATTCAATGAAAACTTGTCTTATACAAGAAAAAATTTGTATTTTATGGAAATACTAAAAAAATCATGCAACTTTTATAAATAAATAAATGGAAAAAAACATGATACTATAGTATAGCCATAGCAACTATTTTACAACCAATTTCGATTATGGTTAATTTTGGTTAAGAGCTTTTATTAACTTACTTAATAGACAATGTTATTTGAATAGTAACAATCTGCATAGTTCTTTGTGCTGTTATGATCATTAGAGCATATGACGGACTCTAGCTAAAATATGTTGATTGCTTAAATATCACTCGACCATTCATCCTTCTTCCCATGTATGTGTGTACTTAAATCCTATTAATAAGTTTTGCTTTGCCTTACTGTGGCCTTATGAAATTTGACTATAAATTTCCCTATGTATTTGATCGTATATACATATTCGCCTGTCTGCATCAAATAAGCTTGATGTGTTTATAGCTTTGTGATCTGCGCTATCTGCTATGGAACTGTAGTTACAGTTTCTCATCGCCATCTGAATCAAACACCGTTGAAATTTATATGATAACGGTTACAAGGGTGATTGATTAACCAAGAAAAGCCACTACATATCAGTGAATTATACTAAAACCTATCTTTAACAATATGACAAGCTTTATAATAGACGAGGCTTTACAACATATCTTTTTTAAGCAAAGATGGATAGTGGCTAGCAGTGGAATACATGACACGCGTTTCTTCGTAGTTCGGACTCTTCAGCTGGATGTACTTTCATCCCAGAGTTGACGTTCACTCCGGGACTCGAACCAAGTATTTTTTGCTTAAAACGCCATTGCGTTATCTACTTAGCTATTGAATCCTGATAGCCACTCGCCTGTGAAATCGGATGAAGTTTAAACTCACTTAGTGTTGTTTTTTCCTTTATAAAGTAGTTTTAAAATAATACTAATATATTTAACTGACCCTAAGTATTAAATAATTTTGTATATTACATTTCTAGAGTGTTCATATGCTATTTACTTGTGATACAACCGTTGTACCTAACAAAACAGTATTCATATTTCGTTTTGTAAACCAGTGTCGGTTTCTCCATGAATTCTGATTGGCATATTGAAAATTAGCTCACTCGAATATCTCACCACTGTCAACTCAGATTCAACTCAGAATCTTTATGTTTCCCTTAAATAATTAGGGCCTGTTACCCCTCGTTGACCAAAGATCGAGCTCTACTTTCTAGTAGTTGCCAGGTCATATTCATTCCTTCCATTTATTCCTCTTTTCACATTGCCTTGAAGTTCGCAAGTTAGGGCTTCCTTTGTGATGCACTGTGATAGTTTTTATTTAAAGTATGATGAATTCATCTTCAGCATCTTTTCTTAATTTCCTCATCAAATAGAAACTGGTTTGTTCTCTTCCATAGTAGCCTATTGCTGACTGTATCGGCTTAAAGGATACTGAGTATCTTGTGTAGAAAATTGTTCAGAAATACGTGTACATTTTGATGATGGCTGTATTAATTCTCCAAGTTTCAGCCCCGTATACTAGAACTGTCTTGACGTTCGTATCGAAGATTATGACTTTGATGTTAGTTCATAGTTTTTTCGAGTTCTATATGTTCCTCAGTTTTAGAAATGCTGTCCTTGCTCTGCCAATCTCTATCATTACGTCTGCATCAGAACTCTCTTGTTTATCAAGGATACTGCCTACGTCAGTAAGAGTTCACAATGAGTGTTTAACCATTTAGCAACTGAGCTCTCATTTAACAGTTGCCATCATCAACTTCACTCAGTTTTTGATAACATCGTTGTTTGTGACCATCGCCTCACTCTTAAAATCTAAGATATCCATTATACCAAGATTCAAACCAGTACCACAAGAACGCATTTCAAAACAAATAATCAGTACAGATATAATTATCTTGTTATTGAGATCTTATTCTCACTTAAATATAACATAACCATATTCGTAAGCAATGATGTATAGTTTTTGGTGGAGTTTCGTTCTCTGAGCTGAGAGAACAACCTGCATCTCAGAGTTGATGTACACTCTGGGACTCGAACCCAGTACTATTCGCTTCAAACGCCATCGTGTTATCCACTCAGCTACTGAGTACTGATAGCCACTTGCTTGTGCAACCATATTCGTTTATCATTATTGTAATTATATTTAAATATTTTGCACTTCATTATTTCCATATTTTTATTGATACTCTTGATCAGGAGTCATCCAATAGTTAGAAATATAAGTAAAAATGTTTGTTCTATTACTATGGATTTAAAGACGATATTCAAAAACAACTTTATTTGATCCGAATATATGTTAAAGTTTGTGGGAACCTACCATAAGAAAAAATGTACTGCTTCGATTAAAAGCGATTATTGCCCCAAAGAAATAAATACAAGCAAATACAAGTGATATCGCCATCAATGGTAAAATTACCGGACCTTAAATAAATCAAGCAAAAAACACCATGAATGTATAGTGATATGAACAGAGAAAAAGACTTGACAAACTACGGAAGATATTTTCGGGGACATTCTTTCATTTAATTCACAACTTGTAAAACAGTAACATTTATTTCTGTCCGTAGTCTATTCTACAGATCATGTGCTTTGGTTTGATGTATGATTCATTAGCATAGCCCATTTTGTCCTAAAGCTATTGTAATTTAGACGTGTTATTTTGTACTCTATTTCCAATTCTAATCTCCAGTTTTGGACATAATTGTATTTTCCTAATTATTGTACGTTGTGGTCAGTTTAGTCATCTATTTATTCATGTATCTTTTTACACCGATCTGAAATCGGGAGTCAGATCGGGATCGGGAATAGATCGAATAGTGTTCCGGTTGACTTGTCTCACTCGCGTGCTTGTCAGCCAGTCAGGTGATACAATCGTTTTCGTCTCTCTACCCCACTCCGAACTCATGCATACTAGCTTCAAGGTTAAGCCGGACAACCTATCGCGTCAAGGTCTTAATCTAGATTAGATAAGTATTCTCTGCATATAAGTGGGTAGACGAATTAAGGACGTACCATGTAGTATATTGGTAAATATTACAGTGTGTTATTTCTCGAAATAAAACCTAATAAAAGTAATTTATATGCACATCTATTTCACAGATAAGGTCGACTGTGTTGGAGAAGACCAAGTATAAATTTTGGTTAAATCACTACATTGAGAGTAGTGTTGTGATCTTCATGACTAATCCATCAATATTAAAATAGGACTGGCTAATATTTAGTTCAATCTCTGTTATGTTGAGTATTAAAATCTCAAAGACTCAACTGCTTATTCAGAGTTAACAGTTAGCTCATTTCTATGATTCATTATTCTTGATGACTGTCCCTTTTTCTTAACTGCATCATGATTTATTGCTAAACATAGATGACTTCAATTGCACTATATTGCTCAGAACTCTTGAGGCTGCAAGTAAAGTTAGTCCTCATTCTATAATGATTCTAGTTAAAAGAAGGTTACTTAAAACATTTTTCATAACTAGCAGCTGTTATTTGTCTATATACCAATCAGCCATCTGACCAATAAATTTCTATTTTCATACTTCACATCATGGAAAGATTTTAGCTAGACAATTACTGAGAACCAGGAAGCTATGGACAGTTATTTCGTGCTAGTATGGGACCCCTCAATAGGTAGAAAATATGTAACTTATCTAACTTCAATGGAACCACAATTGTGTGGGAACATCCCCCATTACTTTTGTTAGATAACGGTCTCTCACTTAACACGTTTGAACTCAACTGGTCTCACAAAAACCCACTGAGTTGTCTTTTAAAAGTAGTACCTGTATATGATTATTGTTACTGGCTTAGTGGTGAGCGAATCTAGCGCTTGTTGCGAGACTTAAAAGCCCTTGGTTCGATCTCCTAAGTTGAAACAACGGCCTACAGTTGAAGAGTCCCATTCTAGTATAAAACAGCTGTCCACTGCTTCCTAGTATTCAACAGTTCTCTGACTAAGATTAGTTTGTGATCCATTCTTTAAAAACTAAACCATCTCTACATGCTTTCTTAGACGTTTTCAGCTTATCTGTTATCAGACAGAACAAGAAATAAATACTATGCTAACCACAAACCCATCTATTCTATAAATACTTTATTATTTCTGCTTAAAAGAACAAATACACAAGAACTTATTTAGAACACATAACATATGACAAAAATCATTGTTTCTGCATTACGTAAGAATATCTTCTCTATTAGGTTCATGAATGTTTACATGCAAACATTTTACAATGAAAGTAAATTATCAGTATAGGGTTGTGAAGATTATAATTCTCAGAGTCCTAGTGAAAAGCCATGAATAGTGGAGTTCAAGTGAGTCAGTTGCGAGGTATTTACCCACCTAGAAGATCGTCTTGCAATATCGCGGATTGGTTGAATTCAGACATTAACACCGTTGGATGCCAGCTCGGTGGTCTAGAGGTGAAGCGTTCGTTCACGAGACTGAAGATCCTGATTCCGAGTCCCGTGACAGGTGTCGTTGGTCTGCACTATTGAGGAGTCCTAGATTAAGATGAGATGGCCGTCCAGTACTCCCAGGTTCTTTCAATAATGGTCTAACATTGATCGGTTCATGATCTCAATTAGAAGTAAATTAGTCATTTGTAAACTTATATATTTAGCGCATAGAATCCCTTACTGTGCTTCAGCCTATCTGTTAACAAATAACCTCAGATTGATGCACACTATTCACTTGAATCTTATTTAACTTATTCATAAACTTATCAAACATTAAACTGTTACTAACCTTACCTGATTGCTTAGAACTACTGTTTTTTTTTCTAAAAAGTTGCAGAGAACTCGTTCATGTGGGAAGCCGTTACCAGTGGAGTACAACCAGGTCTGTTGTGAGATATCAGCTCACTGAAGACAATGGTATATGGTGGCGCAACTTCGTGGATTGGTTGAAGTTAGACATTAACACCGTTGGATGTCGGCTCAGTGGTCTAATGGTTAAGTGCTCGCGCGCGAAGCCAGTAGGTCCTGGGTTCGAGCCCCGCGTGGTGCGGGATCGTGGATGCGCACTGCTGAGGAGTCCCATACTAGGACGAAACGGCCGTCCAGTGCTTCCAGGTTTTCCATGGTGGTCTAGCTTCAACTGGCTCATGATTTCAATCTGTGAAAATGTCTAAAAATCTCCACAAACCCCTTCTGATAAATTGGTTTTAATTAAACAAGCATTTAGATAAAAAAAAATATGCGATAAACAGCCTACAACACAGCCCTATAATGTAAAAGATAAAAGAAACTATCATAATGGTTGGTGAATTCATCATGTTTTTTCTATGTTACGTAAAATACCATCAGATATACAATTAAAATGGTTGATATATAGTAACACTCCTACGATTAATTTCGATTATGGTTAATTTTGTCAAGCTCTTATATGAACTTATATAACAATGTCATTCGAACAGTAGTAATCCGTCTATTTCTTTGTATTATTATGATCATTTTCATGCCTGTATAAAATGTACGCTCGATCACATGTGACAGCCTACGCACATATCTCTCTAACTTAAATGCCAGTCGCCTAAAAAACGAAGCTTAGCCACTACAGATACAAGCATATAAGATTAAATAAGGTTATTATTATTATTATCAGAAGGGGTTTCGTGGATGTGCACCATTGAGGATTCCCATACTAGTACGAAACGGTCATCTGGTGCTTCCAGGTTTTCCTTGGTGGTCTAGCTTCAACTGGCTCATGATCTTAACTATTGAAATTATTATAAACTTACGTGTAAAAGTTCGTACAACACTATTCACTCCATCGATTACGGTTCGATTATTTACACCATCTATTCGTAATTTATTCAATGTTGGCTCAACAATTTTAACAGAGAGTTTCGTCCAAAATGTAATGACAAAAAAGACAAATGCTAATAATAAAATGGACTGAAAAATAAAGTCGAAAGTTAGTTTAAATTTATAGAGTGATAAAAAGCATATCCAACGATATACTGTCATTGATTTTGATGGAGTTTTGTTCTCTGAGCTGGATGGTTTGGTCGTAGAGCTTTCATTGTTCTTCTAAATGGCATCATCAGCAGAAACTTCAGGTAGAAGTAAAGTGTTCAAATTTCTCCATATGTGGTTCACAGCTTGTCTGATGATTTTGTGTAGAAGAACGATGAAAGCTCTCAGACCAAACTATCCAGCTCAGAGAACAAAACTCCATTAAAATCATCCACCTGAGCTACAAATCTTCCCCATCATACTGTCATTAAGGAAGGTGACGGATGATAATTTTGCTATACTGTTAAATTTCTAAGTGTAAAAATGTATTATGCTAATAGAAGCCAACTTGATTATTTAAATTTTATTTGCTTACTAGGAAACCTGAACTTCCTGGATTTGATCCATATCAAGAACATTTATGTGTGAACTGCTGCTTAGCGTAAACTATCTTTAAAATGAACAGTCTTAATAAAATATTAAATATAGTAACTGTTTATTTAAGGATTTATGAATGTGTCCTAAATTTTATCGTGAATATCATCTTATCATTAATTTTATTATCAGTATGTGGAGTTTATTGAGTTTGGATTGATATCACGGATTCGAGTCCCGAGGGCGGGATCGTGAATGTTCACTATTGAGGAGTCCCATACTAGTACGAAACGGCCGTCCAGTACTTTCAGGTTTGCAATGGTGGTCTAACATGAATCGCCTCATGATCTCAATCAAAACTCAACAATCTCCACAATCCCATATTGATAGCTAAATGTTTTTATAAATTGTGAGTGTTTGAAAAGAACTCATAATATTTCTTCATACATACAATACAAATTGTGATTTAACATTGATCTATCAATGACATCAATCTAAACTAGTTCTATTCTTAGTACTTTTGATCATGGTTACCGTATTATTTAACAAACAAGATTGGTGATAATATGATTTATGAACGACCTTTGAGCAAAGTAAAGTGACCTTGAGAGTGTTTACAAAATTATTACAGGTTAAAATAGGGTTATAAATTAATGTAATGAGTTAGAATTCGGATTTACAGTTGGATCTTAAAGTTGTAAGTTAGTGGTAGAATTATCATCACGAACTGACATTATCTATAACATCAAAATGCTGTTTAGCCATATGGATGAATGAATTTCGCGCCAAAATCCAAGACTCGTTATCTTAAATCGGAGCATTTCGTCCATATCTCATAGACTTACGATAAAGTCAATCTGATAAAATGAACTGAATTTAATCACTGAACTATCTATATCTTTTTTTGTAGAGCACAACAATGAAGTTACATTAAAAACATAAATTACACTAATCATTTTATTTCTTTGATTATCATGTGACTTATTGATCAAAATGACAGCATTCAATCACTATCAACACGCATGATTAAATTTAATATTTTGAATGTAGATTTCTTTCCATTTTAATGGTTGAATTCATGATTCGATGTAAGATGGACTATCATTGAAAACCTGGAAGCATCGGACGGCCGTTTCGTTCTAGTATGGGACTCCTCAACAATGCGCATCCACGACTCCGTATGCAAGACTCGAACCAAGGACTTTCAGTCTCGTACGTGAGCACTTAGCTGGTATCCACCTTTAATCGTCCCATGATCTTGCACAACCTTTCATTCGTTCTTTACATTTGATTAGATTTAATTTATTCAGTTGTTAGCATATTTCATTGACTTATGTCCCATTGTTTACAATCCCATTCATGTTTAAGCCATCACCCTATCGCTTTTTTTAACGACAAACAATTATTTAAAAAGTTAATGATTTGATTGTTTACTGATATTTGTTAAAGTTTTATGACTTTACTCTGACAGATAAAAAGCTCATTTCTACAGAGCACCATTTTGAAAATAATATGAACATGTATGAGTAGTCTCCATAACAATGTGAATTGCTTATATGTGAAATTTTGAGAGCTTATATGGTCACTTTGAACAACATATGAAAACGATTGATAAGTTATAATAGGAAATTTCAAGAGTTATCGACTAACACTTATTGCACAGTTAAATGCAAATCTTTCCGACTTACAGATTAAGTAATAGACTTTATAGCATATCAATAATGCATAAAAATAGATTATCGCTTCGTCCATCTACGTGGGTGAAACGAACATGACATGCTCAAAGTCCTAAAGGACCTTCATCACCAGTTAATATCGTAATGAATGAGAAACGCAATGATAACTTTTTATATGTTTTGTTGATGATAAGTTCTAATTCATGTGCCTGATATCATCATAATAGTAAAATAAATCTGGTTAAATACCTTCTCTAAAGACTTTAAACTATGCACTCCGTTAAACACCATCAAAAGCGCACTACAATCTACTCAAGAATTGTTGAGTAAACATATGTCAAAACTTAATAACGAAAATAAAATCACTACCGCGACTTAAAAAATTGTTGTGTCTAACTAACTACTGCGTAAAACTAACATTGTCAGCGAAAAATCTTTGCTTCGTCTACGAAATACACTGAGAAGGGAATTCATTAGTCAACCAATTATGATTAGCAAGTTTAGAATGTGGTTAAGCATAAGCATGAGAAGAAAAAGTAAGAAGTCTTTTCTGAGCTCACTAAGTAGGTACAAGATACGGCCATCTTCAATTGTTGAGTACTACTTCTTGACTAATATATTATCATACCGTGGCTCAGTTGTTAGAATTAAGTCAGTTCACCACTCTCTTGGACAATTAATCAGTTTCATATAATTATCAGTCGATACTGTAAACTTTATGCAAACCGAATAATCTATATTAACCTTTACAATTACAGTTAGCATGAAAAATTACACTACAGATAGTAGTCACTTTACCTATAACTAATGAAAGCATAACAGTAAGATATATAGTTATTCTGAATTATTATGAAAATCTCACTTGAAAAATCTTTCTATACAATATAGCCTAAATATGAGAGTCCATGTAAAACTTGATCTGGATGACAGTTTAGTTGTTTTTAAACTAACATAATTAGTATGTGAACAAATAGTTTACATCAAAAAAATGATTATTCACTTACTAAACAGATTAGGTTTAAAATATGAAATACACTGCGTACTGTAGAATGCATTTCTAAAATTTAATTAAATACAAAAATAATGTAATTAAAATTAGTGAGCTCTACGAAAAATTAATAATCAGTCAGTCAGGCAGTCAGCTACAACGTAGGACCAGGTGCATACATGCATTGGTCCAAGTTGTCATACCTCATTAACACAACAAGGTGATCACCAAAGTCATAGAAGTAGTTACTTCAATGGTAGTAATATCTAAAAGAAAGATTGCATATAAGGATATAGTACAGGAAGGAATTAGTTCGTAGAAAGAAAGGTATATAGTAATTCTAATCTCACAGTTTAAGGACAGACAAAGAGCGTATACACCGACTCTAATAAGATCGATTGTGAACCATGTCACCAACACTCTCCAACCATTGGTTACGATAGTCACGCGTACTCCAACCAAGTAGTCTGTATCTACCAACATGGCTAAGGCTAGAGGTTAGTGACTTCAAGCACTGATGCCACGTATCGGTTGGGTTGATCAGACTTCTAACATAAGTGAATTTATCGACGTGTTCGACTAATTCACTCTCTTTCCTTAATACAGGTATTGAAGGAGGTCAATCCAGATGTGACAATTTGCATTTAGAGAAAGAAAAACGCATTCCAAACATCCTATCATTGCTGCTCAGTGTTACCAAAAGACTCTACATTTTATTGGCGTTTTCACCAAACAAAACTATGTCATCCGAGTATTCTATGTCGATAAGTCGATCACCTGGAAGAAGATCGATTCCCGAAAATTCAGTCGACGAAATCGTTATTTCCTGCAGTCGGTTCTATAGTAAATATCCTTAGATAGTTAACATTAGATCAAAAACAGTCAAATAAATTTGATGTTATGTTTAAGATAGGAAACCAAAGTGGGGAATCAACTTGTGAGTTTATGAACAAACATAAAGTTTAATGGCTCTCAATAAGTAATACATGTTAACGACATTCTCCACCTTGACAAGAAACGGCGGCTAGTATGATCACTAATGATTTCAAGATATACAATTACTGACGTTGACTTTCAGTTATGTCAAATGGCCTAAACTTTCTTATTAAGGTCTGTGAAATAATTGTTATCTATGAATGAAAATCTAAGTTGAAATAGCTTGAAATCGATTACTCTAGTGAAATTAAGTTCATTTTTATATCTTTTATTATATAATGTTTCTTATACATTCATGTCATCATTTTTCCAACCGTATATTTTATGTTGTGTTTTATACTATTACATATGTAATCATTTTGATTCTTTTAACTCCGGTTTTTTCCTAAATGTCTTGTCCATATATTAATGTGAAGAGCTACAATCTATCCATTACTTACTTGTGTTAGTTTCTATGTTGCTTAGGATTGATTGAATGAATGGATTTAAAAGTTAGAACCTTCAGCTAACTCTGCTGAAATTAGGTTATCATTATATCTGGCCACCGGTTTTATCATGTTATACATTGTCATTTGATTATAGGCGGCCTGCTTAAGCATCTGGGCTACCTGTTGCTGCCATCTAGACATTTCAACAAGTTATCTATTTTTGTTTGTTTTAATATATCATTATGTCTATTAATCGCATAACCTATCCTGGTGCATTTGTGAAAAGTGTACAACCTTTCGTTGTCAAAGTTACAAAAAACTCAATAAGAGACAATGTGGTTGCTAGCAATATACAACGAAGAGAATGCACATTATTCAGATGTTCATTTACTGGACTGCTAACATCTAACTGGCGATCACTCAATATTTATCGCCAGGACCGACCAAGAAGAAAGAAACGGAAACTTGTTGAAATACTTTGCGCTGAGAATTCTATATTGTACCAAAAATATAATATTGAATAAAGCTAATAATATCAATAATAATAATATATGTGAAAATTATATTTGAAATATTCTCAGCGATTGAAATTTAACTAATTCCAACGTTTCGTCCAGCTAACTTGTCTGGATTTCTTCAGGGTAATAATCAAAATCAAAAAACAACATATATTTCTTTGATGTTTTTGATTTTGATTACTACCCTGAAGAAATCCAGACAAGTTAGCTGGACGAAACGTTGGAATTAGTTAAATTTCAATCGCTGAGAATATTTCAAATATAATTTTCACATATAATGACTTCTCTGTACTCGGCGCTCAATTACTGTCAAACTATTCGTTCTAATCTTGACAAATATTCGAATAATAATAATAATAAAAGATAACTAATTCCTGTTCAAATCAATAATAAATGTCTTTTTTATTGATATTATTCACTAAACTGAATAAAGATTTTAAGGTTATCCACCATATTCCATTAAATTTGCCACATAGTTTACGAGTTCATCTTTTGCACATTACTGAAGCCATTGCAGTCTATGTTCACAAGCCTAACCTTTACATAAAAGAAGTTTGTACAACCACTCTTACTACCTTGGCCATCGGTATAGAGAAGTTTGTAGCAGAAATTTGATAAACTGTTTTCATATTTCTTCCACTTTTATGTATTTTTTTGTATTTTACTTATTCTCAACATTCGTCTCTTGATTCTCACATAACTGCTATACTACTGACAACTCATCAAAATATTCTGTTATTTTCTTCACTTCTTCAAATATTATGCAACGTAGCAACTGCTTGATTCTCGAATAATTACTTTGATTATTGCCAGAAGGGGTTTTGTGGAGATTGTAGTAATTTCAGTAGTTGACATCATGAGTCAATTGAAGCTAGACCACCATTGAAAACCTGGAAGCACCAGACGGCCGTTTCGTCTTTATATATATATATATATATATTGAAAAAATTCTCCACTCCATTGGTCTCTTCTTTTTTAACACCATTGGATACCTGCCGGCTCAGTGGTCTTGTGGTTAAGCGCTCTCGCGCGAGACTGGTAGGTCCTGTGTTCGAATCTCGTGGGGGCGGGATCGTGGATGCGCACTGCTGAGGAGTCCCATGCTAGGACGAAACGGCCGTCCAGTGCTTCCAGGTTTTCCATGATGATTTAGCCTTAATTGACTCATGATTTCAACCAGTGAAATGAAGTATATTATGCATTATGTTAATATGTTTCATTACATAACTTACATTTATTGACAAAGTTCCACCGATTATAAGGACATCAATTTTACATTTACATTTTCTCATAGAAAATTCGAAAAGTCATTTAAGTCCATTCACAGTAAAAGCACTAATAAATTAAATCAAATGTCAATAATGTAATAAGAAGACAAAGATTATCAGAACTATGTGATGATATATTAGCGCAATATATTTCGAACAATCTGACTTGTTAAAAACATTTATATACAAAAAAATAAAAGGTCAACTAGACTGGGAACGGGATAAGTGGAGACAACGATAATAATAAGAGTAATGTGAACACAATTCGAAACCTAATCACTCTAGATTATAAGCCAATATTACCAGAGTAGGTTTAAGGTGAGAATTAATAAGCATATAAGGCATTTTTAGATACAAATCAATTAAAGTAATGAAGTTTGCTCGTATTTAAACTTGAGATTGATAAATAAACATTCAGAAATCAATGGTTCTCTCATCCTTATAGTTCCCTTGATTAATTTGAAGCAAGAGGAAGAATGAAAGTTTGGGTAGAATAACAAGAGTACTTGTTAAAGATGTAGTTAATAGATGGCTTAATATTATATTAATCAGAATCGCTATCTTTCATGTTATCAACAAATGTCCCTGAAACATTCCGTCCAGCCTCATTGAGTCACAATTGAAATGAGTTGCTAAATTGTTTTTTTTTTTTAATTTAGTCGAAATAGCCTTCAGTTTACAGTAACATTGATACTTGGTATACTGTGAACTGTTAACTAAAGCTTTAAAAGTAATAGTGACTTTGACGTATATTTTGTTTGGTGTATTCGTTCCTATTCATGTTTACTCAATACTTCATGAGTAAGTTGTAATGCGCTTTTGCTGGTGTTAACGGAGTGTATAATTTAAAGTCTTTGAAGAAAGTATTTAAACTGATTTCTTTTACCATAGGAAATACCAGAATAGATCCAATGAAAGCAAAACAACCTTGTTACATAGTATCTTCAATATTGAAATGTATATTCTATGATACATTTCAGCAAATCATTTTTATACCGCCTATTGTTCGAAACGTGGATCAATCAATAAGTTTCCACAGTGTATTAAAAAGAATTTTAACTTAAGATATAGTTAAGATTGATCCTTAGGCTATATATTACTGAATTATATCTTCAGTTTTATAGTTAATGGGGAGTAGTTAAATCTGATGTTTTGTATATGTCACAAATTGATATCAGCTAGAAAATCGTTATATAGTTTAATGAAGCATTGAACATCTGTATTATTTTAAAATTTACTACTACTGATAATAATCATAAATGCAACGCTCATTGAAATCGTTAGTAGCTATCAAGACCCACTAGTTCGTTGATTGATATCATATACTTTTAAAGTGAATGTTATTAAGATTGAGTCTGAATGTGGACATTACCACTGAGATGCAGGTACATTCAAATGAAGAGTTACAAATAAGATAAAACGCTTGTCCAGTACTAATTACAATCTACCTTTTCTATGAAATCCATTTTACCCTTAGTTTAGAAATTTATAAATGACATACGTAATATCACATGAAAGTGTTATATTATTGACCTACTATAGTGGAAAATGTGAGTGATTGATCTGTAAATGAATGAATGTGTAATATTTATGACTTATAAACCAATATCATTCAAACTTTGATGACTTGGATTTACAAAACGGTTACATAACTGACCATTGCTACAACATGGTGTTTCTCTGTCATTAAAACTTGATAGTTCAAAGCAGTCTTTTATTTTATTTATTTACGTAATCCATTCTTACAATCATCAGTTACTGCAGTACGAAAATTCCAATAACAATGAATTTATAATTCTATGTTGTCAGAAATCTAATGGGTGAGACTATAATTTATGGACGACCTTTGAGCGACACTAAAATGACTTTGAGAGTGTCCACCTAATAACTAAGACCGAACGAGGGTTGATGGTTAGGGTTAGGAATTAGATTTAGGGTTTTCATCACGAATTAACATCAGCTATAATGCCAAAGCCCTATTTAACCAAATGGATGAGTGAATTTCAAGCCAAAATCTAAGACCTGTTATCCTATATTTAACTAGTTCCTCCATAAATTATAGTCTCGCCACCATATTTCAGAGATTGACTACCTTTCTTCAATTATCTGTCAACTTCTGTGAAGCAATTCAAGCATCATAAATTAAAACTATAAACAACTGTATAGTTCTGTAAAGATATGTCAACTGATTATTGATGATAAACAATAATCTCTGATCCAGATCTTATATCAGACGTTATTTATCAAATAAAAGCTTTAAAACAATCTTATTAGAAGTGAGTTTACAGTAAAATTCAAAACTGATCAGTCAGTCAGTAACAACGTAGAACTTCATACGTACGTACATCAGTTCGAGCTGTCATACCACATTAGCACAGAGATACAATTGTCAACTCGAATCCCATAGTGGTAGAGGTAGTAAAAGTATAAACAGTAATCGGAAACATTAGGGTTTGGAGATGTTATTCAAAGAGTATAACTTAGTAAGATAAATTTGGAAAGAGAAAAAAGGGACATGAAGAATTCAGAAGATTAGAATTTGAGAGAACACAAAGAGTGGATGCACCTGCGCCATTGCAAACGATTTTGAGCCATATCATTCAGGGTCTCTAACCATCGGTCGCTGTCATCTCGAGGTTCCCAACCAGGCAGTCTACACCTACCAACAAGGCTCAGTCCACTTGTCAGTGACTTCATGGACTTGTGCCATGTTTTGTTCTGGCCTCCCCTAGCTTTCTTCCAATCTACTCCTATACAACAAAACATCGCTCGTCGGGGCAGTCGGTTGTTGGGCATACGTAACACATGTCCCAGCCATCTCAACGGATGAAGTTTCACTACGTCATCAATTGATTTGCCATCCTTACCTAGTACCCGTTTCCTAACAACTGCATTACTTATCCGGTGGTCCCGGTCATGTTTCACTGCCATAAAGTAGGACGGAACGAACTGCTGCACAGTAAACTCGTCCTTTGGTTGGTAGACGGATATCTTGCCTACTCCATAAATGACGCAAGTTAGCAAATGCTAGTCGAGCCTTCTGTATCTGTGCCGATCATATTACAACTTGACTATATATTCAATCTGACCCAAGAATGTCGATAATCATGACAGTAATATACTATTCAACAATCAAACAATATCACAATAATCCCACAGAACTTACTTTCTTCCAGAAAAAAAAATTAAATAAAATTCCTTATACTAAGAAATCATTGGTAATTATCAATAATTTATAATCTAAATCACATTTTGATTAAAGAATTACGCCTACTATTAATGTATTAAACTATTAACTAACTCATCCAATTAGTTGTCAATCAATGAATATACCTTTTTCATTAAATGAATATGACAATTATGTATTTGAAAGTTAATAGATGTATAAAGAATATGAAATTAGTTGTGTATTTCATTTCTTTGTGTTTTGATTGATTGATTTTGATAATATTATAAATAAAAAAACAACTCACAATAAACATGTATACAGATTCCAATAATTGAGATCATAAATCGATTAAAACTAGACCATCATCAAAAACCTGGAAGCATTGGACAGCCGTTTCATCCTATTTTAAGACTTCTCAGCAGTGCCCATTCATGATCCCGCCTAGCGAGATTCAAACCCAGGACATATTGGTCTTGCGCACGTGCCGTCATCCAATGGTGTTAATGTTTAACTTCAAAACTCCGGGTAGGTATATTATATTAACTAGCTAATAAGTCAATAGAAATACTCTATGTTTGCGATCATGTCATAGATTTGCACAGAGTCGTTGTTACTGGTTTACCAAAAGAACTTGGATATGTTATATGACAATTAACGTTTTTTAAACCATAGTTCTCAAATTATGCGACCAGTATGAAGTGGTAATTGAAGAGTGATAAAGTAGGTTCTTCCGTTCTGTAATATCAAGTACAGTACCATGAAATTTCTATAAAATTAGTGGACCGGTGGAGCTAATCCGTGGTCAGGTAGATAGGTATCTACCCCAGTATAATGGGAGATGGTCACGCAATTTTGGTTAAAGTTAGACATTAACACAGTTGGATGCCGGCTCAGTGGTATAGATGTTAAGCGTTTGCGTGCAAAACCGAAGGCCCTGAGTTCTAATTGAGAATGTGGGGTCGTGGATCCGCACTGTTGAAGAGTCGCACAATAAGACGAAACGGTCGCTCAGTGCTTACAAGTTTTCAATGATGTTCTAACATGAATAGGTTCATGAACTCAAACAAAAACGTAATAATCTACACAACCCCATACTGATAATCATAGAATTGTTTCTTTTTAGTCAACAGGAAAAAAATCTATGTTGTTCAGATACAGTAGAATGTTTTAATCTTGTAAATCTTAAAGCCAAACTATTAATCTGTCGAGAATATGCAGTTTTATTGATGAATCATATTTCTTAGTCATGTCAATTAATTTATTGATCTACCAAAACTATATACACATGCAGCCTTCAGTAATAAGGATAGTCGGTTTGTGAATCTGTGTTAATCCTGACAGATTGCCTTCCAGTAAAGCTTCAACTTCTCCTTGAAAATATTCACTGATGAAACTGATACCACTTGTTCGGGTAAGTTGTGGAGATATGACTGACAAGCTTATTTTTTAGATAGTTTTTAATATTATTTGTATTTATTTTGTCAATATTTCACTGTATATATATTTATCACTAAATGACTGTAACTGTTGTTTTAGTGAATGACCTTGAACACATTTTCCGTTGTGATACTGACATAGCGTGACATACTCTTGCTGACTAACAAATACACTACTACTCACACATTCCTCGTTCTATCTTCGTTTGTGATTGAATTAACTGAAGTCTAAATCAAATACTATCTACATTTATAGACTGTAATTGGAATATATAACATCCTACGTTGGATTATATTACTGGAGAGTTCGTCAAACAGGTTGGAATTACCAAGCATTTATAATTGTGGTTTCTTAGTACCAGACCAAAGCCGAATACGCAGCAATTTGGTGAACTTGAGTAAAGTCCCAACTTTCTATTGTATTTGTAATAATTAACGTATATATATTAATATTTCTATTGATCTTTGTTAACTTTGTTGATACTTTTTGCGTTTATATATCACGTCGGGCTCACCAAATAATTGTGGTGGACCAGACGAGGCATTGACTACTCAACGACAAAAAACGGGACCCAACTTTAAGTTTATTAGATCACGGTTTGTGAACCTTCTTGCTATGACACACGTTAGATTATTGATTAAATATTGATTCAGTTCATTCAAATTTATTGATTATTCAAAGTTTAAAATGATAGATAATTTATTCTAAATTTCTTAATGATAGAATGATTGCTGAATAAATCAGTCTTCTTCCATTTCTTTACATCGACAAAACAATCTCATTCCGTTGCAATGAATAACAGGTTGAATTTATTTCTCAGTCATAACCAACAACTGTACCAGTGTAGTGAACAAGAACATCAGTGGGGACAATCGAACGTGTTTAACACAGAGTTACAGGACTTGTTAATAAAATTTAACAATCCTAAGGAAAATGCTTAATTTGTAAAATGTCCACCAATCGTCTCAAAATGACTCAGACTTCATTGTTCTTGCATTTTCGTACAAATTGCATTCTGTTTCCATTCTTTACTGTTCGATCCTCCTGTCTCTCTGCTGCTAGACATTCTGTTTACGACTAACATCATATACTACTTATGTCAATATAAGTAGCACATACCAGTAGCAGTAATCAGTACTTATTTGAAATCACCATTTTATCAAATCAATCATGTTTTTTAAGACAAATTGTTCTGGTATACACATAAATAGAGTTAATACAAAACTTCAGTTCAATTATGGTATATACTACTTATATTAACAGACATAAGTAGCATGTAACATAAATTGGTAATGGAATGCTTGGTAGCAGAAGACTAAAAATATCAAGTTGAAGAAAATAGAAAAGAATTGTGAATTGAAAGAATTATACAGAATATGAAGGATAATTGATGGAAGATATACAGATGAAATGTTTAAAGTATGGTTCTGATGTTTTAGGAAGATAATTCTGTAATTTTCTATTAAATAGTAAATTGATTGTCTCCAATTGAATGCTCATTCACTTCATTATGTTCTCATACAATTCATACATGTCAGTCAGTCAATCAATTAAAACGTAGGACCAAGCACATATATGCATCGACCCAAGTTGCCACACCTCATTAACACAGCAAGACGAACAACGAATTCATAGAAGCAGTTAACTCAATGATGAAATAAATAAAGATTTTATGTAAGGATATAGTACAGAAAGAAAGAGTTAGTTCGTTGAAAGAAAGATATAAAATGATTTTAATCTCATAGTTTAAGGGAAGACAAAAAGTGTATGCACCTACGCCATTGTGATCAATTCTGAGCCATGTCACCCAGAGTTTTCGACCATATATGTACTAATAATAAAATGACTTTAATTATCGTTTATGAAATTTTCTAATCACTAATAAACATGAAATTATTAAATTAAATCAATCAAATATTATTATGTCCTATACATGAATACAATTGAATATTGGACTGTTTCCAAGTAGTCCTACCGGTTGGCAGCGACACAAAATGTAATGAACAAGTAGACAAGTGAGGCAATTGAATGTATTTGATTACGAAGTTACAGAATATCTGACTAAAATCTGAGAACCATACAGTATATAGTTAATTTGCAAAATATCAACCCATTGACTCAAACGTGACTATCTTTTTTGTAAATATCAATCCAGTCTCAGATTTCATTGTCCGTGCATTTTCATACCAATTGCTTTCCGTTCTCGTTCTTCCCGTCTAAAACTTCTACAGAAATACATTCCCTTCTTCACTATCTTTATATACTGCTTACGTGGATTTAAGTAGCTCACACAACAAGTGGACCAAAACCCCATCAACTGATTTACCATCATTCTCTAAGACCATGCGTCTAACCTCACTATTACTTGCCCAGTGGACCCAGAAGATACGAGCAATATTTCTAAGGCATCTGTGATCAATTACTAGTAACTTACGAGTATCTTCTACACTTAATAGCCACGTTTCTCAGCCGTAAAGTAGAACAGGACGAACTGTCAAGTAGTATGCTCGTCCCCTAATCAATAGACGGTTATCTCGCCTTCACCATAGGTGACGTAGGTTGGCAAAAGCCAAACGAGCCTTCTCAATGCGTGCTGAGATTTCGTCAGACACCAACACTTTTGGGCTGATCAGTCTCCCATCATAAGTGAATTTGTCGACGTGTTCGACTACTTCACTCTCTTTCCTTAGTACAGCTATTGCAGCAGGTCAATCCAGATGTGACAATTTGCATTCCAAACATCCTATCATTGCTGCTCAGTGTTACCAAAAGGCTCTGCATTTTATTGGCGTTTTCACCAAACAAAACTATGTCATCCGAGTATTCTATGTCGATAAGTCGATCACCTGGAAGAAGATCGATTCCCGAAAATTCAGTCGACGAAATCGTTATTTCCTGCAGTCGGTTCTATAGTAAATATCCTTAGATAGTTAACATTAGATCAAAAACAGTCAAGTAAAGTTGATGTGATGTTTAAGATGTGAAACAAAAACAGAAAATCAACTTGTGAGTTTATGAACAAACATAAAGTTTAATGGCTCTCAATAAGTAATACATGTTAACGACATTCTCCACCTTGACAAGAAACGGCGGCTAGTATGATCACTAATGATTTCAAGATATACAATTACTGACTTTCACTTGAAGTCAATCACTAACAAACATGGAAATAATAAATTAAATCAACTAAAAATACCATTCATATCCTATACATGAATACAATTGAATATTGAACTGTTCAAATAGTTCCTAATGCATATATGGGCTTTTATTGTTTCATTTGTTTTTTATTGTTTAAAATAACCTAAAATGAAGGTCAATTTGTGTGTAAAAATATGAAATGAGGTCAATGAAAGAAACAAAAATAAAATAGAGTAAAGACAATGATTGATTTGAGATTTTTAGCATTTAAGTTGTGTGTTTGTTAGTCTGTTTTTCTTTCTTTTTGTGAGATTAAGAAGAACCAAATTGTTGTTGCCATTCTAAATATTTTCCTGCTAATTGTCTAGCTGATGGCATTGTAGACGATATAGCCGCTTTAACATCATCTGTAGTAATTGGATCAAAATGAATTTGTGTTTGAGGTAAATCTATTTAAATAATTTGAAAAAATAAACAAACATGAAAGTTGTAGATTCGAAAATTATGAATGATAATATAATAAAATACACTGAAATATCTACAAGTCACTGCTTCCCACTAGAACTACAGGATATACCTCTTGAAGCCAGTTACTAGTGAGCATATGTTGATTGATATCAGAAGGGGTTTTGTGGATATTATAATAATTTTAATGGTTGACATCATTAGTCCATTGAAGCTAGACCACCATGGAAAACCTGGAAGCACTAGACGGCAGTTTCGCATCCACGAATCCGCCTCACAGGATTCGAACCCAGGACATATCGGTCTTGCGGGCGAACGCTTAACCCGTAGACCACTGAGCCGGCATCCAATAGTGTTAATGTCTAACTTCAACTAATCCACGAAATTAAGCGGCACATCCACATTCAATTGACTCATGATTTCAACCATTAAAATTATTATAATATCCATAAAACTTCTGATACTGAAATATGAACTTAATATACAATGTTATACAATTTGAACCAGTAGATTAGTTTTATACTCCGTTTACTTGTAGTTGATTGATTATTAGAAACAATAAAATGTAATTAGGGAAACAAATAGATGCCCGTTTTTAATCATCTCTACTGAGAGAATAATTGGAGATATACTGAACATTTTCGGTGAAAGCAAACAAATTTGTAAAAAATGAGTTTATCTTTTCCAAATGTCTCATGTGTGAAAAGCTCCATACAGTGAAATCAAACAATTGAATTGTCACAGGTTTTGTTAGCTACCAAACATTAAATTTTATAATTATTATGTCTGGATGAGAATAATGAGTGGTAACTGTTGGACTAACACTATACGTATATTTTTACCGTATAATTGTTATGTAACTAAATCATTCGTATTTGTGTTCCTCTTATCATAAGCTTTATTTTGACCTATGCACTATTACTATACGATTTATCATTCTTGAATTATGCCCTGTCTACCAATTACTATCTCGCACATTCACAGCCACATTTGGCTGAATCTTGTGCAAATGTTGTTTCCTTTTTTTGGTACGGCGTGGTCTGTTTGGTTGGTATATAAACCCATTATGTTTGAAATAAATGATTCATATCTCAGAGGCTGAGATTAGTGTTCTGAACTTAACAGGCAAGGCTAAGCAGGAAGCAGGACCGATAAGGACTCTAGACTACTCATACGGGTTTTATGTGTCATTGATTCGGTCGATTAATCACTGTGCCCTAATCGGCAGTATCAATACGTTATATATTGATGAGGGCTCAAAACCACAAGTTATAACAATAATTTAGTATAAAACCATTATAGTTGAACTAGTAAGATTATAGCATGATTTAGCTGTTCAAGATAACAGTACGTAGTTGAGCAGCTTTGAAATTTTCACCTCAAGATACTGTGTATGGTCTTAGCTGCATATCTGGAAACACTTAAAATAATAAAGGGAAAATATTTCCATGATAAGTATTGATGATCAAAACCTGATTTTACAATTGTTTATGCAATCACAGCTGTGTCTCTCTAACATTCTAGTGTGTTCCTATTACAAATCCAGAGACATTTCATAGGATAAACCTCTATTTACAGTGTCGTGTAAATTGTACAGATTATAATATTGATCTAAGAGATAAGAAATTACGTTAGTAATTCATCAATAACAAAAGAAAACAAAATTGTACAGAACTTCTTACATTCAATAGAAGAATTTTCTAAAATATCAAATATTTTTCTAACAACACGCATAGCTGCTTCTTTACACACTAGACGTATATCTGAGCCAGAGTAACCTTCAGTTAACTGAAATAGAAATAGGATTCAGAAACTGAGAAATCTTGAAATGTGTATGACATAATCATATAAATAAAGGTAGTTAGTATTATGAATTGATCAGCTAGTTAACCATTTCAAAATCTTGAAACAGTGAAAAACGGCTTCATTTTAGTGTAAAACTCTCCAGCAATTCTCATTTCGATCTCAATAAGAATCAAATTTGAGACTTTTAACTACAGTACATATTACCTTAGTATTAGACCACTGATATGGCGTCTAATAATTCAGTCAGTAAGTGATATAGCGTCATCCTCAACAACTATAATATACCATACCTTTTTCTCTCTAAATACAGTTTCGTATTAAGACTTTGAGAATTTTTATCAAATGAATTCACTAGTTAACAAAAAATTATTATAGTCATTTCAATGATTGAGATCATGAGTCAATTGAAGCTAGACCACCATGGTAAACCTAGTAGGTTCTGGGTTGGAATCTCGTGAGGCAAGGTCGTGGATGCGCACTGCTGAGGAGTCCCACAATAGGACGAAACGGCCGTCCAATGCTTCCAGGTTTTCTATGATGGTCTTGCTTCAATTGACTCATGATCCCAACAATTAATGCATAAATGTCAACAAGATTTATAGACAACTACATTAACTTGGTATTACACAAACTTCAATTTGCATTTAATATCAGTGTTCGTTTCGACCTTTTTCAAAATAATAAATGAAAATGAAAACTTGAATCCAATATCCAGTGGACAATCTTTCTTCGTCATCTTGATAACAGTTTACTACAGTTACAAACTACTTAAAAAGAACATGATGGATGATAGCATCAACTGACTTTAGTTACTATAGGATTGATGAAATTTGACTAGCACTGGAATGGAGTGAATGAACGTTTCGCCCTACTTGAGAGTTGCCAGCTGCATATACTTGCATCCAAGCTGGTGTTCACGCAGAGACGCCATGCCATTGGAACCATTTTATCCAATTTACACTTCGCGACTTGTCGATTAATAGTATAAACTATAACTATATCATCACGGTTCTTGTAAATGATAACAATTGTTCCTTGCCACCATCCAACCATCATCAATGTCATGATTAGCTAAACCTTCAGGTTAACTGACAAATAGTTATAAAACTAACAGTTACTTTGAAGAATAACGACAAAGTGACATTCGGTACACATACACATGTGATCCATGAAGTAAGCATAATTTAATTATGTACAAAGCCGTAGTCTATGTTTTCTATTAGCTAATGACAAGTTACCATTGTTATTCTACAAAGATGTTATAAGCTGTTCGCAAAATATTCACTGCATCAAATTATGAAAAGTATGGAGACTTCTAGGAACATTTAACTACAAAATAGATGAGAGAAAAATTACACCATTTGAAGTATAATGATGAATCAACTTGTGAAGTTATGATTGTTAAAAAATATGAAGAAAAAAAGCCGGACTTACTTCCGCAGCTACATCATAATCTAAATAACATTTTAATTGTAATCCACCTGATGTACCTTGTCCAATAACTGGTGGAAGAAATGATTCAAACATATGTATTCTTGCCTCTTTATTTGGTAAGTCCACTAGAATCCGTTTTTCTAACCGACGAAGCATTGCATGATCTAATTCCCTGTATATTTAGAAGGAATAGTAGAGGTGACGTATAATGTAGAATAATATTAGTTCAGACAGTCAATGAAACATTGTTTTTTTCTGAGGAATACTAGCTTGATTTATATGTTGTAGTATCCATAGACTGTCATCATTCAGAGTGCTATTTAGAACCAATGGGTATTAAACAGATGTTTTGTCTTAGTAAAGCGCTTCTCAGTATCTGGTTAAAGTAGGGCGATTTCACCGATTGTACCTCAAGTGTGCGGTCAAAACATAAGGCACTCATATTCATTTTTATAGCGAGGTCGGATTTGAACTTCGGTATAAAACCTTACGCTTGGAAACACTACCATCCAGTCCTGGTTGGTTTCTATCAGTTGCCTCACCAAAATTAACCCATAACTAACACTAACTATGAAATGATTTTTTAAATCAGTTTTAATTCAGAATTTTTGTGAATATTAAGATATCACAAATGAAATTCAATAGACTGTAAAACGAATTCATCATCAATTTATGTAATGCTGAAGATATATATTCACATTATCGGAAGTTCTATCAATGATATTGTCTATACTAACAATGGGAGCTTCAGAGTTGAGTGACACAGCCGTAAAAATACAAATCTATCCAAATAATTTTGTTCTGCTTTTATACTTCTAATAATGGAAGACGTGAAAGTTACACGACTTCTAAAAGGCTACTTATAAGTAGTATAAAACAAATAAAGTAACTTTATATGCAAAAACAATCGCAGTATTTTAACATGGTACATTAATATTTTGAATCAAATATTCATAACATTTAATTTAACTATACCATGGCAGATTGGAAGCAGCCAGCAAAAAGACAAGATCATCAGATTTTGCTAGACCATCCATTTGCATTAGCAATTCAGTTTTCATTCTACGTGATCCTTCATGTTCATTTCCAACTGATATATTTGAATTTCCTCCACCGGAAGAACCATATCCAGATAGTGAACCTCTTTGTGACATTAAAGAGTCTAACTCATCTAAGAATATGGTTGAAGGAGCATGAAATCTAGCCAATTCAAAAAGTACCTGTAATTTGAAAGTGGTTCATAAATGCATATTTGAATTAAGCAAATGAGAACTAAAAGTGTTATATACAAATATAATTAAATTAATATCTGCTAAGTTCACTTGATATTAGTGTCTTGTTTTCGATATTATTGAACTTCGATAATCAAAGCTTCTCAATTAATCTCTGATAGGGTCAACACTATGTACTGGTTTCAAGTCCAGATGAAAGAGTTATTCAATACTTTTTGGTTATGAGGAAAACTAACATTCATGAACAGTCACTATGGATCCCCTTACTATTAAATATTTATATTTTACAGTCAACCAATGAATTGAAACTGTTTATTTTAAAAATAAATCACAACCGGCTGATTTTATTAGGCGATGGGAAATAAATTTGTTATTAAACTTATGGTTACATGGAGGTTTAATGTAACTACTATAACACGAATAAAATCAATGAAGAAACTTACACGAACTAATTTCTCTGAATCACCTCTCCATTTACTAACAATAGTCGATGCAGAAATATTAAAAAATGTTGTTTTGCATTCAGTAGCAACAGCTTTAGCGAGAAGAGTCTTTCCTGTTCCTAAATTAAAAAAAAACAATACCTTGTTTAACGTATAGGAAAAAAGATAACATGCAATAATCTCTTAATGTTTATGTATAGATATATTTTGTCTAAAATGTATATAAGGCTATCAGTATGAAGTTTTGGAAATTGTTGAATTCTATTGAAATCATGAACTAATCAAAATTAGACAACCACTGGGAACCTGGGAGTACTGAATGGCATTTTATTCCTAGTATGTAACTCTTCAGTAGTCAGCACACACTACTTCTCAGCTGGGGGTCGAACCCAAGGTCTTTGGTCTCGCACACGTACATCTAACCTCTAGACAACTGGACCTGTATCCAATTGTTTCCAAGTTTAAATTCAATCATTCCATGATATTGAGCGACCATCTTCCATTGTGTTCATTGAACACCTTCATCACGCCTGATACCTTTGAACTTCACTGGACTGTTACCTCCACTAGAAATTAACAACATAATGTAATAATTGATATCTTCTGAAACAAAGCACTATAGATTGATCTGACTGAAGTTTATTTATGGACAGGAATGTTTTGTTACACGGTAATAATAAGATGTAGTTATAATAGTTATATAATATACCCTTGTGGGCCAGGGTAATTTTACATTCTTTTTCAGGAGAACCAGACACCATCCAGACTTTCACATGACAACCCAAACAGTACAGCTCAACTCCGTTTAACAGGAGAGCCGGAAACCACCCAGGCTTAGATTTTACAACCCGAACAGTACAGCTCAATCCCGCTTCACAAGAGAACCAGACACCGTATAGGCTTTAACTCTACAATCTGAATAGTACAGCTCAATCCTGTAGCGCAACCACACAGGTACCAAGCACCCTGGTGGACCATTCGCACCATTCATATACACATTTACATCACATGTATAGTTATTCCGATCAATGATCGCGTGAATCAATTATGCACAGCACGAACAGGCCAAAGTTGACCTATTCCGCTTACACGACAATCAAACTCATTTATGTTAGCAATAGCGACATGTCTTACAATGTCCCAATGACAATGGCCCTTGAGAACACTGAAAAGCAAGCACCAATATGAATCAAATCGGTTAACCAGAAAACCAATTTTGTGCATGAACAGTCAGCAAAACTTGCCAAAGCAATCCAGAACCATCCACAATACCAATGGCGAACCTGCAGTCTCATATGAGACCTTCAGCTCTACATAGCCATATAGCTTATACTGCATACAACACATATGTAGCGTAGTAAGCGAAATAGCCCAGCCTGAAGCGTTAGGGCTTAAATATTGCTTAAAACTCATTATCTGGTGTCGGAATACTATAACTAGACCACCAAGATCATTTTTAATAATAAGATATAGCCACCCTGTTATTACAATGAACAACATAAATAACATTGAAAAAAATTAAGCGAACTAAGTTTAATTGATGGATGTAACCGATTACTTTAAAACCCTCTTAGCTATATTATACTGAGCAGACGAGATTCCGTCAATATGTTATATACAAACAATTCTTGAGTATATTGCGTCGTAATGTATGTTCATACAACGTACTGAATGTGATTTGTCGATAACCAATTTTTGTAAACGGATTGACCATAAACTTTATTCACATTTTAACAATTTCACTGATAAATTTTCTCTTTATCATCATGAGATATGTAAGTTACAACATTTCATGTATACATGTAGCTCACCAACAAGTACTGAAGTCTTGGAGGAACTGTTGTTTCCAGTTTGATTTAAATTGATGTCATCAACCTGAACACTCTGAGACGTTACGTAATTAATACCAAAAGATATTTAAACTGAGTAGCAACTAGTCAGTGAACAGTATTCTGTTTATTCATTTTTTTGTGCTAATCAAGTTCTATTGATCTGATTACAATATATATACTAGTCTAAGTGACTCAACATCTTCTGGACTATATTTCAATAATAGATAGTTGTATGTAGTCGGACAACTGGTCGCATTTCATTTCTTTTTAAAGGCTAAAATTCTAGGGTATGAATATCTAATAAATGTAGATCCAGCTATTATTGAATTTTATTGTGTGATAGATATAAAGAATAAATTCTGATGTGATTTTTATTTCTAGTAGTTACTGAAGTTATGCAAACTTTATGTAAATTACCTGGAGGTCCATATAGTAGCAATCCCTTCCAGGGTGATAATATTCCTGCAAACAATTGAGGGTACTGTAATATTAAAATAAACATGCAATGTTAATTGATGACAGTCAACATTTAAAGACTGTTGGCGTCAAAACTGAAATGTAAGTATATTTAGTGGCGAAGTTGAAAATCAGGATGAAATACCAGTCCTATGTTAAACTGTTCATTGATGCTCAGGACACAACGAACTCGTGTTTGCAAACGATATTAACTCACGCCTTTAAGAAGCCCATACGCTAACGGTGACCAATCAATTCTGAATTTCAATGAGAAGTCAGTACCGACTTGCACAAATAATAAACCAATAGTAAGTAAATTCAAGATAACTCTCAACAACAGATTCCAAGCCTTATATGATTTACTCAAAGAAGAGGAAACTGCTATGGAAAACAACTGGAAAGAAATTAAAGATGTATAAACTTTAAAGTTTCAGGATGAGTGAGGTTCAAGAAGCATAATCATGGGGAATGCATCTCTGTCGAAAGCCTGGGCAAAACTCAAAAAATGAAGGACAATAAAACAGCAATTAACAACAGTCGAACAAGAGTGGGGAA
Organism: Schistosoma haematobium; assembly: GCF_000699445.3. NCBI lineage: Eukaryota > Metazoa > Platyhelminthes > Trematoda > Strigeidida > Schistosomatidae > Schistosoma > Schistosoma haematobium. The sequence goes on along the minus strand of NC_067202.1, from coordinate 7,542,545 downwards.
AGTTAAGGTGCAAACGAAATACACAAAAGCAAACAAGCGAGTGAAGAGAAGTATTGGGGACGACAAATTAAATTACGTAGAATAACTAGTAGTGATAGAGGAAATCTGAGACAACTATATGACGCAACGAAGAAACTTGTACGAAACAAAGTAAACTAGAGAGACCAGTCAAGGACAAAGAAGGCAAGCTACTCACCTAGTTTCCAGAACAGAGGAACAGGTGAGTGGAGCACTTCGACGAACTTTTGAATAGACCAGACCCACTGAACCCATCAGAAATTCCCTAAGCTGTCACTCCACCAAAGATCGAAGAAATTAGCGTGGTTATCAGACAAATCAAGAGTGAGAAATCAGAAGAACCTGAAAATATACTAGCTGAAGCACCGAAGTCAGACAAAGAAGCGGCTGAAAACATGTTCCACGTTCTATTCAGGAAGAACAAGTACCGACAGACTGGAAAGGAGGACATTTCATCCAGATACCAAAGAAAGGAGTTCTGAGAAGATGTTACTGAACCGGATGAAGAAATCAGTATACCTCAGCTTCGAGATTAACAGGTCGGATTCCGTAAGGGTCAGTCATGCACAGACCAAATCGCAAATAGACGATTTGAACTTTGCAGATGACCCGGTCCTTCTATCCCATACACATGAACAAATGCAGGTCAAAACAGCCATTGTAGCAGAAGCCTCTGCATCATTTGGCCTCAACATACACAAGGGAAAAAGCAACACCCTCAAATACGATACAGAGAACACCGAACCAGTCACACTTGACGAAGAAGCTCCGGAAGAGGTGGGATCTTCCACATACCTGGTTAACATCATCAATGAGCAAGGATGATCTGATGCAGACGTAAAGGCGAGGATTGGCGAAGCAAGGGCAGCATTTCTACAATCGATGAACATATGGAACTAAAAACTGTCAGATTACATCAGAGTCACAGTTCTCAGGACGATCGTCAAAACTGTTCTACTGTACGGAGCTGCAACTTCGATGACTACTACAGCCACCATCAAAATGTACAAGTATTTCTACACAGTTGTCTAGGCAAGATATTCAGTGTTTGTTAAGCGGATACCATCAGCAACAGCCTGCTGTAGGAGTGAACAAGTCAGCTTTCAGCTGGGGAGGAAATTAGGAAAAAATGTTGAAAGTGAATAGGACATACACTACGGAAACCACCAGACTACATCACAAAGCAAGCGCTATCTTAAAATTCTGAATAAAAGAAAAAGAGGAATACTGAAAAACACAGTGCGTCGCGATTTGGAGGCAGATATCTATAGAATGAATGACAGTTGGAAAAAGACCAGGACAAAGCTAAATGGAGAATCTTGGTGGGCAGCCGATGCTCCACGAGGGGGAACATGCTTAAAAAAGTAATTTACCTAAAGTAAAACTGTTATACGACTGCCCAAAATAAGGTAGATGAAGCTGGGTTTGAATTTTCTAGTTAAAGCTGGCACTCTTTTATCAATAAGCCAGAATAGTATACAAGACTTGATGACTAATTCAAATGAGCTTACCTTTATTGGGTAAACAACTGCTTCTTTTACAAGACGTTTAGCAGAGCTTAGACCGATTATATCATCCCATCGAACATTTGGATTTTGAAGGAATATATCCTAAAATTTTATTTAAAATACACTGCGATGAAAACCCCGAGGATTCTCAATATAACACTGTTTTAAATAGATAAATCACTTCAGTTGACAAATAGATATTAGGAAACATGGCAAATAACAGTAAAGAATGAAAAGATATGGACATTGCAATAAGATGCTGAGAAGTTGAAGGAAGACAACTCATGGATGTAACTGTCTTCAAACCATAAGATTTATACCATGTAACCGTATACTTCTGGCCTTTAAACTATTCATGTAAGGTGGCCTGCAGTTGACGATACACTTTCATCACAGTTACTCCCTTCAATAGTTAGTACTCTATATTCATTTAAATATAACGACGATATGTGTAGAAACTACATGTGTAATCGCGATTTTGGATAGACAATAATCTAAATTGTGGAACCTTAACTGAAATCATTTCAAATGATCCACATTCGTAATCAACTCCGTCTGGAGTCCCTCCGGGGGCTACTGACGGCCTCAAGCCCGGATAAAGGAGGAGGGTTGGGCATGGGGTTAGCGTCCCCATCCCGTATAAAACTAACTCGCTGAAAAAACGCTAACCAGAAAAAATTATTCAAACCTTTTAAACTCTGCCCTGGGAGTCAGAAGGTCTTCATTTAGAAGAACTATGACGCCTCATGATGAAAGCCGAATTCCTTCGGAAGTTACGAGACCGATGCCCCTTCTGACAACCAGAGCAACCATTTATTTAGATCCATGGAATGTTCGTACAGTGTGGGACACCGGGAGAGCCTTCCAAATTGCTGCAGAAATGAAAAGATACAACCTAGAGGTGCTTGGGATCAGTGAAACACATTGGACGCAAGTTGCACCACAACGACTAACTTCAGGAGAGTTCCTGTTGTACTCCGGCCATGAAGAAGAAAATGCCCCACATACACAAGGAGTTGCATTGATGCTGTCCAAACAAGCACAAAATGCACTTATAGGATGGGAATCTCATGGACCAAGGATCATCAAAGCCTTTTTCAAAACAAAGAAAAAGGGCATTTCAATGAACATCATCCAATGCTATGAGCCTACCAACGACTACATGAAGACTTCAGCTAATCAACGAAACTGAGCGACACATCCACTATTGTCTTCAGTGAGTCATTATCTCACAACAGACCCGGTTGGACTCTACTGATCACTACTTCTCAATGGAACTCCAGAAAATACCTCTTGAGGCTAGTCACTAGTGAGCATATGCTGATTAGTATCAGAATGGGCTTTTGTGGATACTATAGTAATTTCAGTAGTTGAGATCATGTGTCAATAGTGGTTTAGCTTCGATTGACTTATGATCTCAACCACTGAAATTACTAAAATATCCACGAAAACCCCTTCTGAACAATATTCTCAAAGAAATTCAACTTATCATAATGACTTATCAAGATCGTCTATTTCAAAACATCACAATGACTCTTAAATCAAAGAAACATTATTCGTTGCCCATAAAATCGTAGGAATTAGAATAAAGTATCGATTTATAGAAGTTTTTTTAATTTTTGGAGTCTAAACATAAGATATAATTAGGAAAACTATATGATAGTAAATGGGACTTACACGTGATATTGTTAGAGCCAAACTTCTCCATTCACCTGTGTAGCCTAAATAACTACCTAGCGGCTTCAATAAACGTTCCTGCGAAATAATTTTTCAGAGACAGAGGATTCACTAGGTTATTAATTTTTTGATTTAGGAAAAAGTTAAATTATTTGTCTTGTAAAAATGGTGCTTAATCTGACTAGATTATACTCTATCCGTGTAATAATGGGTAGCAGTTAATTTTAAAACCTGTGTCTTATCCTCTGTGGAACTCAACAGCTAATCCACCTGCAATTTAGTGTTGATGTTCATGGTATAACCAAGATGATCGGCATCTTTTGTTTTATACGTGGAAGTGTTATTCACTAAGTTGACGAGTTAATGTAGTCACTGACTTATCCACAGATATTATGTTCACTGTTATTTCCAAAGGTTGTCATTTATGGATAATAATAGCATTATCAATGAATGATGCCTTGCAGTGGAATGATTTTAAAAATTAAAATTCACCCCATTCGTTGAGCCAATGACTATCTGTATTCAGTAGCTAGGTTGATAATGCGACGGTGATTAAAGCAAAATGTTATGAGACTGAGTCTCGAAGTGAAAATCAATTCTGAGATGCGGTCACACACAGTTGGCGGGTCCCAAGTAGAATGAAACGTGCCTCCTGAACTTCGTTGCTAGCCACAACCCACACCTGCTCGAAATACTGGTGGCTTACTGGCATTATCAAGCCAATCTGCGCAAGATGCATATATTTTAAGCGAGGTTGAACGATTGCAGTCTTAAACATAAATGGGAAGATCCGTAAAACCGACGTATATGAACTAAAAAATCACGAAGGCTTTTCTACGTTTTGAAGGTGTATCAAAATATTTAAAATCATAGTTGGGTGTGGAGTATGAAATATTGTATTTATTTTTTGATAAGCATTGTAAAATGAACGAAACAGTTTGCTTTTTCGTTTAGTTTTCACGAGGCAGTAACAGTGTTATCCAGTGATGTTTAATTGAGTCCATTAAACATTTTTATACAATTGATATGGCTTCGTATAACACAGTTTGCTTAAAATTGCCTTAATATTTGATGTAAATTAAAAACTATCATTATTATCCATGACTGGATAATAAAAATTGCAGTTTACTTCTCATTAAATATCACTCAGTATCAAAGATACTTGCGAGTCCTTTTAATTCAGTTTTTCAGTAAGAATTCTATCTTAACGAGTAAAGCTGACTTAAGTGCACTCTACAACGCAAGGACTAAAATTGATTCTTGTTCTCGTTAATTTTTATAACATTTATAAATAGTGGAGTGATCACATTAACAAACAATTGGTCACTGAATTTAGATGATACGCTTCTGGCTGATATACAAAAATTAGCTTATGAGATCAAACGACAAAAATAATGCCTGTCTAATAAATAGGGGTACCGTTAGCTGTTAAGAGATTGCGCAAAATAAACTACATTCCGTCACTTTCTAACCAAACATAACAATCAATGGTTACTTTATAAGAATTTTATGTTATATCAACTTCTTTTCAAACGATTTTATTTGGCATCACTTGATGGAAATCTTATCATCTAAAAATGTGTAAAAAACAACAAGCGTTAAACATTTGAGCGTCCGATTTTTTTGATGAAATACCTTATTAGATAATGGTTTTCTGTTTTAAAAACTCCGAAGCAGTTCATACATTTTGATAGTAATATTTTCAACTGCATGAATAAATTATACGTCTTGAAAGTTTAAAAAATTTACGCATCATTTTAGAACAAGAACTGTGTCCTGTGGACGTTTTCAGTCAAACATGAGCTTCAAACAAGATGACGTACTTTGATAAGGCTCAACTATTTAACCTCAAAAATGGTTAGAGCTTAGATTACATCTATCAACTGACAAAACGTGATACATCTCCTCTAAATGTCACTATTATGTATTTACTTATAGTCTGAATACATACTTGGGGATCTTCTGAAAGTTGGTTTTCTTCTAACGGCAAACGGGTTTCTTGGTTAATAATCGCTCTGTAGTCAGTAATTTGACGCGGAAAATTCTGTCTTGTTGAAGAAGATAAAAAGGAGTTCTGAGTTGGGTCCAGATGGTTCAAAGATGTGACTGAAGAACCGTTTGGAACATTTGGTGAAATGCCACTCTTTACTATGCGCCCTGAAGTTTGTACGAGGGGGTCTTGTCTTCCTTGTACAGCTAGTCCATTACAAGCTCTATTCTATATAGATACAATTTTATGTGAAGAAATTAATATCTAACTTTCAAGACGTGAAATAAAATGAACACGTAAAATACATACTTATAATATGATTTATACTTTCAGGAAATATTTACAGTATTCAGACATCTTTTGACTTAAATTTCACTATATATTGTATGAAATAGTAAACTACTGAAACTTATGTTGTCGGAGCGCAATTTTTGATTTAAAAGCATCTGTAAATCTAGTTAAATGTCACTGAACCCTAGTCAAATCATCTAGAAGTCGAATCACTGAATGTCGAACAGTTCACCGGCCTTTGTCAAGGTTAACGACGACCAATTCGCATCAGTTAATTGCACGTCATGGACTGTCTTGGACAGCAGTAGTCACACTCTGTACCTTGTATCCGCTTTTACTAATATATTTCAGTAATAACGTCGTCTATGATGTACGGTCATCAAAGTAGACATAGTACCTGGATACGACAAAAGGACAACCGGTGTTGTGTATTAACAGAGAGGTTTGACATTACGCGGTTGGTCTCACCATTGCCGTCTAACCAGAGTAGGCCTCCGATCACTCGACAGAGCTCACCTGCATTAGTTATCTACACATCTTTCAACAAGCGTTTTATTTTACGTCATACCTAACACTAATTTATCGTTGTTTGAATCTAACTGACTAGATTGCTAGAAATTACAATACTTACAGGATAAAAGATAGCACAGTCCATTGAATTAGGATGCCTTGGAATAGCCAAGCTTGATATATTTCACGAAAATATGAAACAGAATAATGTCTGAAACTGAAGTGTCATCAGCAGGATAGATTGACTGATTTTTGAACAACAGTTCTTAAGTATTCATCAACACGAACATTGCAATGTAGCCGAATTTTCCACGACAAAGAATATTAAACATACTAGTGCAAGTATGTAAATGTGAAAACAGTGACGTGATGTTTGAATCAGTTACGGAAAGAGCTCATATTTATGCCTCAAGAAAGTGTAATAAAAAACGTTAGGACAGGGAGATTTTTTAAAATGGTTTTCATATAAAAGATTACGTGAATAAAAGTATTAAAAGCCAAAAGATAAAAAGCTATTTACCTCCTTACCTTGGTTACACTAGAATTTTCTTCAGAATTCAAAATGTTTGATGAATGGTTCTGTTCAAAGTCATGGATAGAATTTCCTCGGTTTAAAAGTCGAGGAAGTGAGGATCGTCTACATAAACTAATACAGGACAAAATAAAAAATTACTTTGTTTTTATTGAACTTCCTCCGTGTCGCTTTTTTTCACACTGCAAGAGCTTGTCTGAAATGACATCGATTATATAAAAAATGTAAGAAACCTGATAATCTTTTGGTAATTCTAGGATATTTCTGGAATTTTATGTAGTAATAACTTTCATATTCTAACAAAACTGTTTCTAAATCCACATTATCGCACACTTCATACTTTTTAAAATCTAAATTTGTTTCCTTGGAGAGAGACATCGCTGATTCAACATACCTTTGAAAATATAATTAAACTAGAAATTTACCCTTCTTCACTTAAATAATGCATTACTAATATCAACAAATTTTTCTTTCTAGCTGTGGACCGTTGTTCTTCCTTTGTTTTCATCAACAATAAAAATATACCTTACAGATTCTCTTGCCTGATTTGCTGACCTCATCATACAGTAACTAAGTTCTGCCATGTCAGTGAGTAAATTGTAATAATTAAATTGATCAGCTGACTAGTATTGATTTGAGGATAAACAACCACTTGAATACTAATATGTGGAATCTGACGTACAAACTAAGCTTAGAAAGCGAGGGGAGTGGTGTCTATGAGAAATCCTGTATAAGAGGAAGAATCAAGAAATATACCGATTATTCAGTGAGCACATCGGATAGACCTCAAGTTACAAAGGAAATTAACCGGAAACAGCAAAATTACAATATGGAGAACTAAAGCAAACTGACATTTGAAACTAAAAGTAAGTACAGCTAAATTCTAGATAGATGATAAATCCATTTTTAATCTACGATATAAAACTCTATGACAATAAATGTTTTGTAGCACAGTTAAACAAGAATCCTCCCACAGAGTTTTCTCATTGTTCGATAGAATTAAATAATTCATCGTTTCTTTTGGGAAACAGCATTTCACTCAAATTAATTGAGTCTGAATTAGTTATTGTGATTTTGAAGTCATGGGAATTTATGAAGGTTCTCTAAGAGAAAGAACCAGGCCAAAATACAGAGTCAACAAACCGCCTGCTCACCGTGGACTTCGATCAAGACGATGTGCTTAAGGCACCCCAGACATGGAAAAGTCAACGGGACCGGATAAATTACATCCTAAAATCTTGAGACATATTGCGCAATATATCGCGGCTCCACTGACTGTGATATTCTATATGTCACCTGGCCAAGGTGTTTTACCTATGGACTGGAAAGACGCAATCGTCACTTCCATACATAAAACAGGATCAAGACAACTTCCATCGAACTACAGACCTGTAAGCCTCACCAGTGTTGTAGTTAAAATATTGGACCATAGTGGCATTCATGGAAACAAACAACTTGTTAAACAGAGAACTACATGGTTTCAGAAAGGGTTTATCTTGTACAGCGAACCTCTTCATAGCAGCGAAATTTAGGGTAAAGGCTCTGGACAACGGAAACTCAATGTATGTTGTCTACATAGACTTCAGTAAGGCCTTTGAAAATCTGCCAACTAATAGACTGCTGTTGAAGTTATAAAACCTTGGTATTGCCGGACCTCATTTAAAATGGCTTAAGGACTTCCTAGTAGGTCGTAGACAGAAAGTAAGAACAAATTCCGAGTGCTCCATCTAGAGATCAGTACTTATCGGATTACCTCAGGGTTCCGTCCCAGGTCCTATACTTTTTTTAAAGTATGTTAATGTTCTTCCAAGTATAGTACAGTCTCCAATGTTATTATACTCTGACGATGTAAAGATCTGGCGAGTAATAACTGGAGACACAGATGCACGGCTCTTCAGGCAGACTCAAATAATATGATTCACTGGTCTAAAGAGTGGCTGGTGCATATAAACGTGGCAAAGTTTGTCTACATGCAATTTGGGGGTCCAAAAGTCAATGGGTACAACATAGGGGAAGTTCCATTATCCGTGGTCCGGTCTCATAAGGATCTAGGGTTGACAGCGAGTCACGACCTCAAGACGACGGCCAATTGTCGGGAAGTTGCAGCCAAGGGGTTTAGAACCCTCTGGGCTTTAAAACGGACATTCTTACTTACTTACTTACTGACATACGCCTGTTACTCCTCGTGAAGGAACATAGGCCGCTCACCAGCATTCGCCATCCAACCCTGTTCTGGGCACAAAACGGACATTCACTAAGTTAGACTCTACCATGTTCACCACAGTATACACAACCTTAGTGAGAACTAAGCTTGAGAACTGAGTTCAGGCTGCAAGCCCCTGTTAAAAGGTGGCTCCTAGAAAAAGTACAAAAGACAGCTACCCGTGCAATTCCAAAACTCCGGAGTTTACCATATAACGAGAGGCTTGAAAAGCTGGACCTCTTTGCTCTGTCCTATCGCAGACTAAGGGGAGATCTAATTTTGATCTACAGAATACTGAGAAATGATTTCGAACCTAACTTATTCTCTCTTTTTCTTCTCACTAGATCAGGACACCTCAGATCACAAAGCAGGCAAGTAGAAAGGCCAAGAGCGGACAAACTACCCGTGGCATACAGGTTTTCACGCCGAGTCACCAATATTTCGAACCTGATGCTCGAAGCAGTGGTGCCGCACGTACAAGTGACTCTTTCAAGAGAAGACTGGACACTCACAGAAGCGTACTAGAAAACAAAAAAAGGCCGTAGGCCTTCTCTCTTTCCACATAAATCTGAATCTGAATAAATTGAGTTCAACTGGATCACTGCTTAATAAATTTTTTTATTGTTCGACATAGTGTTTTATCCCATTATCGTGAAGATACTGATTAGGCCGAAAGATAAGACGATACATTTTTAAGTCATCGAGAAGGACATTCTCATTAGTAATGTTAACCGTGTTGTCACGACATAGCCATTCCTCGTAGATTTCATTTTGAAAAATTTGTTTCTGGTTTAGGCACCTCCAATTAAATTCTGCGTTTGGCCTTCCTATTTTTATGCAACTTTAGTTGACAAATCTGATGTTAGTTGAATAGAGTAAGCTTGTAGCACCCAAATTAAACAAACCATTATTCTGAAATTTGCTCCACATAACTGAACTTTAACATACTTGTTTTACTGATTTTGACATAAGTGTATTTACCTCCTTGACTTTGAACCCTTAAATGAACGCGAACGGATGCGGTAAAGGGTACTTAGTGTGATCTCTCACTACTGAAAACACGGCAAATCCATCAATCAGATACCCCGATTTCTAAGACTCCATATCTCTGAATTGGCTAATTACATGCACTAGTAACCTTGATTCAACCTCTAAATACCTACTGGCATACGACTACTCCGTAGCTTCACTTTCTGCACTGCCTTTGAGTCCTGAATCTGTAGTCAGCCTAAGCAAATATAGTATTTCATGAAAATATAGTTTATGTACAGGGATATCCGACTAACATCAGAAAGTGTTAAGGAACAGTTGAACATGAACCAGGCAAAAATTGGCTGTAAGCCTGAAAGACTGTGAATGATAGACTGAGAACTGATGAGGAATAGAGAACCGTACAGCAGCAGTTAAGAGGTCGGTCGAAAGGGAATTTATAAACACATTGATCTAGAAGATAGCACAAAATTTCATGGTTTTAAAACACCACTCAGAGCAGAAGTTAGGCGTGGATAAGTTTGAAAATATATTTGGAAGGCTATCGATATGTTTGGTCTAAACTTGTCAGTAGTTGCAAGCGATGTGTAGCACGATGTGCTGTGGTATTTGTACGAACTAGTGATTCATTTGCATTTGATTCTCACCGATTTCGAATTCCGTATATAATATATAAATATGTAATCATCATATTGGCGTCGCGATGGAGCCTGTGATCGAATACCTGGATATATATTCAAATTCTGAAGCTTTCGAAGATTACATGGGAAGTTTTGAAAGCTGAATTATAACCTGGGATGATGGTAAGGCTGATAAAATTGTGGCTTATTTCCTTACTTTTATCGAAAAACGATGTCCACAGCTCACTGAATACTTTGACATGGAGAGATAAGCCTATTTCACTTCCCTACACAAAGCTCCAAGAACTACTACTAAATAGTGTAAACTGTACTAATTTCGTATACCATGATAAAGCGAAAATTCATAAAATGATTCGCAAGGACATCAAGAATTCTACTACATTAATCAGTTATCATACAAGGTCTACATCCAGTACAAAGTCGGACAGGCAAACGATGAACCTTAGTGGAAGTACAATGGATTAAACAGATTTGAATTCGCATTTAAGCTGCGTTGCATGCGGTATTTGTACGAACTTATGTTTCTTTTGTACTTGAACAATCACCGACTTGGGATTCCAAATACAATGCGCTTGTTTGTGCCCATCTAATTTTACTTGATGTAAATCGCACTACTCCGGGAATTCCTAGATAATATAGAATTCCATATACTTCTAGTTATCATATGCACTCACTCCTGGTGAGGATGTGTGACCGAGAGCCTTCAGTTGAAGTGTGTTCAGCAAAACGAATGAGGTCGACATCAATGTTGAGGACTTACAAGGCTAATTACTTTGAGGATTTATTTACTGCTACAATCAAGTAACCCAGTGATTATGCTCATTATAAACTGAAAAAAACAAGTGTCCAACCCTTACGATATCCGACTCGTCATAACGACAATCATTGCCAGATAAATTCAAATGAGGAAATATTGGTCCTATAATTCATGAACGAACCAATCAGATTTGCGTTAGCACCCGTCAGGTTTTTGAACATACCCCTAACCCCCAATCTTCATTTCTCACACTGAAACATAATGCTGTCATAAATTAAGTTAGTAGGTTTCCCAATAAATTATCCCCAGGGAAACATGAGCACTGGAAATTAACTGATAATGTGAAATTTGACGGACTGTCAGTTGTACAAGCACGTCACAGATGAAAACAAATAGAAAATAACGCTTGAGCGTGTACCAATCATTAATCCTCAACGATAAAATAAGGTCTTGAGAAATAACAAATGGCAAATAATGGTTAAAAAAAACTGTACGATTTGATGAACTGAAAGAATGGTCTTATAACGAGCACAACTGAAAAACTAGAAAAGCCAGATAACTGACCAACTAGTCGGCACCATATTATTGTTACTAATTTGTGGAATCGCACAGCTAGTGACATTTGATTTCTTTTGGAGCCAGATAGAGTTGACAAAAGCTCCTTTTAGGGATCATGGGTTCACAGAAAATAAGACTATAGATGTTTTTCGCATATTTATAAGTGAATAAAACTGTTTAGCCTGAATGTATTGGCAGAAACTTATTCTTATTTTTAAAATATAGTGGTTCCAACTAAACACTCATATCAGTGACTGTATCAAAAAATCTATTTGAAGTTAAACTAAATAGTTATTAATCCAAATATATGGTGGAATATCACTGCCTTTTCAAAATACAACACTCCAATGAATAAATTCCTATATTACCTGATAGGGAATAAAAATAATGACGTCAAGTTCAGTCAAAAAAGTGTGGAACGAGTTTTGTTTCCTAGTTCAATGGATTTTATTACAATCACCAACATAGTAAGATTTACTTCACACCCCCCCCTCAATAATAACGAACTGATATCCGATTGTAAATAACAACTCAATTTCTATTCATGAGTGCGGGATCGTGGATGCGCACTGCTGAGAAACCCGATTCTAAGACGAAACGGCCATTCAGTGCCTCCAGTTTTTCAATAGTGGTCTGATTTATATCGGTTCATGATTTAAATAAGACTCAACGACCTCCGTAAACCCATACTGAAGAATTTGAATTGCTTAGATAACGTATATACCATTAGCTTACTTAAAAATAAACATCACTTTCTTATTTATAAATCAAACGTGAGAAGAGAATATGAGATATTGAAAACAACCGAAAACCTCAGACCCAATCCACTGAATTTTTTAAATTTATTTTGAATTGATTATTGATGAAAGCTTCAATCAACCTGGAAGAAGTGGTTAAAGAGAAACCGACAACATGTTGCATACAATTTGTCAATATCGTAACAATTCAAATGTAATAACCAACTCCAAGAATGATTACTTATTCGTATATTGAACAGCCTATTTCGGAAACAGCCAAGTCAGCTGTCTGTAAATAATGTCAATTTATATTATTATTTTTGGACTGCAATTACAACATTAAGCGTCGTTTAAAATGTTGAAGTATGTTTGAATTTTATGCAAAAGCAATAAGCTTGATAACTAAGTATTCATTTCATCAATGAATAAGTAACCAACACAATGAATATCTTCTACATGTTTATTTGTTAAGTCACACCTCATCATGATTACTTTTATGTTTAATAGTTTGTATATAAGCATGTTATTTTATCAAAAAGAAAACCTATTCTGCTAAACAGAAGTTTTTCTCTTTGAAATCAATTCATTCGGAAGATTGAGGCAATAACTTAGTCTTGTGAGTAAATATCACTAAGTCACTTCGTACTACTATGTATAATGAATCGACTAGCACTCTATTCGTTCATATTAACAATTCGAAACATGTTCAATATCAAAATCTGCTTCTTCATGAAAACTTCTATGACTCAAATCAGACTGCATCAAACATATTTGTACACATTCTATTGAATAGAGATTAAGGCGAATCACCCCGTCTTGCTACTTGATTGTCTCAACAATAAGATGTTACCAAACAGAACAAGTCTTTGTAAGTGGCTTAGATAATTGTTTATGATGGTACCTCCAGTATTATTAGGATTTTTTAAAAATATACTAATCATTCAGACACAATCAACTCAGGAGCTATCACAGATGTGCGTCAGTCAGAGTTATAATACCACAACGACAACATGGATAATAAACAAGTTGGAGTAATAATAATAACAGTTAAGAAAAAAGAATTAAACGTTGAAGATGTAGTTAGAAAAAGAATGAACCTGAGTAAAAAATAGTAAGACTTGAGATTTAGAAAATTAGAAATAAATGTATTCAATCCCATTACTACCTTAATTTAAGCCATGTTAACCAAAGCCGTTAAATAATGGGCGTAGATAATAAGGTTGTCTGTAATTATGAATGCGATATACAACATTAATCCAATAATTCATTCAGTGTTGTTTTACTTGTATCTTCCCATTGTTATTTAGGACTGCAATTATTCAGTCTCATGTTGGGATATATGCATTCCTGTGATGATTGCCTCGATATAGCCTTAATTCACAATCTTTTTAAGCAAAGATGGATAGTGGCTAGCAGTGGAATCCAGTTAGACACGCATTTCGTCCTATTTGGGACTTCTCAGCTGGATATACGTTCATCCCATTGCACAAGTAGGTGGCTATCGGGACTCAGTACTTAAGTGGATAACGTGGTGGCGTTTGAAGCGAACAGTACTGGGTTCAAGTCCCAGAGTGAATATCAACTCTGGAATGCAGATACATCCAGATGACGAGTCCCAAATAGGACGAAACGTGCGTCCTGGACTCCATCGCTAGCCAATATACATCTTTGATCAATCGAAAAGCTTTAACAAAAAAATACACACTTCGTTTTACAATTTATTTATATGATCTACATATTTTTTATATACAAAATAATTCATTCAACATAGTACCTGAATTTCATATAAAAAGTAAGCAAAAAGAAGCCTACTTTTAGAAATAAATATACAAAGTGTTTTTCACTGGTCAATATCCTGAAGAGAAATGGAAAAGAGGAAGGCCAAAGAACACATTACGTCGAGAAATAGAAGCAGATATGAAAAGGATGAATAGGAACTGGAAGGAGCTTAAAAGAATTGCCCAGGACAGGGTTGGATGGAGAATACTGGTGAGTGGCCTATGCTCCTTCACAAGGAGTAACAGGCGTAAGTAAGTAAGTAATTAAAACAAATGATATACTAAAAATGGCACCATAATTGAAATAATTAAATTTTTATCCCAATATAATCGATATCCTGATAACTAAAATAACAAAAAGTAAACAGAAATCCCATGAATAGTATAAAGAATTATCCAACCATATACTATTATGATTATAAATCTTATACAATTGAATTATCCTTATAAATATGATCAAGTCGATTGAAGCATATATTTAAGAACAAGTAGTTTAATGACATTTCCTAAAGAATAGATAGATAGTAGCTAGTAGTAAAATTCATGATATACGCTTTGTTCTGTCTTGAACTACTTAATTGGATGTACCAACATTTCAGTGTTGATGTTTAACCTAGAACTCTAATCTAACACTAAATTTCAATACTAATCACAATCTATCTATATTTTTTTAAAAGATAGTTTGTAATAAAATGAAGAAATTGAAGCAATGAGTGATTTATGTTATGCGTGTGAAAAATAGATTCGATTGTCAGAAATCACAGCGGTTAAGTCTCTATAGAAATTCAAACAGGTTCTTTATGAAAGAGAAAAACCGAGAGGATTACAATCTCATAAATAAAAGTGGTTACATTTAAATAGTTATGTACAGTAAGAGTTATTTTAGTATTTGTGAATAACTGGTTGTGTAAGTTTATCATCACTGATATCTGTATAAGAGGATCATTGAATCAATAAGTGATCAATCAGTAAGTAACATCAGTTGCCGATTGTATAGTTGTTCCGTTCTAGAATGAAACTTTTTAGTGGTGTATATCTACAACAAAACGAGGAGTCAAATGAAGGGACTCCAGGTATAACAGAAAATACTCACTCACTGTAACCACCAGACCAGTGTCCGGTTTCGCAATTCCGACCTTAGTCGATTTATAATGCAATATGACAATAATTCTGTGCCACCGATGAAAACAATTTCACTCCTAAAAACTCCAAAAGTCACGACTTCTCAGTGGAAGTTTACGAATAATTCGAAGTTTTTAGTGACCTAAGCCTTCGACTACCTGGCCTCGATCTCTAGTGAGATTGTAAGTGTTATGGTGTGTGCTACTTATGTTAACAGAAATAAGTAGTATGTATCATCAGTCGAAAGTGAAATTTCTAGAGGCAGAAGGTTGAGAAGATCGAAGAAAAGAGAACGAAAACAGAGAGTGATTGGTGTGGAAACGAAAGAATAGTTAAGTTTGATACAATTGATCGACATTTTTAAGATGTAGAATTTACTGTATGGTTCTCAGATTTCACTAAAAGGTTCTATAATTTTGTGTTCAAATACATTTGGTTGTCCCTGCTTGTGTTCGCATTCACAACAGTGTGAACTGCTGAGGAGCCCTGTACTACGACAAAACACCTATCAACTGCTCCTTGATTTTTAATGATAGCCTACATATGATGGTATGCGACAAATGCTGCATAAAACTCAAGCCAAGTTATAAAACACCCATTCAAATAGTCAGTCAACTAGACGGCGTTGTGACTTAAATACGAGTTTTTGTAATATCATTAAAAATGTTGTATGTAAGGAATCAGTTTCTACAGTACCAAATCGTAGAATAGTTTAGAATTGATAATCAACTCTGACACTAGTGACACGCTTGAATTCATTGATCATGGTATTCAATACACTTTAGTAGTCATTGAAAATATAGTTGCACACTAAATATTGCAATGGTTTTGTCTTTTGAACTCTGTTCACTTAAAATTCCGGAGTCAGTTTAGTAAATACGTTATCAACCCGACCGATTTACACACTACCGTAAGTGTTTCTGTCAGTTGCATCTTTATAGCAATCTGCATGACCTTTAGAATGATCTTTATTTCGTTAAGTGACTAGTTAGCTAGGAAACGACCGAAAACTGATATGTGTATGGCTGGAGAATGTGTACAACTCTCAAGAGTAAGAAATTGTGATAAAAACTTTTTTCTGGTGTTTACTGACTTAAAACACTTTATGCTGCGCATTACACCTTTTCATGAATGAACAACTGCATTTACAATATTTGATGACTAAATTTAGATTATAAACCATCAGACGATTGATTGCAGATGTAATATTAGGTGAAGTGAGCAACAGTAGGTAGTCGTGTTAAGATATCTGTGACACCAACATTGCAAATTAATCTGCAGAACTCGTTAAGCACTCATAACTACATAAAAGTCAGTCAACGCCTGATTAGCCTAGTGACGACGTCCCACATTGTGAAGCTAGCTGACCCATGTTTGGATTATACAGTGAACATCACCTCCCTCAAGCTTCCTGATGCGGTCAGCTGATAATAAACAATGAGCATGGAGGCAAGATCCAGAGTTTACTGCTGACCACCTCCGGTCACTTAATACTTGAAAAAATCGTTTGACATTTTTAAAAAAAGTTTTCAGTAATGTAACCATGCAATTAAGATACCTCCAATTCAAGATGTTCTTTATTGACATGATACTCAAACTCATTATTCAATATTTTGGAGACAAAATAAATGTCTTCACAAGCCGGATAATAGTTATAAGTGTTAGCCAAAAGATATAATATTTATGTTTTTGTTACACATACATAACTCCAATCAACCTAAAAATAGTTTGGATTACCTCTCAGTCAACATGATTTTATTTGTAACAGAGAATACATGATGACTGAAATCCTATTTCAAACATCCATATCGTTTTTACTGTATATCAATACATTTGATATTTGTCTTTAATTCCAAACTATGTATTTTAGAGAAAAAGCTTTTAGTCCTCGTTCAAGATGTTTAGTACCCTGATTATCGAGTTTCACAACTTCTTTTAACTCATAAAGCTGAGTGGCCGAATACAGAAATCACAAACCCTAAGGGTTGAGTAAACAATTATCCTTAAAATTACAGTGACAAAACTTTCCTAGTATCATTTATGAACCGCTGAGATTTAATAATACTAATTCTTTAACATGAAACCAAACACCAGTTTTGCATTAAATCATACATTAGTCCAACTGATAGTGATATGTCTAATAATTCAATTTAGGAACCACGTGCACCCAAATAAGACGAAACACATGTCCTGAGTTTCACTGCTAGCCACATTTTATTTGTTCCATGTTTGAAATATTCACTCAAGGTTACACCGTCCAACCAAGATCCTCAAACACCCTGATAAGTAATTAATTAGTTTTTCAAATGAAATCAATCACACAGTTTAGTTGAAGATTAAGACAATATGTGAGTAATATTTAGATTAATTTAAAGTTATTCCCACTTAGAAAACATCCAACGATCCGTACAAATTATGCTTGCTTTATTGGTACAAATTTTAAAAGTTGACTTACCGTTGCGTAATAATTACACAATTCACCTTGACAACATTCCACACATCTCCAGTCCATATACCATTCACGTTGACAAGTCTTACCAGCAATTTCTTTTTGACGCTCACATTCTTCTGTAGAAATACAAGCTTTCCATAAAAAATGAGTTCGTTCTCCCATCGGCGACCAATAGGGAGGAACTAAAAGGAAAATGATTTTGTGAGAAAATAATACTGGCTAAATGTATGAGTCAAATCTTCACAGTGCTATTTTATCACACAATTTTGATTTGCATAAGCATATACATGTGCCAGCCATAATCATTAGTACAAATCTTCACACAACATCAACAAGACGAAATAAAATTAAGATAAAAGGCAAAGGAGTTAAAACTATTGAATGACAATGAGAAATACTAAAAAAGAGAATAAAAAGACATTTATAAAAGAATACTGGGATCCACAATCAAAAAGATAGGAACTGAATGCATCTGCACTATTGCAAGCGGTTTGGAGCCATATTACCTAACTTTTCAAACCACTGATCGAAGTTATCCACCGGAATCTACCAAAACTACTCAGATCAACGGTAAATGATGTTACGTAACTTCAGGTATGTAGTTTGTAAATAAGCCAAACTAATTTAATCAGTCATTCAGCTGTCAATAACGTAGGATCTGACGCAAATGTGTGTCAGTTCAAGTGGGCACAGCACTAATGCATCCAGAGTAACCTGAAATGATACGAACCTAAAATATTGAAATAACATTGGTGTTGTGTCTTTATGTTCGGCTTTTTATCACGTAGTTTATCCGCCAATCAAAATACGACCTATACAATCTTAGCACTGTACCAAATCAGTGACGTTCGACCGGTATGAGCAGCCTAGAGTCCTTATTGGTCCTATGTCCGCCTAGCCCTTTCACTTGAGTCCAGAACACCAATACCAGCCCTCACTATGCGAACCATATAGCTCAAACATACTGGTTTTATATATCAAACAAGTAGACCGCAACGCACCATAAAATAGGAAATAAAATTTGTACACAATAAAGCCAAAAAGTGGCTGTGAACATGGGAGGCAGTAGTCAATAAACTGAACATAGCTTAAGAACAGTAGATCATACAATAATAAATTATAGGTCAAAATGAAGCTTATAACAAAAGAAATATAGATATACATAATCTAGTTACTGAATGTTGATACCATGAGAATATATAAATAATATTAGTTCATTATTATGTCTTAGACGTTACTCGTAATGTAATCTTCACCAGGATACAACACTTAGGTTCAGTGATCGCAAATAATTAGGTACAGAAAGTATATTTATGGAAATTGTTATATCCCGACAGGAATAACGAATGGTAACTGTTGGGATCTATTTGTGGACAAATACTATACATTTATTTTTATTGCATAATTGTTAAATGACCAAACTACGTATATTCATATTCTTCTTATTACAAGGTTTATTTTTACATATAGACTATTACAATATGCTTTATCATTCGTAAGTTATGCCCAGTTAATTATTTTAGGTCTCCTACATTCACAATCACTTTTGGCTAGGTCCTGTACAAATATTACTTTTTATTCTATGGTGTGATGTGGTCTGTTTGGCTTGTATATAAACCTAGTACGTTTGAAATATATGATTCATATTGCGGAGGCTGGGATTCGTGTTCTAGACTCAACAGACAGGGCTAGACAGAAAGAAGAATTGATAAGGACTCAAGACTGTTCGTACTGGTTTATAAGTCATTGGTCGGTAAATCACTGTTCTCTAATTGACGGTATCATTTCGTCATATGTTAACAGACCACAAGTTATAAAAAAAGTTAAGTAAGATTGATGCATGAACAGTAAACTCCATCAATGAAATTGAAATTTTTTAAGGAAACAAAGAATAAACACGGCTACATCATTGCAACCAATGTTGAGCCATGGTTATCTCACGGATGTCAACTGGTTGATACAGATGCATCCAAAGAAGTAGGAACAACTGTCATGATTTCATTGAATTATATTAGATCTAGCTTTCCAATGACCCACTACTATTCATTGCGCATCGAGACAAGCAGTGTTGTAACACATCTGCAAGCTAAAACGATGGAGCTGTGGGGTTTAGTGGTTAAGGTATTTGGTCAAAAAGCCCCAAGTTTGAATTCTGCCCCAATTCTGTTTGGGTAGTTGAGTATTATTATCAGCCCATCACATCAAGAGTGTGGCTCATGTTTAAGAAGCCGGTGGATGAGTTCAATGTAAGTTGACTATAAGTTAAATGACAGAAGTTAACATGTGCAACAAGCAAATCGAACAAATACAAGAAATATGACTGAACTTCATTAATACTTTACGTTTAAAGTTACGTTATAATAATTGTTACATTAGGTAACAATAAAGATAATAAGCAGGGTATTTTAAGAACAAAAACTGTAGATGAATGATTTCTTTAGATTGATCACAATTGCTCATACTTAAAATTAACAAAAGCAACATGTTAGACATAGCTTTAAAATTTATTTATACATTTAAAGGACAAACCGTTGTTATTTTAACCATAAAAACTTAAGCCTACGCGTGAAATGGTTCAGCATTACTTAAAAACATGAGGATAAGATGTGAACGGTGTAGTAAACTTAAAAATATCACGCAATAGGTTATTCACTAAATGTAACATCTTTAGTAATCAACTTATGAAGTGGCTTACATCAACTCTCAAGTGATTTATAATTAATCATGGTTCAGCTTATCGCCAATTGTTTTTTGCCTGCATGTAAATTAGGTTTGAAATCAAAATACTATTTTCACTAGTATTTTAGTTTTTTTAAATATAGTTCGTTTTGATTCAACTGGAAGAAAATAACACACACTTGAACTAATTGTTAGGCTAAAGCAATATGTACAGATATCAGGTCTTATTATGATAGTGGTGTTTGTATGTTTACGCGTTCAGAACTTTGATTTTTTATTGAACGATATCTCGACATTTTTAAATTTTGTGAGATTCGTAAATGGTATACCCTTATAAAGAATGTTTTCTGGCCTACTGGTAGACCATGATTCGTCTCAATAAACCTGATGATTAGTCGGTGATATTTTCTAAATGGTTAGTTTTACATGTAAGCAAACATTTCAGTGCCTTGAGTTTTTGGAAAGGCCTGACTATGATCATCGTAGCATAAGAGAATTTTCACATTACTAGATAATATCTGTAATATGAAACAACTTTCGAAATTTTTGAGATCTGTCTAGTTTATGTGATTGCTGGTTTATCATAAGGACATACAGGTAGACCAGTTAAAAGAGGATTCACAATTATCTGTGGAACAGATTAGCTCTGATTGAAAAACTATATAATTATAAGTAGATCTTGAGGTGAAAATTAGGCATGAAGAAAAGCCTATTACCAAGAACTATCAGTACTACAATGTAGAGAACAATAATTTGATTTTGGAAACGCTATATATCCATCAAATTGAATTAAGATGTCTACATCTATTTCTTAGTACACTATATCAGGTAACAAAGTAAGAATCAGAAAAGTGAAAACTTTTGGTAGAATCTCATATTATGACATCAACGGGCAATATAGAGCTCAAGAAGCAACATCCGCCTAATTTCCTCGTACATTTTTCCTACGTCATTCACTTCTCTCCATCAACATTTTTATGACTGTTTTTCTACTTGCAGTTATGTTGCTCAATAGATAGGTATGCTAGTATTTGTTTTATTCGTAGTTGTAACTTATGATCTCCGAGACTCAATCACTAAGCAGACACATAGTAGTCCGCGTTCAAGTAACCAAGTACTTGGGAAGAATAGTAAAAAGTCAAATAGCAAATAATCAATCAGATGAAGGCTAGTCTTATACAAAAAAAATCATTGATTCATGTTCCATGCCATCCCAGTTTTCAAACTTAATATACATGAAAAGTGTCAAGATACTTGGTTCAAATATGACATTGGCACAAACATCTAGTTTGCTGTCAATTAAGATTATTGTGACTCAAAACTAAAACAATAACAAACTGTGTTGTAAATTTTAGGTAGAAAATGATACACATAAGCACCTTAGTTCATGAAGAGAGGACAAAATTTAGTGTCCAACAAATTAATCAAAAAGATCATATCACTAAAATTTGACGGGATTTGTGATTACCAGTAAGTGTTGTCTACGTGTTTAGAAAACTATGCAGAGTTTTGCCCATATTTAAAGACTTCATGACTTTGGAAATAAGTTCCAAGCCCACATTTTAGAGGAGTTAGTAGGTCTTCCAAGAGAGCAACCTTCAGGGAAGATGAGATCCCAACACCTTATATATCTTCAGCATTTCTAACAAAAGAAATTGCACGGAATATGAGATGAAATAATTTCGGTATTACAGGTCAGCAGCAACAAGCTCTCATCTCGGCCAGTATTATTAGTGCTAAAAACCCATAACACCATTTAAGTGGAAAATAAGTGACCTATCTTTAATGTTAATAAAATTAAAATGCAATCAGCTTACTTGTATATGAAATATTGGTTATACAAGAGTGTTCATCTTCTAGACATTGCATTGTAGTTTTGATGCACTTATCTTTATTTCCTTCCTGATTCCTGCACACATAGCACTCCATGGATAATACTTTAAAAATTAGGTCATAAGCAACATACATTCTTTGAAAATTCCAAAAATGAATAATAGGACAACTGAAGTTACCATTTCCTCGAAACCTTCAAAGACGAAAATGAGGGCAAACAAAGATAAATAATAAAAGATGTATTTAAACAAATTGTAGCCGCAGATACACACTTTGCAGGGTATTTCAAGGAAAAAACTGTTTTTCCACCAATTCTAATCACAGTCCATACATGATACTTTTAATTGACACGCTGCTTGGTGAATGTTATTTCTAGAAAGACTGGATAATGACTCTCTTCCTCTTGATATACTATTTAAGGTCTCCAGCTGAACTTTCAGGATCATTTCTATTTTAGCACTTATCTGGATATTTGCTGACTTTAGAACAATAAGGATACACAATCTTCAGCTAAAATCCTCTTTGCTCCATCGAAATAGGTTAAAGAGACCACATTTATTCGGTTTCTCATAACGCATTTACACGTAACACCTTTGCAATAAGTGTAAACCAACCTGGTCAAAATATTGAGTCAGAGCCCAGTGTCCAGTGAAGCTGATGAGGTGCACGTCGACGTGGGAGATTAACGAAACCAAGTGTTTCGAGGATTTATTTACTGCTTCAGTTTACTCCTCTCATAGTGAGGTGATGATGACCATAATACGTGGCCGGCTAGAAGTTGAATCCCAAAGAGCCCACGGTGGATATACACTTTCTGATAGCTTGCTATGTTCAGCAGCCTCTGGTTGTCTTTCCATAATATGAGGTCATGTGGCACAATACAACAATGAACGAAATTACACAATGAATACTCCTATTCATCGTATTTTTCGACGTGACTTCATCATTTCAAGCCGTCTAGGAGAAAAAACAAAATTGAAGGTGTATGTCGAAATACACACGTACGTGCTTGACGAACCGGAACGTGCAACGAAATCGACTTACATGCGATATCAGAACATATTTCACACGATGAAAGTATTGGATTTTTTTGGGAAAACAAAAAATGTACACAACTGTAAGAATATCAGAAAGCAAAGCACTGTTTACGAGGAAACTTAACATATTTTTAAGGGCTAATGACAGTATCTCGCTATGATTTACAAACGTTTTTTTCTTTTTCCTCTTTTACTAATAATATATTGAAGATGCCACAGGTATTCGGCGTGTGACAGCACTTTGACCAGTAACACCTGATATGAATCGTTCCCACCAAGTTAAATCAAGAGACAGAAGCGAGGAGGTTCGAAGATATAATTGATAGGCTATCAACACGTCGAGGATCGTCCGATCTAATCTGGCTAGCGATTGCAGGGATTGTTAAGCGCGGCGTTCTCACTCGTGATCTGGTGCGAATGCATGACCGAGCACCTTCAGCTATGTGAGTCCAATAAAACTAATGTGGTTAACATCCGATGTCGAAAACTTATAGAACTATTTATTTTGGGGATTTACTTAACACTCTAATACCTAAGTTCCTGCCTAGAGGTATTGGTAATCTACCGCCATTAGATACGAAAGCTCGTTAGGCGAAAGCTTCTTCTCTTCCATCCAAAAGCATTTGAACCATTTGAACGGACTCATTTCAATCATATTAAGCTTTTAAGATCATGGTTAAGAGGCATGGTTGGACAGGTGGTCACTAGATGTGAATCCTGATAAGAGTGCAGTGATGCAAATAAATATGATGAATCGTATCACTACACAATATGTGAATTCGTGCTACCCAAAGTAACAAGCCATAAAGACTTAGGAATCATATTAAGCAGTGATTTCAAAACCACTAGTCACTGTGAGGCTGCTGCTGCGAAAGGTTATAGGGCATTATGGTCTATTCGTAGGTCTTTTCAGTATTTAGATGATGAGATGTTTAGATTATTATTCCGATTTGTGTGCGACCACATTTAAAATATGGGATTAAAGTAGCGACTCCTTGTTTCAAGTATGGAGCAGAGATGCTGGAAAGAGTCCAACAACGAGGTACTAAGATTGTACAAGGTCTATCTGGCCTATCTTATGAAGACAGACCGAGACACCTTAACTTATTTCCGTTATCTTATCGTAGAGTACGGGGTGATCTAATGTTGGCTTATCGTATACTGAACGGTAATCTTGGTATTACTATGTTCTGTCTTTTACTTCCGTCTAGGACTGATAATTTGAGAGGACTGTAAATCACCAGCGTAGATGATCTATGTCGAAATGATTGGAGGCCTACTCGAGTTAGACGTGAATGGTGTGATAAAGTAGCTAACGTTGAAGTCACACCTCGTGGTCAGCACCTTACGTGGACTACCCCATTGACGTATCAAGGTACCATAGATACTTTGAAGACTGTACAACACAGAGGACGTTATTACAGAAATATATTAGTTAAGGTAGATACAGGCGAAAGTAAGACCACTGCCGCATGGGCCAGTCCATGGCATATGATTAACTAATGCGCGTTGCTTGTACATGACCTTGGCAGGGAGCGATGATCTGTTCGACATTCAGTGATCCAACTGCCGGATGATTTGGCTAGGGCTCAGTGACATTTCACTGGCCCTACAATACTCCCCCACCAGATTCAATGGCCGTTTGAATCGGTACCAAACATGTTGGGAGCAGTCGCGCGCCAGAGAGTGCCAAACGAATATTATAAATCCTCCAGGTATTGCTTATCTGTAAAAGAAATGGAAAGGAGGCGGCAGAAACTGGTCGGGAAACAGCGAGTCATAATATGTTAGTAGGACGTTGGTTAAACGTAAAGCGATTAATCATAGAAATAATGAAAAGAACAAAGCGTTTAATTGTTCTATCAAGTCGCGCTGAAATATATAGCTTTGACAAGCAATTCAGTTCCTCCGATGACAAACGTTAAGTCCGTCGCAAGAGTAATGATGCTATAGCGATAGTAGGATAAGTGTATTATCAATCGATGTCCTTGTTTGTACTGTCATTAGTTTAAAGTTGTAAGTCGGACAGTGTCGTTGACAGCTATTAATTAGTGTCAAATTCTAGTTATATCTATATCTAACAGACTAACCGTAAGTACAGAAGTATAACCGTGAAGAGTGGTCGTGATTTCATTGTGCGAATCTATTGACCAACTTGTAGTCACAGTTTGAAAAGTCGATGACTGCTGCTACAGTTAGTAAGGGTTGAAGGCTACAAATCGACAGCAAAGGTGGCACGATGAAGTCTCTAAAAGATGATAAACGGTGAGTGCTGCGTGTTTGTTCGGTTAGTAAACAGAAAAATATCGAAAAGAACATAAGAAAACAAAAGTGTCACTCTGGACTCATGTCAATGATACCCTTGAAAAACGCTGTCAGTGTTGGGATAGAGGCGACAATATCGTTTTCAGTTTGCAGGAGATTCGCTCGACTGCATAAACTGATGATTCGCGCGAATGATAATGTCGTCAGACCACCAATTGAACTGGACAGGTTGTAAATCGTCGAGTAGTTGAACAACCGATTGATGTACCGAAATCATCGGTGAGATAACAGCCACGAGGAAACAATACTTCATAAAATAAAGTACGACGTCGAAGTAGAATAACTACAATAGTTCTGATGTATTATAAAGTCAAGTTTAAATAACATCGTTCTTACGTATACTAACAATTGCACTGAACGGTCGTTTAGGTATTATTAGCGTAACAGTTGGATGTGTGAATAAAAACATATACGAAAACTATGGTTGGGTTCGTGGAGAATTTTCGAGGACGTTTAGATATTTTCCAAACCCGTATTGTATACAAATATACCGAAAATGGAATTGGAATGACTGTTGTGTAATAAGGAAATGGAGCCATGATTTACCGTGTGAAATAATGGCAAATACAAGGGGTATAGTAAACATTAATTAAAATGGTAACCACCAATGTAACTAAGGTTTAGAGGATCCAAGTAACGTGGCCATTTCGTAAAAGGCTGATACAAAGAGCTTATTACCTAGCGTTAAGTGACATATTAAGTACGACAACGTGTGCACTTGGGACACGGACTAAGCGTGCTCGTGTACATGCAATATGTTTTACCACAGTATGTCGACTAACGAGTCATAAATGTACATGATTTCGACTAAAACTTGACGGCAGTGACAGAATATATGACTAGTTTACGTGAAAGCAACTACGAAATGTTATCACGCATCATAAATATAGTACGAAATAATCTAATGAAATTATGAAACTCGCCTGGGTTACTCTTGCCTTTAAGTAATGAAGTAGGCAATAGTTTGAATCTGGATTATGTACGAGGTACTGTTGATTAAATTTTTCGATTAACACAGCGTTGTAGACTGACGAACAGTCTAAACGAGATCTAAGATCGCAGGAAATTTATAGTTCAAACTCACCGTGAATTTCTAGCATTCATATCCTCTGTTTGGCCATGGAACTCAGCAATTGGAAATTAGGCAGGCAGTGGTAAAAAAAGCAGAACATTCTAGTGGATAGTGGTTAAGCAGAAAGATGAATTTATAGTCGATAGTTAATCTTGTCTTATTTATACCGGTGGATAAGGTACAAAGAGATATGCGTTCGTGTTGCCTTGTGGCTATACTCACGAGTGGTTGATATTTTAAAAGACATATTACACAGGAGCATTTACATGCTGCTAATGCTTGTTAAAGAACCATGATAGCCAATTGTAATCGTAGTTGATTGGTTAGTTCTGTCGATTGAACTAAGTATCTAAGTTTAAATACTAATCAACATTGACATGAAGCAACGAAAGTTCACAGTAACAGATTAACATAGGCGATGATAAAAATGAAAAAGAATAAGTATAGAATGCAAAAATAAAGATCATAGTGATAGACTGCGTTATTCGAAGTCTTGCTCACCAGTGTAGATCACCAACGTAGATGATCTATGTCGAAATGATTGGAGGCCTACTCGAGTTAGACGTGAATGGTGTGATAAAGTAGCTAACGTTGAAGTCACACCTCGTGGTCAGCACCTTACGTGGACTACCCCATTGACGTATCAAGGTACCATAGATACTTTGAAGACTGTACAACACAGAGGACGTTATTACAGAAATATATTAGTTAAGGTAGATACATGCGAAAGTAAGACCACTGCCGCATGGGCCAGTCCATGGCATATGATTAACTAATGCGCGTTGCTTGTACATGACCTTGGCAGGGAGCGATGATCTGTTCGACATTCAGTGATCCAACTGCCGGATGATTTGGCTAGGGCTCAGTGACATTTCACTGGCCCTACAGGACATTCGAAGAAAGTTCAAAAACCGAGATCAAATCGTTTACGTCTGGAGTTTCGTTTCTCGCACCGAGTAGTGAATTACTGGAATTCTCTACCAGAACACGTAATATCAGCATCTTCTGTTAGTATATTCAAACTGAGATTGGGCCTCTACAGTATTACAAACTGCAATGATTTATATAGGTCGATAAACCTCCTATCCTTAATACTGAAGACTGAAGTTCGAAACAAGTAATAGATGGGTACACTGCTTAATCTCCAAAAACATTTCTTCACATTCTGTCATCAGGTTCTGAGATATTCTGATAGATAAATTTGGTATTTTCTTTTCGACGAAATGTATTGGAAAAAATAGTGTCATAGCAACATATTACGATATTGACAAGGTTGTATTTGTTCATTTGGCGGAACACTGAAAGTCCGAAATCATGGTTGTGGATGTTTATATATCGTCGACCTCAGGAAATACAAAAGTAATTTTTTCAAAAATATCTTATCAAATTATTGTAGGTCAAAAGTAGACAACAATATATTATAAACATACTTAGTGCAGCTAAGATACCCTTTGAAGTAAAAGATATATCATCCTCAGAGACTGACAAACAATTCATGTTCAAGGCTCTCGAAGAAAATGGGAAAACAATAATAGCTCCTCAGCTATTCCTTGGGTCGGAATATCTAGGGGTATGTCAGGGAAGATCATTTTGAATAATTTTTTATGATGAAGTATGTCCACTAGTAAACTAGTAGCTGTCATATTTTGGATACAACAAAACTTTAACACATGTATTTACTTTACTCTGCTCCTAGCAGAACTGTGTGTTCTGTTCATGATGCTGGTTTTCTGCTTGCTGCATTGCCAGAAATTGCTTCGAGGTATATTTTATTGTAGGCTTTTTATGCTTGTAGAGGTATACAAAAACGTGATATGCACATGGGTTACCTGTTGTAGATATTTAGATGAATCAGGGCTTCACTCTTGTTTCATCACCTAACATTTCTCTCAATCGTCCGTCTTAAAATTAACTATCATGGTTCTTGTTGAAGATCTTTTGGTTTGATCTGACTCCAAAGCTGTTACTTAGGCTAAAACTGTAAAACGAAGGAAGTGCTCGTTTACGCCTCAACAACAGTTTTTACATGAGATAGCCGCATAATATGAATACTGCGTACATCTAAAGCGTCTGTTGATCCCTGGTTGTTGATACTAAAAGTGCATAGTACGAGTATAGCAACCACCAACCCATCATACAGCACTGGAGATCCAGAGGTAGCCCTTTCAGATTACCATATGCCGGAACATTTCCACTTAGCTGAGATTCTGGAAATCAAATATGATTCATAATGAGACCTAATGGCGAGCTGAGTGCGGTTGTGATGTTCTTAAACGCTAAGAAATATTTTGAGATGTAGGGTTTGTCTATTCAGTGTTTTCATTTAAATTGTATTCTCAAATGTTTGTATCATTCTTATTACTCAATGTTTCCCTTTCATTCGTTCACCTACAGAAATATGATCTCTTCTTGCCTGGTATATTTCTTGGTATCATAAATGTGAGTTAGTTTGTAGGACTAGTATATCAAGGCTCTATCTTGTCAACAAAAACATTATGGTAAATGAGTACACAAAGCAGTCTAAGCTTCCAGTAACCCAAGGTAATACGCGAACCTTATATGCTTACAATAAGCCGAATCTTTGTAGAACTACCTACTATGCAGTGGTATTGTAGCTACGGATAATGAAAACCGTCTGTTAGTTGCCTAACCATTTGTGAGTTTTAGCTGTGCTTCTTTATACGCACTATTAGGTTGCTCAAAAATTTAAAACTTAATGCTTGGAGTATCAACAAACTGTAGAAAACCTGTTTATGTTTCTGATCTATTTAGTATTTGGATAGAGTTAACTACTTTCTGCTAGTTGTAGTGATTGTCACTGAGCGCATTCTGTCCTGTTATTTGATTGAAATCATTTCACAAACATGTTACACTTTAATAAGCAACTAGCTGGGGCTTCCAAAAATCTAATTCTCACGTTTGACTTAGTACTATTTAGAATGACGATGATTAAGATAATCATTTAATCTTCTGAAATGTAGCTTCCGACATTATTCATGAGGTTTGGTGACAGCTCGTGACCTCCAACTTTCTGCAGATATTCTTATGTGCTTCCATGTGTTGTAAAAGTTCCATAATAATCATAGAAAACCCGATAGCAGTGTCTGGCATCTTGAATCTTCAACGACTGAGAGGATTAGGACATGTATTACGTATGCGCTTCCACCGACTACGTCAACACGCTGTTGTAGAAATAGGTTTCAAGAAAGTTATGACGAGGACATAGGGTCAGTTGATGAAGACATTGACTATTGGACTGAACCATGTAGGTAAGTGTAGAATGCCTGGTTGGGGTTTGCGTGATTATCGTAATCACTGGTTAAAGATTGAGTAACATGTCTCAGAATCGTTCTGAGTAGCACAAATGCATTCACTCATTGTTTTCTCTTAGATCATAAGTTGATAAATTACTTAGTAATTTTCTTGTTCCACTAATGTATGTTTCCTTGGGTTGTATCTTCAACGCTTAGTCATTTTCATCCCCATTAATGTCCTTACTATTCTGGTGTTTATCTTGACACTTTTATCTCGCTGTGCTAATGGGGTGACTGCTTGAACTTGATATATCAGGACGAAAATTGAAGAAGTAGCTACACCCAGGGCTAGTTTACGGAATACTTGTATATATATTCTTCTTGTTTAACTATTAGGTAGCTAGATTACTTTGTCTACACATTCCATTTATCATAAGCTTTCGGTCGACCCATTAACTACTGTCATACGATTTACCGTTTCTTATTTGCTGCCAGTCGATCATTTACAGTCTCTTTTATTCACAGCCGCTTTCTGGCTTTTTCATGTATAAATGTTGTGTTTTTTTCGTTTTATTTCCAGATCATGGTTTATAGGGTGGTCTGAGCCCCTTTAGACAAGCCTCATGTCAATCATATCATACCATGATATGGCTATTTCTTAGCCTTGTCGTTTAGTCTCTGTTGAGAGAGGCATGGTAGTATAGGGAAAACTTAAATACAGGAAACAATATTTCCTTAAAAATATCTCTAGTATCTTGTCATAGAGCCTTTTATTTTCATTGGTGATAACAGTTACTAGTTCTGGTAAAATTACATATCATAGTAACGACCATTAGTGATATTGTTAAGGCGATTTACAATTTGGTACATCTTGCGTACTAAAAGGTGGATTACAAAACCATGCGACATAAGTGTGGTATCTATCTAAACAAAAAAAACAAATCAATTTCCATAAAGAGGCAGTTAGTCTTTGAAAATGTTCTACTGGCTATCACTCAAATTTGATTTTTTCTTGCAAGAAATTACAATGTGTGCATTGCTCCACTGTCACGTGATTCTCTGAGCTCCATGTAATAAATCTTACTGGAATAATAACTGTTAATCCACAAAACTATCCATCTTGTAATTGTAGGCCATTAACTGATTGTATTATTGTTGTAATTGTTTTCTAGCTAGCCAACTATTGCAAAGTACAGTCTTGTGAAACAAAAGGAATTATGTCTAATACTGAAAAATACAGTGTTTGTTTTCTTATATTACTGAATTCATTTATTTAAAAGGGTGGGGGTATAGTGATTGTTCTCTTGACTTAAATCAGCTGGCTTTACGCCTAACTTATAATTACTCCAATGAAGCAACTGAATCAGCAACCTCCAACGAAACTGGTCTTTGTCTCAGTAAAGTGTTCTTTTTGTTCTAACCATTGTTTATTGATAAGTGATAGGGGATTCTGTGACTATCTAACAGTATGTGGGATGAATTACGAACAATAATGCGTTTTAAGTCTCAAGAGAACAAATTCGTTTGCGAAATCGATCTGATTTGTTTTTAAACATCAAATATCCACGAACATGTTTATCCTAACAGTAAAAATTTTTCGAAGTATTGGATGATCTTATGTTCAGTGAATGTGAGTGTGCATTCTCGTACAATCATTTTCGCATTTCCGTTGTCAAGATTTTAGAAAAATCGTTTCACGCATTCAGTTTTCTTCCATTAGTTTGTAAGGGTTTGTATTTTCCTTTTGTTGATAAAAAACGCAATTAATCTGTCTTTATTTGTATATATACATCTTGAGCGGATTATCTGGATATTGCCATTTGGTCAAAAGTTTTTAGTAAAATTAGCTATCTGGATTTAGTAGTACAGTAGATACAGCGTTATGGTTTAAAGTGAGAAGGAGCAGGTTCGAGTCCCATTGTACACACTAACATCAGGATGCAGACACATGCGACTGATAGGTCGAAATGTAGCATAATGAGCATCTTGGATTTTACTGCTAGGCTTGGTATACTCATGTAGTTACAAAGTAATTCTGTTTCCTTCACAATTGTAATTGAGGCTACGTGTAACATCCTAAGAAGAATTTCTTTTGTTATTTCTAATGCATTTTTAGGAGATTACAATCTCATGTTTAGTTCATTTTACGACTTTTCTAATCATACGCCATAATGAGTGGATATGAAATCCATCATTATTTTAACGGATGATTTACTATCTGATGAACCATGCTTAATCTTTTGATACGTGAATTATCTTATAATTCGAATGCACACGTAGTAATACTTAAACTTATATTTTGAATCTTCTTACGATTTTGTGTTCTTGCAGCTTGTTTATTTTGATATGATGTCAGTAGGATATCTGAAATATATCTGGCCCTATATATCGAGTTATTTCTGACTTACTTAAGTACACAACTAAGCAACTAGTGGGTTACCAGGACTACGTCAATCATCATCCTTCGTTCTAAATATCTGAGTCACATCTTTGCTCCCCGTCCTCTACATACAATAAGATAGCTTTACACTAAATATTCAGAAGACTCCATGATTTAGTCATTAATTTATAAGAATTCATAAGAATTAATTCATAAGTGATCTGGCATAAATCGATAAAATTGATTAGTTGCCGACAGTTCTCTTCAATATAAATTTAGTGATAGAAATAAAAACTTGATGAAGTGTCATTTATGACATCAATTCTTACTGTCAAAGTAAATATAACAGGTCTTTAAAGAAAGACAATTAAAATCAGTGTATAGAAAGTCAGTCATAATGAATGTTAGAGCCTGATACAATTGTGTCTTAGTCTAGCTTGTAAATCTTCATCTACTGAGATGGTTGGGCCACGTGTTACGTATGCCTGAACACCGATTACCACGATGTGCAATGCTGATTAGTGTTGGGGATGGTCGGATGAAAGTTAAAAGTGGCCAAAGCAAAACGTGACATCAGTTCATAAAGTCAATAACTTCAAGTCTGAGCCATGTTGGTAGATACAGACTAATTGGTTGGAGTCCACGCCACTATCGAAACCAATGGTTGGAGGCTCTGAGTCAAATGTTTCAGAATCGATCACAATCAAATAAATGTATACACCTTCTATCTTCTCTTAAACCGTGAGATTAAAATAGCTTTAAACCTTTCTTTTTACGAACTAATTCTTCCTGTATTATATCCTTATACACAACCTTTCATTTATATATTACTACCATTGAAGTAACTACTTCTATGAATTTGGTGTTCATCTTGTTGTGCTAATGAAATTTGGCAACTTGGATCGATGCATACATATATATGTCTGGTTCTACATTGTATGTGACTGACTAAACTGAATTATTAATGAATTAACTAAGTATCACATTTATTAAATTACTCACTCATTTCCCTGATTCACATGAATGAACCTTTTCACCCATATGTATCCTTTTTTTATATTTCAATAGGATTATGATGAATTTATTCAAGCTAATGAAAATGAAATGTTATTAGAATTTCTAAAAGTCACTAATTCATCACGGGTATCAAGTTTGGAAACTGAATCATAATTTTATAGACTGTTTTCTATCTACCTTATTCAAAAAATCAATCAATCAAATCAAATGTAACATTCCCTGTTGTTGTTGTTGTTGTTGTCCTTAATTTTTACCCCTTTAAAGGTCTCTTTTGTATCCCATTTATGTGTGATAGAATGTGTATGTATGTATGTATGTATGTATGTATGTATGTATGTATGTATGTATGTATGTATGTGCGTATGTGTATATTTATCTAATTGAAATAATTTGTAATTTTTCATATGTGGATTTTCCTACTCTCCTTGTTATCTTACCACATCGTTTTTCATTGCCAGTTTTGATGTTTATTTTCAATTATCTTAACAGTATTATAATCTTGTAAGTGAACTTGATGTGATTATGATTTTTCTTGATGCAATATGAACAACCTATTCGCTTGGCAATATTTTCTCTCGCTTAATCATCTCTCAGTACTTTAATCAATGTACCTACCTGTGTGTGTGTTGTGTTTGCGCACTTGTTTCTTCTTTTTTTTCCTTCTTCCATTTTCAAACAGCTTTTCAAGTATAAACGTACTAATTGTGCCAACAATATTTATTTATATTGTTGAATGGGTTGTGTGTTTTTGTGTTAAAAATAGGTTTTCTTTTTCTCTTTTTATCTATTCAGAATCATGTGTAAATTAATTTGTATCAGTAAATAAAGTGATGTTAATTCATTAAACTATTTTACAACAGGATCTTTGGATGAGTTTAATAGAATTATTAGGCCGATTAGATTCATCGTTCATAGTGATCTGTGATATGGTTACTTTTACTATTACTTCTACTCTAAGATTTGTCTTAATAGTTTCATATCTTTATGTTAATGTGTTGTGAGAAATTGAATCAGGTTCTACGTTGAATATAACTGAATGACAATTGAAGATTAATCGAGAGGAATGCACCCAAATGCCTTGGTACGGCCGAGAGTGGGGTGAGTCAACTCCCTCTCTCTCGAAATGCTCTCACATGGCCACGCGTATATAGCCTTTGCCAGGGAAGTCTTACTCACTGCCTTCTCGCACCACGGGTGTTGTTTACGAAATTGATAGGACAAAAAGCGAATATCCAGCGCTTTGCCCGGGTTGAGGGTTATGGAGGATTTACCTAGGGGGGTTGGAAAACCCTGACTTCAAACCAATGGTGCACATGGGCTCCAGGATCCTGAGGGGACAAATGGCGTATGAACCAATTGTTGGTCATCGGCTACCATGGGACAGCGTCTCGACGTTGCCCCACTGCCTTGTGGATTAGACTTTTAGGTGAAAGGATCGGGGTGTGACCCCCTAAGAAAACCGCCTTCGGTTAGGGCACCCGGACAATATCCCAGCCCTCACACAAAACGAATGATTTATGTGGCGCATATCTATTTGGTGCCTTTTTGTACCAATGTTTATGTGTTTAAATAAATAAAATAGGGAAGCATAGAATTTAAGTTTGACTTAGGAAGTTTTCAATTTTGATTGAATATCTTCGCTGTATAATTACTTTAAAACACTTCAAAAAACAATGAAATATTAAAAATTTTGTTACAGTGGTTTCCAAAGTGAATCGTTTTTAATGAAGTTTATGCTTAATTAGATCATTAAACATTAGTGTAAGTACTACTCAGATCGGTCAGTCAGCAACGACGTAGAACTTTGTACGTACGTAAATCAGTTCAAATTGCCATACTGTAGTGAACAAGAACACGATTGAAGACAGTCAAATGTAACTGACATGAAATTACAGAGCATCTCACTAAAATCTGAGAACCAAAATTTTCAGTCCATCGTCTCAAACTTCACTGTTCCTGTTGCAAACATCAATCCATTGTCTCAGATTTCATTATTCATGACTTTTCATACCAACTGCGTTCCGTTTCCGTTCTTTCCTTCTCCATCTTCTACTGAAATACATTCTATGCCTGACCACCGTTATATACTACTTATGTGGATATAAGTAACCCACACCACAATACTGCATTAGCAGCACAGAGATACAGTTGTCGATTCAAATCCCATAGTGGTAGAAGTAGTAAAAGTATAAGCAGTAATCGAAAAGATTAGGATTTGAAGTTGTTTTCACTTCAACCCTTTACTTTTAATTCATGAAATGTTTGTTTGAAAATATTTGAGAACGAATTTTCGGAAAAGGATATTGGCAAGCAAATATTGTATTTCGATCAAATATACTGATTATATAATACTTTTTGAATAATAAAGTTGTTGAAATGGAATTTTGTGAATTAATTTTACTGTAATTTATTTACTAGGCCTGTAGATGTTTGATGCACTGTCTGCTGAATCATTAAAATTTTGTTGATGGTTGTATTTTGACAAGTTAAAGCTGTGGCGCTGAGGTATTGGAATACTTTTATTAATCCATAGCTTGTAAAGTCAACT
Organism: Schistosoma haematobium; assembly: GCF_000699445.3. Taxonomy (NCBI): domain Eukaryota; kingdom Metazoa; phylum Platyhelminthes; class Trematoda; order Strigeidida; family Schistosomatidae; genus Schistosoma; species Schistosoma haematobium. The sequence goes on along the minus strand of NC_067202.1, from coordinate 7,506,636 downwards.
TTGGCAAGAAAACAACACAAATCCAATGATCATATAGACATGGTATATTTTAAATTGAGTAAAGCTGATGTTTTAGATCATTCCATTTCGACTTAATGTTCTGAAAAGTATCATACTCTCTTTAAGACGTAAAAGTCTTTGATTCCATCTCTTTTGTTGAGTTGATTTCTAGGATAGAATAAGGAAAGTGTCCAGTACTTTTTGATTCCTAAGGATTATCCAACTTCTACCATTTTCTGGATTTTATGTTCTCTGAAATTTCGGTTCCTTAATCACGGAAATTACTTTACCATTCTAGGCAGCATTTTCATCATCAGCGCTTACGTCATGTATTCAATCAGCTCTTGACGAAACCTGTCTACTAAATAAGGACCATTAAATACAAGTTATAAAGAATAAATCCACAACTAATATATGCATTAATATGCAAATTATATTTTCATTACAGACAAATGATCATGAGTTTTCTTATTATTGTTTATCAATTTTCCGATATATTTTATTCTGATAATTGGAAAACAAAATCTAAGATGGCGCTTACATCTAGATCATTAGGGAGTGGTAATGATGGCTATAATTAAAAACAAAATTATGCAAGTCTTTATATAAACATTGGAGTCTGTTTTTATTCCAGGAATTATATGTGAAATATAGGAATAATCTTTTCATATGCATAAACCAATATGATGAATCATCCTAATTGTATGGAGACACGTAAACAAATTCTGGCCCATATATATATATATATATATATATATATATATATATATATATATATATATATATTGAGATCATGAACCGATTGATGTTAAACCACCATTGAAAATCTGGAAGCACTGGACGGCCATTTCGTCCTACTGTGGGACTCCTCAGCAGTGCGCATCCACGATCCCGCTCGCGGGACTCGAACCCAGGGCCTTCGGTCGCGCCTAACCTACTGGACCGTGGATACGCACTGCTGAGGAGTCCCACAATATGACGAAACGGCGGTTCAGTGCTTCCAGGTTTTCAATGGTGGTCTAACATCAATCGGTTCATGATCTCAATCAAAAACTTAATAATCTCCACAACCCCTGTACTAGTAATTCAGAGTTTTGTTTATTCGATACGAAACTGGCGAAATAGAATATACTGATTATGGCTAGCAGTAGAATTTAGCCTACGTATTTAATCGTACTTGGGACTCGATAGCTGGATATACATGCATCTCAATGTTGATGTTTGCACTGACACTTGGGCTCACTACCTTTCACTTTAAACAATTACTGCATTATTCACTGAACTGTTGAGTCCAGATAACTGTTAGCTTGTGTAACTGGTATGAAGTTCTACATTTTTGAGATTTTCATTAATAATGTATGATAAGAAGCTGTCATGTTAAAAGTAATAATTAGATATTTATTGAAATGGGACGCATCAAATTTAAGCATATAGTGTAGTAAACGAGAATACAATTAGGGATAATCGAGTGTATTTAAACACAAAGTTACAGAATATTTGAGAACCATACAGTAAATATTTCATTCGCAAAATGTCAATCAGTTGTCTCAGACTTGATCGTCTCTTCGTTTCCACACCAATCATTATCTGTTCTCTTTCACTTTTATTCGATCTTCTTAACCTTCTGCCTCTAGACATTTCACTTTCGATTAATGATACATACTACTTATATCTGTCAACATTAGTAACACACACCACAATAGTATTATTGTTTATTTGTCAAGTTCTCATATTATCACTGAACTAACTGATATAACATGCAAAGGATTAAGCTTATTAAGTGAATGATTCAGTAATGATAATCGTTCTGTTCAAGATTTGATTATTTTTCATATCTTAAGTTGTTAAACATTACAATAAGTTATCCAATCGTTCCGTAATAATTTCTGCGATATATTTATTTCAGAAGGGGTTTTGTGGATATTATAGTAATTTCAATGGTTGAGATCATAAGTCGGTTGAAGCTAGACCATCATGGAAAACCTGCAGGAGTCCGACATGAGGACGAAACAGCCGTCCAGTGCTTCCAGGTATTCCATGGTGGTCTAGCTTCAACTGACTCATGATCTCAACCATTGAAATATATTTATTTAGTTTGAACATTTGTTCGACATAAACTTCGTTTTAAGTTTTATCGATATAATTAAAACTCATTAAAATGAAAAATCCTATAAAAAGAGTGAGATTTATGCCCTCCCCCCTCAAAGTATATTTCATTACAGTCATATTCTAGGGTTTGTCTTCTTGATAGTTGAGGTCTAGGTTGGGAGTAGGATGTGCATAAAAATGGTACTCTGTGTTAATTAAACATTAACTGGAGATGATGAAAGACATGCATTAGTGGTATGTAAATATATATTTACGAATAAACTATCTATGCACATATTGTAGATTAGAATACTTCCTTCTCATTGTTGGTCCTGAAGGATACATAATTAAATGAGAATCGTTTTATTCTTTATTCAATATAAACTTGCAACCATTACATTTCATTATGAATGCACTGAATAATAGGCACTTTTGCATTATGCAAATGGTTGCTGAGACAAAAACGTTCAATTTTTTTTTCTGGTTTTTATTTTGGGTTATCATAAAGTTGTTGAAAAAGACTATCGAATAATCAAAACATAAACTATTTACTCAAAATTATTTATATATATACGTGGATTACATTCCCTCGATTTTAAAGGTCTGTTAATTTATCAGCTAATAAGAAGTATAAAACACTAAGGTCATTCACATGGTTACTCAAGGTCATCGCTATAGCTTCACTTACCGAAAATTACACAGATTGTTGTTATACATTCAATGTTCTGTTTATTAATTCATTAAATCAACTATGCTATTGGCTGATAGGATTTGTTGTCATTCAGATTTATTATGAACTTGAGATTTTACTCATGTGGTTTTGATAAAAGTGTAAATTACTATTAATTATGTATAGTTATAGACAAATTGTATATAAATTTCTATGTTGAATACAAACTGTTCATGTCCCAAACTGAAATCAGTTCAAAAGCTTTTGGAATAGTTACAATTAAAACAATAAATTGTTGTCAGTATAAGGTTGGGAAGATTAGACCACCATTGGAAATCTGGAAGCACTGGACAACATTTTCGTCCTAGTATGGGACTCCTCATTAGTACGCATTCACTAACCTGCACTCGGGACTCAAACCCTAGGACCTTCGGTCTCGTGCGCCAACGCCTAACCTCTATACCATTGAGCTGGGGTCCAACAGTGTTAATGTCTAACTTCGACCAATCGACGGCATTGCGCGACGATCTTCCATTGTCTTCAATGAGTAACTGCCCAACCCCTGAGACGATTGGACTCCACTGGTCACTAATAATATTGTATGAAGGTTAAATTATATGATGATTTGTCAGAAATTGAAAATATTAAAATTTACGTTCTGACTCAGTAGTATCATTATATCCATCTGATCATAAGATCAGATTATCGTGGATTCTATCTTATGTAGAATATGCGATTTCTCAAACGATAACGAAATAGATGTCTAGTGTTGTTTGTCTTTCGACATTCCTGATGTATCGCATGATAGTGAGCGAAGATTGAAATATCCAGCTATGGGAATATCAGTGGATATTTCACATATACAACTCTCGAACTTCATTCTGTGTTTTGTTATTGAACAACTATTCTTAACGATAAATGGTTCTTAATCACTGGTCGTATATTATATGACTGTACATGTCACGTGGTCAGTTCTGATGATCTATCCAGTGTATCGATCGAGCGCCCAGTCTATTATCGAGTCTGATGATCTAATGTCAAATCTTATTGATCCTTTATTAGTTGTATATACAGCGCTGATAAATGATTGAGTTTATTGCACTATAAAATTCCTCCAGTTGATATCGAGCAACCTAACTTGAAACGCTGCAATTCTCCATGAGACATCTACACATAAATCGAGTTAGTTAGCTGTTTTTGTTCTATATGTAGCGTTTACTACTTTATGGTTTTCAAGTGATCAATGAACGATACAGGATCATAGTTTACGTTTTCAGTGATGCTTACGTAACAAAAAATATTGATGAATTATCGATTAATAATTATGACTGAATTGTAAACATAATTTGTTGACATAATGAAATTAAAATGTTAGAATTTTTCAACACGAATGAATAAATGTACCGAACTAGCCAGGATTGTCAAAGTGTTATAAAATGTGTTAACAGATTGTACCACTGATGATCATCTTCTTATTCATTATGAGTTAGGGATGAATTGAGAAAAAATCGATTGAAAATTAATCTGGAAAATTTCCAGGTTTTAATAATGAATTAATTGCTTACTAACTTACGCCTGTTACTCCTAATGGAGCATAGGCCGCCGACCAGCATTCTCTAACCCACTCTGTTCTGGGCTTTCTGTTCTAGTTCCATCCAATTCTTGTTCATTTTTCTCATGTCTATCTCCATTTCCTGGCGTAATGTGTTCTTTGGTCTTCCTTTTCTCCTTTGGCCTTCAGGATTCCATGTGAGGGCTTTTCTTGTGACGAAGTTCGGTGCTTTCCTCAATGTGTGTCCTATCCAATTCCAGCGCTTCTTCCTGATTTCTTCCTCCTCTGGGATCTGGTTTGTTCTCTCCCACAGTAGGTTGTTGCTAATAGTGTCCGGCCAACGGATCCGAAGTATTTTACGTAGACAACTGTTAATAAACACTTGTATCTTCTGGATGACGGCTTTCGTAGTTCTCCAGGTTTCTGCCCCATACAGCAGAACTGTCTTGACATTTGTATTGAAAATCCTGACCTTGGTGTTGATTGACAGTTGCTTTAGTTTCAGATGTTCTTCAGTTTTAAATATGCTGCTCTTGCTTTGCCGATCCGCGCTTTCACATCTGCATCAGATCCTCTGTGTTCATCAATGATGCTGCCCAGATATGTAAAGGTTTTTACATCTTCCAAATCTTCTCCGTCAATTGTGACTGGATTGGTGAATGCTGTGTTGTATCGGAGAATCTTGTTTTTCCCTTTGTGTATACTGAGACTGAAATAATGAATTAATAACTACACATAATTGCTTTAATTATATATTTAAAATGAACGGTTAGATAGTTTACTTGAGTTAAAGGATCACTGTCATTTAGGAATTACCGACATGGTCTGAATGATAGTGTTGAGGACGTTAGATCCTCAGAACTCACTTGGGAAAGGACCTTATTTTGTCATTTTATTTAGGAAATTTGAGTTTCTTTGTTTTCGCGCCAAACGCGCTCTTGTCATCTTCATGTCGTATTTCCCACTGGGAAATATCTTGAATGCTATTGGTCCGTTGCATCTTTTAGTATGCTATTTGGTAACTCTCTCCAAGGACGGTTTTGTACTGTATATATAAGTTTTGAATTGTGTTTGTTGTTATCGCTCGTTTCTGGCTGTTTGGAGAATATACTTTCTCATTCCACGCTTGGGCTTCTCCCTCTAGTTAGCGGGGCTGAGACGCATCGAATAGCTAGCTTACTGGTCTTGGTCACTGAGTCTTTGTTCTCATTCGCAGATCAAGTGAACTCATCTTAGCTTCAAACCTAAGGGATAATGATTTTGTTCCACCATTGACTGAATGTTTGTTTTCAAATAGTAAAGCGAGAATATTTCTGGACATTGTTAATTCTTATAAGATACTTGTAAATAATTTATAACTCATAGATACTAAAGTATTGATTCAGTGTCCTTACAAAGTACCTGAAACAAGTAGAATAAATACCTTAATATGGATATAGTACAAAATTCTATTACAATAAACTATACAGCATCTTTACGTATTCTGTTAACTAAATACGTTTTCATGGAATTCTTACATATTTTAAAGTTCACATTTAGTTTTGTCTACTGCCATATATATTAATGCTGAATTTTGTATAAGAAGTTAATTAAGAATAAAGAAAGATAAAATTAATGAAGCTTGGAAATAAGGAATGAGTAAATGTCACAGCTAATATCAGTTCATGATCTAAACTATTTCAATGTATGTTTCGTGATCAGAAAATCATGGATCTAGGTTTCTAGTTATTCGTCACTTGTTTGTATGACATACTTGTAATCTTGAAGTAAAAGTTTCTCTCTGGGTTAGTTTGATCCTATCACACCCAGCTTAACAGTATTAAAATTTATCATTGAGATATTCGGTCTGTGATTGACTGTCTGAGGCTGGGATAGTTTCAAATGAATGATGATGAATTAGTGACTAATATCTTCTCTGACTATTCCTTTCAGTGCTGATCTCAATAAAAAACTTAATAATCCTCACAACCCCTATACTGACAATTACCATGTTCTTACTAGTGACTAGCTTCGTGGGGGAATTCTCGGGGTTCTAGTGAGAAGCCATGACCAGTGGAGCTAAACTGTGTCGGCTAGAGACATGTATCCATTTCAGTAGAATGGAAAATGGTCACGCAATTTTGTGGATTGGTTGAGATTAAACATTAACACCGTTGGATGCTGGCTCAGTGGTCCATTAGGTTAAGCGTTCACGCGCGAGACTGAAGACCCTGGGTTCGAATCCCGCGAGCGGGATCATGGGTACGCACTGCTAAGAAGTCCCACAATAGGACGAAACGGCCGTCCAGTACTTTTAGGTTTTCAATGGTGGTCTAACATCAATCGGTTCATGATCTCAATCACAAACATCTTTCTAAAATTTTGTGTATAACGCATTTATAGTTATAAGAATATCAGCGATATATTATATACATACAGTTGAATACTCAGGATTCTATCAAATATTTATATGACTTATATTAAATAACCGTTAGATGTTTTGTAGTTTGAAGGTAGAGTAGCAATTTGTCTTTAAGATTTCATTGAGAAATATATGAACTTAGCTACTATAGTCATTTATCTGTTGAAAATGATTTGGATGAATCTCTCAAGGAATTCATTACTTTATGGGAATGGGAACATTCTTACTTTTTAAACCATTAATTATGAAGTTTACTGATTTTTTTTAGATAGAAAAAGTAATCTATAGTCTTTTACATGATTAAGTGAAATGTATCATTAAATATAACTCCGCCTGGAGTCCCTCCGGGGGCTACTGCCGGTCCCAAGCCCGGATAAAGGAGGATGGTTGGACATGGGGTTAGCGACCCCATCCCGAAGAAAACTAACTCGCTGAAAAAACGCTAACCAGAAAAAATTATTCAATCATTCAATATCTCATTAGAATTAGTTTCGTTTTTAAACTGAACTAAACACAATCTGTATTTTGAATAAGGTGTTTAACATTAAACCCTTCACATATACAATAATCACAAATTTATAGATTAAACTAATTAACTAAGAACCTGACTGAAAGAACGGTATTAATTAAATCTTAAAAAGATGTGATTAGATTTACAAAGAATGTAGAATCATTATAGGAATTTGTGAAGATTGTAGTGTTTTCATAGTTGAATTCAGCAGTCGATATAAGCTAAACCACCATTGAAAATCTGGAAGCACTGGATTATTGTTACTTCCTAGTATTGGATTCCATAGCAGTGCACATCCACTCTCCTGCACGTTGGACTCGAACCCAGAACCTTCGGTTTCGCTTAAAAATGCTTAACCTCTAAACTACTGAGCGGGCATTCAAAGGTGTTAAAGTTTAAATTTAATCGAAGTTTTTACGAAATGCTGTGATCAATGAAGTTCAATACGTATCGGTTTTAAGACAGTTATTCACCTCAGTTAAATGAATGAATGGTTACACAAGATCATGGATCGATTGAAATGAAAATGATATTTATAAGGATTGACAATTAATTGGTTTAAAGGCTGGTTAGTTATTACTTGGATCTATTGATTTGTATGATATTCATTCTACTTGCCAGTTGAATTATTTCTTAAATTATTTATATATGATCTGAACGACAAATATTTGAACTGATTTCAAACTTACAGTCTAGACTATGAATGATACCATAGTTGAATTCATAGTACGGAACAATAGACTGATTTTATGGTTATACATACATTTTATTATGAATTTTAATAAACAATTATTTTACAGTTATGTAATTTACATATTTCAATATAAAATGTAAATATCAGTTTAGGGGTTGTGGAGACTGTTAAGTTTTTGATTGAGATCATGAACCGATTGATGGTCGCGCAACATCGTAGATTGATTGAGGCTAGACATTAACACCATTGGATGCTGGCTCAGTGATCCAGTAGGTTAAGCGTTAACGCGCGAGACTGAAGGGCCTAGGTTCGAATCGCTTGAGCGGGATCGTGGATGCGCACTTCTGAGGAGTCTCACAATAGAACGAATCAGCCATCCAATACTTCCAGGTTTTCATTGGTGGTCTAATATCAATCGGTTCATGATCTCAATAAAATGTAAACATATAACAGATTTAAACATAGTAATGGATGAGATTAGTCAGTGAATTGTTATTGATCCCATCGACTAAACGTTCAATATTGAATAGTTAGTAAGTTTCTTTTATGCCGGATAGATATGTTGCTATGGTGATAGTATGAATTAAAATATACTGTAGATAATTACAGTCTAAGTAACCAGTGACAAGATATGGATGGGTAAAAATGTAAACAAAAAAACAACTTAATCAATGATATTTTCAACAATGAATTCATTAGACAAAACACAATTGACTGCAGTTGAGATTGAATCTGTGAAGATCATACAAATCATTATAAAGAAAAAAGAGAATTGTGAAAATTTTGAGGGATTTACACAATTCAATGATAAGTTGATGTTTTATATTATTATCATCAACTGTAGATAATTGAAATCTTCAACCTGTTATAGACGTGATCTATTGATGAATATTCAATAGGTTAAGAAGTATATTTATGAATGCTCCACATTTGTACCTTTTTGTGCTAACAAAGTGTGTTGACAATAAGGGTTTTTAAATCTTCTAGACTTAAAGTTTTAACTGTAATATTTATGTAATGAACGCAAACACTCATGTGGGGAAAACTAATGTTTTTTTTTAACATCTTACAATGTTCTTTGGAAAGATGTGAAAACTTAGGTTCAATACTTTATGAATTGTCTTAAACTTCATCGTTCCTCTATTTCCGTAACAATTACTCTTTGTTCCTGTTCTATTCAATTTGATCTTCTCAACCTTCTGTTGTTAGGCATTCCATTCCTGATTGGTGTTATATACTACTTATGTCAACATAAGTAGCACACACCATATTAATAAATGATGTTTGTATTCCATCTTATTAGTGAAAGATGTACTTTGAAATTTCCAAATTCCTATTTTCGAACACCCAGCTTTTATATAGGAAAATCTTTAGATTAGTATTTGCTTCCAGGTTTTCCATGATGGACTAGTATTAATCAGTTCATGAATTTAACCACTAAGTCGCTACATTCTCTACAAACCCCCATTCTGATAATAATCATTATGTGCTCACTAGTGACTGGTTTCAATATGTATTTCCTGGAGTTCTAATCAAAAGCTGTGACCAGTGGAGTTTAACCGTGTCTGTTGTAAGGCAGTGACTCATTGAAGACAATAATAGATGGTCGTGCAATATCGTAGATTAGTTGAAGGTAGACATTAACACCGTTGGATATCAGATTAGTGATCTAGATGTTAGGCATTCGTGAGTGAAAATGAAGGTTCTGGTATCGAGTCCTGTGTACGGGAGTGTGGATGCGCACTGTTACGGAGTTCCATACTAGAAACGGAACGGTCATCTAATGCTTCCGGGTTTCTCATAATAGTCTAGCTTTAACCGACTGATGATATAATTACATTTATAATGTTGGAACTCTAAATCAAATTCATTATACGTATTTTAATTCTTGTCTATTCATGATTAACATTTAAGCGTAATAATGTAGAATTTACATAGATTTTTGTTGTTGTTGTTGTTGCAATTTTCAATGTTTATAATCACTGAACTTCACATAATTCAATATGCATTTGGTGATAAAGTCACATTTTGAAGAAAAAAAGTGTGGGAATAATAAATGAACCAAAGTGTTTAATTTAAATTTTAAATAAGTTCAAGGTCATTCAATAATCAATACTTTTTAAACGTCAAGGTAACTATAACTGACCATATTTTTTTTATAATTCAATCAAACTATCTAAATATTGATGATGAATATAATTGAATTCATAAGATTTCCAATGTCATTTGATCAATAATGATCATTAGAAAGAGTTTACCATCAGAAAAAAAATAGCAGTTTCGAATCCTTCCTTCTCTAAGTGATTATTGAAAGTTTTCTTTTTTTGGTGTCGTTGATATTTCTAAAAAAAAACAACCGGTACTTGAGAATGTCATGGAACTCATGGATTGTGAATACGCACTGTTGAAGATTCTTAAAATAGGACGAAACGGCTTGTCCAGTGTTTTCATGTTTTGAATAATCATCTCGTCTCAATTGACTCATGATTTCAACCATTGAAATTAATATAATATCCCTTAAAAACCATTCTGATATAAATAACTAACAATTAAGTAATTTCTCTAAATATGTCAGTTGTAGAATCTAGAAGGATAATTTCGCCTCTTTAGTTTGTTCGTTAGCTGTATGAAATTTCAGTGTCTTGGTTGAAATTCACTTTAAAAACTCGTTTTCCATCTTGTTAAATTTGTGTTATAATGTATTATACTTCTTGTGATTATCAACTATATTTTGTAATTTATGACGACGGACCACGGGTGAACGCGAGGAAGCCGTAATAGGCTCAGAAGGAGCCGAAGATGTTTCATCCAATCACCTTTCGGAAGAATATTCTAGAATTCCTACGTGTAGCTTCCCGATTGGACAATGCTGATAGCCCCTGTATGCGGATTGGAGGACTGTAATGATGATTTCGTTCTTACTAAAAACTAGAAATACCTGACAATTTTGTACTATAATTGACACTGTTTGGAATAATATTCGTTTCACTAGTCTTCTGTCTTCTTATTGCGACTTGGAAAGGTTTTGGTGTTCTAGTGCTCTGTTATCCGCGGTATATCGAGAAATCAACATTCAAGATATAACATAATTATCCTAATCTAACACTATTCAGTCAGTGATTTTTGATCGTTGTATAAGGTTTCAGAAAAATATACGAGGACAACAATGCATCAATGTTTGTTATTGTATCATTGATAAATCGTTTGTCTGTTGTGATTTGCGTTGTCCAAAATCTGATATTGATACCTTATATGCTACGTGCTAATCCTCTATCTGACTACATGAGAGAGAAAGTGTATTGGACTGTCGAATGAAATGCACAAATAATCATTCATATATATCCGACTCTATCCTTTGGAAATTGACCCATTGGTCCCGCTTGACCTTGATATCACTTCTGATTGCGATTGATTGATCTTTTCATTAGGCTACTTCTGATTGGCACTTCATATTAGTGACAATTAAGCGAAAATTGTTGCTTAATAAACTGTAAAACCATTCTGAAATTCAAGGGTGGAAATTATTGTCAAGTTAGAAGAATCACTTCTACACTAACGATTGTTTGTAAGTAATACAATTATGAATTTTTAAATAGGTTTAGTGAATTTTACATTTCAAGAGAAGTTAGTGGTATCGTTAATTGCTTCTGTGGAAGCTGATGTTTATCTCAGGTAGTGGAGGAAACAATTGGATGAAGATCTTGAGTCTAAATTTCATTGTAGGTGGTAAATGTCAGTAATGTATATCTAGTTAATTGAAGAAAGTGATATCCATTGTAAGATTGAAACCTTCATCATCCACTAAGCCACTCCGGGATGCTAATATTAAGTTAACCGGATAGCGATTAACTTTTTGTAGAACTGAATTACCTACGCTGATTCGTCACTTAGTATTTAGTTATGAGTGTGATGTTTGTTTAATCTCATGTGATGATCCAGTTCTATTGATTTGTATCTAATTTATAACCATATTTGCTTCGTTCCAGTAAACAAAATTCACTTGTGATTACACACTTCTGAAATGATATGTCGCTTTACTAAACACTTTCAGCACTTATGATCAGAATGGGGATTTGTGAAGATTGTAGTAATTTTAATAGTTGAATTCGTGAGTCAATTTAAGCTTTTAGTAGCCCGGAATCTGACTCCAAGTAGATCGTATCAATGATTGTTATTGAAATACATATGTCGCCTATCATCATATCTAATCATCTAATTAAATCACGTTAGTCAATAACGCAATTAAATTAGTCAAATAACGAGAATGCATTTCAAATACATATATTTTCTATATGAAGCGAATGGAATAGAGCGAAGCGAAACGACGCGCAGTCGAGATGGCAGGTAAGTCAACTCCATTTAGGTAAGCGTTAATCAATATTTATAGTCATACAAAAATAAGTTACAGATATGTGATGAATAGGATTGGAAATGTACACACACATGCGTTCATATAAAAACAATGAAGGTTGATAAGCGAATAATTAATAATAAGGTCAGAATGTGACTCAAGTAGAATGAATAGATTGGGTTGTCCGAAAGCTAGAGTGAGGTATATGGGTTTAACATAATAACCGACACTACAAGCTAAACCACCATTGAAAATCTGGAAGCACTGGACCGTCATAACGTCCTATTACAGGACTCGTCAGTAGTGTGCGTCCACGACCCTGCAGGTGAGACTCGAACTGAAGACCTTTGGCTTCGCTCATGAACGCTTAACCTCTAGACCACTGGGCCTGCATCTAAAGGTTCAATCTATGTCGGATAGCGACAGCTATCTGCCTCAGGCAATCGATGAATGGTTGGATAGCCAATCAGGGATCGATTGAAGTTAGGTATTAACACCATCGAATGCTGACTCAGTGATCAAATGCCGGAGGTCCCGGATGCTAGACCGCTGAGGAATCTCATACTAGGAAGACACAATTTTCAAATGCTTCCAGGTTTTCAATGGTGGTCCAGCTTAAATCGAATCACGAATTCAACTGTTAAAATTAATTTTAGAAGTGTTGTATTCGTAATTGTATACAAATTACCGTGGTCCCGTTTGCTGTACGAATAATACTGTTGTTAATAATAACTGTTGTTAATCTCTTCATCAAACAATTCATAAGCTTTGTAAATGCGATATTCTGAAACCTCCATTCAGAATACCTGGAAGTCAGCTGAGTAATTACATGTACTTTATATGATTTAGACTTATAAATCATATGATTATGTCATCATATTAGGCGACTAGAACTTTTGATGATAATCTATAAATCTGGAAAAAAATATACAGAATTAGGACAATTTTGAAACTAAGCTGAATAACTAGGTTTGATTTTAATGATTTTTCCCTTTGAACAGTATATAATCTAACAGTAATTGATGAGCCTGAATACTGATTACAGTTGTAGTTCATTTGATCTGTTTATATTGTCTTTACGTTGTCTGAATCTTAGTAGTCTAATTCTGTTATACTTTTGGATATTTAATTGAACTCCAGAACAATGTACTCTTTGATTGGTCGCTACGTGAATGAATACATATACACATCCTTCTTCGTTTGTACGTTACTCGGTCATTTCTACCCACTTATGTTCGTTGGTTTATGTGAGTTAGGCTGTTCTATCAGTTAACATATTTGATTCATAGTTTGGCACTGTTTTTCGTTAGATGTATTAGAAGTGTTCTATTTTGTAATAAGTATGAAGTAATGTTAGACAGTTTTGTTTTGGAATCAAACATAGTGGAAAGATTCTACCAACAAAATGAGGATTATACATAACTATTCAAAATCAACCTTCTGGCAAATATCTATTTAAAAAACCCTTATTCATCGAAAATTGGCTACAAAGCTTTAATATTTCACCTTTTCTGCTCTATTTCAATCTCTGGGGAGATTCTAGAAGAGTAATACTAAGAAGTCTCATACTGGACATCATACTACTTCCCATTATATAACAATCGAAACATTATTTTTGAATCATCTTAGAGACTGATATTCCTATATGAGAGTTGGTACTGGCTACTGAAGGTGATTGCTATTCTTGAAATGTTCATGACTACCTAAGACATATTTAGAATAATGCGTCGTGTTTAGCACTCTTCTTATACATACAATTTGGTATAAATATTATTCATTTCCTAAACGTGATCTCTTTTCAACCATGCTGGATAATTTCGAATAAATTGAGCATTGGGTAGATTGTAATAAATAAATAAATATGTAATATATTAGTAATACCCCAAAGTGGCTTACACTAAGTCACCAAACATCAGAAAATCTAATTTTTCTATTCGTTGGGATATTATAAATATGTTCTTGAAATTCGACGCTAAGAAACCTCGTGTTAAGAAATATAACTTCTAATGGATTACATCTGACGGACAACAAACAATTAAAGAAAAAATGAAGTAGTCGAACTCATCGACAATTTCACTTATCTTGGATGTCCGATCAGCCATAATGGGTTGGTGTCCGACGTAATCTCAGCAAGGATCCAAAAAACTTGTTTGGCCTTTGCCAAATCACTTCACATATGGTGAAGGCTAGATATCCGTCTATCAATTAAAGGACAACTATGATGTGAGATAGTTCGTCCTGTTCTACTTTACGGCTGAGAAACATGGGCACTTAGGGTAAAAGATACTCGCAAATTACTAGTATTTGACCACAGATCCCTTAGAAATATTGCTCGTATCTAGTGGAATAACCGGGTAAGTAATAGTGAAGTTAGACGCAGGGTATTAGGGAATGATGGTAAATCAATCGACGAGGTTGTGAATTTCCATCAACTGAGATGGTTGGGCCACGTGGTGCGTATGCCTGAACACAGATTACCACGACGTGCAATGCTGATTAGTGTTGGGTATGTTTGGAAGAAAGTTAGAGGTGGTCAAACCAAAACGTGACATCAGTTCATAACGTCACTAACTTCTTGTCTGAGCGATTTTGGTAGATGCAGACTACTTAGTTGGGGTCCATTTCACTATCGAAACTAATGTTTGGAGATTCGGTGTGACATGTTTCAGAATCGATCACAATAGATTAAATGTATATACCTATCTTCTTTTTACGAACTAATTCTTTCTTCCTGTATTATATCCTAATACACAATCTCTCTTTTATATATCACTACTATTGAAGTAACTACTTTTTTGAATTTGGTGATCATCTTGTTGTGTTAATGAGGCATGACAACTTGGACCAATGGATATATGTGCCTGGTCCTATATTGTAACTGACTGACTAAACGAAATAAAAATAAAAAACCTATTTCTCCGTTTTGTTTGTCTTTTTCTGAATGTCTTTATGGTAATTTTTTTCAGCTCATCAATTAGATCACACATAGAAATGAATCACTAAAGTAGCCATACGATAAATAATAAATTAGAATGTAGATGTGTATGATGAGTTTTAATGATTTTATGATTTCGTCTTCTAATCAAGATTACCACCCACATATGCATGTGATGATGTCAGTTTTTTATTTATAAACTTTTAGTGGCCCAAAATCTGACTCCATTTGGATCGTTTCTAATCGCTATTGTGATATACAGGTCACCAATTCTCGTATATAATTATCGACTTAATCTGCATTAGTGTATAATGGAAGTAAATAAGTCAATTAAGAGAATGGATATTGAATATGTATATTTCATGCACTCATTGATTTGGACAGATAATCAGGAAGGCGAAACAAAGAGGGTAGAGCGAAGCAGATTGGAAAGGGCTAGTGAATCAACTCTATCGAAGACAAAAGTTCTTACTATCGGAAGTATGACTCTAAACGTATGTCAGTGATAGAGTTATTAACCGTTGTCAGCATTGGGTAGTCACGACCATCCCATTATCATAGACATTTAGAAAAGGCCATATAAAACGTAGAAACAGATTCCTTATTTATCTTTCATTCAGTCAGTCAGTTACAATGTAGGACCAGGCACATATATCCATTGGTTTAAGTTGTCACATCTCATTAACACAACGATATGATCACCGAATTCATAGATGTAGTTACTTCAGTGGTAGTAATATATAAAAGAAAGATTATGTATAAGGATATAATACAGGAAGAAAAAATTAGTTCATAGAAAGAAAGGTATAAAGCAATCCTTATCTCATGGTTTAAGGGAGGAAAAAGTGTGTATACACCTACTCCGTTATGATCGATTGTGAGCCAGATAGATCAGTGGGCAGAAGTGATAATACAAATTGAACATTTTCATGTCGTGCTGCACAGACTTCGCTGAATACTTTGGATTAAAGATTGGGCTGTTTGAGTTGTTCGTCGACCAAGTTGGGCACTTAGTTCGTTTATCGGATGAGATTTACAATTTACATGTGGTATTTTTCTCACAAGTCTTGGATAAAGAAAAGCAATATGCATTAGAGTGGAAATACTTTATGGGTAAATATTCACTAATTATTTAAAATAGAAGTCAATAATCGTTACGTTATTTAGCCGTTCGATTTAACTACTGATATACATGCATCTTATTGTATACCCAAACCAGCTACTTGAGTGGGAATACTAAGTGAGAAAGAAAGTTTATCACAAAGACTTTAATCAAGAACATATATACTGTTGTTCATAAATTTATATCTCTCTTCTTTAGGAAATAAATTCGCGCTTTCAACCAATTGCCTTTCCTTCCTTAGAAAATGAATCTAAATTTTGGCCAGTGGATTTCGCTTACCTTCTGGTCTATGTTTAATTAACTAAATGTATCAACTGTATGTTACTGAATGAAATTGTGAATTATGAAAATAACATTTCAAGAAGAAAAAACCCTTGAAAATAAAATTCATACACGTTGCATAGGTTTCTGACTATCTACATTCAACAGTCTAATGAATTGCCCATCGGCGTTTGAATATATTAAAGTCTCAATTCAAACACAAACAGTGAGTTGTTGCTAGATCCGAATGACAAGTTTTAGGTAGGATGAAAAGCCCTTCTGGAATCCCATTTCTAAGCATCATCATCATCCAAGTTTGTAGACTTATAATATTATTAGTATAGGGGTTGTGGAGATCATTAAGTTTTTGATTGAGATCATGAACCGATTGATGTTAGACCACTACCTTTGGAAACCTGGAAGCACTGGACGGCCGTTTCGTCCTATTGTGGGACTCCTCTGCAATGTGGGATCGTGGATGCGCACTGCTAAGGAGTCCCACAATAGGACGAAACGGCCGTCCAGTGCTTCCAGGTTTCCAAAGGTAGTGGTCTAACATCAATCGGTTCATGATCTCAATCAAAAATTTATAATATTATACTTTCTACTTATAAAGGATATTTAAAATATTTTATTTCACTCTCTCACGTATATGACATTAATACGTTGATTGGATTAATCACGTTATATCAGAACCAGGATTCATAACCAAAATTAGATAATCAGATTAACACTAGATAACACTTTATTCAATATAATTACAAGTAGTCACATTCAATGAGTCCTGAGTAAAAATCAATGACAGGAAAGGAAATCACATATTCATTAGTCCGTAGGCTATGACTGTTTGTCCACGCTCAACGACTAACCATATTTTACTCCCACTATCACAAATCGATAATTCGGACAAAGTTACTAAGATTTCATTTTGTAGTTATCGTAGCTAACAGGTATTAGATACTAATTTCTGGCTGCTCGAGTAGCTCATTAGTAATGTATTCAATTCAGTACTGCTACAAAGATAAGATTGTTCCTTGAAGACAATATCAAATCATTTTAATTCATGATAGCTGACTGTTAGTGAGGTGTTTTTTTAATTATCTGAAAGAAATTGTTTTTATATTCCATTGAATTTGTGAATTTGATTGAGCTATTATATTGATTACATTTGAGTTTCGAAAGCTGTTTCGTCAAAGTAAGAGGATCTGTGACTACATCATCTGTGATCGAACCTAGGAAAATTCGGTCTTGCACATGAAAGCTTAACTTTTAGACCACTGGGCCTGTATTCGAACGTTTACATATTTAACTGTAGTCATTTCGTCGTGTTGTGCAAACATCTTCCAATGTACTTCGTGAACAACTGATTCACATTCAAAATCGCTGAACCATGAGACATCAGACTAAACGATTTGAGTTTATTCTCAGATAGTGGAATCATGAATGCTTGCTCTAGAGGAGTCTTGTACGAAGCAGCTGTAGTGTCGAATAATATGTTAAGCGTTCACGAGAGAAGCCAAAGGTCTTCAGTTCGAGTCTCACCTGCAGGGTCGTGGACACGCACTGCTGACGAGTCCTGTAATAGGACGTTATGACGGTCCAGTGCTTCCAGATTTTCAATGGTGGTTTAGCTTGTAGTGTCGGTTATTATGTTAAACCCATATACCTCACTCTAGCTTTCGGACAACCCAATCTATTCATTCTACTTGAGTCACATTCTGACCTTATTATTAATTATTCGCTTATCAACCTTCATTGTTTTTATATGAACGCATGTGTGTGTACATTTCCAATCCTATTCATCACATATCTGTAACTTATTTTTGTATGACTATAAATATTGATTAACGCTTACCTAAATGGAGTTGACTTACCTGCCATCTCGACTGCGCGTCGTTTCGCTTCGCTCTATTCCATTCGCTTCATATAGAAAATATATGTATTTGAAATGCATTCTCGTTATTTGACTAATTTAATTGCGTTATTGACTAACGTGATTTAATTAGATGATTAGATATGAGGATAGGCGACCATTTTGTGTCGTAGATATGTTGTGGTGTGAGCTACTTATATAAGTAGTATATAACGTGCGTTAAAAGAACGTAATGTCCGGCAGCAGAAGATGGCGAAGATCAAGAAAGGAAGAGCAAGAGCACAATGGAATTGTAAGAAAACGTATGTACAATGGAATGGGAGACAATGGATTAGTGTTTGCAACGGGAACAGTACAGTTTGATTTAATGGAATAATATTTTGCAAATTGACGATTGACTTTATGGTATTCCCATTTTATTGAGATAGTCTGTAATTTTTGAGCTAAATACAGTCTATTGTCCCCACCCGTGTTCTTGTTCACTACAATGTCACAAATCAGTTCTTTACAACTGGAGCATTGGTGTATGGAATAGAAAACTAACATATTTGATCACTGTACCAGTTGCTTCAGCTTAGATAACCTATTGGTTATTCCATTAACAGCATTATTCATATACAAGCTAAAATACAAGGATCACTAGTTCCGTTTCGTGAATATCATAGACCGTGATAGATATGGTAACATTTACAACGAAATTAATCATGCTAGTTCTGTTGTCTGTAATTTAGAAGATAGGTTTAATGATTTTCTAATTACTATATTTTTCAAAGCAAGAAGCACTTGTGTGTAACACCTCGTATAATCTGAACTGTACCTAATATTCGTGTTTAATTTTTGTCGATTTCATTTTGTTTTATCATCTGACTACTTAAATTAATATTTAAGTAGTTAAACTATTTTTGCAAATTATTCGGGAGTAAATCGGCTGTGTTAATACAATATTAGGTACTGAATAATGAAATAAGAATGATATAATTTTCACTATCAATTATTAACAAATGAACTGAAAATGGTCATATATTTTGTATTTCAAATTGTTCTACTCCTTTTAATGGAAAATTTTCCCCAAAGGTTTTAAGGAAACATGAACTAATAGTAAGTCTCCTGACAGTTTTATGCATATACTCTGTAGATTGTAATTTTATATTTTAATATAGAATGAAGCGAAAGAAGATTTACTTTGAATTACTTAATTCGAATCTAGACCAATATTTTTATAGTGTCGCCTATTTTATTTTTATTATTATTGTCACGTCTTCTAAATTCTGTCTCATTATATAACGTTGGTCTCAATGGAGAATTAGGTTTTTAGTAAATCAAAGACAATGCATATATATTATATGCTTTTTGAATACATTTAAAATTGTCGCCTGCATTCAGTTCAATCATAAATTGGATTATAATGAATGTATATAAATATGTATATATGTATTGTTCGAATGAAATTATATATATATTTTTCTTTTTCAAATGATCATATCGGTAATAGTAAGGAAAATGTATTCGTATTTAAAGCTTGTTCCTTTTATGGTCAAGCTAAAGAAAATTCTTATTTATATAGTGTATACTAGTTGAACCTTGACAAGGTTTTATGGTATAATTAAAGTGATGATTTTATAGATGTTCAATTAGTTGAAATTCACAGTAAAAGAGATCCAAAGTGTATATTTCACAAACAAATCCTCCCCCTAAAGTTATTTGAAGTAAAGTAACTTTTGATTACTAGTATAGGAGTTGTGAAGATTATTAAGTTTTTGATTGAGATTGAGGAGTCACACAATAGGTCGAAACGACCGTCAAGTGCTTTCAGGTTTCCAAAGGTGGTCTAACATCGATCGGTTCATGATCTCAATCAAAAACTTAATAATCTCCACAACCCCTATACTAGTAATTAACATGTTTTTACTAGTGACTAGCTTCGTGAATTTTAGAAGTTCTAGTGAGAAGCCGTGACCCGTGGAGCTAATCTATGTCGAGTAGAGACTGGTATCCATTTCAGTAGAATGGTAAATGGTCACGCAATTTCGTGGATTTGTTGATGTTAACCACCATCACCATAAGATGCCAGCTCAGTGCTCCATTAGGTTAAGCGTTCAAGCGCGAGACCGAAGGCCCTTGGTTCGAATCCCCTGGGCTGGATCGTGGATGCGCACTTCTGAGGAGTCCCGTACTAGGACGAAGTGGCCGTCCAGTTCTTCTAGGTTTTTAATGGTGTTCTAACATCAATCAGTTCATGGTCTCAATCAATAACTTTTGATTAGTTCATACACTTAATAAGTTTGAATATGAAATCATACAAGAATAAATTACGTTTTTCATTTTGGCGGTAACAACTTTTATCATTCAAAGTAGTTGTTGAATTATTGGTATATCCACCATGCAAGTAAGTCATCTGTTGATATGTAGACGGCACATGATTTATCGTCATAAATGAAAGAGTTGGAAAACAGCATCTTTGATGACATAAGATTCAGAATACAAAAGGAGTCGAATAATACACTACCATTCTTCGATATATGAATCACCAGAAATGACAATGGAAAACTGGAGACTCACAAATATCGGAAGTTGACCAACACCGATCCAGTTCTCAATTACAGTAGCGACAACCCATGAACTCACAAAATCAACTGCCTACAAACCTGATTCTAAAGGGAAAGAACACATTGCAGCACACTTTTAGAGCGGAAAGATAAAGAAACATATCTAATGACAACCCTGCAAAAGAATGGCTACTTCATCAAAAAATATCGACCCAAATCATCAGCAGGAACAAAATGGACCGTTCCACACTATATAAAAGTGATGTGTGGGCAAGAATGACAATGATTGGTTGTCTGCTTAATCAGACATGTAGGTAGTCTGACAGGTGTAAGATGAGTTAAATATCCCTTTATCCTTATTATCACTTATTATTGATTGTTCATTGTTTTTGGATTGTGTCAGGTTTTGGTGTGGAAATATATTTACGTTGTGGTCAGGCTAATCACGTGTTCTTGATCGAAGTTGTGTTGAATTTCTGTAGAATAGACACTGGGACGGGATCTATTGTAGATATTTGTCTAAGGTAAATTAAAGTCCCATGCGCGTAAACGTGGAAAACCAACCATTATAACAAAAAGACATCATAACTTACAATGAGATTATTGAAACCGTTTGAAATAAGTATGACATAAAAATCAATAAAATCACTCCAATTAATCCTATACAGACCAAAGAACGAAAACCGAACATCATCAACAAAATAAACTGTTTCGAGTATGAAAAACAATCCACCGTACAAAATGGACACCCCTTCACCTTCGCTTATACGAACAACAGTTAGTGGGGAAACGCCATCACACATCTTCACTGATATCAATACACATGGACAACTGTGGACACACATACGACTGGGAAAATGTTTAGATCTTGGATAGAGGGAATAGTGAGTGCACCAGAGAATTTTTAGAAGCTTAACACACAGGTCAATCAGCAATCAACAAACACGAGTTTCGAACACAGGAGATGTCGGTCTCGTGCGCGAAAGCGTAACCTCTAAATCACTGATCCGCATTCAACAGTGTTAATGTCTAATTTCAAATAATCCACGAAATTGGCCGACACATCTACCATTGTCTTCAGTGAGTCACTATTTCACAACAGACCCGGTTCAAATCCACTGGTCACTGCTTCTCACTGGAACTCCAGCAAATACCTCTTGAAGCCAGTCAATAATGAGCATATATTGATTAATATCAGAGGGGGATTTTGTGGATCATAGATTGAACGCTCGTCGCTAAACCTGAAGTCCCTGAATCCGAGTCCCAGTGTGATAAACGGTAGCTATTGCTGAGTGATCCCAAGCTAAAATGAAATATATGTCTAATGTCTTGTAGTTTTTAAATGGTTATTCAACCCAAAACAGTCCTTTAATATTTACTGTACAAAATTATTCACTGTAAATCTATATATACTCATACTGAAATATTTTGAGTCGAAATCTCCTTCTACACAGAAACCTTATACACAGTATAAACTTAGTCATATAACGATATATATATCGTGGATTGGTTGAATTTAAACATTAACACCGTTAGATGCCGGTTCAGTGGTCTACAAGTTAAATGTTCGCGCTTGAGACCGGTTGGCCCTGGGTTCGAATCTCGTGAGCTGGGATCGTCAATACACACTTCTGAGGAGTCCCACAATAGGATGAAACAGTTATCCTTTACTTCCATGATGATCTAGCTTCAATTGACTCATCATCTCAACTAATGAAACTTACTAATAATATCTAAAAGAAACCTTTTGTAATTTCAGAAATTGTTATAAATCACATTTTACATTGAATTGATGAGGTATATTGGTGTTATGTATTATTAAATACTTTAATAAAAACGTGTTAATTACCACCAGAACAATCCATTTAAATGAAAGTAAATACATAATTCATAAATTAATTATGAAAAATAAATCAAATCTAGGAAAAACAAACAAACAAACAATCAAACATACACACACATATATACACATACACACATACATACAAATAGGTTAAACAATATCTCCCAGGTACAACAACTATGTAAGTGTTTAATTGAAAGTTTTTGTTTTGTTTTGAAGTAATTCTCATAGATTTGCAAGAAGAAAATAAGAAAAGAAAAGAGAAAAAGAAAAGAGAGAAAATAAAAGAAAAAAAGAATAATTATTAAAGTTTGTTATTCATAGATATATAGTGAATGAAAACTTAAATTTTCTTCTTCTTTTTTTTTCTTTTTTTTGATTTAAAGGAAAACAATTAACTTGATACAATGATGAAATTTACTTAGTGACCAGTGTTAATTAATTTTACTAATGATGAAGTTTTCTTTAGAATAATAATATAATGATAACATTAATAAATTGTTTGAATATATAATTATGAATTGATGTGGGTGAGTAAACAATTTAAAACTAGAAAGTCAATCAGTGATCTTGAATACTGTGAGAGAAATGATGATGGTTATCACTTCTCGGTTGCATATATCATGGAAGGGTTCTTTTGGAGGTACCTGAAAAGGAAATTAGATTAGGAGTAGTTGTTATTTCTAGAGTTTTTGCTTTTGATATACCGAGTATAACTTAAACACTAGAACGCTAGAACTTTTCCAAGTTGCAATGAGAGGACAGAAGACTAGTGAAAGGAATGCTATTCTAGACAGTGTTGACGACAACCTAAGTCGAAAATACACTCATTTATATATTGATTGTACACACACTTTGATTAATAATTAGGATGAAATTACATATATGAAAAATACTTCGAGTTACATCAAATCACATATAGAGCATAGTTCATGTCATACGAGAAAAGAAAACAAATACTACACTGAATGATCATCACATTGAATCAGAAAGGAAGTAATGTTGAACAAAACTCATAATTATCAAATCAATCGAATTTTGATTTTTTTCATTCCATCTTATCAGTAGCCTTGGTGACCTGAGAGCGTGACCGCAGTGCTCAAGGGGCATCTGCTTAAAGTCGGTCACACACAACATTTTTGTAAGTAATTCTCGTGTTAGCACCGTACTTCTTGAGACCTTAGCGCCGGAGACGGATATTCGTGGGGTAAGGTGAAGTGTGCACGTTTAGGCTAGATATTTTCTAACTCCACTCTTTCCTGTGGGAAGACAGCATCACTGGTATGCTGGTTGCCGTCACACTTCTGTACAGTTAGCGGTACGACTTCGCCATGGGACCTTGGGTTTCCTGCTTTTACTCCTAACGGTCTTCAACTGACCTGTCTGGTATAGTAGAACCTTGAGGAACGATTGTCCCAACCAGTAGAGAACGATCGGTTCATCACGATAGACAAGCACGACCACCACGTCAAAGTAGCAGGGACGGTGGTTCTATCGGAAAATTCCTCAAACAGGACCCATCTTTGATTATATTACGGATTAAACAGTGAACTTTCAACTTCCACTGTGAGTGTTTAACATTTAGACCGCCGAATTATAGATATGATGGTTTGAATTTTTAATCTCAATTGATTGTAATATTATGTGGTCATTTTTTTCAATCCTGATGAGGCGTAACACAATCTTATAGGTGCTGGTACGATGTCAAGCCATCATAAGTTATTCTAGCCTCTGAACTGATCAATCTATTCATTCTTCTCAAGCCACATTTTTACCACGTTACCTATTCTCTTAATAATCCTAACTGTTTTTTATATGATTGTATGTATGTTGGTCATCATGTGTTTTTAACTTATCTTTGTTTATCTATAAATAGCGATTTATGTTTGATTCAACTGAGTTGCCTAACACACCTATTC
Source organism: Schistosoma haematobium (assembly GCF_000699445.3). NCBI lineage: Eukaryota > Metazoa > Platyhelminthes > Trematoda > Strigeidida > Schistosomatidae > Schistosoma > Schistosoma haematobium. Next base: position 7,481,869 of record NC_067202.1, on the reverse strand, counting down.
CATCGCAGATCATGCCGTTTTGCTTCGATCTCTCTTCTTCTTTTCCTTTGCTTTTTGTTTCCCTGATTGACTTTTCAGATCAACAATTATGTAAAATATATGTATTCGAAATTCATTCTCATATTTGATTTATTTAATTCCGTTATTAACTAACACGAGTTAAGTCAATGATTATATGCCAGGGTACCTGCGATGTATATTTCAATAACACTTGTTCATACGATCAAACGAGTTTATTGCGACTGTTCGTTTTGTTCTAATTCACGGCTGAGAAACATGGGCACTTAGGGTAAAAGATACTTGTAAATTACTAGTATCTGATCACAGATGCTTTAGAAATATTGCTCGCATCTGCTGGGATCACCGGGTAAGTAATAGTGAGGATAGACTCAGGGTATTAGGGCATGATGGTAAATCAATTGATGAGGTTGTGAATCTCCATCGACTGAGATGGTTGAGCCACGTGGTGCGTATGCCTGAACACAGGTAACCACGATATGCAATGCTGACAATGTCGGGGATTATTGGAAGAAAGTTAGAAGTGGCCAAAAGAAAACGTGACATCAGTTCATAAGGTCATTAACTTCTAGTCTGAGCCATGTTGGTAGATGCAGACTACTTAGTTGGGGTCCACTTCACTATCAAAACTAATGTTTAGAGATTCTGAGTGACATGGTTTAGAATCGTACACAATCGAATAAATGTATACACCCTCTATCTTCTCTTAACTCGTGAGATTAAAATAGCTTTAAACCTTTCTTTTTGCGAACTAATTCTTTCTTCCTGTATTATATCCTTATACAAAATCTTTCTTTTCTATATTACTACCATTGAAGTACTACTTCTATGAATTTGGTGTTCAACTAATGAGGAATGACAACTTGGACCGATGCATATATATGCCTGGTCCTACGTTGTAGGTGACTGACTGACTGGATTCAGATACAAGCTAATAAAAGTAATGAGCCTGTCGATAGCCTCATCGTTCGATCTAATTGACATCAAAATACAAAGTCACTTAAACATAATATCTAAAATATTGAATTATTTATAGTCAAATCATCATCCAATTGAAACTTAATAGCAAAGCGTATTTACATCTTTAAAGTTAAAAGATGATCTCTAGGACGTTTAAACTTGAATCTGGTTAATGGACTTCTGATTATACCACGTTAATGAAGTTAAAATATGCACATATTTATATGTATTTGTGTGTACGAATGAGAAGTAGGTCTACGTATATTGTTACCTAGGAATTCATTAAAAAAAAACTGTTAAATTTCTTAAACTGTCATGAGGTGGTAAGGGAATATAACTCAACCTTTAGGACAAAATATAAGCAACAAAAGCAAATGATTTGTATATTGAAATATTAAAACGGAAAATTGAAAAACACACTTGAATTCTAAATAAATTTCCCATTTATATAAGTGGTATTTCATTGAGGCATCTATCAAATAATAAGAAAGTGATGTATAGTAGAGATGAGATACAACTTTAGTTTATACTTTCAACAGTGATAGGTGCTCTAAACTAGATCGTATAAGTATGGAGCTTTCCTCTGTCAACATTGTTGACTAAATAGACAACGCTAGATATGGATTCAAACCTGAAAAATGTCGAAGTTTTGTATCAAGGGAATTCCATGAAGGCTATTGAATTTTCGGAAGTAATACATTATGATACATGACCAATTGATAGACATATCAAGATAAACGGGATCATTTGATTCATATTAAAATGGACACATAACCATATGGTCATAGAACAATGAAACATGGCAGTCATTAATAAATACAAGATCGAATAAACAAAATAAAGACTACAAAGACAACCATTAACACATTAGGGCGTCAGAAAAAACTAGCTTGACGCTTGTGTAATAAATAAGAAGCACATTTCTATACGAAATAAACTTGAATATTGTTATTCAGGGCGATGATGAAGTTCACGTAATCAAACTGTCTGGCGTGGAAACCTCAGTAACACAAATTGTGTATGCTATTGCTTTTTGACAGTTCTAAGTTACATCTAAAATCAATATAAAAAAGGAGATAGAAAGTTAAGAAAATCGATGAGAAGAGAACAAGTACAGAGAGTGATTGATATAGAAACGAAAGAACAATAAAATGTGAAACAATGGATGAACATTTTGGAAATGAAGTATAGAACGTATTGTTTTCATATTTTATGAAGTAATTCTGTAATATTTCGTTAAGATATATTTGGTCATCTTCAATTGTCTTTACATTCATTACAATGTATGCAGTTCATTTATTTAATTATATAACCATAGACTAAAATTATTGCATTATTCATCTGTGTACTTTTATATTTAAGATTATTTTCTTTTTTTTAAAAAAAGGATTATCTATATATCCAAGTATATCTACTGATGTTGACACTGTCAGCTGTAGTATAATGAAAGTACATAGTTGTTTTTAACTAGAAAATCATTGATTATTATATCTATGTATTAAAACAAGTTAATTTGTACTTTCGTAAATCAAAGTACATAAATGCAGAACTCAATTATAAGTAAAAATGGTATAGCAATTCATGTGTAATTGAGTTTGTTCACATTAATTCGGTTAAGTTATTTTCTGAACTTATTAACGAACTGAGTTATCAGTACAACAACAACAACAACAACAACAACAACAACGACAACAACTTATCTATATCATTGTATCTTTATTATAGTTGCGAATGTATGAATATGTATGCTTGAGCATTGCTTACTGCCTACTCATATATTATCTCTGCTAGCTTAACTAGTAGTCGCTTAATTGATTCAATGATTCATTCTTTTCACTATGCATATGTATGTCCATTTTATTCACGTTCATTGCTCTCTCGCTTATTAGTATTCGCTTACCCGTACTCGTATTCCCTGACTGACTCACTCGCTCGCTCGATTGCCTGCCTGCTTTTGGGCACAACTCTTTCATGCTTGCTTAACGCACTTGTGATTTTGGATATCTGTCTGTGGTCCCATAATAAACGTAATCAACACTTCGTATTCGGCTTATAATTAATATACTATTGGGGCGTTATCTATTGACGGTTATCAAGACGAACTGTATACGAAGTTTAAGGATTATATTGAATACCGACCATCACATTGGATAATGGCTAGCAGTTGAGTTCAATTTGACGCGCGTTTTGTCCTATTTGGAACTCGTCAGCAGGATGTACCTCCATCTCAAAGTTGATGTTCACACTGGGACTCGAACTTAGTGGCGTTCGCTTCAAATGCCATCGCTTTATCTAATTGGCTACCGAGTATTGATAGCCGACTGCTTATGCAATGAAGTGAAGTTACGTTCACTTGGTTTTATTTACTTTCATCTTACCACTGTTATTTAGGACTGAAATTGATCAGTCTCTTGTTGACATATATGCATTCTGTGAGGATTCCATTGCTAACCACTATCCATCTTTGTTTATAAAGCTTGTAACTTCAAGAAGTATCGAGGCAGTCAGCACAGGATGTACATATGCCAACAAGAGACTGATCAATTGCAGTCCTAAATAACAATAAGAAGATGCATGTAAACAACACTAAGTGAAAGCAGAACTCAATTGTTTACACAACGATAATAGAAGCAATCATATAAGGGCAATTTAAACAGAGAAATGTCCATCTGGTCTTATGTCAAAACGACTAATAAATTTTCATTAGAAATGTTTAGACGGTATTTTTTAATCAATGAAATCATATAAAACGTTGGTAATCTGTAATTATTAAAAAAAATTATATTGTGGTGCATGCTACTGATTTCAATAGATATAAGTAGAATGTATCACCAATCGAAAGTGAAATACCTGACAGCAGAAGGTTAGGATGATCGAAAAGAACGAGAACAGAGAATGATTGGTGTACAAATGAAGGAATAATGAAGTCTGAGACGATTGACTGACATTTTTCAAATTAAGTATTTACTGTATGGTTCTCTGATTTTGCTAAGTTATTCTGTGATTTGTGTGTTCAGTTACATCCGATTGTCCCCACTCGTGTTCTCGTTCACTACAAACTATAGTTATTGTTTAAAAATGGTGGGCAAAAAGTGTTCTAACAAAGCTTGTTTCCTTCATTACGTTTATGCAAAGACTAAACAATAACATCAAATATTCTCCATAATTTCATTGATACTATTGAATTTCGTTAATTTACTCTGAAGAAGTAATTCAAATTATGTTACGAAACGTCAGTAATACAAATTTTCTACTCATTAGGATATTGTTATAATAACGTCAATTGTGTCTTAATCAGAAATCAAGAACGTCCAAATCAACTATATCGATCAGTAGACTTAAAGGTAGCTTTATTGATGAGATAATGTATTGAGTCTAAAATTGTTTACTATTTTAACTCACTTAAATAATGAATAGATTTTATTTTGGGTGAGATTTCATTATCCAATCAATCTGAACATTAGGAACAATTACATACACAAATGGTTATGACTAGTGTAAGAATATTAAGTGAATCATATGGCTTGAAGCTTACTTGATAGCTCTGTTTGCGTTGAATTGTCTACACAGTGTTAGAGTAATATGTTACATCCATTGAACAATGAGTATTGTGTTTATAAACTAATTGATGTGTCATAAAATCATTGAACCAAATGAAAATATGTTTGTAGAAAATGAAGAAGACATTTCCTTGTTTATTTATAATTTAAAATGTTCCACATTGTTCAATAATTATCAGACCGTATATAAATATAATTTGAAATGAACCTATATTTTTGTAACCTTTACACAAGCTAATGACTATCAGGACTCAGTAGATAAATGGATAAAGCGATGGCGTTTGCGGGCAAATGGTACTTGGTTCGAGTCCTGGAGTGAAAATGAATTCTGGGATGCAGGTAAATTCAGTTGGTAAGTCCCAAATAAGACGAAGTGTACGTGTCTTAGGTTCCACTGCTAGTCATAATCCATGTTTGATTATAATACTTGTGACTTATGACAATATCGAGGTAATCTGCACAGGAGGCACATCTGCCCGTAAGAGACTAATCAATTATAGTCCTAAACATCAACGGGAAGATTCACACAAACAATACAAAATGAATAATAATAATTGTTTGATTATCATCTACATACTCGCCAAAATCATAATTATATGTCTGCATAGTGTGATTTACTTTAACTTCCATAATAATGATCATTCATAATTTGTAAGTTGTCGTTTGAAAGCGATTTTCATCCTGAATATGCTGCAGTTGCTTAAAACTGATGACTTCAATAGGAAGCCAAGGGGGCTAGAACAGAACCTGTTGTAGATAATGATTTATTTCGTTATTTCGTCTTTTTTTAATCAATATCCCCAATTATTGATATCAAAAATCGACTTAAATTACGTGATCAATGAAAACCTGGAAGCACTGAATAGACGTTTCGTACTGGTGTTGGGTTCTTTAGAAGATCTCAATCTATCAGATTATGAAGAAACGATAGTTTAATAATATGATCGATGTGAATCCTTATAAAACAGTTAACGCCAATCAAAGAGGACATCATGATAGTAAGCTCTTCAGTGACAATCCGTAGCAAACAGAGTAAACAGAAATGAACTGGTAAAAAAACTCCTGGAGTAATATTTTGTCACAGTTCACTTTTCTTTGAAGTAGACTCTGATGATTTTATCTAAAATATTAAATAAGACGTTTTACTATTGAAATATTCCTGTCAGTCGATTGAAGAACTTCATAAGCATCATTTTAAAGTAAACATTATTTTATGTTTATGTTCATGGACAACGTTTTCTTGACTCCCTTACAGAGTTAAGTAATGAATGGTAAGAAAGTTGACGAAATGTAGTCTTGATATTTTACGATTTGAAGACTATACAGATAAACTTCTATATATTTTTAAGAATTTTTAACCTGTAATAAGGCGCTGATCGGTAAAGCAAGAGCAGTATATATACAACTGCAGAACATCTAAAGCTCAAAACAACTGTCTGTCAACCAACATCAAAGTCACAATGTTCAATACAAATGTCAAGACAGTTCTACTGTATGGAACGGAATCTTGGAGAACTACGAAAGCCATCATCCAGAAAATACAGGTGTTTATTAACAGTTGTCTACACAAAATACTTCGGATCCGTTGGCCAGACACTATCAACAACAACCTACTATGGGGGAGAACAAACCATATCCCAGCTGAGGAAGAAATCGGGAAGAAGCTCTGGAAGTGTATAGGACACATATTGAGGTAAGCACTGAACTGCGTCACAAGGCAATCCCTCATATAGAATCCTCAAGGTGAAAGCAGGAGAGGAAAACCAAGGAACGCATTACGTTGAGAAACGGAGACAGATATGAGAAGAATGAACATAAATTGGATAGAACTATAAAGGAAGGCCTAGCATAGAGTGGGTTGGAGAATGCTGGTTGGCTGCCATTTGGGATAACAGGTGTAAGTAAGCAAGTAATGCCCTGCAATATAATTTATTATATAATGGATTACTAGTTACCACTGTGTGTTAAAAACCGAAATTATAATAAAATTTCTTGTATACAAATAACAAAACTAGTCATAGCAACTTCACACACACACACATGCACACTTAGAATGAACAAAATCAAGGAGATATATTAGTGAAATGATCAAATTTCAATTACATTCCATCCCTATGTTGAATTAATCTTTATCAGTCACGATATAAACTTATGATCATTTAATAACTAATCTATACATTTTAAACCATATTTCAATAAAGTAATGCAATAGAAGGTCCAATATGGTAATTTAGCTTAACAACACCATTGTTATCCAATGAATATTAACTATTATTGGTTTGTTTGTTTGCTTTGCTTTTTGTTGTTGTTACTGTGAGAAAAACTGTTTAGTTTTTTGAAAGTAAACATGAATTGTAGTTGATGAATATTGAAAGTTACTTAAATCAACTGTTAGTTGTTTTTTTTCTTTTCTTTTTACACATAGACATACTCTCACTCACTTGTTCACTCTCTCTCTCCCTCTCATTTGTTCTAATGTCATAAATAAATATTGAATTGCATGATAAAAGTAAATTTAACCCCTTATCATTACTTTGAATAATTCATTATTCTCATCAGTTTTCTTTATAAATAAATGAAGTATATCCAGCTGACGAGTCTCAAATAGGATGAAACGCGCATGAAACTGGATGCCACTACTAGCCAATATCTATCTTTGTTTATAAAGCTTGTGACTTCAGGTACTATCGAGGCAGTCCGCATAGGATACACATATGTCAATAAGAGACTAATGAATTATAGTTCTAAATAACAGTGGGAAGATACAAGTAATCAACACCAAGTGAAAATTGAGTTATAGTTTTGAAAGTGCATCTTGTATGTATCCATGCATAATTGATATCTTTCCAATGAAACATGATATAATACACCAAATTGTACTACATTATGATAGTTTATTAATATCATTAAAGTGTTGGTAGTGTTCAAATGAAGAGTACATTTTTGAGACGGAAAAAGTGATTTTAATAAAGCCTAGCGTTGTACCAGCAGCTAGTCAAACGTTTAAAAGTGCACGTTAAATTTGTTTGTGGCCAGATTATAAGAGGTGATCATAGTTAGCTAAATAATTTACCGGATTATCACAACAAGTCGACTTAACATATAGCTTATTTATCAAATTATCCCATGATATCCTGTGATATATATGGCTTAGCTCGATATACTTATTTTTCTTCTTACGCTGTTGACTAGGAATCTCTAACCTACTCTATCCTGAGCTCATCCTCACTGTTACCAAGTGAAAGTGATTTGATATCTGCTTCGTATCCCCAAGCAAATGCGTTCTTTGGTCTTTCTCTTTTCCTTTTGTTTTGAGGATTACAAGTTCAGAATTGCTTTGTGACGTTTTCTGACGATTTCCAAAATTTCTTTTCGGCTGGAAACCTGTTTGTTCTTTATCACAGTAGACTGCCGTACTTTTTTGAAGATGGTTGTTTTTATTCTGGATGTTTCAGTTCTATAAAATAGAACTGTCTAGATGGTGGGCTACATTACAACATCTTGCATGAATGACAGCTCACAGATACATTCCAAGTTAAGACCAGTGTCGGACAGACTGCTTACCTATGCCGTTGCTCTTTCTTCTGGTGGTCGACTGGTTTATAAAAACCTTCACGTCTCAGAGGAAGCATGGAATGCAGTGAACACGTTGGTTGCAGCTAGGCGATTTGGATTTTGCAGATGACCTAACTCTTCTATCCCAAACACACTAACCAATGCAGGACAAAACAGCGAGTTTAGCAGCACCCTCTGTAGCAGTAGGCCTCAACGTTTACAAGGGAAAGGGTAAGATCCTGAAATGAAACACATAAAGCACCAATCCAATTACACTTGGAAGAGGTAAAAAGTTTTATGTACCTAGTCATCATCATCGATGAACAAGGAGGATCTGATACAGATATAAATGCAAGGACTAGCAAAGCAGAGGCAACATTCCTACATGTAAATAACATCTGGGACTTAAAAACAACTGTCTAGAAACATTAAAGTCAGAGTTGTCTACATACACCTACTTTTAAGCCATTTATGCATTATCTCAGTTTAAATATTTGTTTAGTCACTAGATCTTTAACACTTTAGTTCTAGAAAGACTGATTCACTATGAAAGAACGTTTAAAGGTTAATAGACGTATCATTTTCGTCATAATTCTAAATATCGACTCTACAAATAAAATAACTTCAAAACATCACAAATTAAATTAGATCAACATAATGGCAATAAAGAAAATTTGAATAGATTTATTTTATGTGAAACAAATCCAAGTGTTTTCAATGTTGTTAGTTTACTTACATTGAAGTGTGTACTATTGATGTCGATAGATATAAGTAGTATGTATCATCAATCAAAAGTGAAATGCCTGAAGGCAGAAGGTTAAGAAGATCAGAGAAAGGTGAACGAGAACAGACAATGATTGGTGTGGAAATGAAAGAAGAATGACGTTTGAGACGATTGATTGACAGTTTGCAAATGAATTATTTACTGTATGGTTCTCAGATTTTACTAAGACATTCTGTAATTTGGTGTCGAAATACATTCGACTGTCCCCACTTGTGTTCTCATCCACTACAGCATCTTGGACAATAAATTTAAAGTTTTTTTCTTACGAATTAATTTTTCCTTACTGTACTATATCCTTACATAAAATCTTTCTTTTATATTTTACACTATTGAGTAAACTGCTTCTATGAATTCGGTGTTCGTCTTGCTGTGCTAATGAGGTATGGCAACTTGGACCAATGCATATATGTGCCTGGTCCTACTTTGTAGCTAACTGACTGGAATATAAAATCAATAATCAAATACTTACATAGTGTGATATGTTTGACACTGTTATTAGATTATTAGGTAATCATATAAGGTTATATTTGTGTTCCTATTATCTGACTCCAGTTTGCTGCTTATTATTGAAACATACATGTCCCCAATTCTCGCATATAATTATCGACTTAAATAGCGTTAGTGAATAACGGAATTAAATAAGCTAAATACGAGAATAGATTTCGAATACGTTTATTTCACACAAACGTCATTCCAGGAAGACAATCAAAGAAACGAAACAAAGAAAGCAAAGAGGAATGATGATTGGTGGAGTAGGAGTGTGAGCCAACTCAATTTAATCAAGCGTGAATCAATTTTTATTGTCAAACAAAAAGAAGTTACCGACACATGATGAATAGGGTAAGTGATTAACGCACATACGATCATATAAAAACCGATCAGGGTTAATGAGTGAATAAGTGACAGGTCAAAAACATGGATTGAGAAGAATGGATAAACTGGTTTGTCCAGAAGCTAGAATAACCATGTGGGCTTGGCATAGGAACCGTAACTATAGTATGTTACAGAGTTCTTTACATAATCATTAACGATTGATGTTGTTTAGTTAATAGTTATGTTGTTTAGATGCAACTATGATAGGTGATTTTTGATGTCAATAAAGTCAGTCTAAATCATGGACTGATATGTAACAGTGTTGTGATACTCAGTAATGAACACGCATGAACTTGACAAAGAACACATTGATGACGTCAGACTAGTGGGTTGAATTGTAACATTTGAGATTTCTAACTTCAGTTGATCTGTATTAGATTTAAACTTCAGTTAGTACTATCATTGACGTGCTTCAATTCTTGTTTGTCTAAAGTTAATTAATCAAAGCAAGGTCGTGGATGCACACTGCTGGGTACATCCATATTGTTCTCAGATTTTCACTGGTATCCAAACTGAAGTCCAATCATGACGACTACCACAAATTACCTAAATTAGTTCCATATGTATGTGAATAGAAATTTAGTTTAACTGTGGTTTATAAACTTATAGGCAACAACAATAATGGTAATACAACTAACTGACCGAAAGATTTGTACAGGCAAATGCTTTGAATGAGGCACCTCAATATTTATCATTTGCCAATATGCAAGTATATTCAATAGTCTGCTTGTTTTCCAGTTTATTAATTTGATATTAAGAATAAAGTGTGAAAATTAAAATTTACTTATGGGCAGTTGAAAGTGGACACCGGGAATGGAACTGAAGAAATCATGTAAGGGATTGTCTATTTGATAGATCTTTCAATTGAACGCTAGATTCGGTTTTTTAAGCTCTTGTAGTAACCTCTAGGCTAGATCTAAGCAGCAACCTGAACGCCAGAGAAAAGACACGGTATATGGAAGAAACGCTTTACTCCAAGTTTCGTTTATGTACACAAAATCTCGGGTGTTTATAGCCTTTTAGGTAGCTTTTAGTTTTCAGAAAATCCTGGAACGTTACTAAACATAGTAACAGTGTAGATAAACATCCAATCAGAAACGCGACATATGACGTTTCACTTCCTAGATGTTTCTAGGAAAACGTCTATTAAATGCTGATTGGTTAAGATGTTTCTCAGCGTTTTCAGAGCATTTTTTGGCTTTTTCCGAAGAATTTTCTGTATCACCCCAACACTATTCTTGTTGTCTTGCTCATCATAAAATCAGTTTACTTGATCTGTAAATATGAGATCGTAAATTAAACTATTTAGATAAGTATGGAAGATAATGTTTTAACACTTTGCAATTAATTATAATTTTCTTCCGTTTGTTTGTATGTTTTGATGCAGACAAGTGATCTAAGTGGCTAAATTTATTAACTATGTAGTTTTATATTCATAAACCATTTTTTGTGATATTACTTCATTTGTCTAAACTACTGTGATGTGTGCTACTTAAGTAGTACATAACGCTAGTCAAGGATAAAATGTCTGTCATCAGAAGTTCAAGAAGATCGAGAAGGAAAGAACGGGAGCAGAAAGCAATTGGTATTGAAATGCAGGAACATTGAAGGCTGAGATGATTGATTGACATTTTGCAAACGAAGTATTGACTGTATGATTCTCAGATTTTACTAAGAGATTCTGTAAGTTTGTGTTCAAATACATTCGAGTGTCCCCAATTGTATTCTTCTTCATTACACTATATCATTTTAAAAATAAGTATCATGATTAATCACTGGGTGGCGATCAATGTCATGTGTGTGAAGTCCTTAGTTAGTGCTGATCAAATGCTATTGATATATGACATTGATCACCACCCAGTGATCAATCAATTGTGATTACATCTCAGTCCTACAGGAGGTCAGTCGCGGCCCGGATAACACAGTGGTAACGTCTCTGACTGTGAACCTAGGTGACACGGGATCGAATCCGCCAAAGAGCACCAGTTCTCTCAAGATTACAGGTACAACTTGCTGACGAGTGCCAAGTAGCACGAAACCCGGGTCCAGGGTTTCCTGTCGACTACCTCCAACCACCATCTGAAAATATGCATATAGTTGTGACCATAAAGTATTCTGATTGTGAGAAAACCATAAAATTCTGCATCATTGCGTGTTTATTATGGTTAGTGTCTTTTGTTTTCTTCATCCTTACACAAATTGTTTTTAACGTCAATGTGTCTTGTGCCAACATTCTATTCATTTTTTTCACAATTTTTTATGACTTTCAATATTATCTCTTCTCTATTGAAGAAGATCTATCAGAACGGATTCAAGATTTCTGTTTTTCTGCATGAAGATAATTGAAAGAACACTGTTTTAAATTAAAAGAAAGGATTATTTTTAGATACACAATAGATTCATTATTTTAATCTTATTCTAGCAAAATAAAAAAGCAGTCGGATAAAATAATGTAGACAGTAATCTGTAGAAGTGCTGACAGCTTTAAATAGTTGGATTCATGAGTCAACTAAAATTAGACTAACATGTAAAACCTGGACGGCCGTTTCGTTCAAGTATGGTACTTCTCAGCAGTATGCATTAACGATCCCACTCAACTAGATTCGAACCCATGACCTACCGGTCTCGTGAGCGAACAATTAACATGTAGACCACTGAGCCGGCATCTAACGGTGTTATTGTCTAACTTCAACCAATCCACGTTATATAAATACGACTAAGTTTATACTGTGTATAAGTTTTCTGTGTAGAAGGAAATTTCGATTCAAAATATTTCAGTGTGAGCATATACAGATTTACAGTGAATAATTTGTACAGTAAATATTAAAGGAAATCAACAACTGTTGTTGAGTTGTATACTTCTAATCACGGAATGTTTTGGGTTGAGTAACCATTTTAAAACTAGAAGACATTGGACACATATTTTGTTTTAGCTTGAGATCATTCAGCAATAGATACCGATGATCACACTGGGAATCGGATTCAGGGACTTCAGGTTTAGCGACGAGCGTTCAACCCATGATCTACTGAGTCGGAATTCACTGGTTTAAATGTCTAATTTCAATACCACTGAGTATTCACATATTAAGAAGAAACTGTTGTTCATTGTTTTCCGTTTCTTACTGTTGATGTTCCTAAAATCTTTCCTTGATGTAAACTGTGAAATTAAAACAATCTGTTAAATATTAGATACCGTCTTTACGTATCGTTACATGTATATACGATTTGTTAAGTTATTTAACTTGACATTTTATTCTAGATGATTAGCATACCGTCAATTGACAAGTATCTGATTTAAAAAAGAAAACAAGCCTATGGACTTAAGATGGATTAATAGTGAACGAAGATTTGATAGGGATGGCCAATTTATTATTCAACTCAAATTACAAAGTGTCTTTTTACATCTTCCATCAATTGTCACTGACAAATATCATTGTTCTTTCATTCCTGTTGTTACAAAAATGACTCTCTGTTTACATTCCTATTCTCTTCCATTCCATCTTTTCAATTTTCTGTTAGTAGGCCTTCGATTTCTGATTGATGTCACATACTACTTATAACTGTCAATATAAGTAGCATACAACACACATGAAATTTTCATTATACTATTGAAGATGAAGATTCTTATCCTCTTTTTTTTCATAAAATGAATGATTTTAACTCAAATAATTTTCAATAATAGTTTACTATAAAATGGACATTTAAGTAGATTGTTTCTATTAATAGAATGAAATAGACTATGAATTGCCTAATACAATATTTTACATAGATTGACAGTAAGTGTTAAATGGCGTCTAGAAGATGTAACGGAAATATAAGAAAACTGAAAATTGTTTTATTCATTTTTACTGTATTCATTATTGAATATGAGATTTGTTTATTTATCTCTTATGAATAACATGAACAGAATGGTTGAAGATCGAAATAGTTAAGTAACAAATTTTATTATTATTTTAACACATAGATATTGGTACAAGGAGGCACCAAATACATATGCGCCACACAAATCTCATTTGATATGTGTGAGGGCTGTGATACTGCCCGGGTGCTCAAACCGAAGCAGGTGGTTTTCTTAGGGGGCCACACCCGGAGCTTTCGACCTGAAGGTTTGATTCACAAGGCAGTTGGGCAACGTCCGAAGATGCAGTCCCATGACCAACGATTGTTTCATACGCCATTTGTTGCTTCAGGATTCTGGAGCCCATGTGCACCATTGGTTTGGAATCAGGGTTTTCCAATTCCGTAAAAACACCCCCGCCACGAGAAGGCAGTGAGTAGGACTTCCGTGGCACAGGCTATATATGCGTGGACATGCGAGAGCATTTCGAGAAGTAGAGCGGACTCTCCCCACTCTCGGCCCTACCAGGGCATTCAAACAAAATTTATGATCATCACCATGAGTTTGCGTTGATTGTTGAGTTTTTGTTTGAGATCATGAATCGATTGATGTTAGACTACCATTGAAACCCTGGAAGCACTGGATGGCCGTCTCGTTCTAGCATGGGACTCGTCAGTAGTACGCATCCATGAGCCAGCACTCGGACCTTTAGACCTTTAGACTAATGAGTCGGCATCCAATGGTGTTAGTGTCTAACAATGGGAGTTGGTTGCGCAATTTCGTGTATAGGTTGAAGTTAGACATTAACACCATTGTGTTTCAGCTCAGTGGTCTGGAGGTTAAGTATTCGCAAGCAAGACCGTAGATTTCTGGTCCAATTCCCGAGTGTGGGATCGTGAATGCACACTACTGAGAAGTCCTATACTAGAACGAAACGGCCGTCTAGTGTTTCGAGGCTTTCAGTGGGGATCTGATATTGTTCGATTCGTGATCTCAATTGAGATATGTGAAATGTTCAGCTACAAAAATTGCAAGTTATCTTGATTTTTACTAGTATATAATATATATAATATGTAGAGCTCCTCATAAATTCCTAACTACTATCGCATTGAGTGAATATATATAAGTGTTGTCATTCGACAGTTTACAACAATGAGTAACTGTAGTCTTGAAACACTTCTTAGCACATTTTGTCATTACTTTTGGACTGACTTTTAGTTGAAATTAATATTTCTATTTTTTATACTTTGTGTTTGATAATAAATGCTTTCCATGAATGTATTTTATCTCACTTTGACCATCATAAGGATCACCCTGTATCCTGTATTATTTGACATAATCAATATAATATAATTTTGACAATAAATATCTTGTAAAGCATAGACATTCATTCATCTAGATTTCTGGGGGTTGAACTTCTACCTGTTGACTTAGAATATGCCGATGACATGGTTCTATTTGGTGAAGATGCTGACCATTGTAAGAAACAATGCAAGCATGTTCAGAATGCGATTCTCCCCCTCGAAATGCAAAATGTTGCTTCAGGATTGGGTTGAATCGACACCCGAACTAATGGTAGGGAGTGAAGTAGTTGAGCGTGTCGACCACTTTACTTATCTTGGGAGTTTCATCAGTCCTTGTGGTCTGGTGTGTGACGAAATCTCAGCACGGATATAGAAGGCTCGACTAGCTTTTGCCAACTTGCGTCATTTATGGTGTAGGCGAGATATCTCTCTAGAATTCAAAGGACTAGTTTACTGTGCAGCAGTTCGTTCCGTCCTACCTTATAGCAATGAAACATGGCCGGTAAGAGCAGAGGTTAATAGTGTTCGATCATAGGTGTCTTCGAAGCATTACTCGTATATCCTGGGACCACAGAGTAGGTAATGCAGTTGTTAGGAAACGGGTACTAGGTAATGATGGCAAATCAATTGATAAGGTAGTGAAATTTCATCAGTTGAGATGGCTAGGACACTTGTTATGTATATCCAACCACTGACTGCTCAGATGAGCGATGTTTTATGGTGTTGGGTTACGTTGGAAGAAAGGTAGGGACGGCCAGATCAAAACATGGCACAAATCCACGAAGTCATTGACAAGTGGATTGAGTCATGTTGGTAGGTGTAGACTACCTTGTTGGGGACTGAGAGATGATAGCAACCGATGGTTAGAGACCATGAATGACATGGCTCAAAATCGTTTGCAATGGCACAGGTCCATCCACTCTTTGTGTTTTCCCAAATTCTAATCCTCTGAACTCTTCATGTCCCTTGTTTTTCCTCTTTCCAAATTTGTTTCACTGGATTATACTCCTTGAATAACATCTTCAAACCCTAATGTTTGCAATTACTGCTTGTAATTTAACTACCTCTAACGCTACGGGATTCGAACTGACAATTGTATCTCGGTGCTAATGTGGTGTGGCAACTCGAACTGATGTACGTACGTATGAAGTTCTACGTTGTTACTGACTGACTGAGACTTTCATTCAACTGGCAAACAGTGTCAGCAGACAGAATGGATTATTTTATTAATTTTATAAGGATTTTTTATGTGATTATTCGTTCTTTGAGTAAAGACATGCTATCTCATGATTGGTTGATGAGTAATTTATCAGGATCTCAATCCTACACACATGATCGGTTTTTATCATGTCACTCCCATGAACATAGTTTGATATAATGTTGCTAGACAGAACTACTCTATTCATTGAGTAGTTATTCTATTACTTGTTATCCGTTCACTGTAGGTTTTTTGCATGAATAATACATGCACACACACACACATACATATACATACAAACGTACAAGCAAAGAAAATCAGTTTCCTTCTAACAACAATAGTTAATGGACGTTATAACAAATGACGTAAACAAAACTGTACACTAGAGTTATTTATAATTCGTATATCATGATTTCAATCAAATGATTGACTTCGTGTCAGATTGAAAGACTTGTTCTTTAAAAAAAAGTAAATAAACATAATTAGTAACACTAAACTATAGAACATTTACATCGTATGATGTTAAGGAAATGGATTACATAACAATATTATATGTATATTACTGGTTTGACGTTGATATTTATTTTATGCCATAAATTTAAATGTCGATGTAAGTGGTTTGCACTTACAGTTCACACATCCATATTGATAAGTCTTGCGAATTGAACGCTATTAGTTTCCTAAGTTATTCTGTAACCAGCAAGCTAGAACTATACAGCAACCTGAACACAAGAGAGAAGACGCCAAGTATGCGAGAAAATACTTTACTCCAAGGTTCTTTTTTGTACAGAAAACACGGGTATTTAAGGATGCTAACATTTGTTAAATCAACATCATATTTTAACCGATCCGCTAAAAGACATATTATGCTGCTGACCAATAGTAGCACGTCACGTTGACATTCTAGAAAGCTCCATCATGCTCTGACTGGCTAGGACTCTTCGGCTCCTCTAGGGCCTCTGGAGGCTCCGTTGCAGTTCTCGTAAAACGGACTCAACACATATGAAACCCTTCTAGGGTTACTGGAGGTTCCATATGAGGATTTAAAGAAAAAAGTGAATTTGAAGTAAGATTAGCAACCTCATTCGATAAAAAAAGGACCTCACAAAAATATGCCCACGATTGCTAAAACTTTGGTAATAATTACGTGCAGACGTCGGGAAAATTTACTAGAAGTTCAACCTTGTAAATAGTATGATGTATATCCATTACTTACTTACGCCTGTTACTTCTCGTGGAGGAGTATAGGCCACTCACCAGCATTCTCCAGCCAACTCTGTCCTAGGAAATCTGTTTCACTTCTTGCTAGTTGTTATTCATCCTTCTCATATCTGGGTCTATTTCCCAACGTAATGTATTAGTTGACCGACCACTCTTCCGTTTCCCTTCAGGATTACAAGTTAGCACTTGTCTCGTGATGCAGTTTGATTTCCGTAATGTATGTAATATCCATTTCCATCATCATTTCCTAATTTCCTCTTCAACTCGAAGCTGATTTGTTCTCTCCCACAGAAGGCTGTTACTGATGGTTTCCGGTCAATCGATGTTGAGTATTTGTGTAGACAATTGATTATAAATATTTGTACCTTCTTCATGATGGTTGTAGTAGTTCTTCAAGTTTCGGCTTCGTACGGTAGGACTGTCTTCACGATCGTATTGAAGATTCTGACTTTGGTTTTGGTTGGCAGTTGCTTTGAGTTTCGTCTGTTCTTCAACTGTAGGAACGTTATCCTTGTTTTGTCAATCTTTGCCATTACGTCTGCATCAGATCGTTCATATTCATCGATAATTTTGTCTACGTAAGTGGAAGTTTCCATCTCTTCCAGAGTTTTTCCATCAAGTGTGATTGAGTTGGTAGTTTTCGTATTGTATTTGAGGATGTTAATTTTTACCTTGTGGATGTTGAGGCCTACTGACCTAGAGGCTTCTGCCGCACTGATCATATTGACTTGCATTGGTAATGTATATGGGATAGAAAAGTTAGGTCGTATGCAATGTTTCCGTTGAGATGTAGAGGTCTTCATAATCCAATCAATCACCAGAAGATGATGGTTGTAGTAATTGTCCAAGTTTCAGCTTCATATAGTAGAAGTGTCTTGACGTTCGTATTGAGGATTGTGACTTTGATGTTGTTTGAAAGACAGTTGTTTTGAGTTCCATATGTTATTCTATTGTAGGAATGTAACCCTTGCTTTGCTAATCCTCTCTCCTTCACATTTGTATCCGATCCTAGTTGTTCATTAATGAAGGATTCTAAATCTTCCAGAGTTTCGCCATCAAGTGTGATTGGGTTGGTGTTCTCCGTGTTGTATTTGTATTTGTTGGGGTTAACAGCCCCATCATGTAGAAAAATAACTCCCTAAAAAACCGTTAACCAGAAAAATGATGTACATTGTTTACTATTATTTTCTATTGTAGGGGATTCTTTTCGAAATAATTACAAAGGCTTCATATATCACTCGTCCTGATAATCATTATTACATTAACTGTCAAAGGTGTAAAAATTTCGGAAGACTACAATTTATAATTATACTTCTAAGTTTCCAATGATTGTCTAACTTACATCAACCAAATGAATTTAACTGTGAAACATTAATAACAAACATTATTCAAGATAATTACACATCATAGTTACAAATACAAGTGAAACTTCAATAGTTGAAATCATGAGTCAGTTGAAGCTAGAGCAACATAAAAAACGTTGAAGCATTGGATGGCCGTTTCGTCCTAGTATATGATTTCTCAGCACTGCGCATCCACGATCTCTCTCCCTGTGAGATGCAAACCGAGGACCTATCAATCTCGCGCGTGACTAGACCACTTAGCCGGCATCCAACGGTGTTAATGTCTAACTTCAACTGATTCACAAAAACCCCTTTTTGATAACTGAAATTACTATACGACCGTTGTTTTAACGTAATAAAAACACACTTAAGTACTATCAGTTGTCAATTTCTATAATTGAATTCTATTGAATTTTAACACCTTCTTTTTTTAAAAAAAAGAGAAACTTCTTTTAACTTCATTCCATTGAGTCAATCAACATGTGTCAATTAGTTCAGTTATTATTAAATATGCATCATAATAAATTTGCCGACTTGTGTTAACATGAATTGACATGATTGTCAGAATTAGTGTTAACTAAATGGATAACATAAACGGTGTTAATAATCAGTTTATCTATTCAATAAGAGTAAAATGTTATCTCTTCACAAATGAAATAGTTTAATTATTCATTTGATATTGTTTGTTTGAATCTTCCCATAAATGTTGAGAACTGAAATTGTTCAGTCTCTAACTTATTGGCATATGTGAATACTGTGCGTATTCGTTCGATATTGCCTTAATTCATAAGCGTTATAAGTAAAGATGGATAGTGGCTAGCAGTGTAATGCAGTTTGACGCGAGTTTCATCCTATTTGAGACTCGTCAGCTGAATGTACCTGAATCTCAGTATTGATATTCACCTCATTGCATAAGCAAGTGACTATCAGGACTCAGTAGTTAAGTAGATAACGCGACGGCATACAGGGCTCGAGTCCCGAAGTGAATATCAACGCTGAGATTCAGGTACATTCAGCTAACGAGTGCTAAGCAGAACGAAACGCACGTTTTGGATTCCACTGTTAACTACTATCCATCTTTGCTTATAATAGTTTAACCACTGATGTTAAGTTTACATAATATAGTAAATCATTTATAATTTATCTGCTTAGTTATTTAATGGATAAGACCGTATAATGTCATGGATTTTAACCTATGGTAAATATGATGTTAAATATAATAACAACTGGGGACAAATCCATTAAAATAAACAATGTCAGCTGAATATTGATCAATAATGCTAGAATGAAATTGGTGAATGTATGGAGCCTAAAGGAATTTATTCTTAATGATTATGGAATTGTTTTTGGTTGAGTAATTTATTTTATTAAAGGATGAATCAGGTCCTGTTTGTCTCCTATGTGACGTCAAAGGACATATTGTACAATGGTTTTTATTGACTTCTTAAAGTTTATATGCAGAGGCAGTGGAAGGTTGACGAACGTGATGTAAGGAGACAAAGATCATTGTTCGAATACAAGAACGTGAATTTTCATATTAAGCTTTTAACTCGCTGACCAATCACCTGCTATCTAATGATATACTTCTTCACCCATAGTAATGTGCAACCATTTTTTGTTGTTATCAGTGAATAGCTGTCCTAATAATTCCTGAAAATCATTGTAATCATCCACGCTCACGCACACGAGACTTGAACCCAGGACCTCGGGTCTTGTGCACGAACGCTTAAACTCTGGACAACTTGGCATCCAACTGTGCTAATGTCTATAGTATCAGTGAAATTCAACAATCTCTATAACTCAATACTGAAAACTATTATGTAATCACTAGTATCGAAAGGAAATTCCCTAAGTTCTAGTGAGAAGACGTAACTAGTGGAGCTGTTCCGTGTTGGATGTGCGTCAGTTACTAACCGAAGACAATGCAGATTGATCGCTCACTGTCGTTAATTGATTGAGGTTAAGTATTAACGCCGTTGCATGGGATTCAGTGTTCTAGATATTAAGCGTTCATATGCCTGACCGAAGATCCTGTGTTCGGGATTGTTGATGTTCATTGCTGAGGAGTCCCATACTTCTCAAAAGGGTTGACTAGTGCTTCCAACTTTTCAATGGTGGTCTAAGATTGATAGGTTAATGGAACTCTACATTCACAATGAGACGTCATTTAATTCCACAATCTCCACAATCTGAAGTCCGATCGGACAGCTATACTTTTTCCAGGTTTAAAATCATCAGAAGCAGACGATATTGCAAGCTAATTGAGGTTGAAAGTGTTGATTATTTGGTTCTGAAAGGTTGTTCTTAAAAGTTTCAAGTTTGATTGTTTCAGAGATTATAAGCGTGGAATAATGACAAGTTCAAACTTACCGTGTCCTTCAACCTGATTCAACGGTTGTCATCTTTGAAACACTTGATCAACTAGTTCCGCATAAGAAAAATATTATGACTCCTTAAACATTCGATCTTAATAATGTTTACAGCTCATCCATACCTTCAGCTCGGCAAACCAAATTCTCAATTGTTACTCAAAATCATCACATTGTTGTGAACAAGAACATAAGTGAGGAAAATCTGATGTATTTCAACATAAACTTACAGAATCTCTTAGTAAAATCTGAGAACCATATAGTAAATGCTTCATTTGCAAAATATTAACCAGCTGTCTTAAACTTGACTATTCCTTTGCAATCGTCTCAGACTTCACGGTCCCTGCATTTCCATACCAATCACTTTCTGTTCTCGTTCTTAACTTCTCGATCTTCTTGACCTTCTATTACCAAACATTCTATTCTTGACTATCGTTATATATTACTCATATCGATATAAGTAACACATACCACAAGATGATCTTACAGGAGTTCGAAACATATTCAACATTACCTAAATCAACTATTCAGAAATCAATATTTTCAAATGGTTCCCAACTCAATATTAATTGATATATACAAATGAATTATGTTGTCAACTTTCAAATTGATTGCCTAATAGGTATGTTGTAATGATTTCCTTCTATAGTTAACTTCACAACAAAAGTAAAAGAAGTTTTTCCTTCTTCTTCCTCTTCCTCTTCTTCTTCTTCTTTTTCCTCTTCTTCTTCTTCTTCCTCTTGTTCTTCTTTTTCTTCTTCTTGTTCTTCTTCTAGTTGTTGTTCTTCTTGTTCTTGTTTTTGTTCTTCTTTTTCTTCTATCATATTAGTTTGTTGATTTATATTATTATGAATGTGAATAGTTTAGCCTACTGTTTAAATGATTGAAAGAGAAATATTTTAATTTTTTTCTTGTTTTATCAGTAGTAATTCTATGTTTTAATGATAATGGATAATGTGAAAAATCTAATATTAATACTTACTTATTGTAAAAAGGTATCTTTATTGATTTGTAAGTGATATTAGTATACAACAAAAGCAGTTGGAAAGTATTTACAAGTTTTGATATTAGAAAATTGGACAACTCAGAACCAATTAGACTATTTAAACTTTACAGATCACCTAGCCTTTCTATCTCATATACATGAACAAATGTAGATGAAGACAACTTGTGTAGCAGAAACCTTTGCAATAGTTGGCCTCAACATACACAAAAGGGAAAACTAAGATACACAAACACAACACGGAAAAAACTAACCCAATCACACTTGATGGTGAAACTCTGCAAAATTTAGAATCCTTCACGTACATGGGAAGCATAATCGATTAAATGGAGGATCAGACACACACGTAAATAACAGGATTGGCAAAGCAAGGGATACATTCCTACAATGGAAGAACATATGAAACTCAAAACAACTATCTTTCAAACAACATCTAAGTCACAATCTTTAATACGAACATCAAGACACTTCTACTGTACGGAGCGCAAACTTTGATAACTACTACAAACATCATCGTGAAGGTACAAGTATTTATAATCAGTTGTCTACACAAGATACTCAACATCTATTGACCGGATACCATCAGCAACAGACTTCTGTGAGAGAGAACAAACCAGCTTCGAGTTGAAGGGGAAATTAGGAAAATATGATGGAAATGGATATTGCATACATTACGGAAATCATCGAACTGCATCACGAGACAAGTGCTAACTTGTAATCCTGAAGGGAAACGGGAAAGTGGAAGGTTAGAGAACACATTACGTTGGGAAAGAGAAGCAAATATGAGAAGCATGAATAACAACTGGAAAGTATTTCCCAGGTCAGGGTTGGATGGGGAATGCTGGTGAGTGGCCTATACTCCTCCATGAAGAGTAACATGCGTAAGTAAATACTGTAGAGTAATATATAAGACTTGTCCCGATGAGATTTAATAATGACTTACATGATCATTTCGATCACTAACATATATGAAATTATCTATCTTAGTGATTTTGCTCAGCACCAGACAAAGATGTGGTCTGGTACAGTATATTTTCATTCTGTAATGTAATGCATGGAAATATTTAAGCTGAAAGATGTTACACAATATGAAAATTATCTTCTAAATATTCGATATAACGTCACAAAGTAATGCATATCTAAAACAGAATGTTTAACATCAATGGATAATAAAGTTCATTCTCATATTAATTCGGTAATAATTTTAAACATTGTAAAGCGTTTAAAGCAACTAGTGATTTTCACCTTCATGAGTTATGCCCAGTCTATCAATTACTACCTCCCACATTCACAGCCACTTTGGGCTAATTCTTGTACAAATGTTGTTTTCTAGATTTTGTGGTGCAATGTGGTCTGTCCGGTTTGTATATAATACCAGTATGTTCGAAATCCATGATTCATATCGCAGCGGCTGAGATTTGTGTTGTGGGTTTAACAGGCGGAGCTAGGCAGGAAGAAGGACCGATAAAGACTGTAGACTGCTCTTACGGGTTCACGTGTAGTGTCGGTTATTATGTTAAGCCCATATAACTTATTCTAGCCTCCGGATAGCCCATTCTATTCATTCTACTTGAGTCACATTCTGACCTTGTTAATTATTCAATTATCAATCTTGACTGTTTTCATATGAGCGCATGTGTGTGCACGTTTCTTATCCCTATTACTCATCACATGTCTGTAACTTACATTTGTGTAACTATAAATATTGATTAAGACTTGGTTAAATGGGAGTTGACTTACCCGCCATCTGCACTGCACGTCGTTTCTCTCATTTCTATCCCATTCACTTCTATATTCAAAGTATATGTATTCACAAGTCTATTTTCGTTATTTGACAAATTTAATTCCGTTGTTGACTAACGCGATTTAAGTCGATGATTAATATATACGAGGGTAGGCGACACATATATTTCAACAACAATCATCATTACAATCTCCTTGAGGTCAGATCTCTGGACACTAAAGTGGAGAGCTCTTCGGACGAACATCATACGGTCTAAATGAGGACAAAATTACGGGCCCCACACACGCCTCATTTTTACTGTCGACAAATCACTGTTCTCTAATTAGCGGTATCTTTACATCATATATTAATAGGGCACAAGGCCATAAGTTATAACTAATAAATAAAATGAGATCAAAATAGAAATGTTTAAAACAGAAATACTGTTCTTCAATGAACTGTAGCTTGTGATCATGTGATGCGTGCTACTTATTTCGACAGATATAAGTAAGTAGTATGTAACACAAATCGAAAGTGAAATGTCTGGTTTCGGAAGGTTGAGAAGATCGAATAGAAAGGAATGGGAACAGAGAGCAATTAGTATGGAAATGAAGGAACAATGAAGTGTGAGATAATTGATAGATATTTTACGAATGAAATATTAAAAGTATGATATTAATAGATTTGTCCGTTGAGATTTACATTACTTCTTTGTTCGGTAATATTGTGGTGTGAGTTACTTATATCCACATTAGTATATAACGATGGTCAGACATAGAATGTATTTAAGTAGGAGATCGAGAGGGAAAGAACGGTAACGGTGAGCAGTTGATATGAAAATGCATGAAGAATGAAATCTGAGACGATGGACTGTAATTTGCGAAAGTAACAGTCAAGTTTGAGACAACTGATAGATAGTTTGTAAATGAAGTATTTACTGTATGGTTCTCAGATTTCAGTGAGATCTTCTGTAATTTTGTTCTCAAATAAATTC
Organism: Schistosoma haematobium; assembly: GCF_000699445.3. Lineage (NCBI taxonomy): Eukaryota > Metazoa > Platyhelminthes > Trematoda > Strigeidida > Schistosomatidae > Schistosoma > Schistosoma haematobium. The sequence goes on along the minus strand of NC_067202.1, from coordinate 7,457,126 downwards.
GGTTGTCGTCACCTGTGTTTATGTTCACTACAATAGTACATTGGCACAATATTATGTAGATTAAAACTTAAGTACTAATATAGCGACTCATGTGCGATTGATTTTGTTCACATTTAACTTGGTTAAGCCCTTTTGTTAACTTACTTAACGGACAGAGTCATTTGTACAATAAAAACTTATCTATATCATTGTACCTTTGTTATAGTTGCACTTGTATGAATATGTATGCTTCAGTATTGCGTACTGCCTACGCATATATTCATTCTGCTAGCCTTACTGTTAGTCGCTTTTAATTGATTCGATGATTCACTTATTTCCCTATGTAATATCTATGTACATTTTAATCCTACTCATTTGAACTCGCTCATTCGACTCGCACGCTCACTCGCTTTCCTGTTTGCTTTTTGGCACTACTATTTCATGCTTGCTTAGCATACCTGTAATTTTGATTATCTGTGCGCTCTGCAATAATAACTCCGCCTGGAGTCCCTCCGGGGGCTACTGCCGGTCCCAAGCCCGGATAAAGGAGGAGGGTTGGGCATGGGGTTAGCGTCCCCATCCCGTATAAAACTAACTCGCTAAAAAAAACGCTAACCAGAAAAAATTATTCAAACCTTTTAAACTCTGCCCTGGGAGTCAGAAGATCTTCATTTAGAAGAATTATGACGCCTCATGATGAAAGCCGAATCCCTTCGGAAGTTACGAGGCCGATGCCCCTTCTGACAACCAGAGCGACCATTTATTTAGGTACATGGAATGTTCGTACAATGTGGGACACCGGAAGAGCCTTCCAGATTGCTGCAGAAATGAGAAGATACAACCTAGAGGTGCTTGGGATCAGTGAAACACATTGGACACAAGTTGGACAACAACGACTAACTACAGGAGAGCTCCTGTTATACTCCGGCCATGAAGAAGAAAATGCACCACATACACAAGGAGTTGCATTGATGCTGTCTGAACAAGCACAAAATGCACTTATAGGATGGGAATCTCATGGACCAAGGATCATCAAAGCCTTTTTCAAAACAAAGAAAGAGGGCATTTCAATGAACATCATCCAATGCTATGCGCCTACCAACGACTACAATGAAGACGCTAAAGATCAATTCTACAATAGGCTGCAGTCAATAGTCGAGAAGTGCCCAACAAAGGACCTGACCATTCTGATGGGAGATTTCAACGCCAAGGTGGGAACGGACAACACTGGATATGAAGACATCATGGGACGACACGGACTGGGAGAAAGAAACGAAAATGGTGAGAGATTTGCAAATCTATGTGCCTTCAATAAGCTGGTCATAGGCGGCAGCATATTCCCACATAAACGCATACATAAAACCACATGGACTTCACCGGATCACTCTACACAAAACCAAATCGACCATATTTGCATCAACAAAACGTTCAGGAGGACTATAGAGGACGTGAGAACCAAGAGAGGAGCTGATATAGCATCAGATCATCACTTACTGGTCGCCAAGATGAAATTGAAACTCAAGAAGCACTGGACAACGGGGCAGACAGTATCACAAAAGTTCAATACGGCCTTTCTCCAGGATACTAACAAACTCAACAAATTCAAGATAGTCCTCTGCAATAAGTTCCAGGCCTTTCATGATCTACTCAATGGAGAAGGAACTACTGTGGAGAGCAACTGGAAGGGGATCAAAGAGGCAATCACTTCAACATGTCATGAGGTCCTGGGTCACAAGAAGCACCACCACAAGGAATGGATCACTGTTGGTACACTGGATAAGATTCAAGAAAGGAGGAACAAGAAGGCAGCGACCAATACCAGCCGAACAAGAGCAGAAAAAGCCAAGGCACAAGCTGAATACACGGAAATAAACAAACAGGTGAAGAGGAGCATCAGAACCGACAAACGTAAATATGTGGAAGATTTAGCAACGACGGCGGAAAAGGCTGCAAGAGAAGGAAACATGAGACAATTGTATGACACGACAAAGAAACTCTCTGGAAATCGCCGCAAACCAGAACGACCAGTGAAAAGCAAGGAAGGCGAGGTAATCACCAACATTGAAGAGCAACAAAACAGGTGGGTAGAACACTTCAAAGAACTCTTGAATCGACCAGCCCCACTGAACCCAGCCAACATCGAAGCAGCACCCACGGACCTCCCAATCGATGTTGGCCCACCAACAATTGAAGAAATCAGCATGGCCATCAGACAAATCAAGAGTGGCAAAGCAGCAGGACCGGACAACATCCCAGCAGAGGCACTAAAAGCAGACGTAGCGGCAACTGCAAGGATACTCCACATTCTCTTCAATAAGATTTGGGATAAGGAACAAGTACCAACAGACTGGAAAGAAGGACTTCTGATCAAAATACCGAAGAAAGGCGATCTCAGCAAGTGTGATAACTACAGGGGCATCACTCTTCTCTCAATACCGGGAAAAGTCTTCAACAGGGTATTGTTAAACAGGATGAAGGACTGTGTAGACGCCCAACTTCGTGACCAACAGGCAGGATTCCGTAAGGATAGATCGTGTACAGACCAAATCGCAACTCTACGGATCATTGTGGAACAATCAATTGAATGGAATTCATCACTCTACATCAGCTTCATTGACTACGAAAAGGCATTTGATAGCGTGGACAGAACAACACTATGGAAACTTCTTCGACACTACGGCGTGCCTCAGAAGATAGTCAATATCACACAGAACTCATATGATGGATTACACTGCAAAATCGTGCATGGAGGACAGTTGACAAAGTCGTTCAAAGTGAAGACCGGTGTCAGGCAAGGTTGCTTACTCTCACCCTTTCTCTTTCTCCTGGTGATCGACTGGATCATGAAGACGTCAACGTCTGAAGGAAAGCGCGGGATACAATGGACATCTAAGATGCAGTTGGATGATCTAGACTTCGCAGACGATCTGGCCCTTCTATCCCAAACGCAACAACAGATGCAGGAGAAGACAAACAGTGTGGCAGCAGCCTCAGCAGCAATAGGTCTCAATATACACAAAGGGAAAAGCAGGATTCTCCGATACAACACAGAATGCACCAATCCAATCAAAATTGACGGAGAAGATTTGGAAGATGTAAAAACCTTTACGTATTTGGGCAGCATCATTGATGAACAGAGTGGATCTGATGCGGATATGAAGGCGCGGATCGGCAAAGCAAGAGCAGCATATTTAGAACTGAGGAACATCTGGAACTCAAAGCAACTGTCAACCAACACCAAGGTCAGGATTTTCAATACAAATGTCAAGACAGTTCTACTGTATGGGGCAGAAACCTGGAGAACTACAAAGCCATCATCCAGAAAATACAGGTGTTTATTAACAATTGTCTACGCAAAATACTTCAGATCCATTGGCCGGACACTATTAGCAACAACCTACTGTGGGAGAGAACAAACCAAATCCCAGAGGAGGAAGAAATCAGGAAGAAGCGCTGGAATTGGATAGGACACACATTGAGGAAAGCACCGAACTTCGTCACAAGACAAGCCCTCACATGGAATCCTGAAGGCCAAAGGAGAAAAGGAAGACCAAAGAACACATTACGCCGAGAAATGGAAATAGACATGAAAAAAAATGAACAAGAATTGGATGGAACTAGAAAAGAAGGCCCAGAACAGAGTGGGTTGGAGAATGCTGGTCAGCGGCCTATGCTCCATTGGGAGTAACAGGCGTAAGTAAGTAAGTAAGCTGCAATAATAAAGGTAATCAACACTTCGTATTCGCCATCTGACTAATACACCGTCGAGGCGTCATCTAGTGACATTTATCAGGACAAATTGTATACAAAGTTTCAGGATTATATCGAATACCAACCACAGTGACATTATCGGTCACTGATTAATCAGGAACATATATAGATATAGTAAGTTTGAAGTGTTACAATCCTACATAAATAACTAATTATTTGAAGTAATAAGTTTGATTTCATTCTTTTATAACTTTTCGAATTCTTTTTTCTTTTCTTTTTTGAAAGATAGTCCATGAATCATGTTGATCTAAATCATTAATTACTATCTTTAAGAGTCCTATACAAATGGGAAACGGAATTACATCTTAACAATAACATGACAAGCGGTATCCGTTTTTCTTTTTCCGTTTTATATCTATCTATGTATTAAACTTGTTCAAATAGATTGTGTTATGTATTTAACTAGAAACTGATTGTTTGTTAGTAACTAACTAATGTTTAGAATGTTTAAATAAACATGTATATTGTCGGATGTATGATTCTACGGTATTAAATGTAACTTTTGTCATCATTGAATATTCCATAACCTATGAATGATTATGAAGCTGACAAAGAAACAATATCACTATGTGAGTTTATTATTATGGCCATTTGATCTTATATAATGCTTAATACAATATTATATTTGATTTGATAATTAAGGAGTATTCTCAAAAGAAATGAAATTTTGATCATCATTAAGTTATCAAAGGGGGTGTCTGGAGATTTTCGAAATTTCACAGATTGAAATCATGAGTCAAGTGAAGCTAGACCACCATGGAAAACCCGGAAGCACTGGACGGCCGTTTCGTCCTAGTGTGGGACTCCTCACTAGTGCGCATCCACGATCCCGCACCCCACGAGATTCGAACTCAGGACCTGTCAGTCTCACGCCAAGCGCTTAACCAACTAGAACAGAAACACCTGATATTATTCATCTGCTCACTAGTGACTGGCTTGAAGAGGTATTTCCTGGAGTTCTAGTGAGAAGCCGTTATCAGTGGAGTTCAATCAGGTCTGTTGTGAGATATCAGCTCACTGAAGACAATGGCATACGGTGGCGCAACTTCATGGATTGGTTGAAGTTAGACATTACCACCATTGGATGCCGGCTCAGTGGAATTAAAACAAGTCGAATAGATTTTTGAATACGTATATATTTCATACAATCGTTGATCGGAATGTGAAGCAAGACAATATGACACGCTGTAGAATAGGCGAATGAACCAACTCGATATTTAAAGTCTAATAGAAATATAGACATATAATAAGTAAAGTAAGTAATTAGCACACATACAATCATATAAAAGATGTGTCAGAATTAATAAGCGAATAAGTGATAGGGTAAAAATATCGCTTAGGAAGAATAAATAGATCGGTATAACCTATGTGGGCTTGACATAATACCAGCCGCTACAGACTAATTGTTGGTGAATATAATGAATTCGTGATATGCATTCGTAGACACAATTATAATGAAACATATGAACTCTAAGAAGAGGGTTAAAAACGAAGCAGCTGATAAAACTGCCTTTCAAGGAAACAGAACAATTATTTTTTAAAATTATTTTATTCAATATATGCTCATTAGTGACTGGCTTGAAGAGGTATTTCCTGGAGTTCTAGTAAGAGGCAGTGACCATTAACACCGTTAGATGCCGGCTCAGTGGTCTACAGGTTAAGAACTCGCGCGCAAGACTGATAGTTCCTTGATTCGAATCTCGCTAGGAAGGATCGGGAATACGCGCTGCTGATGGCTCTCATACTAGGATGAAACGGCCGTCCAGTGCTCCCAGGTTTTTAATGGTGGTCTAGCTTCCGTTAACCATTGAAATTATTTCTTAATTCATTATTATTGATGGGACCTAAAATACATAACGATTGTTTGATATGAGTTCACAAATTTATTGCATATAATACTTAAATGATTGTAATCGACTACATAGTAATTGTATATTAATAATTGAAACAGAACAAGATATAAGAACGATTGGAAGCTTATTTTATCCCATCACATATTTAGTAGATTGATCAATATAATCAGTTTGTGTAATAACTCAGATAGTTTTTCATTTCCTACCTTTAGATACTGAAGTATTTGATTTATAATTGAAGAATCTCTATATTAATACATTATAGTTTAAATTCACATGGTGTTGTTTGTTTGTATCTAGCCACTATTCATCTTTGCTTAAAAGCTTGTGACTTATGGCAACATCGAGGTAATCCGCACAGGATGCACATATGCCTATAAGAGATTGATCAGTCGCAGTCTAAAATAACAATCGAAAGATACAAGCGAACAACACCAAGTGAATTAAAACTTCATCTCACTGCACAAGCAAGTGACTAACATGACTCAGTTGCTAAGTGAATAACGCGATGGCATTTAAAGCGAACGGTACTGGATTCGAGTGCCAGAGTGAACATCAACTTTGAGATGCAGGAACATCCAACTAATGAGTCCCAACAGGACGAAACATGTGTCCTGAATTCCACTGCAAAATGTTCAATAATTGTCTCGAACTTCATTGTTCTTGCATTTCCATACTAATTGCTTTATATTCCCGTTCTTCCTTTCTTGATCTTCCCCATCTTCTGACACGCCAGACATAACATTCCAGACTCGCATCATATACTACTTATATCAATATAAGTAGCATGCACCATAGTACCTTATCTATGTAGTGAAAGCATTATTTTTGTTTCATACCGTTTTCAGTGTATACGGTTAATTCCATTTACATACTACTAATGATAATAATACTAACTCTATTTGAACAATATACCTTTAGGCTTTCTTTTTCATATCACCATTATTACTATTTATTGATTTCAAAATTAAATAAAAAATACCCATTATGGCTTAAATCAAACGTAAATAGATGAATTCATGCGAAGTAAATTCATCGGGTTCATGTTTAACTAGTTTTCAATATGTGTTCATTCCAATGATACATTCATCCATTAACCAATCAATTTTCAAGAAGTCTTTCTATTTCAAAATTATGATTGATGAAGTAAATGAAATCAATTTTATTGTTTCATAAACAAGAGAAAAGAAAGTTAGTTTAACGTGGATTATAAAGAGTTTACTTATATGCATTTTAATTCTAATCATAAAGGTTTCATTTTATTGCTTAACTGAATATGTCACTTTGAATAGTTTTTTTTAATCAGTATAGAGGATTTGAGGCGATTGTAGTAGTTTCACAGGTGAAATTATGATTTGATTCATGCTAGATTACTGTTGAAAGCCTGTAAACACTGGAAAGCTGTCTCTTCTTTGTAAGGAACTTCCATTACTCATTCATTCGAGATTCAAACCCGAGTTAGCGACTTTGTGCACGAATAATATCTAGATCACTGAGTCGGTGTCCAAAAGTTTCAATGTCTAACTATAATCAATTCATGATCTTGCTCAACTCTTTATTTATTATCTGAGATGGGTATCTCACAATCATGGATTGACTGAAGCTAGACATAAACACTGTTGGATGATGACGATTGAGTCGCTTAAATGGATCAGTTCACGTACGAGATGTGATCGTAAATGCTCACTAGTGAGGCGTCCCACACTAGGAAAAAACGGATATCTAGTGGTTCCACGTTTTCAATGGTGGTTTAACTTCAATTGACTCGTGATTTCTACTACGAAAATATAATACTTTTATTAAAATAAGTTCAAATTAGACAATCGTTCTATTGAGTGATGTTAGACAATTTAATATAGGTGTTCTCAAACTCTTTACGCTAATTACAATCATGTGTTGATTAATAACAAACTTTGTGATATAATATCCTGAAATTCGGTTAAAAGTAGTGACCGAAAACATTCAACAATGTCGTGTAAGAGGCAGATACTCCTAGGTGGTACTTAAGACGTCTGTGCAATATTATGAATCGATTGACGTATGAAATTTAGACCATTGAATATCATTTTAGGGGTCTAAAGCCTAAGCATTCATATAAAAGTCTGAATATATTCGGTTCGACAACCGATCGGTTCGTCACTGCACACTACTGAATAGTCCCAAGGTAGGATGTAACAACTGTCCGATACATCTTGCTTTTCAACGGTTATCTAAGTTCTTTTTTTGATGTACTTTATAAAATTTCAACTGTATTTAATCACAACCAATTGAAGAGCTATTTTTTTAACCAATATTTCCTGATTTCATTTATTGTCTACTTAAACATAATGCGTGATGTAAACAGTCTCTATAAACATCCGTTCTATCTCAATTCTTAAATATGCCAAAACATTTTAATGTATATAGTACTGAAGATTGAAATACAAACAGTAATTATTGCTTATCATTTATGGATTGTCTTTTATTTAGGAAATAGACCGACAGAATGTATGTTGAAATGAGATAGAAGAATTTCAACTTAAGTAAAAACATTTGAACTTCGTATATTTGTCTGTACTAAATATTCTGCAAAAAATTCCTATTAAGCTATTTTGTTCTTTAAAATTTTCCCTATTTTATTGAGTAATGAATGTATCTAGTGTAGTGAACAAGTACATGAGTGAGAACAATCGAATGTTCACTAGTGACTGGCTTCAAGATGTATTTCCTGAAGTTCTAGTGAGAACCAGTGACCAGTGGATTTTAACCGGGTCTGTTGTGAGATAGTGACTCACAGAAGACAATGGTGGATATAACGCTCACTTTCTTGGATTGGTTGAAGTTAGACATTAACACCGTCGAATGCCGGCTCAGTGGTCTAGATGTTAAGCGTTCGGGCGCGAGACCGATAAGTCCTGGGTTCGAATCTTGAGATGCGGGATCAAGGATGAGCACGGCTAAGGAGTCCCACAATAGGACGAAAAGGCCATCCAGTGCTTCCAGGATTTCCATGGTGGTCTGGCTTCAATTAACTCATGTTCTCAACCATAGAAATTACTATAATATCCACAAAAAGCCCTTTTGATACAACCGAATATATTTGAACACACAAATTACAGAACATCTTAGTAAAATTTGAGACCCATACAGTAAATACATCATTTGCGATCTGTCAATAAATTGTCTCAAACTTGGTTGTTCCTTCTCAAATGTCAATCAGTCATCTCAGATTTCATTGTTCTTTTGTTACCACACCAATCATTCTTTGTTCTCGTTCTCTTTTCTTTAATCTTCTTAGCCTTGCGTCGCCAAACATTTCACTTTTGATTAATGATACATACTACTTATATTTGTCGACACCAGTAGCAGATTTATCCCATTCGATTTTAGAGAACATAATTTATAAATTTCTTATCATGTAAGTAAATTTAATTCAATTGTAACTAAAGAATAATACAAGTAATCTAAAACATTCACTGTTGAGAAAGGCAGTTAGTTAACTTGCTATGCCGTCGATTCACTCTTTTCCTTACACATGTCGTCAACTGTTTGGATAAAGAGAATTTATCAATTTTGAATAAGAAATGAAGCTGATCTATGATGAAAATTCTTTTCTTATTGTTGAGATTACAAATCGATCCAAATTAATCAATTATCGAAAACTAGAGTTCTGTGGATAGAAATTTTTTTTAAAAAAGTCTTAGTATGAAACTCGTCAGTAGTTCACATTGAAGACCGTATCAGGGAACAAATCGATGATCTTCAAGTCTCACTGCATAAGCTTAACCTTAAAACTACTCAAACACCATTTAATAGTCTATATGACTAGCTTCAAATAACTCACAATATTATGTGATTATTTTCTTTTATCATCGGTAAGTGGTTACTTTACACATGATCAACATTTTAATATCCAAATATCCAATGGTATCTACTAGTTCTGGTCGGGGGCCTATGCTTCATCGGGAGTAACAGGAGTAAGCAAGTATCTACTAGTTGCAGAGAGTAGAACAGTTAATCGCCTTTTTTTATCACTTGTCCCATTATTTACCATGAAGAAAAGAGGTTGTTATTTAGGTTGAATATGTAGGAAACATCAATGCTAGTGATGCTGAAGAATACAATATATTCTCACAGTTTACGACCGATTCTGTATGCATCTTTTCAGAAAAATAGTTTACTATTAAAATAAGAAAGATTGATTCAGCCAAGATGTCTTTTTTCGGCGAATTCATTTCAAAGCTGTACCATTGCATTTACAGTAATAATGATGACGAAATCTTTCCAATCATAGTAAAAACATGGTAGATTAAATAAAGGTAATTAGACATTATTTTTATCAAGGAACCTAATAACAGTTTCGTTGTTAAGGATGTGAATATTCATTATAAAAGTATATAAGAAAACCATAATTGGAAAAGGATGAAATATAACGTAATCAGGAAGATCATAGAAATAGAAATAAGTCAGTAAATGGTCTATGAAGAAAATAGAAGGGAAAGCAGATGATTGTGAAGGAAGAAAAGTATGAAGAACAAACAAAATTATGAGACATTAAATCTGTGTTAGAAAAAGAGGTTGTATCAATTTCTTCTGGACGCACCCTCCATTGTTTTTGATGAGTAACTGACTCACACCCAAAATGGACCAGCTTCACTGGTCACGGCTTCTCACTAGAACTTTGGAAATTTCTTCCCTCTCCTAGTCATTAGTGGTCACATGATAATTGTCATTAAGAAGTTATGGAGATTGTTGAACTTCATCGATTGGAGTTCAAATGGTGCACTATTTTATCCTAACTAAATGGTCGAAACTGCCATTGAGCGCTGCGAAATTTTTAATGTTTTTCTGACTGTGGTCGTTTCATGGATTCACTGAACTTCAACAGTCTTATATCTACTTTATTTTTATCGTTATTTGCGTGTTTGTGAAGTGAAATATTATTCACTCTTCTTAACCTTCAGTAAAGACCCTGACTGATTTTATGATCAGATTTAACCATTTTCTTTTTTTCCACTGAAATAATTTCTTACTAAACATAAATTTAACACAAGTTTGACTACCATTGAAAATGTCCATTTCGCTTTAGTACAAGATTCTTCAGTAGTAATCATTCACAACTCTGTACGTGGGATTCGAACCTTAGATATTCTATCTCGCGTAAATGCTTAACCTCATCGATTGTCTAATCCGTAAACTGATACTATTTAATCAAACCATTGATTACATAAACCTGAATAAAATAAATAAACCAGAAAATAGATTACATTAGCAATATATTACGGTCATCAATTACTTAATGATATTATTATTTATCCGGTATTTCTTCCTTATTTTCTTCTTCTTCTTCTTAGATCTTCCACCTGTTCATATTTCTGTTCAGTCTATAAATCTGTAGAATAATCAAATGAGAATTAGTGACCATAAATAAATAGTTATACTACCTAATCTAGTTTTATGAGTAGTTATGTGTTCGTCTGTTTGTTTGTTTTCTTACCTAACTTACGTTTTCCTAGTAGGGGAGTATTGAAAAGTGATTTATCAGAGTTAACTATTTATTACTTGTAAGTGTCCTCTCAATTAATCTGTTTTCAGTTATTTCATTACATAATCATTTATGGTTTGTTAACTCTATGAATTATAATCACTATTTCAATTGTTCGCACAAATATTCTTCATTTTTGGATACTTAGATCGTTGACTAATTTGTGTTACTACTAAGTGTGTATACAAATTTACATGTATCTGCCAAAACAGTTACATTGGTAGAACAGAAAGGAGAGCCTGTAGCGTGGTGTCGAGTCGCGATCGACTATGAACGCCACTACAAAGGAACGCGTGCCAGGATATCCATAAAATCCCCCGGAAGCCAAATATCAGAAGTCAGTTAATGGACCAAGTCGAGATATATTTGCTGGCGATCTCGTGGTATCGAAAGAATACCGAGATCGTGCCAGGAAACAAGCTTAGTTACTGAGCGTAACCGGATTCGCGCGAGGTCACAATCGAAGTAAGTATAATGGATATTTTTAGCACAGTTAAACAAAGAACACATTAAAACAGTCACTGGTACAATTGGTTATAATAATAATTGTTTTCAATAAACCAATCGTGTTCTCGTGGTAAAAGTGAGTCACTACAAGCCTATGTCCAATTATTCAGGGGACATATTCCGAGACGTTTAATGTCAAATAGATTAAAAGTATTCAGCAGTGCCATCCCAAGGTACCTCCTTGACACAGGACATGAAGTCGATATACTGAAGTATTTAAAGGTGATTAACAAACAATCAAACTTCAATCTTTTGGAATTCGCCGAAGCGATAGAAATCAAACGTCTAGAACCAGATCTATGTATCCAAAAAGAGGCAGTAATAAATCTTGATTTGCCCTGGTAACATTACACCCTTTCTTATTTATTGAGTCATTCATTATTTTAACTCTTTCTGAAGCCTGATTACATTATTGTCATTTTTATTCAATTCATAACTGACTGATTTCAATTCATATCTTACTTTATTATCATTAATCTGTTTTCAGTTACTTCATTACACAATCATTTAATGTTTGTTAACTCTATGAGTTATAAACACTATTCCAATGTTCTGGAACTTTCCCTGAAACTTGATTTATCTGAAACAAAAAATTTTATGGCCTTATTAACTCTATTAGAATCTTTGCTACATCATGATACACATATTCATCTATAATCACCCTCGTTCTTATAAATATGTCAATATCTGTAATAACTTTGATTTTAAAATATTTAAGGTTGTAAGTAGATGATGAGAACCTAAAGTAATAAAATTACTCGCATTTTTGTGCACCAATCTTCGCTTTTGCTCTGTTTGTCCCCGAATTCCCTGGTACGGTCGAAGGTGGGAAGAGTCCGCTCTATCTCTCTTGAAATGCTCTCACATGGCCACGAGCATACAGCCACTGTCAAAAAAGTTCTACTCACTGCCTTCTTGCGACAGGAGTGTTGTTTTCGAAATTGATAGGACAAAAAGTGAATATCCAGCGCTTTAACCGGGTTGTCGGACACAAACAGTCCACCTAGAGGAGTTAGAAAACCCTGATTCTAAACCGATTATGTGAATCGGCTCAGCGATCCTGAAGGATGAAACGGCTTATGGATCTATTCCTGGCCACCGGCTACCATGGAATTGGATCTACTTACGTTGCTCCACTGTCTTGTGGGTCAGACCTTTAGGTCGAAGGCTTAGTTTGTGGCCTACTAAGAAAACCACCTGTTTCGATTTGGGCACTCGGGCAGTATCACAGATATTTAATGAAATGGGACGCATGAAATCTAAGCATATAGTGTAGTGAACGAGAACACAAATGGGACAATCGAATGTATTTGAACACAAAATTACAGAATCTCTCAGTAAAATTTGAGAATATTACAATAAATACTTCATTTGCAAAATGTCAATCAATCGTCTCAGACTTTGTTGTTTTATAGTTTACATACCAATCATTCTTTGTTCTTTTTCTCTTCTTTTTGAACTTCTTAACATTCTGACGATGGGCATTTCACATTCTACTGATGATATATACTACTTATAGCTCTCGACATTAGTAACACATACTACAATCTCACTTGCTATTTTACTCCATCTCACTTGCTTTTTCTTAACTATATTTCTTTTTTCTCACATTTTTAAATGTTCTCTTGTGTACTACTGTGGTGAATTGTTGACACTTGAATTGATTGTTACTTATGCCGAATTGCAGTTTGTTCATATGTGACCGACCTACTGGTTTTTTGATCGTAATTGCATTAATCTCATTTACTCGTTTATCACAGTCTTTGGAGTATTCCAGACAAATAATGTCATACTATGGTGAATGAAAACTTTAGTGAAGATAACCGTTTTATTGTTCCATGCACAATCATACAGTAGTTTAGTAAAATGTGAATATCATACATAAGATACATCATTTGCTCATCTTTAAATTGTTCTTTCATTCTTATTGTTATCTTGAATGCTTTCAGTTTCCTTTTTCTCTTCATTTCAGTCCTCTAAGCTTTCTGCTTCCAGACATTCCAATATCAAGTAGTGTTACACAGTACTTATGTTTGCAAACGTAAGCAGCATACACCACAATATTAAATGAAAATTTGTTTAGTGAAATCAGCAATTATCCCAGAGATTGTAAATATGTACACTTCTAAGCATTGTAGTCATGTATATTCCAGCATATGTATAGTTTAAAACTGTAAGAAGCAAAATTGATGTGGAGTTATAGTCCTTAATCAAACGATTTATCCTTTCTCAATAAAAATATGTGTTAACAGAAACATTTTTGTGATTTGTCGGAGATGCATTTCTGGAAAAAGTGAGATATAAACGAATGAAATACATTTTGTAGTTATTAACTGTTTAAATGAAATGTAAAAGTGTTATCATACATTTAGAATAAGAAATAAAACAGTTTAACCACTTTTCAATTCTTTATCTTTTTAATGAACAAGAACACAAGTGGTGGGAGGAGGACAACCAAATGTATTTGAATACAGAATCACAGAATGTCTAAGTAACATCTGTGAACCATTGTAGTGTCGTTTATTATGTTAAATCCATATAACTTATTCTGGCTTTCGGACAGCCCATTCTATTCATTCTACTTGAGTCACATTCTGACCTTGTTAATTATTCAATTATCAATCTTGACTGTTTTCATATGAGCGCATGTGTGTGCACGTTTCTTATCCCTATTACTCATCACATGTCTGTAACTTACATTTGTGTAACTATAAATATTGATTAAGACTTGGTTAAATGGGAGTTGTCTTACCCGCCATCTGCACTGCACGTCGTTTCTCTCATTTCTATCCCATTCACTTCTATATCCAAAGTATATGTATTCACAAGTCTATTTTCGTTATTTGACTAATTTAATTTCGCCATTGACTAACGCGATTTAAGTCGATGATTATATACGAGGATAGGCAATAAAAATCATTCATACGATCATCTTGGAGTCAGATCCACTGACCACTAAAGTGGAGAGCCTTTTCGACAACATCGTTCGATCTAAATGACGATTAAATAACGGGCCTCCACAAAACCATACAGTAAATATTTCATTTGCAAAATGTTAATCAATCATCTCAGACTTCATTGTCCTTTCCTTTCTATACCAATCATTCTCTGTTCTTGTTATCTTTTCTTTGATCTTCTTGACTTACTAGCATTGGGTATTACACTTATGATTAATGATACATACTACTTATAACTGTTGGCATCAGTAACACATACCACATCTTATTAAGAGATGCGATGGATGTTCACTTATTTTCCAACTAACTGAAATACAATATACAGGAGTAATAAACAATCAATTAATCAGAAGGGGTTTTGTGGAGATTTTAGAAATTTCACTGACTGAAATCATGAGTCGATTGAAGCTAGACCACCATGGAAAACCTGGAAGCACTGGACGGCTGTTTCGTCCTAGTATGGGACTCCTCAGTGTTCTAGTTGGTTAAGCGTTCGAGCGCGAGACCGATATGTCTTGGATTCGTTTCTGGCGAGCGGGACCGTGGATTTGCACTGCCGTGGAGTACCATACTAGGACGAAACGGCCATCCAGTGCTTCCAGGTTTTCCACGGTGGTCTAGCTTCAATTGACTCATGAATTCAATTAATCATTAATTTATTTATTAAAATACTATGATATAATTTGTAAATTAAATTGATATAATAAATAAACAGTAATGTGTCATTCTGTATTAATGATATATTTCAAATGAAAGAAATCAACTTGTATCGGATGTCAGATTAACAAGTACTTAGAATGTATTACATGTTAGATAATAAGTTGATAACTGCTTACCTAGAACAAATGTAACTTGGATATCAATGTTCTTGTTGTTGTTGTTGTTGTTGTATAGTATGAAATCAACATGCAATTATATTTCCTGTTTAATATTATGAAACATGATTGCTGATTATTGATATGTGATTATTCTTTTTCTTTTTGTATTGTAAATATTTACATTTCAGTTAATAAATAGTGATGCAAGGAATAAGGACGAATAAGGAAAACTAAATGTGCTTGTATACAAAATTACAGAGTTATTTGGTAGAATGTGAATACCATACGTTCAGTGGTTCATTTATAAAATGTTCATTAGTTGTCTCCGATTTGACTGTTCTATCGTTTCCATATCAATCAATCTCTGTTCACGTTCTTTACTATTCAACCTTCTACTTCAAGGCATTCCACTTTCGATTGATGTCACATACTACTTATATCTGTCAACATCAGTAATATACGTCACGTTAGAATATTGAAGAATGTTTGTTAACGAAGTCGTAGTAAAATGCAAATATATACTTCAAATGAATAATTCTAGTAATAAATGTTTTACTATTGTAAACCTAAAATAAAACCAGTGATCAAACATGAAATCTCCAAATACTTTCAACCAGTGTAGTAACTTCAGAAGAATGAATCAATTAGTACAGTTTCACTTTTCTGATTACATGAACCTATTGAAATGGCTTAACCTATCATTTACTGATGAGCTCATTTCTGACATTTTTGAACATGATAACTTTGCATTAAAATATTGCGAATCTATCTTTTATCCAGTATCTAGTAAGCATATGATTGTAATTGTTGAATTCTCTAATTTCTATCAGTTTATAAAGAAAACTAATCAAAATTAAGTGTGGTTTATAAGCAGAGATGGATGGTGGCTAGCTGTGAAATTCAGAACTTGAGTTTTGTATTTTACGTGACTCATCAGTTGAATCTATCTGTATCTGGGGTTTGATGTTAACAATAGGACTCGAACACAGTACCGTTTGCTTCAAATGTTATCACATTATCCACTTAGCTAATGAGATCTGATAACCATCGGTTTGTGCAGTGGGGTGAAGTTTTAATTCATTTTTGCATGATGAATGATCAAGTTGTCATACAAAATTTAACATAATCAGTAACCTGAATGTTTCTATACTCTTTCACTTACGTTTTTATCAATTATCAAGATGTAATACTGATATACATTATTCAATATGGAAATCACTATAGTAAAAGTTCGTTTTTTCTTCTGGTAAACGTTATGCCAGCCCTCCTAAGGCTAATGTCATATGACATAGTTTATTTAAAGTTAAATAGTTTACGACAATTGATAATCACCTAGAGTGTTTATATTAAGCAATTAAATCTGTTTACAAATCTCACTACATAGATGTTGATCTTCGACGTAGAACTGGATAATAGATTTGTAATCGTTTTGAAGTGTATGACTTTGTAATAGGGATTTGTTTTTATTAACATTTCTGCCAAAATTGCTTTTCTTTTTTAAAGTTATCGTATTTTAATTGTTTGAATTAGAATGATCTATAAGTGACAAGTAGAGGAAACTCAATAAAGGCATCGTGAAGAAATGCAGAGCGTCATTATATTTGTATCCTTTTAGTTATATTGTAGCGTGTCCTACTGATATCGATAGACATAAGTAGTATGTATCATCAATAGAAAGTGGAATACCTGGTGGCAGAATGTTGCGAAAATCGAAGAGGATTAAAGAAGATTAGAGAATGGTTGGTATGGAAGCTAAAAAAACAACGAAGTTTGAGACGATTGATTGACATTTTGCAAATGAAGTGTTTACTGTATGGTTCACAGATGTTACTAAAAGATTCTGTAATTTTGTATTCAAATACATTTGGTTGTCTCCATTAGTGTTCTCGTGCACTACAATATGTGAACCGGGAGGGGTATTTATGCAAATATAAAATTAAATTATTTAGTAAATTTTAATGATGTAGGTATGTCCGAATTCTGAGTTGACTGAAAATTAATTTAGCTAAACACAATGAAAAAGGTCTCGAAATATTACCCATGAATTAAACTTGCATTTCATTCTACGTCGTATACGTCAACTGGATTAATCTTTCTCTCAGTGAGGTTTCTGTTATATCCCGACGAGAATTATGAATGATAACTTTTGGGAACTATTATTGAACCAATACGATACATATATCTTTACTAAATGTTAAGTGGTTAAACTATGCATATTCATGTTCCTCTGATGATAAGCTTTATTTTGACCCATAGACTATTTGCCGTCCTTATGTTATATCCAGTCTATTAATTACGGTCTCCCACATTCACAGCCACTTATGGCTAATTCTTGTACAAATGTTGTTTTCTATATTTTGTGGTGCAATGTGGTCTGTTTGGTATGTATATAAACCGAGTATGTTCGAAATACATGATTCATATCACAGAAAATGAGATTATTGTTATGGTCTTAACACATTGGGCTAGGCATGAAGAAGGACCGATAAAGACTGTAGACTGCTCTTACGGGTTCACGTGTAGTGTCGGTTGTTATGTTAAGCCCATATAACTTATTCTAGCCTCCGGATAGCCCATTCTATTCATTCTACTTGAGTCACATTCTGACCTTGTTAATTATTCGCTTGTCAATCTTGACTTTTTATATGAGCATGTAGGTGTGTGTATATTTCTTATCCCATTACTCATCACATGTCTGTAACTTACTTTTGTGTAACTATAATTATTAATTAACGCTGGGTTGAATGGGTGTTGGCTAACCCGCCATCTGCACTGCACGTTGTTTCTCTCCTTTCTATTCCATTCACTTTATATACAAAGTATATGTATTCACAAGTCCATTCTCGTTATTCGACTTATTTATTTGCGTTATTGACTAACGCGACTTAAGTCGATGATTATATACGAGGGTAGGCGACATATATATTTCAACAACAATCATCATTACATTCTCCTTGGGGTCAGATCTCGGGCCACTAAAGTGGAGAGCTTTTCGGACGAACATCATACGGTCTAAATGAGGACAAAATTACGAGCCCCACACACGCGTCATTGATCCTGTCGACAAATCACTGTTCTCTAATTAGCGGTAACACTACATCACATATTAATAGGGCTCAAGGCCATAAAATGAGGTCATAATAGAAATGTTTAAAACAGAAATACTGTTCTTCATTGAACTGTAGCTTGTGATCATGTGATGCGTGCTACTTATTTCGACGGATATAAGTAAGTAGTATGTAACACAAATTGAAAGTGAAATGCCTGACGATATCATTACATTACAGAATAATAGGGCACAAGGCCACAAGTTGTAATAGTTTCCCACAATTAATCTTGAACGCAATACTTTTATCTTATGTTAACTATTCAGTGGTTCAGGCACGATAACCGTTAACTAATTTAACATGTAGGATATTTTTATTATTATCTATTCCCAGTCATATTGCAAAATCTATAATAAAACATTCAATTAAAGACAACATATAGAGCCTTTCATCAATCGCATTAGTGGAAAAGATAACCTTGTTGATCATTTCTCTCGATTCAGACCTTCATTTTGAGTGTTGTCACTTTGATAAATAAACTGAAAATACCAGTAGGACTAACTTATCCTTTACAGTATTTTGTAATTTATCGTTCTAATACTCTAATGATGGTTGTTATAATACTCCTATTAATATTGTTATTATTATTAATGGCTTTATTCAGTATTTTAGAGTTTCGGTACAATATAAAATTTTCAGCATGAGGTATTTCAACAAGTTTCCGCTTCTAACTTCTTGGACGATCCTGGCGATAAATATTTAGTGCTTGCCAGTTAGATGTCAGCAGTTCGGTAATCGACATTTGAATAATATACAATTTTTCGATGCATATTGTCAGCAATCACGATGACTGTGATTCGGCTCTTTTGTAACTCGTACAAAGAAAGGTTGTACACTTTTGAGAAACGCACCTGAATAGGTTATGCAATTAATAGCCATAATGATGTACTCAGTAATGACTAGCTTCGTGAGGGGATTCTCGGAGTTCTAGTGAGAAGCCTTGACCAGTGGAGCTAACCCGTGTCGGGTAGAGACAGGTATCTACCTCATTACAATGGGAGATGGTCGCGAAATTTTGTGGATTGATTGAGGTCAGATATGAATACCGTTGGACAGCGGCTCAGTGGTCCACTAGGTTAAGCGCTCTTATGCGAGACTGTTAGGTACTGGGTTCAAATCTGGCGAGGCAGGATCGTGGATGCGCATTGCTGAGGAGTCCCATACTAGAACGAAACGGCCATCCAGTGCTTCCAGGTTTCCAACGGTGGTCTAACACCAATCAATTCATGATCTCAAACAAGAACTTAATATTCTCCACAACTCCTATACTGATAAAACAAACAGAGTTGTATTTTATATCATGAACATTTTCATTATCAGGTGAAGTTAGATATTAATATCGTTGGATGTTGGCTCAGTGGTTTAAAGGTTAAGCGTTCGCGCGTGAGACCGATAAGTCCTGGGTTCGAACCTCGCGGGATGGAATCGTGGATGTTCACTGCTGTGAGGTCCCATTCTAGGTTTTCCATGGTCGTCTAGTTTCAATCGGTTCATGAATTTAATTATTAAACTATCAGGTGAATATTAAATATTCGCATAGTGAAAATCAGAGCAACACAGATATATGAGGAAACAATGTTGTCTCCAATTAGATTATCATCCAGCCATACTCTAAATATACATGATTATTTATATCGAAATATTAAAACCAATCAACGTAATTTCTGACCAAATTATCGTAATTAAATAGGTAGGATGACTACACATAATAAATAAAATGTACAAATTCATATTCAGAAGACAAATGTACTAGTGGTAGTGATAACAATAACAAAACAGTAAGAACTCTAGTCAATTCTGGCTCAAAAACGAGACAGGTGAGACTTGGTGGTCTAGAGATTAGGCTTACGTACTCTAGATCTAATGTCTTGGGTTCGATTTCCTTGTGCACGTTCGTGGCTGCTCGCTCTTGGTGAGTCTCATACTAGGACGAGATATCTTTTTAGTACTTCTAATTTCTCAGTGACCGTTTATAATTGATCGGTTCATAATTTCAAAGAAATTCAACCATTTCCACGATCTTATATTTACAAAACTCGAATAAATAGACTTTTAAGTGATACTCACAAAACATTGAAAAAATTACATAATAAGAATTGTGTAAATAATCAGTTAACGAAGAATGTAGGTGGGAGAAAATGAAAAATGACAAACAAATATGGGGAGGAAAAGAGTTATTTAAACCATTTGTTGTGTCATTTGCGCCCAAGGCAGCTAAGGGAATGTCACAAATTTCATCTGAACGAATAAATGTCAACATGAACGAATAAACTTGGGTTATAAGTGTGGATTCCTATAACATCTGCTATATGTGGGAGAAATGATCAAACGTCATTGGGAAATGACGAAAGTATATGACTGATCAAATGAAATTATTTGTTTCTATAATCTGACCACTCTAAATCAGGTTGATCAAGATACAGCTATGTATTGTCTTTCCAAACCAAAGTGAAAGAATATCACTGATAGTACGTTCGATATAGCTACCTCTTCATGAGCAGCTGAATTTGAAGATAAATATTGACGAGATGAACTCGCGTAACCTATCCGTTTTTTGAGTTGATATCACTGGTCTAGTAGGAAATGTCAATCCATAATTAGATGTATACAATGTCTGATTAACCTACCATTACTAATATATCATACTTGATGATGATTTAATAGAAAATAATATTGTCCACTCAATAGATAAATGTCAAAGTTTGTACGTGTTAGTAGCATTTGTGATTCAGTGGGATAGTGTATAATGCACTAATATTCGAATTCATCTTTAGTGGAATTAACTTTCATTTAGATTTACAATTGGTTGGTCACTGCGTGATGATCAATGTTATGTGTTTCCGGTCGCTCTTAGTGCAAATCGAATCCTATCGACCAAGTTGCAATGTGACCATTAGTCTAGATGACTCAGAAATCCATGTACTATGTTGAGATAACATGGTTGTTAAAAGTAGTCAACAAGAAACGCTGGATCTATGTTTCGTGCTATATGGCACTTGTTAGCTAAATGTACTCGTAATCTTGTGAGAATTGATGCTCCCTGACGGATTCAATCTTTTATGAAACAACTTTACATTCAGAAACGTTACCGGATTGCGACCAACTTCATATAGGACTGAGATACATTTACTAATTGATTGATCACTGACTGATGATCAATGTCATATGTGTCAAGTTCGTCTTCATTTAAAGTACTGTACACTGAAATCTACATAAAACTAATTGAACTAAACGAAACATATATATTCTCTTAAGTAATATCCAATGAATAGATTATTGAACATTTGTTGTCTTCAAAAAAAAAACCCGGGTATAATAATTTTAAAATCTACCGATTTTTTTGTGAAAGTAATACCTTTTTATTTTTGTCGGGAAAATCATTCATACCTCCCTATAATATCTATCTAACTATTCTATCTTTTAACGTTATCTATGCAATGATCCATATCAATATATACATTCCAAAGCATTTAATTTTTGCAAATAAAATGAAAATTATTTCTTAATTGTTTTTTCTTTTTTTCTTTTCTTTTTTTAAAAAAAATTTAAAATATTCTTTTTTATTTTTATTTCTTTTTTTTTGGTAGTTCATTATCAAAAATCATTAGTGATTTATGATTTTCCAAGTTTGGAATTTTTCGCATGAATTGTAAAAGAAGAAAAAGAAAAAGAAGAAGAAGTAAAAGAAAAAAGAGAAAAAACTAAAAAAAAGAAAGCAAACCAGTTGATCTGTAAATTTTATATTTAGCAAACAAAATAAAGTCGTTAAAAGAAACAAAATACCGATATTCTATATAATATTTTTTTAATAAATATAATTTAAATGTATATAGTGGATAAGTAACTCTGTAATATGTCATACTCTCCCTCTCCCTCTTTCTCCCTCTCTCCCTCTCCATCTCTCTCCCTCTCTCTCTCCCTCCCCCCCTCTCTCTCTATATATATATACTCTATAATATGTAAGCCTAGTTGTTATTATTATTATATTAACTGAAATTCAATTAGTCAAATATAAGTTAGTTAGTTACCTACGTAAGAAATTAATTAAAAATTTTCCCTATTTTCTTTTTAATAATGTGTCCTTAATTTTGAAAGTTTACCATGAAAATTTGATTATCTCTAAGGAGAAAAAAGAAGGAAACTATGATGCAGTTTCATGATTTCAGAAATATATGTACTATCCACTTCCAACGTCTTTTCCTAATTTCCTCCTCAGCTCGAAGCTGGTTTGTTCTCTCCCACTGAAGGCTGTTACTGATGGTATCCGGTCAATGGATTTTGAGTATCTTGCATAGACAACTATTTACAAATATATTTACCTTCTCGATGATGGTTGTAGTAGTGCTCCAAGTTTCGACTCCGTACATTAGAAGTGTCTTGACATTCGTATTGAACATTGTGACTTTGATATTGGTTGAAATGCAGTTTTTTTTTAGTTCTATATGTACTTCAAATGTGAGATTGGTGTCCTTGGTTTTCCAATCCTCTCCTTTACATCTCCGTCAGATCCTTTATGTTCATCGATGATGCTGACCAGGTACGTGGATGTTTCCACCTCTTCCAGAGTTTCACCATCAAGTGTTATTAGATTGATGTTCTCCGTGTTGTATTTGAGGACCTTGGTGTTCTCCATATGTACGTTGTGGCCTACTGATGCAGAGGATTACAAATTGAATAGAGAGAGATTATTCAGATTTATTAACTAAGTAAATATTATATAGTTTTTATTTAATGAAAATATTTCATTTTAGTGAAAAAGATATTTTCTTAAAGATAGGCAGTGTTTCAATATATATATATAACTGTATATATACCTGAGAAAATTGTCAACATTATACTGAATTTTTACAATGGACTAAAATGTAAAGTCGTACATGAAAAAACGTTGGCAAACGCATTCTAAATGACGATCGGAATCAGAGAAAGCTGCTTGCTCTCCCTCTTTCTATTTCTTCTGGTGATTGATTGGACTATGAAGATATCTACATCTCAACGGAAGCATTGGATATGACTTAACTCTTTTATCCCATATACGTAAACAAATTCAGGTCAATATGATCAGTGCGGCAGAAGCCTCTAGGTCAGTAGGCCTCAACATCCACAAGGTAAAAATTAACATCCTCAAATACAATACGAAAACTACCAACTCAATCACACTTGATGGAAAAACTCTGGAAGAGATGGAAACTTCCACTTACGTAGACAAAATTATCGATGAATATGAACGATCTGATGCAGACGTAATGGCGAGGATTGGCAAAGCAAGGACAGCATTCGTACAGTTGAAGAACAGACGAAACTCAAAACAACTGCCAACCAACATCAAAGTCAAAATCTTCAATATGACAGTCCTACCGTACGAAGCCGAAACTTGAAGAACTACTACAACCATCATGAAGAAGGTACAAGAATTTATAAACAATTTTCTACACAAGATACTCAGTGTCCGTTGACCGGATATAACCAGACACAGCTTTTAGTGGAAGACAACAAACCAACTTCCATCTGAAGAGGAGACTAGGAAAAGATGCTTGAAGAAGTTGATGGGATATACTTGACAGAAATCCACGAACCAACTTGTAATTCTGAAGGGAAAGGGTAATGTAGAAAGCCAAGAAATGCCTTGTTGGAGGTAGACATGAAAAGGATGAACAGCAGCTGGAAACAAATGGAAATGATTGTCCAGGACAGAGTTGGATGGAGAATGCTAGTGGGAGTACTATGCTGCTCCATGGGGGGTGACAGGAGTAAATAAGTAAGGTTTTACAGTTTACTGTAACCACTGATATATATATGCTGTGAATGAATGATCAATTGTGTTTCAAAAAATAGTCATTTATCTCCGTTTTTACAATAATGTAATGTTATAACTTTTCACCCAGCCATTGTTGCTCACAGCAGAGTACATAAACGTTTTCTGAAACGTTATCACATATTTTTATTTATATTAATGTCAGAAGTATACTTAGAATTGTAACATAATCGAATAGTAGATAATGTCACACTTTTCTATTCATTTGATTTCGGATCGAAGCCTGTCGATCGAGTTACAATATGGCTAATAACCCAAGTGCATCGAGTTTACATCGATTATTTTGAGATAGTAATTGATATGAATGCGAATCCTGAAAATGAAGTCATGGGTTTCTTTAATATTACGTAATACCATTCTATGAAATATCACTACTAAGGATTATTGTAAAGTCTTAGAGATAGTATCCATGCCTTCGATTTTTTAGATTTAGAAAAATTGTTAAAATTAAAATCTATTCAAATTTCATTGTGTCCACGAGGAAAAAACAAAAAAAACAAACAAAGCTTAGTGCTTTTTTAATAGTCGATTTCATGAGTCAACTAATGCTTGACCAAGCTGAACAACCTGGAAACACTGGATGGGTGTATTGTCCTAGTATAGGACTCCTCAACAGTAAGCATACACAATCTCACACTCAGGACCGGTTCACTAGTCTACAGATGAATCGTTCATACATGAGACTAAATAAACTGGGTTCAAATCTCCCATACAAAATTGTGGACACATTTTGCTGAGAAATCCTATACTGGGACAAAACAGCCGTTCAGTGCTTTCAAGTTTTCAATGATGTTAGACACTATCACCATTGGATGCCGGCTCAGTGGTCCAGTAAGTTAAGCGTTCCCGCGCGAGACCGAAGGCCCTAGGTTCGGATCTCACGAACAAGATCGTGGAAGCGCGCTTCTGATAAGTCCCACAACAGGATGAAACGGCCGTCTAGTGCTTCCAGGTTTCCAAAGGTGGTCTAACATCAATCGGTTCATGATCTCAATCAAAAACTTAATAATCTCCACAATCCCCAAACTAGTTTTCAATAATAGTCTAACTTTAATCCAACCCATGAATTCAACTATTAAATTCTTTTCAAAGAATGTTTCTCTTCTAGTTAGTCTTGAACAACTACAACAACAATATTGAATAGATTTTTCAATGTAATAACATTTTCTAATGAAGTTTTCATTGTCACAGTAATCATGATCAAATAAGTTTATCATCAGTGTTATTGATTTGTACAAGAAAAAACGAACAGAACAACAACTGATATTACCCTTTGAAGAATAAATAATCAAAACAAACAACTTTTTTTACTATTGTTCAATATATTACCCCTATAAATAACTATTACCATTAGTATTAATTTTTTGTGTGGTTTTTTTTCAATGTGATGATCAATTATTGATTTATTTCTTTCATTTATATACTACTAATCAATTATTTATGACAATATTCTTTGTAGTTATCATTTGTTCCCGGCACAAAATCAAATAAATAATAATAATAATGGGTTATTATTAGTGGCTTTATTCAGTATTATATGTTTAATACAATCAAGAACTCTCAGTCTTATATCCTAGTAAGCATAAAGTTACAGATAACCTCTGAGAATAAATTTTTTCTGGTTAGCAATTTTTTAGCGAGTAATTTTTCTATGGGATGAGGTCGATAACCCGATGTCAAACCCTCCAGCTTTATTTGGGCTTGGGATGGGCAGTAGCCTCAGAGGAGCTACAAGAGTATTTGGAAGGTGGTAAAACCTTTACACATATGGGCAGCAGCAATGATGAACACAGTGAATCTGATGCAGATATGAAGGCGATGATCGGAAAAGCAAGAGCGGTATATTTACAATTGAAGAACGTCTGCAACTCAAAACAACCGTCTGTCAACCAACACCAAAGTCACAATTTTCAATACAAATATCAAGACAGTTCTACTGTATGGAACGGAATTTTGTATAACTACGAAAGCCATCATCCAGAAGATACAAGTGTTTATTAACAGTTGTTTACGCAAAATAATTCGGATCTGTTGACCAGACACTATCAGCAACAACCTACTGTGAGAGAGAACAAACCAGATCCCAGTTTAGGAAGAAATCAGGAAGAAGAGCTGGAAGTGGATAGGACATACATTGAGGTAAGCACCCGAATGCGTCACAAGGCAAGCCCTCAAGGTGAAAGGGGGAGAGGAAGACCAAAGAACATATTACATCGAGAAATAGAGATAGGTTTGAGAAAAATAAACAAGAATTTGATAAAACTAGAAACGAAGGCTCAGGACAGAGTAGGTTGGAGAATGCTGATTGGCTGCCCATGCTCCGTTGGTGGGAGGTAACAGGCGTAAGTAAGTAGGTAACTTCTGAGAACCATTGATGGACAAATATTATATATATATATATATATATATATATATATATATATATATATATATTCATCCTATTATAATCTTCGTTTTGACCTATAGATTGTGATTATACGATTTACTGTTCTTAAATTATACTCAGTTTATTAATTACAGTCTTCCGCGTTCACAGTCACTTTTTAGTTTGATCTTTGTACAAATGTTATGTCCTATTTTATGGTGTAATGTGGTCTACATGGCTTTTATATAAACCAAGTATATTTGAAACGAATGATTCGTATAGTGGAAGCTGTTATTGGCGTTCTGGACTCAACTGGACGGGCTAGGCGAACAACCGGCCAATAAGGATGCTTAGATGCTTATAGTGGTCGGACGTCATTGGTTTATGTTATGACCTTGAATGTCTTGTTTTGCTACCACGCGACCTATCGACCAATCCGGATACGACTTATACGAATCTTCGCACTAGGCCAACCAATGACGTTCAACCGGTGTGGGCAGTTTAGTGTCCTTATTGGTCCTATGTCCTACGAGCCCTTCCACTTGAGTCCAGAACAAGATACCAGCTTCCGAATCAGAGCAGATCAGACCAGAATCAGAGCAGATCGTTTATTTCAGGCATACTTCGTTTATATATCAATCACACAGACCTCAACGTACCATAAAATAGGAAATAATATTTGTACACAAATAAGCCCAAAAAGTGGCTGTGGATGTGGGAGGCAGTAGTTAATAAGCTGAACATAACTTAAGAACCGTAAATCGTACAATAATAAGTTATAGGTCAAAATAAAGCTTATAATAAGAGGAATATAAATATATGTAATGTAATTGTTGAATAATTATACAATAAGAATATTTATAGAATATTAGTCCATTAATAGTCCTCGGGAGTTACCTGTAATTTAATCTCCACTCGGACATAACACCTCCCTTTTTTTTTTTTTTTTTGAAAATTCCAACTTTAGATTCTGATTAAAAAAAAAAAAGAATCATATGTGACTTTAAATTCCTCAACATTCTCCTCCTCCTCGAAATAATGTTGGGTCCTTATGGCTCCAAATTACAACTAGTAGGACTTTATTTAAACCATGTTTCTCGTATTGACTGGAGAATTCACTAAAAATGACTAGATGATGATGAACGACCTTTGATCTGAGTTCATTATTTTCAAATTCATTATGAATCTCGTTAGCAGATAACGAGTCATTAAGAGAGTCAACGTCTAACAGAATTAAATTAGATTTTTGGCCATCATTCGACTCAGCTGACATATTTCCCTCATTGTTATAAGAAGTTTCATCAAAATCATATGCATTATTCTGAGAATCAATATCTGGCACACTGTCATTAGAAATGGGATAAGTTGACTCAATATAAAATTCTGTCTTCCGGTGATTTTGAGTAACATCTGGTACAATTTGGTTCATCGTGTTGCTCCAGTTATTTTCTGAATACGAGTCACCATAGCTTTCTCGACTAATAGCACGTGGACCACAATTTTGTTCGAGCTGACGTTTATTTTCGCAGCTAGACAGTACCAGTAGTGTTTCATTTGATTCTGGACTCTGGGCATCATCTACAGGATCTGGCTCCTGATCATCTGGTATTGTCACAACTTCATGTGCATTTAGCACAATATTTTCTTGCTCTGAGCTGGACACGTTACCAATATTACGTTTTCCTTCTGGTATAGAGGGATTTGAATCCTGCACCGGATATGCTTCTGAAATGTCCATTACTGCACCATTATCTGCATGATACATAGATTTCTTATTTTCTGCTTGAATGCAAAGTCTGCCCAAAACTGTTATAAATAGCTCTTGTTGCAAGGCAAACATCTTCTGCTGGTGCTGTAATATTAACCGCAACTGTTCGAAAGAAATCGACATTTTTTTTTTGCCAATAATATTAGCTCCAAAAATCACCGGCAATTATACAGCTAATTTATTTCCAAAATCTGAGTCACCACTTGTATTATTATTATTTCTTTGTTGCCAAAATCCCCGTCGCCAGTTGTTATGACCTTGCGTCTCCCAATTATTTTGTTTTTGCCAAAATCCCCGTCGCCAATTGTTATGACCTTGGATGTCTGACTTTTCGATCACACGACTTATCTACCAATCCGGATACGACTTATACGAATCTTCGCACTAGGCCAACCAATGACGTTCAACCGGTGTGGGCAGTTTAGTGTCCTTATTGGTCCTATGTCCTACGAGCCCTTCCACTTGAGTCCAGAACAAGATACCAGCTTCCGAATCAGAGCAGATCAGACCAGAATCAGAGCAGATCGTTTATTTCAGGCATACTTCGTTTATATATCAATCACACAGACCTCAACGTACCATAAAATAGGAAATAATATTTGTACACAAATAAGCCCAAAAAGTGGCTGTGGATGTGGGAGGCAGTAGTTAATAAGCTGAACATAACTTAAGAACCGTAAATCGTACAATAATAAGTTATAGGTCAAAATAAAGCTTATAATAAGAGGAATATAAATATATGTAATGTACTTGTTGAATAATTATACAATAAGAATATTTATAGAATATTAGTCCATTAATAGTCCTCGGGAGTTACCTGTAATTTAATCTCCACTCGGACATAACAGTTTAACACAGTGTTCAGATTGAATACGTGATATTTCGATTAGCGAACAAGTCACGTGATAGCTAGCCGGGCCTAAAGTCACAACACTCAGCACAAAGTGTTTCAACAATTTTCCGTTTCTTATTTATTGGACGATCCTGACGATAAATACTGAGTGGTTGCCAGTCATGCGTTCTCAGTTCAGGAATCGATATTTGAATAATGTACATTATTTTCGCTGCATATTGCCAACAATCACGAAACCTCTGATTGTGTCTTTTGTAACTTGTACAACGAAAGGCCGTACACTTTTCAGAAACACACTTGAATTAGGTTATGCGATTGATAGTCATAATGATGTGTTAAAACAAACAAATTTAGACAACTTGTGAAAATATCTAGATGATACAGGAAAACTGAACACTCATATATATCGGAAGCTGACTTACACAGATCAAATTCTCAATTATATTAGCAATAATCCAAGAGCTAACAAAATCAACTACATGAAAACTTTTTTCACGAGGTTGAGGGCACAATACAAGACACTTGCGGATAGAAAAATCAAAGAAAAATATTTAAAGACTATCAAACGGATGTTAATCCAATCAACCTCATCAAAAAATACCAACCAAACAAGTCAGCAGAAATGAAATCAAGTACAGAAACCAATTAATGGACCATTCCACCGTATATGGAAGACATCAGAAATTACAATGAGATAATTGAAACTGTTTGTAATGAGTGTAGCGCACAAACCAACAAAATCACATCAATAAATCATATACAGACCAAAAAACGAAAACCGAACATCATCAACAAAATAAACTGTTCAGAGTATGAAAAACACTCCACCGTACAAAATGGACACCCCTTCACCTTTGCTTATACGAACATCAGTTGGGGGTGAAACACCATCACACATCTTCACTTATATCAATGCACATGGTCAACTGTGGACACACATTCAACTGGGAAAATGTTGAAATCTTGAATAGAGGGAATAATAAATGCACCAGAGAATTTTTAGAAGCTTAACACTCAAGTCAATCAGCAATCAACAAACACATTGAAATCAATTCAATCTATCAACTAATCAGAAAAATCATGAACAAATATAGAACCAAGAATCAAATCAATAAGAGAAACGATCATAATAAAGAAGTGGACAATGACAGGTTAAAAGTCAACAATAAACAATCAAGATCGAGGTCTACAGGACGAGGTGTGAGTCATATGTGATGAAATTTTCGTGCTTAACTTCTACCTGATGTTTGTGCTGATCATGTCATTCAAAATAACGATGAAAGCTCCACGATCAAACCATCCATCTCAGACAACAAAACTCTACCGAAATTTGTAATCTATATATATAAACTATAGTAAATTATTAATTTTAAGTGTTAACTAATCAATCCAAACGTTCATTTCACTGTTCATTCATTATTCCAAACACCCATAATATTGTTTCCACATTTTTCATCAGTTCAATTTGTAACTAAATAACAATCAAGCATTTTGATGTGATTCAAACAAAACATCTTTAGTCTCTTCAAACATTCTATGTGTTTTAACTATTCATGCATGTCGCTAACCAAATGAAGTAACACATATGAAACGATGGATGGTATTAATTTATAAGAGAAAAGAGTAAACTAAACGGACTATTACACTGTCTTGGCTTTTACATTCATTGCATGTTTGAAATAATTGCACTAAGCTGTATGGAATTGATGAACAGAAAAAAAAGACAAGAAAAACAAACCTAATTGAATCTGTCTAACATCATGGTAACTGTCATGACCAGTTATTCAATGTGCGGAAATTCTTAATTATGCATATTTGAAATTTTTAGAGATAAATGATTGTCAATGTTCATGCAAATTGTCTTCCTCTTTTTACACGATCAAACTCAATTTTTTCTCATTTATTCATGGTATAAAACAAAATAAAATCAGTTGAATTACATTCAGTGTTTCTTTCATCTAATGCTTCGTTAGCTTTACTTCCATGTTGGCCACAATCAGGTGGTGATCTGAAGCTACGTCAGATCCTCTCATTATTCACAAGGTCTTCAGTTGACCTTGTGAATTTTTTAGTGATACAGATATGATTGATCTGGTTCTCTGTAGTGTTATCTGGTGGGACCCAGGTGGGTTTGTGTATGTGTTTGTGGGGGAATATAGTGCCGTCTTTAACCATATTGTTGAATGTACATTAATTAACAAGTCTTTCATCATTCTCAATCTTTTCTCCTAGTCAGTTCATGTCGTCCCATAATATCTTCATACCCGGCGCTGTCCGTTGAGACTTCGTCGTTTGTCAGGTGCTTTCTTGGGCACTTCGCTATGATTGATTGCAGCCTCTCACAAAACTAATCTTTACCGTCGTCATCGCTGTCATTAGTGGGTGTATAATATTGGATAACATTCATTGTAATTCCATCCTTCTCCATTTTGAAAGATGCTTTAATGATTCTGGATCCATGAAATTCCTGTTCTATAAGTGCTTTTCATGCTTTTTTGGACAGCATCAGAATAACTCCCTGAATGTGTAGAGCATTTTCTTCTGCATAATCAGTAGGATTTCTTCCGAATCTAACTTTTCATGTTCAGCTTGAGTTCAATGGGTTTTACTTATTTCGAGCACCGTGAAGTTATATCTCTTCATTTCTGTAGCTATTGAATTGTTCATCTCGGTCTCCTACATTGTCCGGACCCTTCATGTACCTAAATTGATTGTTACTGTGGTTGTTAGAATGAGCGTATCGGTCTCGTGACTTCCAAAGTGTATCGAATTTCATCATAAGGCATCACAATCTTTTTGAATGAAGATCCTTCAAATTGGAAGGTAGAGCTCAAGTAGTTTAAAGTGTTTACTCTCTTTAGCGTTTTTCATCAGGTTTATTTACTAAGGGATGGTGATTCTTGAAACTACTACTGAAATGAATAAGTTTAGCACAAAGGACTCATTGAATAAGCGGTTAGTTGTAACACATCGTAGACGATGTGGATTTAAACTATTTATTCATGTTTAAAATGTATAAATGACTGAAACATATATTCAGAATGATCGACAATATCATTTCATATTCAACAAATGATGGATTCAATTTTAATAACTATGTATCAGTATTGATAAATTTAATGTTTTTATATTTTACGTTTTGAAATGCCCCCCCGAATGCCCTTGTACGGCCGAAGGTGGTTGAGAGTAAGCTCTCCTTCTCGAAATGTTCTAATATGGCCACACCTATACAGTCACTGTCAGAGAAGTCCAACTCATTGCCTTCTCACAGCATTAGTGCTATTTACGAAATTTGACCGGAATGGTGGATACGGAGGATCCACCCTGAGGGAGTTAGAAGACCCTGATTCGAAACCAATGATGTACATAGGATCCGGGATCCTGAAGGAACAAATCGCGTATGAACCCATTGTTGGTCACCCGCTACTATAGGACTACATCCTCTAACGGTACTCCACTGCCTTGTGGATAAGACCTTTAGGTCGAATGCTCCGGGTGTGGCCTCCTAAGAAAATCACCTGCTTCGGTCTGGGTACCTTGGCAGTATCACAGCTCACACACAAATCAAGTGACCTACGTGGTAACAATATTTATTTATTACTTTCATGTGCTATAAGTTATCCGTTATGCATATTTCTTTGATAAAATTACGTAACAATGAGTTATAGCTTGTTTCGTATGATTTTCATCACATTCGCTATCACTCTTTATGAAGGGTTAACCTTCATATAAATTAACTTTATAATTCATAATGGAAAAGATTCCCTTTAGTTTTATACCGAAACTTCTTTTTATTATTGGTATTCTTCTTAAAAATTCTTTTATTCATGATTCCAGTCTATTTTTGTTCTTTGATTGAAACGAGAAAAAAAGGAGAAAAAAAGACAGAACATTCCATGAGCATAATTAAAGCCAAGCCAAACAAAGTAAAGTAAAGTTCGACTATTTAAAGTGATAGTTATAATGAGAGAGAGAGAAAAAAAAAGAGTCAATTTTCTGATACCTAAAAGTAATTGAAAAGAAAAACTAAAACAAGAAAAAATGAAATCGAATTTACAAAAAAAAGAAAAAATAAGAAAGAAACTAAAATTTATGTATGAACCAATCAGATTTAATATAATAGATTTTTGGATTTTGGTGCGAAATTCATTTAAATATTTGGATTCATAACATGTTGGTATTTTAATTGGTGTTAGTTCATGATGAAAATCTTGATTCCTTATATTGGTTTATAATCCTTATTATAGCTGTGGTATGTAGGTGAACATTTTTAAGATTATTAAGAACTAGACAAGCATGACATTGATCACCACCCAGTGATCAATCAATTGTGATTACATCTCAGTCCTACAGGAGGTTAGTCACGGCTCGGATAGCTCAGTGGTAACGTCTCTTACTGTGAAGCTGGGTGACACGAGATCGAATCCGCCAGGGAGCATCAGTTCCCTCAAGATTACAGGTATACCTTGCTGACGAGTGCCAAGTAGCACAAAACCCGGATCCAGGGTTTCCTGTTGACTACCTCCAACCACCATCTAAATCTCAATACATAGTGCCCGCAGTGTCGAGTCACCTAGACTGGTGGCCACATTGCAACATGATCGATAGCATTCGATCTGCACTAATAAGGACTAGACAAGCATGAGATTGATCACCACCCAGTGATCAATCAATTGTGGTTATTAAGGTGTGGCTCAATGGTCGTCTATAAATTAGTCTCATTTAATAATGATTAAATATGTACTTACTAATGACTAATTTTTAAAAGAAGTTCTCAGAAATCTATGGAGAAAACGGAATCGATGGAGCAGATTCATGTCGTGTATAACAGACTTGGTAATTGATAATTATCGAAGAGGATCAGGCAGTAGTACGAATTGATTGAAGTAAAATATGTAACGTATTAGGTAAAAAAAAACATGTTTACCTAAGACTAATACCCCTTATGCAGGACAATAGGCAGCCCACCAGCATTCTCTATGTAACTCTACCTTGGACAAAGTAGCAAGTAATATTACTCCAACATCATTGACAACCTAAATTAATAATGAGGAGGAGCTGAACGGATTCTTGATTTATTATATAAATTATAGTATGGTTATTACAAATTGGATTTAGATCTGAAAGGAATAACTGAAATAAAACATTTGTGCTTCTATAACAAAATACTTAAGAATAATGTTTATTGCTTACTTACTTACACTTGTTATACCTCATGGAGGAATACAAGCTGACCACCAACACTCTCCATCCAACTCTGTCCTGGACAATCCTTTCCATTTGTTTCCAGTTGCTATTCATTCTTTTTATATCTATTTCCAATTCTCAAAACAGTGTGTTCTTTAGTTTTCCTCTTTCCTGTTTACCTTCAGGACTCCAAGTTAGTGCTCCATTCATGATGCAGTTTAGTGATTTCTATAATGTATTTGCTGTCCACTACTTCTATCGTCTTTTCCAAATTTGCTCCCCAGATGGAAGCTGATTTATTCTCTATCATTGTAGGCTGTATCTGATGTTCTCCGGTCATCGGACATTAAGTATCTTGTGTAAAAAAATGCTTATAAATACTTATACCTCCTTGATTATGATTGTAGTAGTTCTATAGTCTACTAATAAGCAACATTAAATACTTAATCAGTGTGCAATTGCGAGCAATGGTGAAGGGTTCATTAGAAAGAATCACTTAGAACTTGTTAAATAACTGAGAATTTATCGTCAATTTTGATATTCCATCTCTTTTCTGTTAATCGGAAACAAAATCCATGAAACGATCTTTGAGTTTAATCGATGTAACTCGCTCTACAGAGATAGTTAGGTTTGATAAAGTTGAGCAAACATGGCATTGGAATCATATCCTTGATCCATTATTTCAGTGTTAGCCTAATTAAGAATGTAGCGTGCATGGACTTTTAAGTTCATAAAACTTGTAAACAAATTACAGTCAAAGAGTTTTCTATTTGATTGTAACAGTATGTATCTTACCTTTGTGAGTCCAAAAGTTATTTCATCGTAAAGTTCACAATTTCTGTATACAACCAACTGAATCATTCAACTTAAGGGGTAATATAAGTACTTCAATAGTCCATTTGATATTATACAATAATTATTGAATTATAAATGTACAATCTGAAGAAAAGGTTATTGAAAACAGTTGTTCTTTTGAATATGTATTTCATTTCTGATTCTTTGGTCAACTTCCACACCCTTAACCCTCCCTCGTCACACTCTGTCATATGCTTTAAGAGATTCTAACATAAATCTATTTGTTTTTCTCTTGTCTTTATGTAAATGTAAAAAGTCAACAAACTACTATTCTAGAATGATTATTTTGTTTTATTTTCATGAATTCAACTGATTGACAATAGTTTGTTAATGCAAAATTACATTCAATAATAAACAACAACACCGCATGTGGTGTGTGATGTGATGTGAGAAAAGTAAGCAATTCACTAAATGACAAGTTAGTTTCTATTCATTATTACAATTGAAACAACATAAAACTTCATAGATTAGTAAGTAAAGTTGTTTATAGAATAGTTTAAAATTATAAGCTGATTAAATACATAGAATACATTTTATCGGAAAGGGTTTAATGGAGGTTTTAGCAATTTTATGGTTGAATTCATAAATCGATTCAAGATAGACCATCATAGAAAACCTGAAAGCATAACGTTGGATGCCGGCTCAGATGAGAAGCGCTTGTGCGCGTGACTAATAGGTCTTATGTTCAAATCATGGGAGGTGGAATCGTGGATGTGCACTGCTGAGCAGTCCAATACTAGGATGAAACGGCCGCCCAGTGCTTTGAGGTTTTCCATGATGGTCTAGCTTCAATTGACTCATGAATTCAACTATAAGAATATATTTTGTTGATAATATTATTTGCTACTATATAGGATTTGCGAATGCCGTTGTGTTCTATAGCTTATAATTATGGACTGATTTAAATTAGATGTTTATTGAAAACTAAAAAGCTTTTTTGTTCCAGTATGGAAATGTTTAGTAGTGTGCATTGATAACCTTACAATAGATAGATTCCATGAATATCAGGTTTTATTCTTTGGATAATTGATCAGGTACCTGGTGGTGTACATTTTTAATTTCTGTTAGTTCGTGATATTGCATAATCTTCATCCACTGCAACTAACAGCATTTATCTCACATCCGACATTTCTGACTTCCAGTTTGGTAATGGGTGTTCACTATGTAGGAATCTAATACCAGGAAGAAACATGCGTTCAGTGCTTCACGGTTTTTATTAGTATTCCAACTAACATCAGTTCATAATATAAGTTGTGAAAAATATTATTTCCGTTCGTTAAGTTAAATACCCAATATTGATAAAGTTTCGATTTCACAGTCAATAATATAACCATTTTGTAGTCTGTTCATGAACTAATGTAAAATTATTTCCACGTGTCGGTTCACCGTTTCATGCTTCAATTTGTATCTCGTTACAGATTTCAAATTCAACAGTTCAGATCCACAGAGTGACCTTGTACATACATGATACTCTTATTCAAAGTTGTACTCATATTTTACTCATAGACATCTTCAATAATTGAATTTATGAGTCGATTTAAACTAGACTACCATTGGAAAATTGGGAACACTAAACAGTCGTTTCGTTTATAGTATGCGACCATTCAGCAATGCGCACCGACGATCCCGCATGCGGGATCGAATTACCTATGTAAACATCTTGTACGTCTCCATATAACATTTAAAGAAATTCCTTAAGTTTTTGATGTTTAATATCTTAAATACATCTTAGTTAATAAAGTGTATATAATCAAATTTTGTCTCCGCATTTTATCTTGATGTTCATCATGAGTTCAATACAAAGTATTTGAAATAAAATCTTTGAAATTAACTACGTCAAAAGATATTCATCAAAGTTGTGATAAACAGTCTTATAAAGGATATGAGATTCTTTGTCTAACATTAAAGAGATATGACTTACTTTATTTGTTGTTGAAGGATACCCGTTCATCATTAAAATGACTAATATTATGAATGAAGAATATTCTTTTCAATAAATTCTATTCAGGTTCTACAATTCATATATTCAAATTAATAATCCGAAAAATGGTCAGGTTAAGGGTAAAGTGTATCGTTTAAAGTTACGGCATGTAAATTTAGGATTCTCAAACAAAATAGAATAAAATTGTTAATGCTGATATGACTCATATGGAATGTTAACTTAGACCAGCTTATATGTGAAGTGACAATTTTAAGATCCATGATCGGAATAAATATGGGTCAGATAGGTTGAGAGAAACAATAATGCAATTACAATTGAATCAAATGTTTAATGGAAGACTATATTGGCTAAAAAATATTAACAGGTGCAACGAATCAGGTCGCTATCCGAAATTGTATTATACGTCGCTGCGACAAAATGGGGTCTATCACAATAGAAATACACCGCTTCTCCTCCACTGTACAAACTTAAGGGCCATTTAATCTTAGCTAGTGAATGACCTAATTTGACTGTCGTACTTACGACCTTTCGTGGTCAAATGTAATTGTCTCTGTTATCTTGATTCACAAATCTTTGTATAATAGTAATAATAATGATAATAGTCTCCCCAATACACGATTCTTTTACTTCACATTCACACACTTTATAATGTCTTACTAATAATTTTTTATCCAATGCAGTCTTCCATTAAACATTTGACCGAATTGTAATTGCTCTATTATTTCTCTCACCCTATCTGACCCATATTTATTCGGATCATAGATCTTAAAATCGTCACTTCACATATAAACTGGTCTAAGTTAACATTCCATATGAGTTATATCAACATTAACTATTCCATTTCATTTCGATTGACAATCTTAAATTCACATGCTTCAACTTTAAACGATGTACTGTACCCTTAACCTGACCAATTTTCGGATTATTAATTTGAATATATGAATTGTAGAACCTGAATAGAATTTATTGAATCGAATATTCTTCATTATTAACAGGTTGATTTACCTATTTAATACTCTCATGTCAATCTATGATAACACGAATTGAACTACAGAAACTAAATTTCATCAAATGAATCCAGTTACATTTTTTGAATTATTTTTCTATAACTATTCAGTTTATTTCACTTGGTATTGTTTTACTTGTATCTTCCCGTTGAGGTTTAAGACTGCAATTGATCAGTTTCTTATAGGTATATGTGTCTGATTGCCTGGAGATTACCTTAATTCACAAGCATTCTAAACAACGATGAATAGTGGCTATCAGTGGAATCCAGGACTCATGTTTCGTCCTTTATTGGCATTCGTTAGCTGGGTTGTCATTTCGTTAACTATTTACTGTTTTTTAAAAAAATAAAGCGATATTAAACAATTTGGCAAGTAATGTATCAATACAGGCAGATATACGAGATAATGATATGATGTAATACAATAATTGATGATTTCATTTTATACTAATGAACAAAATTGGCTGTATCAGAAGGGGTTTTGTGGAGATTTTAGAAATTTCACTGACTGAAATCATGAGTCAATTGAAGCTAGACCACCATGGAAAACCCGGAAGCACTGAACGGCCGGTTCGTCTTAGTATGGGACGATCTCACACCCCGCGAGGTTCGAACTCAGAACCTATCAGTCTCAATTGACTCATGATTTCAATCAGTGGATTTTCTAAAATCTCCACACAACCCCTTCTGATAATAATCATCTGCTCACTAGTGAATGACTTCAAGAGATATTCCTGGAGTTCTAGTGAAAAGCCGTTACAAGTGGAGTTCAATATGGTCTGTTGTGAGATATCAACTCATTGAAGACAATGGTATACGGTGGCGCAATTTCGTGGATTGGTTGAAATTAGACATTACCACCGTTGAATTCCGGCTGGCTCAGTGGTCTAGTTGGTTAGGCATCTGACGCGAAACTGATAGGTCCTGGGTTCGAATCTCGCGTTGTGTGCGATCGTGTATGCGCACTGCTGAGGAGTCGCCTAGCTGGATGAAACGGCCGCCCAGCGCTTCCAAATTTTCAATGGTGGTCTACCTTCAATTGACTCATGAGTTCAATCAGTGAAAATTGGTTTTCTTTACATAACAATAACCATTGTTTTGAAAAAAAATATAAATTTTTTTTCTAATTGATGGATTCAAATTCTAGATAGTAGTATCTTAATACTGATGATCAGTTATCGAGTTACTCAATTTATTACTTTGTGTGTGTGTGTGTGCGTGTATGTTTTGTAAAACAGTGAATTCTAGATCAATTTTGTGAATTCGTTATTTCCACATGAAACCAAAACAAACAACAAAACAATTTTATCTAATTGTTTTGGCGTCATGAATTTTGTTTGAATCAAAAACAAAAAAGAACCATAAATATAGTGAAAATGTAATATGGCTAAGTGCTTAAATAAACATGAAAAATATTTCTCTGATGATTATAAAGAGGGAGGAGTTTTGCGGACATTATGGTAATTTTATAGTTGAAATTATGAGTCAATTGAAGGTAAATCACCATGGAAAACCTGGAAGCACTGGACGACCGTTTCGTTATATTGTGAGGATCTTCGGTAGTGCGTATCCACGATCCCAGCTCACGAGATTCGTGGATTTGTTGAAGTTAGACATTAACAACATTGGATACAGGCTCAGAGGTTGAGGATTAGCCTGCGAGACTGATAAGTCCGATGTTCGAATCTCGTGAGGCGGGATCGCGTATACGCGCTGCTGAGGAATCCCATACTAGAACGAAACTGCCGTTCAGTGCTTCTAGGTTTTTGATTATGGTCTAGCTCTAATTGATTCATCAATTCATCTAATTAAAATTCACTGATGGATACTACTGATTCAAATTTGGTAAAATGGTAAAAATGTTTTTGAAAAAGATAATTGCATCATTGTTCTGCATGAGCTCTACATTTTATTGAAAATATAAAATGGTAAAACAGTTCAACAAGTGGCCATTTCTGTGTTTATTATAGATTAAAATGAACCGTAACATTATGGGAAAAGGGAGACAATGTTTCAAAACACAATACTTAATGTATTTGCAACAACAAAACTATGGTCACATACTTCATTGAAATATCGTCAAATTAATAATATGTTTATGATAGAATAACTGTACAAATCGTACATTTTTAAAAATGCTTTTAAGCAGTTTAACATGATAGTTTTTTTAAATTGGGAATATTTACTTACGCTTGTTACCCATCGTGGAGGAGCATAGTACGCTCAATAGAATTCTTCATCCATCACTGTATTGGGAAATTTTTTAAAGTTCTTTCTAGTTGTTATTCATCTTTTTCATGTCTGTTTCCAGTTCCCGACGTAGTGTGTTCTTCGACCTTTCTTTGTGCCATTTCTCTACAGGATTCCAAGTTAGCACTTGTCTCATGATGCAGTTTGATGATTTCCGTACTGTGTGTAATATCCATTTCCATCATCTTTTCCTAATTTCATCTTCAGCTCAATGCTGGTTTGTTCTCTCTCACAGAAGGCTGTTACTGATGGTATCCGGCCAATCGATGCTGAGTATCTTGTGTAGACAACTATTCATTAATACTTGTACCTTCACGATGATGGTTGTAGTAGTTGTCCAAGTTTCAGCTCAGTACAGTAGAAGTATCTTGACTTTCGTATTGAAGATTGTGACTTTAATATTGGTTGAATTTGTTTTGAGTTCCATATGTACTTCGATTGTGAGAATGCTGTCCTTGCTTTGCCAATCCTAGCCTTTACATCAGCATCGGATCCTCCATGTTTATCGATGATGCTGACCCGGTACGTGGATGTTTCCATCTCTTCCAAATTTTGTCCATCAAATATGATTGAATTGGTGTTCTTTGTGTTGTATTTGAGGATCTCACTTTTTCCTCTATATACATTGTGGCCTACTGATGCTCAGACTGCTGCTACACTTGTTATCTTGATTGGCATTTGTTCGTGTCTATTGGATAGAAGAGCAGGTTATCTGCAAACTCCAAATTCTCTAATTGTCCATTGTATTCTATGCTTTCCTTCAGATGTCAAGGTCTTCATAATCCATTAAATCACCAAAAGAAAGAGAAAGAGTGAGAGTTAGTAACCTTAAAATGAAGATGGCTAAAAATAAATTGGATCAGTTTTATAACATAAATGTAAACGCTATCATATTCTTTATAAAATGAATCAACAAGGAGCATGGTGGCTTTTGTTTCACAATTTCTTATCTATTTAACAAATTACTTGCAATGGTTTTACAAAACCGGCTATTCTGAACGATATCACCAACTGATTTTTATTATTTTCACAACCTCAAATATTATTAACCTTAAACTATAAATATACATAACTATAGTGATGGTGGAGAAAATTTGTACCATAAATGGATGATTTAGCTGGAGTTTTGTTCGTTGAGCTGGATAGTTTGCTCGTGGAACTTTCATTGTTATTTTGAACAATATGATCAGCACAAATTTCAAGTGGAAGTGAAGTGTTCTAAATTTTCGGCATATGACTCACAGCTTGCTCTGTAGACCTCGATCTTGATTGGTTATTGTTGACGTTTTACTTCTTTAATTTGTTTGCATGGGAGATATTCGAAAGTGAGTAAATGTATTTATGTAGTTTTATTTTCGAACGATAGTAGGAAAGTATTTATCCCTTACTGATTTTTACTTAAGCAACACAAGGTACAATAAATTCAATACGGTTTTTTTATAATTGGCTATTTTTCTATTTTTACTACTGGCCGTTTTATTTGTAGTGAACGAGAACACTAATAGAGACAATCGGATGTACTAGAACACAACATTACAGGACATTTTAGTAAAATCTGAGAACCATACAGTAAATACTTTATTTGCAAAATGTCATCCAATTGTCTCATAGTTGATTATTCCTTTATTACCATAGCAACTATTCTCTGTTCTCGTTCTTTTTTCTTCGATCTTCTTAACCTTCTGCCACCAGGCATTTCACTTTTGATTAATGATACATATTACTTATAATTATCGACATCAGTAGCATGAACCACATATTGACTAATGAATGGCATGTAAAGCTTTGTACTCTCTCATTTGACGTAGAAGTATATATTGCAATACAACTAGATTGCTGCTTGTGGTAAAATGAAAAATGACGGTTTAATTTAAGATGTCTGGTTTGTGAGTAAAGTTCAATAACCAGATCCTTAGAATAATCCTGGATGTACACTACTAAGAAGTCACATTCTGGAAGAAAGTAGATGGTCAGTCCAAACTGGCTTTTAGTGGTGGTTTAACAACGATCAGATGTAATATTAATTGTGAACTAAAAACTAACAGAAAAAGGAAGAAATTAATATAAATTTTGTCAACCAATGTTTACAGTGAATTGATTTTGTAAGTATTTAGAATATATTTATATATTCATATTCCTCTTATCATAAGCTTTCATTTGACCTATTGGTTACTGTTATACCATTTACTATTCTTAAAGTATTCACAATTTATTAACTGGGTTTTCTCATACAAGCACTTTTGGCTTGATCTTGTGTAAATATTATTCTTCACTTTATAGTATGATGCTGTTTGGTCTGCTTATGTATAAATCACGAATGCCTAAAATATATGATTCACACAGTGGAGGCTGATATTTGTATTCTGAACTGAACGAGCTGGGCTAGATGAGAAGTTACTATACAGAGGACCAATCAGGACTCAGGGTTGTTGGTGCTGGTTAACTCATGATTGCTTTAGCACCGGGACAAAGTCATAGAAATCGGTATTCTGATTAACGATT
The DNA here is from genome assembly GCF_000699445.3 of Schistosoma haematobium. Taxonomy (NCBI): domain Eukaryota; kingdom Metazoa; phylum Platyhelminthes; class Trematoda; order Strigeidida; family Schistosomatidae; genus Schistosoma; species Schistosoma haematobium. Next base: position 7,414,070 of record NC_067202.1, on the reverse strand, counting down.
TTGTCACGTGATAATTGACAGGGCCATAGGGCATAACAAAAATGAATACACTGATAGCTAATAATAAAGTACGCACTGATTTAGAAGTCTACAAATATAACCTTTGATTTACCATTAATAAAACAGCTAACATACATTTTATCTGAATATTTGTATACATCATTTAGGATTCACCTTCATGTTATTCTAAGGGTCATAATGGTCATCTAGTAGAGATGTAGTACACAAGACCACTAGTGAGGGCAATCGAATGTATTTGAATACAAAATTACAGAATCACTTAATAAAAAAAACTGAGAACCATACAGTGAATATTTCATTAGCAAAATATCAATTAATCGTCTCAGACTTCATTGTTCCAACATTTCCGTATCAATCATTCTCTGTTCTTGTTCTTTCCTCTTCGATTTTCGCAACATTCTGTCATCAGGCACTTGACTTTTAATTAATGATACATACTACTTATATGTATTGACTTCAGTAGCACACACCAAACCATCATATACTTTGTTTAGTTTAACGAAAGAAAAAAGCTTTCACAGGTTGAAATCACGGGTCAATTGAAGCTAGACCACCATGGGAAACCTGGAAGCACTAGGCGGACGTTTCGTCCTAGTAGCGCATCCACGATCCCGCACCCCGCGAGATTCGAACCTAGGACCTACCAGTTTCGTGCCAGGTGCTTAATCAACAAGACCACTGAGCCAACCAGAATTCAACGGTGGTAACGTCTAATTTCAACCAATCCACGAAGTTGCGCCACCTTATACCATTGTCTTCAATGAGTTGATATCTCACAAGAAACCTAGTTGAACTTCACTGGTAACGGCTTCTCACTAGAACTCCAGGAGTATCTCTTGAAGTCATTCACTAGTGAGCAGATGATTATTATCAGAGGGGGTTTGTGGAGCTTCAATTGATTCATGATTTCAAACAGCGAAATTTCTAAAATATTCATAAACCCCTTCAGAAAAAAACTTTACCAAATTCAATAAAATAAATTAATCACATATAGAAATCATTCTAGCATATTCACTTTATTTATTTATTTAATAAAACATTAAATTGTAAATAAAAATCATTTAAGTAGAATTGAATAAACTATAAATCTCAAATTGCAGAAGTAATTGTGAGTGAACAATAAATATTGCATTCTATACTACTTAATTGTTCATTAATAAAGTGATTGTAACTTTTGTTTTTCTCCTTTTTTTAATATTTTAATATTAATTAAAATGGAAAACAATCGAATTTATGATGGAAAGTAATCAGTAGTATGTATGTATGTTTGTAACCTGTATATATATGTATATTGATTAACAGTAGTCTAGTGGTCTAATGGTTAGGTCCTGGGTTCGAGTCTCACGAAGTGGGATTGTGGATGCGCAATGCTGAGGAGTTCCACAATAGGATGAAACAACCGTTCAGTGCTTCTAAATTTTCAATGATGGTCTAGCATCAATCGACTCATGATCTCAACTATTGAAATTAATACAATCTTTACAAAACCATTTTCCAGATCATTATTTCTTGAATCATTGATAATATCCTTCTCATTAATTTTTAACGGACAGTCTTTCAAATGTTTCACTTAATCCATGAATATGTTTAGTTAATTATTGTAATTTAATGATAATAAGCTTGAATATACTATTTGAGTTAAAGGATTATGATCTAATTAATGAAAATATTATTCATTTCTTATTTCTCATTCAAGAAACTAATTGGATGTTTGATTTGACCTCATTGAATTATTATGCCGAAATGGAAGTAAATGTCCACAACCGATTAAAGTGGATCATTTCGATAATCACTCTGTTTTATATATTATTAAGGGTAAACTAATATATCATTACATCATTACATAAGATTACCGTTTATTTCCATAAGAGTTTAATTGATAATGGTTTTGTGTCTGCCTTATTCATCCGGTATGCTTTTTATGTTTTCATAGAATCAATAATCTTGTTACGATTCGTAGCATTTATTTTTGTTTTGATTAATGTGCATTCTTTTTTGATGATCTTTAAGTTTAATATCTATGTGAATTACGATGTAACTCTGCTTGTAGCACTTCTAGAGTTGTTGTCATTCCCAAACCCGGGTAATGGAGGAAGGTTGAGCATGGGGTTAGCGACCCCATCCCGTAGAAAGCTAACTAGCTAAAAAACGCTAACCGGAAAAAATATTCAAATCATTTAAACTTAGTCCTGGAAGCTAGAAGGTCTCCATTTAGAAGAAATATGACGCCTCATGACGAAAGCCGAGTTTTTTCGGAAGTCACGAGACCGATGCCACTTTTAAAAACCAGAGCAACAATTTTTATATGTACACGGAACGTCCGAACAATGTGTTAGACCGGGAAGACCAGTTAAATAGCAACGGAAATGAGGAGATACAAATTGGCAGTACTCGGAATCAGTGAAACCCATTGGATCCAAGCTGGACTACAGAGGCTGGATACGGGTGAGATGCTGCTGTACTCCGGTTACGAAGAGGAAAATGCTCCACACACTCAGGGAGTCGCTATAATGCTGTCCAAAGTAGCACGAAATGCACTTGTAGGATGGGAATCTCACGGATCCAGAATCATCAAAGCATCATTCAAAACAAAGAAGGAGGGGATCACAATGAATATTATCCAATGTTATGCACCCACCAATGATAGCAACGACGACATTAAAGATCAATTCTACGAGCGGCTGCAGTCAATCATTGAGAAATGCCCAAGAAAGGACCTCACCATTCTGATGGGAGATCTAAATGCCAAAGTTGGAATAGACAACACCGGATATGAAGATATCATGGGACGACATTGACTGGGTGAGAGAAACGAAAATGGAGAAAGATTTGTAAATCTATGTGCATTCAACAAATTGGTCATTGGAGGCACAATATTTCCACACAAACGTATGCACAAGGCTACATGGATCTCACCGGACCACACTACAGAGAACCAGATAGATCATATTTACATCAATAAGAAATTCCGAAGGGCAATGGAAGATGTGAGAACCAAGAAAGGAGCTGATATAGCTTCACGTCACCACCTGGTGGTTGCCAAAACGAAAGCGAAGCTAAAGAAACACTGGGCAGCTGAGGAAACAGCATTACAAAAGTTCAATACAGCCTTCTTTCGACATACTAGCAAATTCAACGAATTCAAGATAGCTCTCAACAACAGGTTCCAAGCTTTACATGATCTACTTAAGGAAGAAGAAACTACCATGGAGGCCAACTGGAAAGGTATCAAAGAAGCATTAACTTCAACGTATCAAGAGGTTCTGGGCCTCAAGAAGCATCATCATAAGGAATGGATCTCTGTAGAAACCCTGGACAGTATCAAAGAAACGAAGAACAAGAAGACAGCAATTAACAACAGCCGAACACGAACAGAGAAAGTCCGAGCACAAGCTGAATACATAGAAGCAAACAAGCCAATGAAGAAGAGCATTAAAGCTGACAAGAAGAAATACGTGGAAGAACTAGCAACGATGGCAAAAAAAGCTGCAAGACAAGGAAATATGAAACAGCTTTATGATACAAAGAAGAAACTAGCAGGGAGATACAGTAAACCAGAGAGACCGGTCAAAGACAAAGAAGGGAGGCCAATCACTGAAATTCAACAACAGCGGAACAGATGGGTAGAGTACTTTGAGGAACTCCAATGAATCCACCGGACATCAAAGCAGCACACACAGATCTTCCTATGGATGTCAATCCACCAACGACGGAAGAAATCAGAATGGCCATCAGACAAATCAAAAGCAGGAAAGCAGCAGGACCCGACAATATACCAGCTGAAGCACTGAAGTCAGACATCGAAGTAACTACAAACATGCTTCACCTTCTATTCAAAAAGATTTGGGAGGAGGAACAAATGCAGATGGACTGGAAAGAAGGACACCTCATCAAGATTCCAAAGAAAGGAGACCTGAGCAAATGTGAAAACTACAGAAGGATCACATTACTGTCAGTACCAGGGAAATTCTTTAACAGAGTTTTGCTGAACTGGATGAAAGACGCAGTAGACGCCCAACTTCGAGGTCAACAAGCTGGATTCCGTAAGGATCGGTCGTGCACAGACCAAATTGCAACACTACGGATCATCGTCGAACAATCAGTTGAGTGGAACTCGTCACTGTACATCAACTTCATTGATTATGAGAAGACATTTGACAGTGTGGATAGGAGAACGTTATGAAAACTTCTTTGACATTAAGAAGTTCCTGAGAAGATTGTAAACATTACTCGGAACTCATACGACGGACTACAGTGCAAAGTAGTGCATGGAGGACAGCTGACAGATGCATTCCAAGTAAGGACCAGAGTCAGACAAGTCTTCCAGTCTTTCCCTTCCTCTATCTTCCGGTGTTTGACTGGATTATGAAAACCTCGACATCTAAGGGAAAACACGGCATAATATGGACAGCTCAGAATCAATTAGACGATTTGGACTTCGCAGATGACCTAGCGCTCCTATTGCATACACACGAACAAATACAGATGAAGACAAGGAGTCCGGTACTAGGATAAAAAGACGTTCAGAAAATTATCCATTTCAATGATTGAGTAACTCCGCCCATTCCATAGTATATATATATATAAAGTAAAATGTAACATAAGATTGAAACCTAAGAGTAATAATGGTAACATCAGTGATGTGAAAAGACGTTTTCAGTGTAGAATCAATGTTGATTCGGCGCATTCACCGATGCCTAAATTTATAATGAATTCTAATTAAACAAAGTTTATATTTCATTGTAATACCTATTTGTGTTCTAAATGGATTTATATAGATGAAATTGAAGTGATGTTGAGTGGTTTAATAACATTCGGTATTTCACATCATCATAAGTGTATCCAACCAAATATTATTTCTTAACAGATAATAATCTCGCGAGACAGTGCTAGGTACTGGGTTTGAATCTCGCGAGGCGGGATCATGGTTGCACACTGTTGAGGAGTTCCATACTGGGTCGAAACGGCCGTTCAGTGCTTACAGGTTTTCCGTGATGTTCTAGCTTTTATTGACTTATGAACTCAACTATAAAATTACTAAAATCTCCACAAAACCCCTTGTGATAATATAATTAACTGTCAAAATTTGAAAGCTTTCAAGTGTTTAAAGTATTTGTAGTTGTAGATGTTATGAAAAGTGTTTGATTAAGTAAATGAAACTGAAGTGCTTTTTTCCTTAGTTGACTTAATTAGATCTATTAATTTCGCTTTTAGTATATGGGAAAAGACATTTTAGAAAGCTGAAGTAACGTCAACATTTTACTTAATCAAGGTTATTAAGTATTGTGTAAATCACAAAAGTATTCTCTCGCATATAAAATGGTTGAAATTCTCGTATACCTAATGTTTCATTAAGCCTACTTATGAAATGCAAGCAAATTTTATGTAAAACATGAAGGCCCTAGGTTCGAATCCCGAGAGCGGAATCGTGGAATCGCAGTGATGAGGAGTCCCATAGTAGAAGGAAACAGCTGTCTATTGCTTCCAGGTTTTTAATGGTGGTCCAACGTCAATCGGCTCAAAATCTCAATCAATAACTTAATAATCTCCACAACATTATAGTGATAAAGCATGAATGTTATATTCAAAAGGTGTTTAAATCAAACAGTAATGGAAAACGACCTATCCCCTTCAATTTATAAATAGATGGAAAGTTCATGGTACAGGTAGACATACTATATCCTTGGCTGAAACAAAGCCTGTCTACATCATCTCACAATTTAGAGGTAATTCAAATAGTCTTCTAATGAAACAAAGCCTTAAATCAGTCATTAACATGACATATTGTTCAGCGAAGGAAACAGCAAGGTTCATGCTTCATCCAAAACCCTAAAGGCAAGAAAACGATTGTATCACATTCAACTGCGTTTACCAATTTTAATGTGTGTGCGATCACACATACATAGGGAGGAATAATCGTGATCTCAAAATTAGGGTGTGTGAACATGTACATAAACGTTTGGTATTCTTTGCTTATAACTTCCCATAATTGTTTAGGACTACATGTGATCAATCTCTTATTGGCATATGTGTATACTGTGCGTATTTCCCCGATAATGCCTTGATTCACAAGCATTATAAGCAAAGATGGATTGTGGCTAGAAGTGAAATCCAGGACGCGCGTTTCATCCAGGATTCCACTGCTAGCCACTATCCATCTTTGCTTATAATGTACCTAAACTGTTGCAGCAACAAATATAATCGAATGACCCATTAAGAGTAGAGGATAGACATTCATCATCCTCTATCGCGACACACATAATTGAAACAGATCATAAGGTTAATCTTTAATTGGCTTTTGTGACGTTGTATAAAAGTGTAAAAGAGCGTATACTAAGATTTATTGAAGCCTTAGCCATACGAAAATTCAAACCCTCTCTGTATATTCAAAAACAATTTGTTCTCACCTTAAACCTACCCTGTTAATATTGACTTATTATCCAGAGTGATAAGGTTTCAAATTGTTTTCACATTATTTTCTTTATTATCCTTGCTTCCTCTTAGCCTCCATTTCTAGTCTAGTTGACCTTTTGCTTTTGTATATAAGTGTTCTTAACAAGTATACTATGAGTGATCAGATTGTTCGAATTGTATTGCACTAATATACCACATAATTCTGATAATCTTCATCTTCTTATTACACTAACGGAATTTATCAAAGGAACTTATTGTTTTAAATTATTTATTTGAGAATAAAGAAGAATTGAGTGAGACTATAATTCATGGACGATCTTTGAACGACGCTGAAGTGACCATAATAATGTCTACCTACTTACGAGGGTTGAATGAGGGTTCTAAACCAGTGTGAAGAATAAGGATTATAATTTACAGTTGATGGTAAGGATTAGGATTTAGATTTATGATTGTTATCATGAACTAACATCAGTTAAAATGCCAAAACGCTATTTGACAAAATGGATGAGTGAGTTACGCGCCGAAATCCAAGACCTGTTATCCTAAATCTGATTAATTCTTCCATAAATTATAGTCTCACTGTTGGGGACGTTAGATCCCCAAAACTCATATTTTGTAAATTTATCTTTGTGGAGCTTGTATGCAGATGTATGCTTGGGCATTTCTTAACACCCACGCACATAGTCGATTGACGAACTTATCGATTAAATGTTTAAAAACTTCCATGACAATATCGATCATATATATTTGTATAAATGCGCTTGATTTGTGTGCTTGAGGGACCTGGTATCTTCTGGTTGTCTGTAGAATACACTTTCTACATTTTACCAAGACTTCTGGATCGAGTTAGCTGAGTCTGAGACAACGGATCAGTATAGCCTATCGAGTCTCTGAATCCTTGCTTCTTCGTTCCGTTCCGAGTAATACGGATCAGCCGTAGCATTCAAGTTTAACGAACATACCACTCACCGAGAATTAGTGTTCTTTGTATGTTTATGCTGAGCAACTGAACTTCATTTAGTTGTATTTAGTTGCTGATTAGTGATATAATTCTTCATTTCATCAAACTAATCAACAATATAATAGTTATCCGTATACTATTACGTTTCTGTTGGATATTGGATTTTAATGGTTAACCATTTTTAAATAGTATGTTCATTAGTATGGTCATTTCATTTACATTATTATCAATTGTAGATATAGACAGTTTGAATAACTGTCAAACTTCATTTATAGTGATATGTATATAATCAGTGGAAACTGTTAACCCATCATAATTTCTTTCAATGCCAAATTCGTAATAGAACACATTCCTTTTAAATTGATTTTACCTCACTATTTATAATGTTGTTGAAATCTAAGTCATTTCAGATTTCAGATTTGTGTAGTAAGAACAGAAGGCCTATGGTCTATCTTATTCCTTTTCTAGTATGCTTATGTGAGTGTCCAGTCTTCTCTTGAAAGAGTCAATTAAAGGTGAGGACACCACTGATTCGGGCAGCAGGTTCCAAGTATTGATGACTCGGTGTGAAAACCTGTATGCCATGGGTATTTTGTTCGTTCTTGGCTTTTCTGCTGGCCTGCTATGTCATCTGAGATGTCCCGATCTAGTGGGAAGAAAAAGAGAGAATAGGTTAGGTCCAAAATCATTTCTCACTATTCTGTACATCAAAATTAGATATCCCCTTAATTTGCTATAAGACAGAGTAAAAATGTTTAGCTTTTCAAGCCGCTCTTTGTACGGTAAACTCCGGAGTTCTGGAATTGCACGGATAGCTGCCCTCTGCACTTTTTCTAGGATTTCCGAGTCACCTTTTAAACAGGGGCTTGCAGCCTGAACTCAGTTCTCAAGCTTAGTTCTCACTAAGGATGTGTATACTGTGGTGAACATGGTAGAATTTAACTTAGTGAATGTCCGTTTTAAAGCCCAGAGGGTTCGAAACCCCTTAACTGCAACCTCACGGCAATGGGCCGTCGTCTTGAGATCATGACTCGCTGTCACCCCTAAATCCTTATGAGACCGGACCACGGATAATGGAACTTCCCCTATGTTGTACCTATTGAATTTTGGATCCCCAAATTGCATGTAGACACACTTTGCCGCGTTTATAGGCACCAGCCACTCTTTAGACCAGTTAATCATATCCTTTAAATCTGCCTGAAAAGCACATGCGTCTGTGTCTCTAGTTATTACTCTGCAGATCTTTAGAATTTCATACAGATTTCACTGATTTTATAATGGTAACTTTGTTATTTCTTATATTTGTTGTTTTGTTCTCTTATGTGAATAAGATTATCCGAAATTAATTCCATTAATATTATGGTGTATACTACTGATATCGACAAAGGTATGTAGTATGTATCATCAGTCGAAAATGAAATACCTGAAAGTAGAAGATTATGTAGATCGAATAGAAGAGAACAAGCACAGAGAATGATTGATATGCAAACGATAGAATCATCAAGTCTGAGACAATTTATGGAGGATTTACAAATGAAGTGTTTACTGTATGTCTCTCAGATTTTACTAAAATGTTCTGTAATGTTGTGTTCAAGTGCATTCGATTATCTCTATTTGTGTTCTCGTTCACTATAATATATTTCTACTTTCTACTGTTCATTACAATATTCGTATTAGATCATTTAAAGTCAAATTTCGTTTCTATTAGTTGTCAATGGAAATCCATTAACATTTGTTAACATTTAAGAAATTTACTGCTATTATTATTATAAAGGGCCAGATAAAAACAATTCGCAGTTCTATCTTGGCACATCTCATTGATAGCTGTCATGCTGTAGATAAATCGAAATCATTCCGAGTGATCTATCGTATACCTTCATCATTTCCCAACGGAGTTCGTTCAGGCCTCCTACATATAGCTGAAGCCAAAGGAATTCGTATATATAACCCCAATTTATGTGTACAGAAGAAATTCGTAACCCTCCTATCCCTTCCATGGCCAGTGATAACTTAACAAACGATTTTTTCTCAATTTTTATTATTATTTATTTATTTTATTCTATTTTTGTTATCATTAATCTTAGTTTCACATCCATTATTTCACAGATTGAAATCATGAGTCAATTGAAACTAGACCACCATCGAAAACCTGGAAGCATTGGACGGCCGTCTCGTCCTAGTGTAGGACTATTCGGCAGTGCGCATCCACGAACCCGCACCACGTGAGATTCGAACCTAGGACCTATCAGTCTCGAGCCAGGCGCTTAAACAACTAGACCACTGAGCCAGCCCGAATTCAACGGTGTTAATGTCTAACTTCAACCAATCCACGAAGTTGCGCCATCGTACACCATTGTCTTCAATGAGTTGATATCCCACAACAGACCTGGTTGAACTCCACTGGTTACTACTTCTCACTAGAACTCCAGGAGTGTCTCTTGAAGTCAGGGACTAGTGAGGAGACAATTATTATCAGAGGGGGTTTTTAGAGATTTTAGAAAGTTCAGAGATTGAAATCATGAGTCAAGTGAAGCTAGACCACCCTTCTGACATCCATTGTTTGTTTGTAATTTTACGCCTCTTTCCGTTTGTATTCTTCACTATCTAATTATTTACATACTTCTTATTACGTAATGATTTTAATGTTTTGTGTTGACTATTCAAAGTCTATTTGCCCACATTTCACCTTCTATTTCCAACGTCTAACTATTGATATGACTTTTGTTATCGTATTTTATATTATTCTCACTACGATCAGTACACTTTTCTTCCCACTACTATCAACATGAATTTTACATATTATGTTTGGTGACCCATTCTATTTCATTATGATTATTGACCCATAATGCCTTGATTGGTTTAACAGTTTCGTAATAAATATTCATGTATATTAGAGTAAAGCCTGATGGCGATCTAATTGAAAACAATATTGTTCGCTTATATGTGTAATTATTAATACGTATATTCTTGTTGTTAGAATAATACTTTCTCTCATTAGGTAAGCAATTTCCAAAGTGGTTTTACCAATTCTACCGTATAAATTACATTATATATATTAAGGATATACATATTTCATGATTGTTTGTTTAATTAGGCTATAAGAAAGAAAGAAAGAATCACTTATCTTATATATAAATATGTTAAGTGGATATCATTTCATCCAACTAGTTCTTGTCTTAAATCAGTAAAATGTATGAAAGGAGCTAAGCGTATAAACAATTATATTGATTACATACAGAATATTCACTGGCAATCGTTCATTGATTATTTCTATTCAATTACATAATGAAGTTTAATCATTCGAATTACTGATAAATAGAACGTGAAAGAATAATTGACATTTTATTCTATAAGAAAGATTAGTTCAACGAAGAGTACTCTTTTCGGCGAATTCATCTTCAAAGCTGTACAATCGCAATTATCTATACCTATTTTCTTCTTCAGGATGATAATAATACTGATAATAAACTTCTGTTAGGCATGGTGACAGTGAGGTTAAATAAACAAAGTTATTAAAAAATTCCTTTAAAAACAAACAAAGTTTTCAGTTTAGGGGTTGTGGAGATTGTTAAGTTTTTGATTGAAATCATGAGTCAATTGAAGCTAGACCACCATCGAAAACCTGGAAGTACTGGACGGCCGTTTCGACCTAGTATGGGACTCCTCTGCATTGCGCATCCACGATCCCGCACCTCGCGAGATTAGAACCCATGACCTATCAGTCGTTTGTTTGGCTTAAGTGTTCATCAATAAATAGATAGGGAACTTATCATTGGGAAAGGATAGCTCAGCATGATAAGACAGATGTTGAAATTGCGATTAAATATAATGAGGATGACCGTGGAAACAAAATGAACCAGTTGGGGGTGGAAAATTTAAGGGGAAGATGGAGGGTGAAGCAGATGGCTGTGAAGGACGAAGGGTATGAAAAAAGAGAAAAATTAAAAATAAAAATAATTATAAGACATCAGGACCATGGAAGAAGAAGGGGTTGTACAAGTCATTTTTGTACACACAATTCCGTTTTTTCCAGATGTATGGCTAATGCTTCGGCAAAGTAAAGAAGATGCAGTCTAGTTATTTTTGGGATACTTCTGCTTATCTTGTAGATGAATTTGAACGCAGAGTCTGTATTAATTGAGTGACCTGAGTTCACAAGGTGTTCAATTACTGAGCTTCTTATTGAGCCACTTCCTCCTCTTTTAAGCCATGTCAGACGATGTTCTTGAATTTTTTTGGATAAAGTACGCATCCAACGACCTATATACCTAGCTCCACATGAGAAGGTAAATTGATAAATGCACATTGAGATGGTCAGATGCGACAATTTATCTTTAAGATTATTAGTGAACAATGATCGGCTGGAGAATACTATTTGCAATGTTGCTGCGGGGGAAGTTCTTTTTAAAGGATTGAAAATTCTCTTCATTAGGGTGTGTGTGGTTCTGTCGCCCAAGAATTCGATGTTCATGTATAAAGTTTTCTTTTTTACTGTAGTTATCTGTGTTCTTGGTATTTTCAGCTTTATGTTCTTATCAATGAAAATCGAAGGATATCCGTTTTTATTAAGTATCTCCTTCAGGTGTCCTGATTCTTCCTCTATAACGTGACTACAGATTCGTCGCATTCTTGTTGCGAGTGTTATTATTAAGTTTCTTTTTTGACTAATGGGTTCACAGCTGTGGAAACTTGGTAGTTGGCCATTCCACATGGGTTTCCTGTAGATAGATCTTTTTAGAGTACCATCTTTCTTTCTTGCCATTTCCACGCCAAGAAAGTGAATATTTTCTTTGTTTTCAACTTCTAATGTAAATTTTATTGTTGGGTGGCAATTCTTAAATGTCTTCAGAAGATGACTTAAGTCATATTTGTTGTCACAAACGATAAAGATATCATCTACGTATCTTTTATACAAGTGACGTTTTTCTATAGTCGCTTTCAGTTGATTGTTTTCTAAACTACCCATGAAACAATCTTCAAGTAACGGACCCAGAGGGGATCTCATTGCTATACCGTCTTTCTGTCTATAAATTACGTCATTATTCTTAAACTGTACATTGCAAGTGCACCGCAGTGATAGTTCCTTCAAATAAACATCCGGCATTCCGATGTTAATCTCATTGTTATTTACGTACTTGCAGATGAACCCAACGGTCTCTGTGAGTGGAACATTAGAGAATTATGATTCGACATCCACAGATAGCATAATTTCGTCATTTACATTCACTTCTTTTATGTGCTCAATAAATTCAAAAGTATCACGTATGGTTATTATCATTATTATTATCATCCTGTAAAAATAAGTATATTTATATTTGCGATTGTACAGCTTTGAAAATGAATCCGCCGAAAAGAGAACTCTTCGCTGAACTAGTCTTTCTTATTTAATGTCTTAATGGGTGTATTCCATTTATTTTATTCTATCTCAGTTTGGACATTAATAGGATTTAAGTAACATGCGTTCATTTCAGATGTTATGAAGGTAAATGTTTAATCTACTAGAATACAATCGATTGTATACCGGTGACTCGTTCCTACCATCTAGATATTTCACCAAGTTATCCGTATTATTGTTTATTTCAACACGTCATTATGTCTATCAAATGTATGAACTATTCAGGTGCGTTTATGAAACGTTTATAACCTTCTGCTGTACAAGATATAAAAAAGTACAATCATCAGTAACATCGTGGTCACTGGCAATATCCATTGAAAATAATAAACATAATTCAGATATCGATTCCTGAACTCCTAAGATCACTCATCGAAGAAAAGTGATATCTGGGTTTTCAGAGAATTCTTATCAATCTGAGTAGATGGCTTTAAAAAAATGACTTGCTAAGAGTTTCCCAGTGAAATAAACGTAATGTTTTTATAAATACAATTGTATATAATGGGACTAAATATATAATTAAGTTACATGCATAATAAATTGATTCGTTGGGCGTATACCAAAAAAAAACCTGAGAACATAACATGACTGTTTCGTCCGATAAGGACTTCTTCACGAGTTCTCATTCATGATGTTAATCAGACTCGAGCTTAGTGCTTAACTTTGTGATGGATTCAAAAATATCCACTTATTAAACAATCATGAAGTATTATGATAAACTGTTCTTACTTAGCATATACCTGCTCCGTAAGCAACATATGTATATATATACATGAATCCTGAATAATAATATACACTTCACGGATGCAGACATGAAATACTCACATAACAAAATTGAAAGGTAGAATTTTATGTTCCTTTCTTTTTTAAAGTCAATATTATGACTGATAAGAGACTAACTTCGTATTAGGATTGATAAACCCTTCTTTTGGTATACTAAAACTATGCTAATTAGACTAAAAGTGTTTAAGGTAAATATGTTTAACAATTTTTACGTAATTAGCAATTTAATAGTTAAATTCATGGGTTGAATAAAGCTAGACCATCATGGAAAACCTAAAACCACTGGATGAACTCTTCGTCGTACTACGGGACTTCTGAACTGTGCTCATCTGTGATTCTGCACGCAAGATTCGAACCCAGGATCTTCCGTCTCACGCGTGAACACTTAAACTCTAAACCACTGGTCTGGCATCCAACGGTGTTAATATCCAACTTTAACTAATCTACGTTCCATTGTCTGAGGTAGATACCTGTCTCTATCTGACACGGATTAGCTCCAGTGGTCACAGCTTCTCACTAGATCTCCAACAATTCCCTTACGAAGCTTGTCACTAGTGAGCACATAGTAATATTCAGTGTAGAATTGTGGAGATTGTCAAGTTTGGAAATTAGTAGCTGAGAACAAAATAATTTATATACAAACGCAAACAAACCGATCGAAAATTCCTAATTATTATAAAGACTATTAGAAGACACTCGTTTCAAATTTGCAGGTTAATGAAAACGTGCAATTCAATCTGGTATTGTTACCGATAATCCAGTGGAGATTATATCATCTGTCAAACAAGTTACCGCACCATGAGTATATCTGCACACCATTGTAGATAAAACCAAAAGAAGTTAAACGTTATAACTCATTGAAATGGATTAATTGAATACGATTGTCATTAATACTGCATAATAAAAAGTCACCTGTAAATTTCGATACATTTATTCTATGATGATGCATGATGAACTAATGCATTTGCCCTTATGTTCAACATGATTTCTGACTTGTAATTGTCTGACTTACTCGAAACATCCTCCATAAAATTTTAAATGTTGAAACAGCCTGAATGAATCAAACTTATAATGATCTATCCAACTATAAACATCTAGTACCATATATATGGTATGTATATGGAATGTAGAAGAAACGTTTCATCTCCAGAGTGAAGTCGAATAATTAACTGTTACTGACATATGTGCACTTTGTGCAGATTAGCTCAATTTTTCTTTAAATCAATAGTATTATAATCAGAGATGAATAGCGGCTGGCAAGAGAATCCAGGACGCACGTTTCATCCTGTTTGGGATTCGCCTACCGGATGTACCTGTATCCCAGAGTTGATGTTTAGTTCGGTACTCGAACCAAAAACCGTCCGCTTCGAATGCCATCGCGCTATCCACTTAGCTAATGAGTCCAGATCTATGTCTGGTTATACTGCTTTTGATTTAAAGCAATATTGAGGCAGTCCGCTTATTATGCACATATATCAACAAGAGATTGATCAATTGCAGTCCAAAAACATCAATTGGAAGAATAAACCAACCAATATAAAGAATGAATTAAAGCTTCATCGCATTGCATAATCCAGTGACTATTTGGACTGAATAGCTAAGTGGATAACGCGATAGCGTTTTAAGCGAACGGTATTGGTTTCCACCTATGAACATTAACTCTTCGATGAAGGTACAACCAGCCAACTTGTGCAAGAAAGACAAAACGTGCTAGCAACCATTCTTCTCTACTTACAATCTTTATTTTGTCTCATAATTAAATCATTATAGCCAAAAATAATTTTAAATGTAGTCAATTCGGCTGGTTTAACTAGTTCGGAAAGCTCCCTACTAGTTTTAGGAAGATTGTAAAATTTTCATACCTCAAAAACTTACCTGACCTAGACCAGCATTGAAAGCTAGAAAGCATTAAATACTTAACTTCTCAACCATTAAAATGATATCCAATAGCATAAGAAGCTGAAAGTTTTAGGTCGAATTACGTAAAGTCGTACTTGAATACTGATAACGAGTCTCATATGAAGGATATCCAATTGTCTAATACTTTCTAGTTTCTAATGGTATTCTAACCAAGATTAGTGCATACTATAAACTATTGATATTCTTACCAGTTAAAGTGAATAACTTTCTGAGATGCATTCATAGTAATGTACACTTGAATGTTTCCTGTTTTTTTTTGTTTTTCAAAAGGAGACTTTATCAAAGAAAAGAAAATTTATTGTTCCTTATTGTTTTATATAGAATCATTATTTCATCAAGCATTTCATACTTCGGCACATTCTTTTTTCTTACTTATAATGTCTTACTTACTTACATACTTACTAACTTGCTTACGCTTATTACTCCTAATGGAGCATAGACCGACTTATAATGTCAATTGTAGTCAAAAGACCAACCAGAAATTCAATTGATGAACGTCAATTATTATCAGAGTTTTTTTGTTTTCTTTCAAATTATGACGATTATAACAACGAGAATAATTAGTGAATATTTAACATTTTAATTGCTTAGTAACAATCAAGTGTTTTCTGTATAGGTGTTTACAAATGAAAAAAGGGTTATTATTTCCCATTAAATAAATTAGATCATCTATTATTTTCTACCGTCAGTAAAACATTTACCGATATGCATAGTGTTATTCACATACACAAGAGAAAACCAAAGTCCTCAAATACAACACGGAGAACATCAATCTAATCACACTTGATAGCGAAACTCTGCAAGATGTAGAATCCTTCACGTACATGGGAAGCATTATCGATGAACAAGGAGGATCAGATGCAGATAGAAAGGAGAGGATCGGCATAGCAAGGGTTACATTCCTACAATGGAAGAACACATAGAACTCAAAACAAATGTCCTTCAAACAAAATAAAAGTAA
Organism: Schistosoma haematobium; assembly: GCF_000699445.3. NCBI lineage: Eukaryota > Metazoa > Platyhelminthes > Trematoda > Strigeidida > Schistosomatidae > Schistosoma > Schistosoma haematobium. Next base: position 7,397,618 of record NC_067202.1, on the reverse strand, counting down.
CAATCTTCAATACGAACGTCAAGACACTTCTACTCTACGGAGTTGAAACTTCGAGATATACTACGACCATCATTGAGAAGGTATAAGTATTTATAATCAGTTGTCTACGGAAAATACTCAATATCGTTCGACCGGAAACCATCAGTAACAGCCTTCTGTGGGAGAGAACAAATCAACTTCGAGTTGAAGAGGAAATTGGGAAAAGATGATGGAAATGTATATTACATACATTACGCAAATCATCACACTGCATCACGAAACAAGTACTAACTTGTAATCGTGAAGGGAAACAGAAAAGTGGAATGCCCAGGAACACAATACGTTGGGAAATAGAATCAGATGTGAAAACGATGAATAACAACTGGAAAGAGGTGAAAAGGATTTCCTAGGACAGGGTTGGATGTAGAATGCTGGTAAACGGCCTATACTCCTCCACGAGTAGTAACGGGCGTAAGTAAGTAAGTAAGTAATAATATTATTCATATTACTGACTGTTTTATTAATAAAACATATTTATATTAATAATAAATATGAAGTACGTTTATTTAACTACTGATGTATATCTGCATTCATCAACTTTCATTTTTGCTGCTTTATAATAAGGCTGAGGATTTTATTCTTTTATATATACAGAGTAGTATCGTTGACATCAAATGATTGAATGCAAATGTCATTGTCAACGATCTTAACAGAGTATATCACAAATCTTTAAATGAAAGTATAACTTATGAAAGATCTTTGAGTAGCGCTCAATTGACCTTCAGAATGTTCATCATCCAGCTGAAAAGTCTCAAATAGGATGAAACACACATCAAACTACATCCCACTGCTATCCATCATCCATCTTTGCTTATAAAAAGTTTGCGACCTAAGGCAATATCGAGACAGGCCATACAGAATGCACAGATACCAACAAGCGACTAATCAATTGTAGTCCTAATCATCAGTGGTAAGATACAATCAAGCAATCATGTGATGATATTGAATGAAATATTTTTGAGTGAATGTCGTTGTCTTTTATTCTTTTTCTCTTCTTTAAGCACATCATTACTGATCAGTAATATGTCTCATACATATTTTCATGATAATTAAACAAATTTCACTAATGTGTTCTCATTAAATTTTCCATTACGGTTGTACAAATTAGGCGGAGCTAAATACACAAACAAACTGATATATAGTTTTTATATGACTGATACAAGTAATGTAAATTGAATACTAAATGTATAGACATCTAGTTTTCATTAAATCTAAGCATAAATGAAAATGCTCTCTATTTGTTTATTGCTGTTTGTTATAAGCTAATATAATATGATAAATATACTAATGCGTAATCAGGTAATAAAATGGAGACATATTTTCATTCTAGTTTTTTTTACATTGAAATGTAGTCTATAAGTCCATTTACAAACGGATTATATATAATAATCTATCACAACTGATTAATCACTGCGTGGTGATCAGTGTCATGTGTGTCAAGTCCTTATTTAGTGCAGATCGAATGCTATCGATCATGTTGCAATGTGGCCACCGGTCTAGGTGACTTGACACTGCGTGCACTATATATTGAGATTGGATGGTGGTTGGAGGTAGTCGACAGGAAACCCTGGACCCGGGTTTCGTGCTACTTGGCACTTGTCAGTAAGATGTACCTGTAATCTTGAGGGAACTGATGCTCCCTGGCGGATTCGATCTCGTGTCGATCGCGGCCCGGATAGCTCAGTGGTAACGTTTCTGACTGTGAAGCTGGGTGACACGGGATCGAATCCTCCAGGGAGCACCAGGTTCCACGAGATTACAGGTACACCTTGCTGACGAGTACCAAGTAGCATGAAACAAGGGTCCAGTGTTTCCTGTCAACTACCTCCAACCACCATCTAATAATAATCTATACAATTGTTTGGATATGATTTCATCTAAATGAATTCTGTTCAATATAATAATTATGATATACAAATTTTAAGTTAAATCATGACTTGAATCATTTACTTTTAAGATATATAAACGATATCAAATTATTTATTATTATTTATTTGAACACATAGATATTGGTAAGAAAAGGCACCAGATACATATGCGCCATACAAATCTCATGTGATTTGTGTGAGGGCTGTGATACTGCTCAAGTGCTCAGACGGAAGCAGATGGTTCTCTTAGGGGGTCGCACTCGGAGAATTTGATCTGAAGATCTGATCCGAAAGACAATGGAGCAATGTCAGGAAATGCAGACCCATGGTAGCCGGTGACCAACGATTGGTTCATACTCTATTTGTTCCCTCAGGATACTGGAGTCCATGTGCACTATTAATTTGGAATGAGGGTTTTCTAACTCCCTTATGTGAACTCTCCATGTCCACCAACCCGGTTAAAGCGCCGGACATTCATTTTCACTTTTTGTCCTCGCAATTTTGTAAACAACACCCGTGGTGCGAGAAGGCAGTGAGTAGGACTTCCTTGGCAGAGGCTATATACGCGTGGCCATGTGATAGCATTTCGAGAGGTAAGGCGGACTCTCCCTACTCTCGACCGTACCATGGCATTTGGGTTGGTTGAAGTTAGACATTAACACCGTTGAATGCCGGCCGGCTCAGTAGTCTAGAGGTTAAGCGTTTGTGTGTGAGACCGATAGCTCCTGGGTTAGAATCTCGCGTGTGAGATCACGGATGCGCAATGATGAGGTGTTCCATACTAGGACGAAACGGTTGTCCAGTGATTCCAGGTTTTCCATGTTGGTCTAGCTTTAAATGACTCGTGAATTCAACGTTAAAATTATGATATTTGTTTACAAATCGTTTTAATGAGATAAGGATATTTTCTTCGCTATAACACTACATTGAACTTCGTGGACTGATTACTTATCATTTTGTTTGGTTATGGTAAACAAAGAAGTTTATAACCAAATGGTTTGTATAATTTGATATCCCCTTGTATGATTGACAAATAATTGGATTCAAATTGGTTTACAAACATGTGACTATAAACTCCGTATGTGTAATATAATCATTGGAAAATATGTCCTATTGTTCGACAAATATCTATTCATCAGTGTAACGTGTTGAATATGAGAATACTTCGTGCCAAAATTGTTCGGCTATGAAATTACTATATTATATTGTTGAGGAGATCCATAAAACTCCTCGAAAAAAGCCGAAAAATGCTCTGAAAACACTAAGAAGCATCTTCTTCAATCAGCATTCAATAGAACGTTTGCCAGAAACATCTAGAAAGGGAAAAGTCACTTGTCACGTTACTGATTGGATGATTGCTTATACTACTGCTATGTTTAGTAGCGTTCCAGAATTTTCCGGAAGCCCAAGACCATCTAAATGCTATAAAAACCCTAGATTTTTGGTACATAAACGAACCTTGGGGTAAAGCGCTTCTTCCGTGTTTCGCGCCTTTTCTTTCGTGTTCAAATCTTTGTTTCGACTTGGAAGTTTATCGAAAAGCTTAGGAAACAGAATCTAGCGTTCAATTAGAAGACTTATTATATACAATAACAGTAAAAAGTGTTTTTCTCAAATTATATAGCAAAATTGTTTGACTTTACATGATCTTAATGCCAATGTCTTGGCGCTTGCTTATGATTATTAATTTAAAGCTTTGATGTTCTACACAATAAAAAAATTTTTGAATTAAACTTTCATTGATAAGATTTGATTCATGCACATTTTATCCCTTAGCCTTTCTCTAAATGATATGACGGGATTAAGAAACAAAATTACATTCCAAACCCAAAACACTAAATAAAGTAATACGTTGTATGCAAACCAAAAGTATGTTTAATAGTTGAATTCATGAGTTAATTGATGCTAGACCACCATGGAAAACATAGAAGCACTAAACAGCCGTTTCGTCCTAGTATGGTACCCCACAACAGTGCGCATCCACGATCCCGCTCACAGGACACAAATCCACGACATATCAGTCTCGCGCCCCAACGCTCAACATCTAGACCACTGATCCGGCATCCAACGGTGTTAATGTCTAACTTCAGCTAATTCACAAAATTGAGCAACACATCTACCACTGTCATCAGTGAGTTACTATCTCACAACAGACCTGGTTGAACTGCACCGGTGGATGATTCTCACTAGAACTCCAGGAAATACCTCTTAAACCCAGTCATCGGTAAGTAGATGATGATTATAATCAAAAGACGACTACAATGAAGACATCAAAGATCAACTCTAACATAGGCTTCAGTCAGTCGTCGAGAGGTGCCCAACAAAGGACCTGAACATTCTGATGGGAGATTTAAGTGCCAAGTTTGGAATGGACAACACCGGATATGAAGACATCATGGGACGACACGGACTGGGAGAAAGGAACGAAAATGGTGAGAGATTTGCAAACCTATATGCCTTCAATAAACTGGTCATAGGCGACACTATATTCCCACATAAGCTCATACACAAAATCACATGGACTTCACCTGATCACACTACGCGAAACCAAATCGACCATATCTGCATCAACAAAAAAGTCCTGAAAGATGATGGAAGATGTGAGAACCAAAAGAGGGGCTGATATAACATCAGATTATCACTTGCTGCTCGCCAAGATGAAATCAAAATTCAAGAAGTACTGGACAACGAGGCGGACAATATCACAAAAGTTCAATACGGCTTTTCTTCGGGATACTGACAAACTTAACAAATTCAGGATAGTCCTCAGCAATAAGTTCCAGGCCTTTCATGATCTACTCAATGGAGAAGGAACTACTGTGGAGAGCAACTGGAAGGGGATCAAAGAGGCAATCACTTCAACATGCCATGAGGTTCTGGGCCACAAGAAGCACCATCACAAGGAATGGATCACTGTTGATACACTGGATAAGATTCAAGAAAGGAGGAACAAGAAGGCAGCAATCAATAACAGCCGAACAAGAGCAGAAAAAGCCAAGGCACAAGCTGAATACACAGAAGTAAACAAACAGGTGAAGAGGAGCATCAGAACTGACAAACGCAATTATGTGGAAGATTTAGCAATGACGGCGGAAAAGGCTGCAAGAGAAATGGAGACAGACATGAGAAGAATGAACAACCATTGGATAGAACAAGAAAAGAAGGCCCAGGACAGAGTGAGTTGGAGAATGCTAGTCGGCGGTCTATACTCCATTAGGAGTAACAGGCGTAAATAAGTAAGTAAGTAATAGTTGATTTCATGAGTCAGTAGTCTGGAGATTAAGAGTTCACACACGAGACCGATAGGTCCTGAGTTCAAATCTTGTGAGCGGGATCGTAGATGCTCATTTCTGAGAGGTTCCATACTAGGACGAAACGGCCGTCTACTGCTTCCAGGTTTTTCACAACGGTCAAGCTTCAATTTACTCGTGACCTCAATTATTAAATTACTATAATATTCACAAGACCCCTTTCGGATACCAATATAAAACTAACTAGTTTTGAATGTGTAGATCTACAATCACTTGTTAAAATGCTTGAATCCCCATCATTATGGCTGTTTGTTATGACTAAAGAATACATTTTTATTTGCAACTTATTGAAAAGGAATAAAACTAAAAAAGCTTGACTCAGTCTTTAAAACTCTAGATGGATATTACTCTATCTAAATAGCAGTGATCACATCATTAGACTTAAACTTCGTTCAATTTGATGTGGAGAAGAATATTATAATGAGTGGGTTTTCAATCTTTCATTAATGAGCTAGACAAGACGATGCTCTTATCTAAACCTTAAAAATATCAGTTTGAAATGCTTTTAATGAAATTTAGTGACCACACTTTGAAAAACATTTTCATAGAAAGGTGAGGATCAAAACATGTTCCATTCCTATTTACAATTATCATCAATAGATAACTTTTAGTTGACCATAATAGATGATTATAGTGATTTCACCTTATATAACATTGTTTAATAACACTAATCCAAGTGTTAAAAAAGTTTGAATAATTTTTTCTGGTTATCGTTTTTTAGTGAGTTAGTTTTCTACGGGATAGGGTCGCTAAACCCATGCCCAACCCTCCTCCTTTATCCGAGCTTGGGACCGGCAGTAGCCCTCGGAGGGACTCCAGGCAGAGGATGGGTTGGAGAATGCTGGTTGGCGGCCTATGCTTCATTAAGAGTAACAGGCGTGAGTAAGTAAGTAAGTAATCCAAGTGTTATTGTTCAGTACAAGATGAATTACTTCTTCTATTCTGCACACATATATGGACACTATGCTCCTGGTGTTAATTGTCCATTATCTATTTTTTTTCTTTATCTTGTAACTATTTGGTTACTTCGTGTGCCCCTGTGAGATTTTTAAACGACTTATTCAGCTGCGACTCATGTTAGTCGTTCCTTTACACTTCTATCCATGATATCGTTTCTTTTTTCCACTGTATAGGATTAAACTGCATAAAGAGTGTGCTAAACGTAAGTGATACAAAAGAACCAATCGAAATCTAACCAATAATTCTATTTCTCTAAAGTCAATATTTATATTAGTATTACGTAAAACGATTGTAGAACAATAAAGTGCTATTTGTCTGATTACCTTCGCCATACTATTTAAACATGAATAAATCTAAGTTTGATATTTAGAAAAAAGGTACTTTATGATCATTGAATTGTTCTAATGCAACTAACAGCAATTTCCAATGGTGTATATAATGAACAGAATTGATGTCAAGACTATAATATATATAGATGAACCAATCAGATATAAGATAATGAGTCTTGGAATTTCACGAGAAATCTATCCATACAATTGGCAAAATAGCATTTTGGCATTATACCTGATGTCAGTTAGTGATGAAAACTCTAAATCTAATTCTTAACCCTAACCATCAATAGTAAATCATAATTCTAATTCCTCATCATGGTTTATAACCCTGGTCGTAGTTAGTAGATGGACATTCTCGAGGTTATTTAGTATCATTCAAAGGTCCTCCATAAAATATAGTCTCATCGAATTGACTAAATTATAAAAAATACAAAATAATACCGACAAACGATGTTAAATATTCCGTCTTCAAATAATTAGGATCAAAATCATTGAGCCCTACAGTAGACAGTCAAATACTTATAAGTCATTGTAGTCTCACTCAACGAAGTTAGTGAATAAAAAGACAAAACTGAAAGCATCAAATGAAAACAGTAAAGATAAACCAAGACTATAAATGAAGAGTAAATAATACGCTTTGATGAAATATGAATAAATTGTGATATATTACATCGACGATAAAGATGTGGATGGTGATGTCGATGGACTGGACTTATTTCTTTGAAACTATGACTGTAGTCATAGAAGATTGAATAAACTACGATGTTGATATTGATCAATAGGATATGACATGTGATGCGAATAATTTACATATAATAGGATGAAGATATTCTTTTATTGAGTGATCTCGTCATTTAATCGCAAATTCTTTTGAGCCTACTGTCTATAATTAGTTATCTTCAGCAGTCAACATCATGCCGCATGGTATCATTGCATACCCTTAAATGATCAGCATTCTGTCTTCCTTTCTAACAGATAAAACTTAGTTTGTAATAGAAGAGTCGGGGTTACACATAGCTGAGACACATTATATTAGAATGAAGCAGCTGTTCAACTCTATCAGGTTTTCGATGACTGTTTTTACTTCTTTCGGTGTATCATCACAAAAGAATTCATACCTTTTCACAACCTTCACAATAAGAATCGAAAATTCGTTTGCTAAAACAAAAGATCCACCTTCATAACAGATTTTGGCAAACAGAATAAATGGAAATGTAAACAAACGTTTGTTGTCATATAGAAACCATACATTAAGAGAAAAACTTTCCAAATACACAGGATTTAATATTCCTAGAAATGTTCGCTTCAATTCAAAAAAATGTCTCTGAACTTGTCAGAGATAATATTATAAACTAATCCTACTGTGAGTTCTTTTCAGCAGTATGTACCATTAAAAAACAATAACGCATATGATGTAACGAATTGATTTCTTTAATTGACTTAATTCCGTTAGAAGAACTAACGAGAATAACTCAAGAATGTGATTTTGGTGTATGCTACTTATATTGACAGATATAAGTAGAACGTAACACCAATCAGAAGTGAAATACCTGTCAAAAGAAGGTTGAGAAGATTGAACTGAAAAATACAGAAAAGGACACATAAAAGAATTGAGAAATAGAAGAATCATGAAGGATGTGTAGGACAATCGATGGAAGATGTGAAAATGAAGAAGTTAATGTATGGTTTTCATATTTCATAATGGATTTAAATTGTAATCATTCGAACTACAGAGCCTTAATTGAGTCCCGTATCTGTGTTTTTTGTCACTAACTCCCCGTGACAGTAGCGGGTAATTTTCGTGACTGCTACAGTCCTTGGATGTGGTAGCCATTTCAGAATCGAAACCTGATTCCCCGTTACCCGTAATCTTTACGGTAGACAAATCACATATCAACAAATTGATACGGCAGATATTTGAAATTAGTCTATCCTAACCTCAGTTCTCCTTCATTAGATAATGACGTATCCACTAGAAATACGTTTTATAGAAAATGGATTATCTGAATTTAAAACAAGCAAACAAAACAAACCAGTGGAGCTAATCCGTGTCGGATAGAGACAGGTATCTACATCAGTAGAATGGAAGATGGTCGCGCAATTTCGTGAATTGGTTGATGTTAGGCACTAACTACATTAGATGCCGATTCAGTGGTCCAGTACGTTAAGCGTTCGCGCGCGAGACTGAAGGCTCGGGGTTCTAATCCCGCGAGCGAGCTCGTGAATGAGCACCACTGAGGAGTCCCACAATAAAATGAAACAGCTGTCCAGTGCTTCCAGGTCTCCAACAGTGGCTTAACATCAATCGGTTCGTGATCTCAATCAAACACAAACAAACAGTAAACATATAAGAAACATAATGAAATACAAAATTCTATTATTTTTCTTTTCTCATTCAACTTGGTCTTATATTTACTATAAATATAAGACAAATTAAATTCATTTTATATTTTTGCCCAATTTCATTTTTTATTTATGTCTAATAATGAATGGAAAATAGTAGGAAAGCTTGAAGCATAATGTGGAATGAATAAAAGACGAGGAGAAAGAAAAAAACAGAGAAAAACATCTGGGAAAAAAACTTGATGAATAAATAGTAGTATCGTAATATTCCTCTTGCGTCTTTTTTTTGTATTGCTCATCAAGTAAAGAGGAAAAAAAGAAAAAAAAGAAAAAAGAAAGGAAGAAACCTAATTCTCTTGCTAATATTAGACATTAACTCAAGGGAATTTATATCAATGCATAAGGAGAACTATTATGGAATAACTCATTTCTACTTTTATTACATACATTATGAGTAGTAGTTTGAGAAAAAAATAATAGAAATAAATGAAATTAGATTTGTCGTTTTTGACAAATAAACCTCCGTTTTTGTTTTTTTTTGGAATTCGGAACGATGGTTACTATTCAATTTGATGATTATATTCATCATGATAATCGAAATCAATTCAGTATCGAATGAGATTATATGAGATTATGTTCTATACAACCAGATCATGAATTGACTAATGTTAGACGACCTTTGAAAATCTGGAAGTAATAGACAGTTGTTTCGTCCAGGTATGGGGCGCCTCAACAGTGTGTATTCATGTACTCACACATGAGATTTAAATTCAATGCAAACAATTTTTACAACCCTATACTGATTATTAGTAGTAAACAATTTGCAGAGCATATATATATGTATGGAATTAAGTGTGACCTATGAAAATATAAATAACATTGGCTTATTCACTATAAACGGTTAATTTAGTTTGTTTGTTTTATAGATAATGTAAACAAAACTTATTCACATTGTTTACTTTCAATTATGATGATGATGATGATGATGAAACAAAATCACTAAAAACTTTAAGTTACTTACTTACTTACGCCTGTTACTACTCATGAAGGAGTATAGGCTGTTTACCAGCATTCTCCATCCAACCCTGTTTTGGGCAATCTATTCCAGTTCTTTCTAGTTGTTATTCATCTTTTTCATATCGGTTTCTATTTCCCAACATAATGTGTTCTTTGGCCTTACCCCGCCTGTAGCTCTTCTAAAGTTACTTCCGGTTCCAAGCTCAAGTAAAGGAGGAAGATTGGATATGCGGTTAGCGACCCCATCCCGTAGAGAACTAACTTCCTAAAAAAAAACGCTAACCAGAAAAATTAATTCAAACTTTATAAGTTACAATGAAAATAATCGCAAAATGAAAAAAGTGAAGAAATAACTGAAGAAAGAATAATAACTGGGAATGAATCATGAAAGATCTAAATGATTTAAGATAAGACTTTTTCTTATCTCTTTAGAATGTGAAACAGAGTTAGATTTTAAATAACAATAAAAGGGAATAAATGTAATTTTGTAGATAAGTGAAATAGACGGATAGATGTATACATAAATAGGGGAAAAACAACTAGAAATAAGGTAGTATTGCTAGAATTTGTTTATTTATTTAATTGAACACCTAAGTATTGGTAAAAAGCGGCACCAAATAGATATGCGCCATAAAAATCATTCGATTTATGTAACGGCTAGGTTACTATCCGTGTGCCCAGACCAAAGTAGGTGGTTTGCTTATTGGGCCACACTCCTAGAGCAGTCGACCTAAATATCTGTTGTAACGTGTGGATTGAAGGTTAGATGCGCAGCGTTTTATTGACCGATTCAGTGACACGTAAAACACGTAAGAATGGCCTAGAGTCTCGATTGGTCCCGCTTCCCTGTCCAGCTCAGTCAGTTGAGTCCAGAACGCAAGTCACAGCCTCTGAGATATGAATCATTATATTTCAGACATACTCTATTTATATACCAACCAACCAGACCACATCGTACCATAAAATAGAAAACAACATTTGTACAATATTTGACAGGTGAAATGAATATCGACCAATGGAAATGTCCATTTAACGTCCAAGGACATCATTAGACTTAACACGACAATTATTGGTATGTTCCTCTGCATCCCTAACAATATCTGACCTACAGGACAATGGAGCAATGTCAGGAGATGCGGTCCTATTGTAGCCGTTAGCCAAGAATAAGTTCACACGCCATTTTGTTCCCACAGGATCCCTGAGCCGATTCACATCATCAGTTTAGAATCTGTGTTTTTCAACTGCATTAGGGGTGGATCCTCCGTGTCCAACAATTAATTTGAAACGCCGGACATTCGCTTTTTGTCCTCTTAATTTCGTAAACAACAACCTCGCCTCGAGAAGGTAGTGAGTAGGACTTCCCTGACAGCGGCTATATTCGCGTGGTCATGTGGAAGCATTACGATAGGGAGAGCGCATTCTACTCGCCCTCGACCGTACCAGGGCATTTGAGGACTAGAATTTATAAAAACTTTCATCTAAATTTGATTGAACAGCTTCATACTATTTGGGTGCCAATTTTATGTGCGAAATTAAAGGAGAAGGTATTTATAAAATGTCAGAGAATGAATTTGAAGTAAATCCAATGTTTCATCTAACAATATGGTCCAAGATTTTTCAAGGAAATATAATCAAACATCAAAAGTATTGAATAATTCCTTGAAAAATCTTGGACCAGATTGCCAGATGAAACATTGGGTCTACTTCAAATTCATTCGCTGAGATTGTACAATAAAATTCTTCCTATGATAAAATACAACTAATATCAAAATTGTAAATTTACGAAATACCTTATTTGCTAAATACCACTTGTCTTTCCCATATGGAATCCATATAAATCTGTGTTGAAACAAATATAGAAATATTTATACCGTTCAGTTTTATTCATAAATATACTACTGGCAATCTGTGTGCAGGTAGTAGTACATACAACTCATTATTTTTCTGTACAACAATTTTCTAATCTTGTTGAGGTCATGAACAGACCCAAGTTAGAGAATCATTAAAAACCTGGGAGCACTGCACATATGGAACCTTCTAGTATGAAAATGCTGAATAGTACACATCCACGACCAGCTGCAATATGTCTTAATGAATCATAATTACTTTAATTTTTCCTATAACGATAATTACGATGTGTCTACTAGTGAATAAGTTCTAATGAGAAGCTATAGGTGGTGGAGTCCAACCTTGTCAGGTGCGGATGGCATCTCAGTAACGCGGACTAATTGTAATTTAGCTTGTTCATCATTGTAACTTGCTTCAGTGGTCTAGATGTTAAGGCTTTGGCGCTCGTAGCTGAAGGTTCTGGGTCCGATCACCGGTGGTAAGGACGTGAATGCACATTAATGAAGAATTCAATACCATGATGAGAGAGATGTACATCGTTTCTTGTTTTTCAATGGTCGTCTTATTAATACTGGTTCATGATTTCAGTAACATTCAATAAACTTTAAAATGCTTATCCAATAGTACCGTGATTTTTCTATCTCCGGATAATGACCAATGTTATGCTTATCCATTTCTTTCTCTTCGCTCAAACACTTTCAGTGCTGATAAAATTCTATCGATCAACTGTTATTATGGCTATTAGCCTGCTTGGAGATCGCATGCAAACTTTTGAGCTGCTGGAGCTAGTCAACAGAAAATCTTGAATAAAAGGTATACTTTAGTGATAAATACCAACTAGCTCGACTTACGCTAACCAAATGATACAGAATAATTTTGTTTTCAGTAGTAGAATATATTACAAATCGAGTTACAGTGGAATGAAAAAGTACATTCCTGTGGTTGACAAAGCTATTTATTGAGTACACGATAAAATACTTTTCTCTCCAAGTAAATTAAATTATTTTATGCCCTAAAGCTTGAGGAAAAGCACTTTTTTTCTGTCTAGAAAACAAAAAGCTTATTCTCAAAGCATCATTCAAAAGAAAGAAAGAGGGAATCATAATGAATGTTATCCAGTGTTATACACTCACTAATGATAGTGATGACAATGATAAAGATTAGTATGAAGATATCATGGGACGACATGGACTGACTGTGAGAAAGGGTTGAGAATGATGAAAGATTCGTTAGTTAATTTCCATCCAACAAAATGGTTCTAAACGGCACAATAGTCCCCCACAAACACATACACAAACCCACTTGAGTCCCACCAGACCACACTACAGAGAACCAGATCAATCATATCTGTATCACTAAAATATTCAAGAGATAAATAGAAGACGTGTGAAAAATGAGAGGATCTGACGTAGCTTCAGATCACCACCTGATTGTGGCCAACATGGAAGTAAAGTTAACGAAGCATTGGATGGAAGAAACACTGAATATAATTCAACTGTTTTGATCTTGTTTCATACCATGAATAAATGAAGAAAAATTGAGTGTGATCGTGTAAGAAAAGGAAGACAATTTGCATGAACATTGACAATCATTTATTGTTTCCAATTGAAATCATTTATTGTTTCTAAAAATCTCAAATATGCGTAATTAAGAATTTCCGCACATTGAATAACTGGTCATGACAGTTACCATGATGTTAGACAGATTCAATTAGGTTTGTTTTTCTTGTCTTTTTTTTCTGTTCATCAATTCCATACAGCTTAGTGCAATTATTTCAAACATGCAATGAATGTAAAAGCCAAGACAGTGTAATTGTCCGTTTAGTTTACTCTTTTCTCTTGTAAATTAATACGATCCATTGTTTCATAGGTGTTACTTCATTTGGTTAGTGACATGCATGAATAGTTAAAACACATAGAATGTTTGACGAGACTAAAGATGTTTTGTTTGAATCACATCAAAATGCTTGATTGTTATTTAGTTACAAATTGAACTGATGAAAAATGTGGAAACAATATTATGGGTGTTCGGAGTAATGAATGAACAGTGAAATGAACGTTTGGATTGATTAGTTAACACTTAAAATTAATAATTTACTATAGTTTATATATATAGATTACAAATTTTGGCAGAGTTTTGTTGTCTGAGATGGATGGTTTGATCGTGGAGCTTTCATCGTTATTTTGAAAGACATCATCAGCAGAGACTTCAAGTAGGAGTGAATTGTTCGAATTTCTTCAGATATGACTCACACCTTTTCCTATAGACCTCGATCTTGATTGTTTATTGTTGACTTTTAACCTGTCATTGTCCACTTCTTTATTATGATCGTTTCTCTTATTGATTTGATTCTTGGTTCTATATTTGTTCATGATTTTTCTGATTAGTTGATAGATTGAATTGATTTCAATGTGTTTGTTGATTGCTGATTGACTTGAGTGTTAAGCTTCTAAAAATTCTCTGGTGCATTCATCATTCCCTCTATCCAACATCTCAAAAATTTTCCAGTTGAATGTGTGTCCGCAGTTGTCTATATGCATTGATATAAATGGAGATGTATCATGGAGCTTAACCACTTATTATTTTCCTTCATGCAAAGATGAAGTGGGCGTCCACTTTATCCGATGTGGTGTTTTTCGCAGTTGGAACAGTCTATTTTGTTGTGATATCACAATATATGCTTAGGAGTTGCTTACAAAAACATAAGCTTTATGTTAGAATGAACAATATCAAGAATGAAGATACCGTAGGACGACATGTACTGACTGGGAGTATGGAACGAGAATGATGACAGATTTGAAAATTAATGTGCACACAATCGTCATGACAGTTCTACTAAACGGAGCCTAAACTTAGAGAACTAGCACAACCGTCATCAAAAATACACAACTGTTTATAAACAAGTGTCTATACAAAATAATCAGTGTCCGCTGTCCGAATACCACCAGCAACAGTTTATTATGTGAGAACGAACCAATTCCCAGCTAAAGAGGAAATTAGGAAAGTGCAATGGGAGTGGATGGGACATGCGTTACTTAAATCATCAAACTGCATCACGTGGCATGCACAAACTTGGAATGCTGATTAGAAACGGAAAAGAGGAAGACCAAAGAACACACTGCATCGTGAATTGGAAGCAGACATCAGAAGGATGGGCAACGAATGGAATGAACTGGAATGGATTGTTTAGTACATAGTTGGATGGAGAATTACCATATGTTGAATTCATGATCATCAGTTTTGAAAACAAGAGCTTGAACTTCAGACCACTGATCCAGTGTTAATGGTTTGTACGTCCACCTTCAATCAGATTACGATATTGCACGCACACTAACAATCTCCACAACACGGGATTATTATAGCCTACATAGAGGTACATATAACTAAATTTCAGAGGTAATTCATCCAGTTCTGTTGAGTGTTCGTAACCAAAGGGGTTAGATCATATTAGGAGGAGGACACAAATCATAAGTTACCCTAAAGATCCCATCTTCGATCCCCGTCATTTTCATGGAGGCATACTGCTGACAAATTCTACACTAAGAAACAACAGCCTCCTAGTTCTTCCTGGTTTTCAGTTGTCATTTAAATTAAATTACTTCGTGAAAATAGTTCACATATTGATAGGCCTATGTTTTGTTGAGCAACGTCGCCAGGAGCTCCTCCGGGGTTACTTCTCAGATAAAGAAGAAGGGTTATGCATGAGGTTAGTGACCTCATTCTGTAGAAAATTAACTCTCTAAAAACACGCTAACCAGAAAAAATAATTCAAACCATTTAAACTCTGTCCTGGGAGTTTTCATATAATATTTACCTGAGGAAACAATAACAAAATATTAATAATAATTCCAACAGTCATCTAGTCAACTTATTAGTAAATTTATATCTCAGTAGATTTTTGTATTAAAGGATTCTTGTCTCTTTTGATACGTTGTATTAACAATTATCTACAAATGTACTACAGTTGGATCAATTTCACCGAGATATTCCTTGTATCCTTTATATATTTGTGCTTACTGAATACTACATAAATCTAATCAAAACATGAATAAGTTAAAAGGAAGATCTGTTCCAAATGTTGCTAAAATTGAACGTTAGTAACGTTGAATAGATAGCAAAACAAACTGATTTTTCTCTACGTGATCCCAAATATTTCCTTTTTGATTAACTGTAGTGAACGAAGACTTGGATAAGGTTAACCAACTTACTGTATGATATAACGGCAGTGTATTTTTGACCATGGCCGTTGTCGTGATCATGTTTGGGGGTGAATAAATATACATATATATCAGTCTTTGTGTTCTTACTTTCGTGTCGTGGGAATTTCGGAGGTCCCTCGTTCCGAATATAAGTGATAAACGTTTGCGACACAACAATCAGTGACGACCAGATATAAAAAGTAGGATTCAAACAACAAGACATCACTGTCATACAAAATCATATATTGTATTTATAAAATATGAAAACAATAAACTAAATGCATCATTTGCTGCCCATTTTTCTTCAGCTATACCTGATAAACTCGATTATTCTTTCGTTCCTGCTGTAATTTTGATTGTTTTTTTCTTTATTTTCCTCTCCCGTCCGTAAGAATCTATTGTGTTGGTTGCCGCGTCAAGCCCGCATGGATTATTCTTGCTTCCCGACACATCAGTTTATTCATTCCTCTTGAGTCGCATTTTGACAATGTTACTTACCCACTTATCAATCTTGACTGTTTTTATGTGTGTGTATTTCTTATCTTACTCATCATATGTCTGTAATTTATTGATGTCTGACTATAAATACCGATTCACGCTTTGTTAAATCGAGTTGTCTTATATGCCTTCTCCACAATGTGTCATTTCGCCTCACTTTCTTCGTGTGGTTTCTTCGATCGTTTGTCTGGATCAACGATTATATGAAATATAAGTAGTCTAAATTCATCCTCATATTTGGCTAATTTAATTCCATTATTCGCTAATACGAGTTAATTGGATGATTTATGCAAAGATATTTCGACATTAATTATTCGATAACGATCATACGATCCAAATAGAGTCAAATTTATGGCCACTAAAATAACCCACTTTCAATTCCCGATACATACTACTTATGTCTGCTTGTACATGTAGTACAAGTAGTACTATTCTATGTCTGTATAAAAATCACAATCGTAAAACGTTTTTTTCTTCTTCATTCTATTCAATATATCAAAACAATTTGTTATCTCATTTTGACACTGAATTTCTAAATCAATTTTGTTTTGTCCCATTACATATTCCACTTATTGAAATCATAAGCCAGTTGAAGGCAGACCACCATGGAAAAAACTGAAAGCACTAGACGGCACTTTCGTCCTAATATGGGACTCCTCAGCAGTGCGCATCCACGATCCCAGACCCCGCGAGTTTCCAACCCAGGACCTATCAGTCTCGCTCCAGGTGCCTAACCAAATAGACCACTGAGCTGGCATCCAACTGTGTTAATGTGTAACTTCAACCAATCCACGAATTTGCAACACCGTACACCATTGTCTTCAGTGAGTTACAGTCTCACAACAGACCTGGCTGATAGGTTCTGGGAACGAATCCCGCGGGTTGCGGGATCGTGGCTGCGCACCGCTGAGGAGTCCCTTAGTAGGACAAAACGGCCGTCCAGTGCTTCCAGGTTTCGATGGTGGTCTAGCTTTAATTGACTCGTGATTTCAACAAGTGAAATTTCCAGAAATCTCCACAAAACCCATTCTGACCATTATATATTCATCAAGTTTTTCACATGTATACAGTTTCAGCTGAAAGTAAGTTGTCTGAAATGATACGACTGTCAATTATTTATCGCCTATTATTTTATCTGATTGTTTAATGAAGAATAGGTCAAGTAAATGAATCAGCTAATCAATTATGTTTAGGTCATCCTCAGATCATACACGAATCTATATCCATTTAAAAGAGATTTTATAACCAATCAAGGTTATTTTTGTGTCAATAATGGTAATGAAATATGATTACATAACTCGTACAAACTGATAAAAAATGACAAATATAGTCATTAGCTGATATTATAACGACAGTGATTCATTTTTGTTTACCACGAGCCCTAGTGACCAAGTTGGAATAATTGATAAAGTAATAACATGAGAAAATATTTTGACTTAAGAAGCAAGCTGAGATATAGGAAAATGAACCTAAGAAAAAAAAACATTTCATTGAAAGCATGAATCGATCAATGTTGGATCACTGTTGAAAACCTAAAAGCTTTGGATAGCTCTCTCGTCCTAATTACGGATCGCCTCAGTAGTGCACATACGCGATTCCACATGCGCGATTTAGACTCATGACTTTCAGTTTCAAGCGCGTTCGCTTAACCTTGAGACCATTAGGCCGGGATCCAACAGTATTAACTTTAACCAACCATCTTCCATTGCGATTGGTGAGCAGCTGAATAACACTCAATACGACTAAACTCCATCACTGGATGCAGGCTCAGTGATCTATAGATTAAGCGAACGCGCGCGAGACAGAAGGTCCTGGGTTCGAGTCTTTTATGCGGGATTATGGGTGCGCAATTCTGAGACGTCGCATATAAGAACGAAAGCGCTATCCAACGCTCAGAGGTTATCAATGATTGTCTAACAACGAATGGTTTGTGATTTCAATGAAAGTCTACAATCTCTACAACTCCAAACTGAAAAGAATATTTGATAGGAAATACATAGTTAGAGATGTATTTATAATCAATAAAGAAGAGATATGAATACTATGAAAAGAAATAGAGTAAAATAAATTAGTAGAATCGTATATTCATTTTCTTAACGTCGAGGAAGTAACAGATTCAATACCCATTTCTTTGAATTCAAAGGCGAGAATTCATGAATTGAGCCTCCACAGCCAATATCATGTAGGTTAGAGATGAGTTGTTACCAGATAGTGAAAACTTGAGAAAGTTCGATTACTTACGAATAGTGAATGTTTCTGGCATATTATCGATTGTATGCAAATGTTTTTGAAACAATCTTGTCTGTAACCCATTCCAATCAACATTATGTGTAAAGAGAAGATTTAATTGAAAAAAATGTATCACTTATATATCTCGCTCACATTTCTTGTTTGTTCCCATGTAATGTATTTGGATTGTTAGTCAATTTAAATACATTCAGAATTATTAAGCAAACATGGATAGTGGCTAGCAGTGGAATTTAGTTTGACACGCGTTTCGTCCTATTTGAGACTTGTCATATGGATGTACCTGCATCCCAGATTTGATGTTCGCTAGGGGACTCGAACTCAGTACCGTTCGCTTCAAACACCATCGCGTTCTCCACTTAGCTAGTGAGTCCTGATAGCTTGTGCAATAGGGTGGAGTTTGAATTCACTTGGTTTTACTTGTATCTTCCCATCGTTATTTAAGACTGCAGCTGATCAGTCTCATGTTGGCATATGTGCATTCTGTCCTGGATTCCATTGCTAGCCGTTATGCATATTCACATAAAAAAGCTTGTGACTTAAGACTATATCAATGCAATCCGCACAGGATGCCCATATGCCAACAAGAGACTAACCAATTTCAGTTTTCGATGACAGTGGGAAAATACAAGTAAAACAACACCAAGTGAAGTCTACGTTCAGATTTAGATTGTCAGTCATTGTGAATAAGATTAGTAAAAATGTGGTATATTGATATAGTTTGTGATTAATTTATGGTTGAAAATAAACCTTCATTTGTCGTTTTCTTCTTCCCTGTGTTATTATCTGTAATGACGTCACTTCATGTCCAACTAACTTCAATTAAACTCAAAGACTTGTAAGGTGAATTAGTTACTATTTGTAACTGTTAATCACTCCAAATTACTTTCAGCAAACAGCAGTTGACTGGAATACTGATCGGCACGGTTTACAATTCTCAGTTTTCAAATGACTACACACTGCCAAAAGCAAATTCATTTCTAAAGGTGACTTTAATTTCAAAATTGTTTGTAAAGCTGGATTTAGTACAGCAGGTTTTCTGGCACAAGGTGTCAGTTCTCGCATGATTAGAGGAATAACTTGCTAATGAGTGCTAAAGAGTACGAAAGTTAGATCAAGTGTTCCCTTCTCTAAACACCGTCTTAAATCGCATTGTAATACGCGCGATACCAGATCGCTTAAAATAAAGACCATGTTGAACTTGATTGATAGAATTCAATCAGCAGCACAAAGAAGAACATGACATACGTTACAGTGAACACTAGCCAGTATTTCATCAACTGTAAAAAGTGTCAGTGGTAAAATCAATTAATGGCTTACAAATGCAGTCTAGTTTCAGAGTTTTCCCATCAACTAAATATACGAATTGTATTAAATGATTATTTCATTCTAGATGGAACTCGCTAAGTGAATCTACTTGCTCTCCAGTGTTGATCTTCATATAGTTCAGGATGCAAATATCCTAAGAAAGATTGATTGAATGTAGTTCTCAACTTACGCGACAGGGAAACGAAACCACTGCATTAACCTAATGAATCTCAAACATAATGAAATACAAACTCGAGATTCCAGTCCTAGCCATTATCCAGCATTGCTAGATGTTGTGACAACAAAACAGTATCAAGGAAATCCACTTCGCGTATTCACATATCAAATGAGACTGATCAATTACAGTTTATTACGGTATCAACGGAAAATAACGTACCTTTGCACAGTGCGTAAACACTAAACGCTTGCACCAATTGTTCTCACACATTTATAGTTGAATATGCAACAGAGTAATAAAACGTTCATAAAATAACAAACAGTAAAATCAAAACCAACTTGTTGGCATCCTTGATACTGTTTACTTGAATCTTACCATTGATGTTTAGGACTGCAACTGATCACTCTCTATTGGCATATGTGCATCCTGTGTGTATTGCCCCGATATTACCTGAAATCACAAGCATTATAAGCAAAGATGAATGATGGCTAGCAGATAAATCCAGTTTGACTCACGTTTCGTCCTATTTGGGACTCGTCAGTAGCTAAGTAGATAACGCGATGGCGTTTGAAGTGACTGGTAATGGGTTCAGTCCCAGAGTAAACATAAACTCTGAGGTACGGATACATCCAACTGACGCGTCCCAAATAAGACGAAACGCGCGTCAAACTGGATTCCACTGCTATCCACTATCCATCTTCGCTTATACAACTTGTTAGCAGTTTTTAATTTCATAAGTAATCGATCAAAATTATAAACAAGCAAACATAACAAACTTTTTGAAACTGATAGACTGATAGAATTACTAAGTTACTGATCATGTCATGATTTTCTTATCTTGAATAAGCTTATCTTTGTTAAAGCGACAAAAAAGCAGATCACAATTTTTTACTTAGTCTAAAGTTATCTTTTTTGGATTTCATTTTCTTTAAGTAAGTTGAATGGAAAGGAGATGTTTGTATAATAAACTTCATGGATTGTCCTTATCTAAACAACCATTGAATATTAAGAAGCATTGAAAAACTATTTTGCCCGAATATAGGACCTAAATAGAAAGGCTAGAATTGAGGATCCTTGATCTCTCGCGTAAACACTAAAATCTTCAAACACTGAACTGGAATCCAATGGTCTACATATTTTACTGTAACCATTTCTGAATATCGTGCAACTATCTGCAAATCTCACTGATGGCTAACTACATAGCATTCGACATTGATAAACTACATAGATCCCAAGTTGTCATTTGAATTGAGTTGTCGTTACTCAAAATTTGCCTCTACTAAGCATGCGATCATGAGTTAATATAAACGGTTTATGGGGTTTTGTAAATTTATCGTTCACATCACAGATTGATTTTAGTTAATTATTGTGTGACACTCGGAATTGATTGATTAATCGTGCTAAGCAGTATATGTCAGCTTAGTAGACTAAAGGTTAAAGACTTGCTGTGTTACTAAGACTCATGAATGTCTATCCCTACTGACAAGATCACGGAAGGAAACTGTCGAGAAATCTTGCATCCAGAATACTAGAAAACTATAACGAAGAAATATGAAAAAAAAAGAAACGACAAACAAATATATTGACATTAAATTGTCTTTGTACTCATGAAATGTAGTCAATCCATTATGAAACTGGTATGATGGGTAGAAAAGTCAAAATCAGATTGGTTTACTTATAATGATTTTTGTTCAGCATTACTTCTTTCTAATTCAATGTGATAATTACTCAATGTAGTATTTGTTTTCTTTACCGGTATGACATTTTATGCTGTATAATATACGATATTCTTGTATTCAATGAAGATAAACTATGCTCAGCAGGTGATTTGTTATAACTGTAAGCATTTATCGTATCTGTGATTTCATCCCAATTATTAACTGCTTAGGAGTAACACAACAGGACGAAACGGCCGTCCAGTGCTCCCAGGATTTCTATGGTGGTTTAGCTTCAATTGGCTCGTGATCTCAATCATCGAAATTACTATAATACCACAGAAAACCCTTACTTAACTTCTGATTAGCGTTTTTTAGCGAGTTCGTTTTCTACGGGATGGGGTCACTAACTCCATACCCGACCCTTTTCCTTTATCCGGGATTAGGGCCGGCAGTGGCCCCAGAGGGGCTCCAGGAGGAGTTTCAAAAAATTCCCCTAATTAATAATCAAAGTGTGCGTACAATCAATATATAAATGAGTGTATTTTCAACTAGGGTCATCGTCATCATCGTCGTTGTTTGTATTTTAGGGGTTAATAATTCTTCACTTATACCAGTTTTTGTGTTCTAAATTTCGCTTCGTTCAAATTGCAAAAGTCCGTCATTTCTAGCATAAATGCTAAGCGTTTCCGACACAACAATCAGTGACAATCAGAGATAACAAGTATAGCGTTCAATCGACAAAACTTATCAGAAACTGTATTCCAATTATGAATAACAATAATAATATACAACTGTTCTATTCAAATGAAATGATGTAATGAATTTGTTTTAAGTATGATTGATAAGACTTATAATTAGAATTGGCAACTTTAGTTTATAAACATGTCCATTAGTTAAAAACATTAAAGATAGTTCCTATGGATTAGCTATATTGTTTTTATGTAATTTGAAATGATTGAAACATTTCTGGGTTATATCAGAGTGAACATAAATGAAGTGTAGTTTGCATTTTCAGTGAAATTTGCAATGTACCATTTATAAATGTTTTCTATATTGTTTAACTGAGTTCAGATTTAACGAAAAAAACTTGAGTCATATTCACTTGGTGTTGTTTACTTGTATCTTCCTACTGTTATTTAGGACTGTAAATGATCAGTCTCTTGTTGATATATGTGGCATCCTTTGCGGACTGCCTCGATATTGCTTTAAGTCACAAGCTTTATAAGCAAAGATGAACAGAAGTTTGCAGTGGTATCCAGGACGCGCATGAATTTGAAACTTCACCCCATTCACTTAAGTCACAAGCTAACAGGACTCAGTAGCTAAGTGGATAACGCGATGACGTTTAAAGCGAACGGTAGTGGGTTTGATTCCCAGGGTGAACATGAACTCTGAGATCCGGGTACATCCAGATGACGCGTCCTAAATAGGACGAAACGTGCGTTTTGGATTTATCTGCTAACCACTAACCATCTTTGCTTGAAACGTATTCATGAATGACACTTCAAATAAAATATCTTTTAATATAAATGCACCAATACTATGTTACTATGGATAAACCAGTTTATTTGGTTGTAATTAGAGCTTTTTAGAAGTGAAATATAGTTTTTATGACAGATTGATTTTTAATTGTTAGTAACCATCTAAAAGACCTACCCTTTAAGTGTAAAACACACTATTTCCTACATTCAGACTATTGTATGATTGTAATGATGTATTGTGAATAAAGTTGGGCTTTGACTGTATAATGCATGATTAATCTTGAACCGTACAAAGTGTACACTTCCTAAGGGAATTACGTGAGGGTCGTATAAACAAACTGCTATAAGATTTTACACTAGGAAAAAACTTGTGTTTAGGGCTTCTAGATATTGAAGAATACGCAAACTGAATACAGTTAACAGTGAGAATACTTAAATAAAATAAAACATATTACGATAACTAACTGACATTCAATTGAGAAACTATTATTTACAGTGAAATAATAAAAATAGTCTCACGCTTTTACAATTAGAGAAGAAGAGTTCCTAATATATATATACAGGCTTATTACCTTTCATGAAGGAGCGTAGTATGCTCACCAGCATTCCCTATCCAACTCTGTTCTGGACAATCTTATCTCGATGTTTTTAGTTACTATACATCCTTTCCATGTCTGCTTCCAACTCCTAACACAATATGTTCCTTGGTTTTCTACTTCTCCATTTCATATAAGGATTTTACGTTAGTGCCTGTCACATGATACAGTGTGATTATTCTCACAATGTATGTCCTATTCATCTGTAGCGTCTTTTTTTAATTTTCTCTTCAGACGGAAGCTGGTATGTTCTCTCCACGTCCAAAAAATAACTTATATTCCTGGAAATTAAATAAAAAGCGATAAGATGAATGTGAGTAACAGTACGTGAAAAATGTGAATTATTTTGTTGAAAATTGTTTGATGTTATTCAGTATACAAATGATCTAGATTTTTAGGTGAATTTGCTTTGTCTTTTAGTGGCTTAATATTTGACTCCATTTAGATCGGATGCTGATTGTTATTGAAATATAAATGCCACCAAACCTCGTCTATTTTTATCGACTTAATTCACGTTAGAGAATAATGAAATGAAATAAATAAAATATGAGAATGCATTTTAAATACTTTCATTGAACCAGATGGACAATCGGAGAAATGATAAGACGTTCAGCAGAGAAGTCCAATAAGTCAACTCGTTCTGACCAAGTGTAACTCAAAATTTGTATTCAAACAGAATGAAGTTATAGACATGTAAAGAATAGACTGAGTGATTAATACACATATGATCATATAAAAAACGGTCAGAATTAATAATTGAATTATTTATTTCCACATAAATATAGGTACAAGAAGGCACCAAATAGATATGTGCCACATAAATCACTCGATTTGTGTGAGGGCTGGGATACTACCTCTGTGCCCGAATTGA
Source organism: Schistosoma haematobium (assembly GCF_000699445.3). Classification (NCBI taxonomy): domain Eukaryota; kingdom Metazoa; phylum Platyhelminthes; class Trematoda; order Strigeidida; family Schistosomatidae; genus Schistosoma; species Schistosoma haematobium. Next base: position 7,372,864 of record NC_067202.1, on the reverse strand, counting down.
AGCAGGCGGTTTTCTTAGGGGGGCACACCCAGACCCTTTAACCTAAAGGTCTAATCCACAAGAGAATGGAGCAACGTAAGGCGATGCAGTCCTATGGTAGCCGGTGACCAACAATTGGTTCATACACCATTTGTTCCCTCAGGATACTGAAGCCCTTATACCCCACTGATTTGTAATCATGGTTTTCCAACTCCCCTAGGTGAATCCTCCATAACCATCAACCCGGATAAAGCGCTGGACATTCGCTTTTCGTCTTCTCGATTTCGTAAACAGCAGTAATTTCACGAGAAGGCACTGAGTAGGATTTCGCTGACAACGGTTGTATGCACGTGGCCACATGACAGCATATCGAGAGGGAGAGTTGAATAAGTGACAAGGTCGAAATGTGGCTTTTAAAGAAAAAACAAATTGATCTGTCCAGAAGTTAAAAATGACGTCTATGAACATGACATAGTAACTACAATCTTTTTTGCTAACATCTAACAACATTTTATTCAAACAAACTGTAATTATAAATTCACTTGGTAATGTTTAAATGAATCCTTCCATTGATGTTTGAGATTGCAATTGATCTGTCTCTTATTGGCATTTGTGCATACTGTGCGTGTTGCCTCGATGTTGCCTTAGTTAACAAGCATTATAAGCAAAGGTGTAACCTTAATAGGATGAAACACTTTGAATTTTTAACTCAATTCTCACTTGATGTTGTTTGCTTGAATCTTCCCATTGATGTTTAGGGCTGGAATTGATCAGTCTCTTATTGACAAATGTGCTTCCGTGCGTATTGCCTCGACTGATCAATTGAAGTCCTAATCATCGATGAAAAGATCTAAGTAAACAATAGCAAATGAATTTAAACTTCACCCCTTTTATACAAGCAAGTGTCTATCAGAATTCAGTAGCTAAGTGGATAACGCAATAACGTAAGAAGCGAACGATACTGAATATCAACTCTAAGATGCAAGTACATACAAATGACGAATCCTTAATAAAGCGAAACGCTCATTCTATATTCCACTGCTAGCCTCTATCCATCTTTGCTTAGAAACTGTAATTATGCCTTGATCACATTCTCCAAAACAAAAACAAACAAAAAAAATCCCCGAAAACTATTTCCATCCAAAATAATGGACTAACAATCATTAATTGTTATAAATAATAATGATATCGATAGTGATTGTATTGTGTATCACAACAGGTAATATATGCAAGGTAAACTGAATTGTTAAGACTACATGATTATATTGAAAGAAGTATTATGGATATTGAGAATTTAAATGAAAAAAATCAAAAAAATTTAGGATGATTCTTAATTATTCACTTTTATTCATCCCCTCCCCCCACACTAATGTTCCTTTTTTTTGTTGTTGTTGCTGCATGAACATCTTACGTAATCATTTAAAATCATTCCCATTCATGTGACTTGTATTGAAATAGTCAAATTGGTAGAGAACGTTTCTGATTGATAGTGAATGATAGACATTGACTTTTGAAGACATTTAAAAATGTATTCCTTTTTTTAATAAGTTATTACTTAAGTCATATGATAATAAACAACAGTTAAGCATATTTTAGTCATTGGAAAAGAGATTTGTGAAGATTTCAGTAACTTCATAGTTGAATTCATGAGTCAATTGAAGCTAGACCACCATCAACAACCTGAAAGCATTAGACGGCCGTTTCGCCTCAGCATGGGACTTCTCAATAATGCCCGTTCACGATTCCGCCCACCGGATTCAAACCGTTGGATGCTGGCTCACAAGTCTAGAGGATAAGTGTTTGCGCGGTCGTTCAGTGCTTTCAGATTTTTCGTGGTGGTCTAGCTCCAATTGACTCAATAATTCAATCATTATACTTTAGTCAGTTAAGTTTAAATGTATGTTGAAAAAAGAAAAAGAAATGATAATAAAAGAACGAGGACACAGGATGAATGAATAAGTGTAGTCAAGAGTCATTGGTACTTATATTTTGGAAAATGATACTACAGAATAAAGGAAGTGATCTTATGATTAATAATACCCAGATTTCATAAAAATGGATTATGTAATCGAAATAAACATAATAAGAGGTTACATAACCACTCAACACAAATTAGAACCAAAGATTTTCCGAAAGAATATAGAAAGAAAGGATAAAAGAGGGAAAATGTTTTTAAAAAATGTTATGTGGTCACAACCATGATTGCCATAACGGAGAAAGGCTTATCACGACTTTCTTCTGTACATATAACTTAGGTTGGAAACGTTTAGTAGAAATCGCCTTTTCAAAGCGAAGATGTTTGTTTTGTATTATGATAAAGAAAATTACCACAATTTACGTAGGCATTCTGATGAAAATTAGTACTTTAGAAGAATGCAAATGTGAGCGACATATTTTTGTAATTAACTCTATTATTCATTGTAACTTGATATAAACACGTTTGCACATTTCGGCAACCTTATTTAAATGTTGTTTTTTTCAAAAGTGATGTTTAACTGAGCTTTGAAGAGATACGACAAAAAAACACTGGATCCCTGTAGTGATCTAATGTATATTCAAACAATATACAACTGTCAATATTAATATTTTGAGTCTAAGATATAATTAATATCAGAATAATGAGGTTTGTCGAGATTGCAGTACACTCCAGTACACTGCTTCCAGGTTTTTAATCGTTGTCTACTGAATAACATGGTTTGTTTGTATCTTATTATATCAGTCGTAAATATTTGAAGGTGTAGTTGTACAAAAATCATTTCCTTACAGATCTGCAATCGAACGACTAATTGACAAATTTGCTCATGAAATGCCTTCTATAACAAATTCCTACATGAATATTTTTCGTAATCATTCCACTCATCTCAACATATAGGATTCATTGTCACTGATGTTCGTGGTGTCATATCGTCACCAATATTATATATATATATATATATATATATATATATATATATATATATATATATATATGCATGGGAATTCTTCGACTAGTTGGAACAGTGTCATAGAGCACGATTTATTTCCTACTTTCATCAAAATGGATTTGTATATTCAGTTGACTAAGTAAGATAGTCTTCCTATGACTGATTATTCACATCCGCTATACGTATTGGTATAAAAGTTTTAAAGGTACAATTATTAGTATATCGTTACTTTCCCACATAATAATGGTCAATCATAATGACTAATTTGTTATAAACAGTATATATAAGGGGGTTCAAGGTAGTCGAATACAAAACCGAATATTCCTAAGTTTCAAATTATTCGGCACGCCTCAGTTAGGCATGCCTATAGTCTTGATGAAAGTAATGATATCTGCTCTGTTGAAACCCATATCACCAATCTTGAGAGATTTAAACGTCACCATTAATTTATTCAAGAAGTGATTGATATAATGTTTGAGTCAGCTAATTCATATTATTTTCATCATTTAATAATGACCAATATCATGCATATCTAGTCCCCTAATGCCTAATGATTATTCATATTCTAACTGGTTAAAAATCTATTTCCATTACTTTGAACTGCGTCACTTCATCAAATAATGCACCCGACAAAGAATTCTTTAGATTATTGATCACATTGGAAATTTATAGATGGAATTTGATCAGCACCAAAAGGTCTAGACAAGCATAGATAAACCAAATACCTATCATACCATTACATTTATTTATACTGAATAACAAACAGATTCTCATTTTCCCATCATTTTTGTGATATGTTACTTTTGTAAAAGTGTAAATATTAAAAGATGATGAAGTAATGGTGACATTACAAAATTGAAGTAAAAAACAAACTAACTAACTAAACGTGATATTTTTTTCGGGAAAAATTGTTTCCACAGTAAAATATACCCTACAGTTAATAATGTGTGTTACAGGAAAAACAAAAATAAACGTCATCTTTTTAAATAGTTACGTTTGTTAACATCAGTAGGGGGTTTTGTGGAGATTTTAGTAATTTCAATTGTTGAGATCATGAGTCGATTGAAGCTAGACCACCATGGAAAATCTAGAAGCACTGAATCATAGATGCGCACTGCTGAGGAGTCCCAAAATAGGACTAAATGGCCGTTCAGTGCTTTCACGTCTAGCTTCAATTGACTCAATAATTCAACCAGTGAAGTTACGTTTGTGCCGATATTTGATTATGACTAAACATGTATTGTGGTGTGTGCTACTTATATTGACAAAAGTAGTATATAACGCTAGTCGGGAATACAATATCCTATAGCAGAAAGCCGAGAAGATCGAAAAAGAAAGAACGATAACAGAAAGCAACTGGTATAGAAGTGAAACGTACATTCTGGATTCCACTACCAGCCATATTCCATTTATTTTATTCTAGTCAGTAGTTAAACATAAGAGGTAGGTTGAAACTATATAATTAGATATTAAAATTATAATCAAGAAACATTATTTAAATTACATAATAGAAGTGTGATGTATGCTACTGATGTCAACAGATATAAGTAGTATATAGTATCAATCAAAAAGTGGAATACCTGAAAACAGGAAGTTAAGAAGATCGTAGAGCAGAGTACGTGAACAGAAAGTGATTGGTATTAAAATGAAGGAACTACAAAGTTTGAGATAAGTGATTGACATTTTGCAAATGAAGTATTCAATGTATGGTCCTCAGTTTTCTACTCAGTGATTCTGTAATTTCATATTCAGTTACATTTGATTGTTCTCATATGTATATAAATGGAATCATTAAACAGTAAGCCAAATAAACGGAAAGAAGTATAACAAAAAGAGACGAACAAATATGGTATATAAGCAAACCAGTAAAATCATCTATAAAGTTTAATATATCTATCAATTGGACATCATTCACTGTAATTTAAATTATACATGATTACTCAAATAATGTTTTAATCACTGTCACATACTAAATGATAAATGGATCCATTTTATCTAATAGAAACAATATGATCTATGTTGAAATGCAGTACTCCATGTTTTATTCATTGGAGATCAATTATCTGTTCAGACAAAAATACATATGCACTAATTGTAGAGCATAGATGAAGCATGTTTAAAAGATAAGGTTGTGATTATGGTACCTCTTTTGTCAAGTGAACCTCTACCTACAAGTGCATTTTGTACTTGTTTGGATAGCGTCAATGAAACTCTTTGTGTATGTACGGTATTCCCTTCTTTATGGCCGGAGTATAACAGAAGCTCCCTTGAAGCTAGTCGTTGTTGACGAACTTGCGTCCAATGTGTTTCACTGATTATGAATACCTCCAGGTTGTATTTCTTCATTTCTGCAGCAATTTGAAAGAGTTTTCCAGTTTCCTGCATTGTACGAGCATTGCATGTACCTAAATTAATGTTTTCTGTGGTTATCAGAAAAGGCAAAAGCTTTGTGACTTACGAAGGAACTTGGCTTTCACCATGAGGCGTCGAAACTCTTTTAAATGAAGACGTTCTAACTCGCAGGGCATAGTTTAGTTGGTTTGAACTATTTTTTGAGGTTAGCGTTTTTTTAGCGAGTTAGTTTTCTATGGGATGGGGTCGCTAACCCCATATACTACCATTCTTTATCTGTACTTGTGACTGGCTGTAGCGCCAGAGGGGATCCAGGCGAAATAGACATTTATATCTAATAACAAACTGTCTAATTACTTTTTCATGTCAGCCACAGTTATGTATTAGTTAAGGTATATTTAACATATTAGAATATCTTAACTCTCAATGAAGACTCCTTTTTTGTTTTGAATAGATATTACACAATGGATGTTACAAATTGTTGTCCACCTCATCATTAACCACCAAGAAAACTTTACACAGAAATGATTTTTTTGGTTGAAAAGAAACTACCGACTTTTTTCTCATATCCATTAGTCTGATTTTTATCATTAAAAGTAGTTGAATTATAGTACAAACTAGGAATTCCAGAAATAACGTAATTTAACTAAGTAATATTAGATGAGCACGAACAAACTTATTGTATTTGGAATCAAGTACAAATGAATTATTAGTTCATGCAAACACCACAATCAACAAAGTACAAACATTTATAAACAGTTTTCTACACATGATTCTCAATATCCGTTGACTGGATAACATCAGTAACAACCTACTGTGGGTGAGGATAAACCAGTTTCCTGCTGAAGAGAAAATTAGGGAAAAACATTGGAAGTAGATAGAAGATGCATTACAGAAATCATTAAACTGCATCACAAAGCAAGCTCTAACATAGAATCCTGAAAGGAAACGGAAAAGAGGAAAGTTGAAAAACACAATGCATCAAGAATTGCAAGTAGAAATGAAAAGGATGAATGACAACTGGAAAGAAATAGAAGGGATTGCCCAGGACAGTGTTGGATATAGAGAACTGAGGGTGGGCGACCTACGCTCCTCCACGAAGAATAACAGGCGTAAATAAGTAAGTAGGCAACAAATACCACACTGATATATTATTATATCACATGTCTCCTTATATATCTGAGTTATTTTTCTTCTATTTAATTACTTGTTGCTGATTTCAGATCAATACATGGAATGATCCGTCTTTTTTTTCTTTTTTTTTATAAATGAATTTTATGATTTATACAGTTTCCTTAGGTTATAGTACACTTCCTAGTTTCCATTTGTTTGTCTTTTTTGTTTTTTTTTCAGGGTTATAGACCTTTCAAAAAGAAACTGAAATCAATTAATCATAATTTCAAGGAACTAAGCTTCGTCATTTTTTTGAATGTGGTAAGAAAAGTTTTCTTTTTCCATTTCAGCAAATATTTTCCAATCAATCTATATTAAAATATACAACTTTTCATTTCCATTCAATAGTTCATATATATTCAACAAACAATTGTCGTACTATGTTTTATGTAATCTAAAGAGATAAGTGATTTGGTATCTACAGTTCTGTTCTAACAGAATAGAAACTGTTAGGAGGTAATAGGGTGATGTGTGGTACTGATGTCGACAGATTTAAGTAGTTTGTATCATTAATTAAAAGTGAAATGTCTGAAGGCAAAAGATCAAGGAAGAAGATCTAAGAAGAGAAAACGCGAACTAAGAATGATTGGTGTGGAAACAAAAGAACAATGAAGTATGAGATGATTTATTGACATATTGCAAATGAATTATTTACTGTATGGTTCTCAGATGTTATTTAGAGATTCCGTAATTTTGTATTTGGCATTCATCCCGTTGTCCCCATTTGTGTTCTCGTTTACTACAATGTTATTTAGCTCATAGAGCTATAACTAAAGGATATGAAGAAACGTTAGCTTACTCTGTGACTTAGTGTTGTTTACACAATGCAATAGTATGAAAGAGTTATTGTACTATTTGTATTTCATTTGATGGCTAGCTTAAATCAGTTCTTAAGGTGAACTAGCAATGAGTGTTTCTCTGCTGGACTTTTGTTCTGGTATACATGGATCATGAACGGTTGTCTTTTTGTTACAAATTCTAATATATATATATGGCTAAACTGGAATGAAATGGCAATATCGATGTATATAGTAGGGAAAAATTTATCTCAACAAAGACTAGAGAATTCCAGCCATGAATATAAGCTACGAAAGCGAAATTAAAATTAATGAGGTAATGACTGTTTTCTCCGTCCTTTCATTATATATTCTGCCATTGTTCACGTGATTTTTGAGATGACAGTAAATTCACTTATATCCATAGCTAACCGGGGGTTTTAATAGACATTAAAGTCGATAATTTACCAGTCATACAGTTATAACACTGAATGATAAGATCACATTAAATCAGAAAGTAATTAAAAGATAAACTGTTTCGTTTAAGTATACCGATCACAATAAATCGTGCTTCAGAGGAGACGAGAAAGCTTTACTTTCGTTCACGAATAAGAATTAGATGTATGGATGATGGCTAGCAATGGAAGCCACGTCGCGTATTTCGTCCTATTTGGGACTCATCAGCTGGATGTATATGCATCCCAGACTAGTTGATGTTCACTCTGGAACTCAAAACCAGTACTGTCCGCTCCGAATGCGCGTCCTAGATTCCACTTCTAGCTATTGTCCATCTTCGTTTGTAAAAGCTTGTGGCTTAAAGCACTATCGAGACAGTCCGCACAAGAAGCACATATGCCAACAAGGGACTGGTCAATTGCAGTCCTGATCATCAATGTGAAGATACAAGTAAACAATAACATATAAATTAAAATATCCACTGTTTTTAATTTATCACTAATCATTTAGCTGTCATTAGATCGTGTCGGGTGTAACGTTTTTAAAATAGGCAGATTATTTGAAAGGTTTCGTCTAAGGCAAATATTCAGAACACATCGAATCGAGGATAATTTGTTCACGACTTATTGTCTATCAGTATGAGTTTATAGATCATGTTGAGTTTTATGGCGATCACAAATTTTTCTAAACTGGGCAACTATTGAAAACATGTAACCACAGGACATGTGTTTCGTCCTTATATGTAACTCCATGAGATGAACCCATGAAATAATTAGTTAGACAACTGGACACACCAAATAAAAAGTATGGTAAGATTTACACCCCGATTCACTAAACTCATCCTCAAAACGAACAGGACAATATCTAGAAGGAACACATTACTGGAACATTGAAGTCATAACGAGTAAACTCAGCTAAAATGTACTGAGTTATTGATTAATACAAAGTTCAAACTGGATCGTTCGTGTTTTATTAATTGAAATTAATAAAAACACAAGAGGGAACAATCGAATGTATTTCAACACCAAATTACAGAACCTTTGAATAAAATCTGAGAACCATACAGTAAATAATTCATTTACAAAATGTAAATCAATCGTCTCAAACTTCATTGTACTTTTGTTTCCACATCAATCATTCTCTGTCCTCATTCAGTTTTATTCGATTGTGTTAATCTTCCACCACTAGACATTTTACTTTCAATTGATGATATATACTACTTATATCTGTCGACATCAGTAACAGATGGTAGAGAAGATTTGTAGCTCAGGTGGATGATTTCGATGAAGTTTTATTCTCTAAGCTAAACGCTTTGGTCGTGGAACTTTCATCGTTCTTCTGAACGGTATCATCAGCACAAACTTTACATAGAAGTAAAGCGTTTGAATTTCTCTACACATGTGATTCACAGCTTGTCCTATAGACCTCAATGTTCTAAACCAAACTATTGTAAATACCATTCAGTTTATTGTATATCAGTGTTTCATTCTATTTAGGTATTCAATGAGTTGAATTCTGTCGTATATAATCTACAAAACGTAACTTATACTTGTCTTCTGTATCATTTTAAATATTAAAATTCTATTGAATGATTAATGGGTTTTGTAGACCATGACAACAAAAATGTTATGCAATACGTGAGAATGTACTAATGATAATCAAAAAAAAGAAAATCTAGATTAAGTTATATATTACAAGAGGAATGTTTAGGAAAAAGATTTAAAAACAAATTACGTTTATCAAAATGTGGACTAGGACAGTTTCATATACCGACGACATTACTATCTAGTCCATTCCACTCTGAAGTTTATTGATTTCTAAGGTGAGATCAATATTTGTTGAATGATATTAAACTGATTTACACAAGTGCTTATGTCATATCCAAATTTAGCATGTATATGTACTGTAGTGAACAAGAAAACAAGTGGGGACAATTTAATGAATGAGAATACGGAATTACAGAATCTCTTAGTAGAATCTGAGAATCATACAGTGAATACTTTATTTGAAATATGTCAATCAATCGTCTCAGACTTCATTGCTCTTTTGTTTCCACATCAACCATTCTTTGTTCTCGTTTTCTTTTCTTTGATCTTCTTAATCTTGTGCCACTAGGTATTTCACTTTCGATTAATGATACATACTACTTATATCTGTTGACATGAGTAGCACACAGCACAATATTACTTATGGTTAGAAATCATTTGCTTACATTTGAACATTTATTCTGATATGGAACAAAGAGATTGTTTATCACATGAGAAACATAAAACGTACATATTAAGTTTCATCTAATCTCTTTTCCGACTTTTAGCCTTTCAAAAATAAGTATGAACTTTGTTCAATATCTCTTTGCATTGTTGCCTCAGGTGAGTATGGTAAGAAAGAAAAGAATCATACGTATTACTTACATACTTCCGCCTGTTGCTCTCAATGGAGCATAGGCCGCCGAACAGCATTCTCCAACCCACTCTGTCCTGTGTAATCCTTTCTGGTTTTATCTAATTATCGTTTATTCTTTTCATATCTAACTCTATTTCTCGAGGTAATGTGTTCTTTGCTCTTCCACTTTTCCATTGGCTTTCAGGATTCCAAAAGAGGGCTTTCCGGTGCTTTCCTCAATGTGCGTCCTATCCCATCATACCTATATCAATCGTTAACTAAGACACTACTTAATTGATATATTTTCGTACAACAACTATTGTTATTCTTATTAGTGACTTTATTCACTATTATATTTTTTGGTACAATATACAATTCTCAGCACAATGTATTTCAACAAATTTCCTTTTCTTATTTCTTGATCGATCCAGACGGTAAATGTTGAATAGTCGCCAGTTAGATGTCAGCAATCCAGCAATAGATATTTGATTAATGTTTAATCTTTTCGATGCATACTGCCAGTAACCACAATGTCTCTTTGATAACTTGTATAGAGAAAGATCATAAGCTTTACATAAATGCACCTGAATAGATTATGAGACTAATAAGCACAATGGTCTGTTAAAAAAACACACAAAAAACTGATCATTTGTTGAAATATCCAGATGGCAGAAACGGGTTGCCCAGATATTTAAGCAGGTCGCCTCGGATATTCTACACGTGATACATACTTGATAATTATAGATAAACTACAATTGCGAATTCAATGAAAACCTATCTGTTTTTATAAAACGATTATGCAGTGTCTACATTTATATAGGGGTGTGTGTGTGTGTCTGCATACATTAATACTTTTACTGAATAATGATTACATCATACAGAGAGAATGGATATTTGTAATCTTCTTGTCTCTAGTACTTGAAAATTACGTAATAAGAAAACGTATTGCATTCATGAAGATAGTAGTGGTTTTCTTTTTCACACACACACACACACACACTATAACTATATTTTTAAATGTGGCGGGTAAACGAATCAGATTTTTTTTCCATCTTAATTAATCTATTTTAATCAGTAAAACGCTGTGTCTTTTTATGTTTGAAAAAAAACAGAACTGGCCAGTAACTACTAGAACGCATGGGAATAATTAATAACCATTTAGGGAACATAAAATATTTCCAGATTAGTTCATATTTATGTCTTGATAATATTGTATGTAGATAAGTTGGGTTTTTTTTTATAGAAATACAGTATGGTAGAATAATGAATGGAATTTACAATGCTTAAGTAGTGAAGTATTTGTTTAACTGTGTCTGTTGCGAGATAGTTAGTCATTGAAGACAATGGTGAACGGTTGTGAAATATTGTGGTGTGGTTGAAGTTAGACATTAACACCGTTGGATACGATTAGTAGTATAGAGGTTAAGCGTTCGAGCGTGAGGTTGAAGGTTCTGAGTTCTAATCCCATGTGCGAGGTCGTAGATGTACACTTTTAAAGAGTCCCATACTAGGACGAAAAGGCTGTCCATTGCTTCCAGGTTTTCCATGATGGTCTAGCTTTAATTGACTCAGGATTTCAATATGTAAAGTTTCTAAAATCTCCACAAAACCCCTTCTGATAATAATCATCTGCTCACTGGTGACTGAATTCAAGAGATACTACTGGAGTTCTAGTGAGAAGCCGTTAACAGTGGAGTTCAACCAGGTCTGTTGTGAGATATCAACTCACTGAAGACAATGGTATACGGTGGTGCAACTTCGTGGATTGGTTGAAGTTACACATTAACACAGTTGGATGTTGGCTCAGTGGTTTAGTTGGTTAAGCGCTTGGTGCGAGACTGATAGGTCCTGGATTGGAATCTCGCGTGGGGTGGGGTCGTGAATTCGCGCTGCTGAGGAGTCCCAGTGCTTCCAGGTTTTTGATGGTGGTCTAGCTTCAACTGACTCATGATTTCAATCAGTGAAATTTCTAAAATCTCCACAAAACCCTTTCTGAAAAAAACTGTTTCACTTGAATTATTTGCTTAATAACCATTAAAATTTTGACACATATCCGGATCACCCAGATAGCCCATTGGTAACGTCTCTGACTGTGAAGCTGAATCGAATCGGCCAGGGAGCATCGATTCCCTCATGATTTTAGGTATACCCTACTGAAAAGTGCTAAATAGGACAAAAAACCAGATACAGGGTATCCTGTTAACTTCCTCCAACCACCAACTTTTCTCAACATAGTGCTCTGTGTCCACTGTTTCCATTTTATTTTCTCTAATTGTTCATACATTAACAGGATGTTCAGTTAGAGTAAATTCATGGTTCGTAAGAGGTACCTCTCATTGCTGTAATCCATGTGGAAAATTTACTGATTCGACAATTTTTTTTGAACTGTACTACTTCATACATCAGTCTTTTACATATAACATTATTATCTACATCAAACTGTAAACAGCTATGAATTTCGTAATTATTTTAGGCTATATATACATATTTTATAGTTGAATTCATGAATCAATTAAAGCTAGACCACCATAGAAAACCTGGAAACACTGAATAAACATTTCGTCCTAGTACGGTACCCATCAACAGTGCGCATCCACATTGACGTTACCTACTGTTGCAAAGACAAAACAATTAACTAGTAAAATCCGATGAATATCATAGACTTCAAAATATGATCAATCTGGTGTTCAGTTACACACACACACACACACACACACACACACACACTTTATAAACGTCAATATTAACCTATATAAATGTTCCCATGTAGAAGAACATTGATGACATTTTCAATCATATTCATTATTATATTCCATTTGATTTACTGTCACCTAGTAACTTGATATTTACCCAGAGAACATCTATTTTAAACTATAAATTAATTGAATATTACCCAAAGTTTCATTTCGGTTCACATAATTTTATCCTACATGACACATTTCTTTGTACAATGAGAAAACATATTACGTTAGTTGATTTATTTAAGCGAATAATGTGCTAGCGGCTATATAACAGAATAAATATAAAATTCAATCAAGAAACATTTGTAACTATGTAGTGAAGGTTGTGTTTCCATTCTGTTATGGAACATATTTAATTCCAGATTTTAAGAGAAATTTCGCTTGTCATCCAATGAATTATACAGTATGTAAAGAAATTATCAACGAGAAAGAGATTTAAGAAAACCTCATATCAGGAATAGTTAAGTTGTATTTGGCTTCGCCCATTTAAGATTTTGTTTGCTAGATTTGTTGTCGCTGCCAAACGGGAGGCGGGGAGTGTGAAGTTCTGCGGACGCCGTTACGAGGCGTCCAGTGGAGTGTTTTGTCTGGGCGGTGTTGGCTGAAGCCCGTCCGTGTCGACGAAGAGAAGAAATAGGGCATCCAGTCGTTAAGATTATATCATATGTAGATGGTTCAGAAGGTCTATATTGCTACGGAAGTCAATGCACCGGCAGACTTGACATCTTCACGGGGGCGTGGCACGGACTGAGTCAATTAAGAACAACCGCAGGTGCGACTGTTTAATTAAGGGTAAGACTGTGATGTACGCCGCTGATATTGACAGATATAAGTAGTACGTAACAGCGGTCAGAAGTGGAATCTCTGTCAAAAGAGGATTGAGAAATTTGTACTGAAGATTACAGAAAGGAATTGAAAATTGAAGGAATCGTGAGACATATAAGGGACAACTAGCGAAAGATGTGCAAATGAAGTATTTAATGTATGGTTTTTATATTTTTTGAAGTTACTCTATGATTTCGCACTAAACGAGGAATAAGTTTTAACCCACCTGACTTCTCGTTCACTACATTTACTACTAAACAAAAAAGATACTTTCACCTTTATTAAGAGAATTTATTTATTATACATTTGTTCGTAGTAAATTGATGCGAAGCCTAAATTAGTTATTTGTACAAGAATCCATATACTGACCGTAGCAACCACTGGAAATCTGTTTTCTCCCACTGTGAGTTTCCTCAAAGGACTTTGATGCCTCTGAAGAGGTTAAAGATGGTTGCACAGTATGAAGAATCTATAGAAGTTAGACATTGATTGTTATGTGACGATTCTGTGTTCTAAAGGTCAAGCGCTACATAACCTGTGGGTTTTGGGCCCGATCTCTCTCACTATTACGAATCCCCACTGTTGAGTAATCACATGCTAGAAAGAAACAGGTCTATAGTTGTCTTACTTTTCATAGATTGTTTATTAAATTTCAGTTGATGATATAAGATGAGACAAACATTATTCCCCATAAACTTTCAGACTAATCAAAGCGAAAATTGTTAGTTTAGAAGGTTGAACTCTACAGGATCCAAGTCACTGACCCCTCTTACATTCCATTTTAATGAAAAAAGGACTAGACTCGAATCAAACTTTAAAACAACATAGTCGAATCATAAAAATATAACAAACTGGTGGTCCTTCACTTTTTGGCAATCTATTCAGATATAACCGAATACGAAGTTTGATTTCAAATGTACCAATTGCTGACCATAAACATTTTGAATATATACAAAGTCTGAATCGATCACCTAACAATAGATTCATCTCTGATAAAATACCAACCTCAGACAGTCACCAGTCCTTAACAATACACATTCAAAACTAAACTTGTAACATGCAACAACTTGATCAAGATCATTTATTTCCTATCATCAGCGGAGGAATTCCCAATTTTCTTCGATTCACTCGAAAGAAATATCTATTCACTAAAGTTTCCATTAAATCATGCTTCTCAAATAAATACCACATTTAAAATAGAGATACCCTAAAGATTTTACATTCTAGAATACTCAACGTAACAAGGTTATGTTCTTCCTGTTAACCTGATAGTAAATTATATGTTTAAAAAGTCAATTATATCAGGCTGATGACTAAGCAAGGGTGAGACTTTTATTTATGAACGAACCAATCAGATACGAAATAACAGAACTTGGGTTTTGACGTGAAATTCATTCATCCGTTTGACTAGACAGAGGTTCGTCATTTTAGCTGACATTAGATCATGATGAAAACCTGAGATCTAGTTTTTAATTCTAACTGTCAACTTTCAATTATAGTCCTAACTGATCGCACTGATTTATAACCCTCATTTAGTCCTAGTGAGTACGTGGACATTCTCAAGGTCATTTTAGAGTTTCTCAAAGGTCGTCCACAAATTATAGTTTAACCGACTTCGCAAATGAAAATGATGCATTCTTTTAAATTCCGTCTCTTGTATACCATCGAAGCATTTGAAATGTAGATTCGTAAATCTAAACTGGACTTCTCTAAAATGTTAACACAGCTTCTTTATTAACTTTGATCATATGCTTATCTTACAATGCACATTTAGGTTTTATTCTTTGATTTACTCATGTTTGACTGGTTGGTAAAATTGTAAATTCGGTTTAATGATTAACGAACTATTAAATTATTACACGTGACCAGTGGAGTCAAACCGTGTCTGTTGTGAAGCAGTTACTTATTGAAGAAAATGGTGGATGGTTACGCAATATCGTAAATTGATTGAAGTTAGACATTAACACTGTTGGACACTGGTTCAGTGGTCTAGATGTTAAGCGAGGCTGAAGGTCCTTTGTTCGATTCCCGTGCGTGAGGTCGTTGATATGCACCGCTCAGGAGTCCTATTCTAAGGTGAGATGGCCGTCCAATGATCCCAGGTTTTCAATGATGGTCTAGCTTAAATTAACTCATGAATTCAACCATTAAATTACTACAATTTCCACAAACCCTCATTGTGACAATAAAAATACTTAAATCTTTGTATTATGGAGTGATAAAAATATATAATCGTAGAGCTTCATTTTTTCTTTCTCGCATGATTCAGTCAAGGTATGTCCAAGGATATTTGATAAGAGTATAATGAAGAGCAAAACTAAAACAACTTTGATGAACATTCGAATATAGAATATCAGTCAAATAAACAACGACTCATAAACTTGTCCACATAGATATGAACTATCTGTATTCTTAAACCTTTATATAAAAGCTCAAAAAGACTTGCAATAGTTGTCCAATCGTTCGTGGTTATTTTTAGATGTTTACGGTAACAAATAAAGTTTTACATTTTTAGGCTTCCATCGCGAACTGATATAAACTATTTTACGAAATACTTTGTCACTATATAAATGAAAAAATTAGCCATAAATATTCTAGATGTACCGTCTTAACTTTGAATAGTTTATCCAGAAAAGTATAGTACCACAAATTTAGCGTTTGTTTCATTATTAGTCGTTAAGAGTTGTGGTTTCTGAACAATATTGTAAGAAATATGCGACAGTTATTATTAGTCAACTAAATTATGCTTATTTCAAATAAGAAAGTAATTTTTCATAACGATTCACGAATGCATCGTGTAGCATATTGATAGATAGAGAGATAGACAGAATAAGTAGATTAAAGTTTTGATTGAGATCATGAATCGATCGCTGTGAGATCACCACTGAAAACCTCCGAGCACTGGACAAGTGTTTCGTCCCAGCATGGGACTCCTCAGCACTATGCATCAAAGATCCCGCACACACGATCCACATATGCCAATAAGAGACTTATCAATTGCAGTTCTAAACATCAATGAGAAGATTCAAGTAAACAATACTAAATGAATTTAAACGTCACCTTATTGCACAAACAAGTGGTTATCAAACCTCAGTAACTGAGTGAATAACGCAACGTAAACGATACTGGGTTCGAGTCCCAGAGTGAACATCAATTCTAAAACGCAAGTACATCCCGACCACAAGTCCCTTTCAGTTTTAGTCACTATCCATTTTTGCTTATAATTTATTCAGAACGTTTCATAAATTCTCTATTTGTATAGTTAAAAAAAAAAAAAAAAAACTGAAAGTGAGAACTTCAAGACAAGTAGTATGATTATTTTTTACCCTTAAATTGTTATGAATAACAAGTAATGTAGATTACACGAACAATTTTCTAATCTGTCATTCATTTCTTATCTAATGTTGTCTCTTAATAAAGAAAAAAAGAAAAAGAAAGTAAAAGAAACGTTTGATGATTTTATCCGCTTTATTAAAGAAAAACAAACAAACAAACAAAGATTGTCGTGTACACATTAAAAAGGAGAAGGAAGAGAAGGAGAACGAGAAGGAGAACGAGAAGAAGGAGGAGGAGGAGGACGAGGAGGACGAGGAAAAGAAAATCAACAATGCACTTTTAACATTTCCGTCAAATCAGGAAAGAATTATTCTTATCATCATTGTAATTGTTATTTAAAATGTTTTATTCAATTGATTCTAGGTTGTGACATTAATGATAATGTTTAAGTATTAATGAATACTATGAAATGTCATGGGTATTTAGTGTTACATTAAAGTCTAACTGATATCCAGCTGTTAGTCAGTACATATATAAAACAGTAGTATAGAATATACAATCAGATTATGTTATCAATACCTACTAAAGTGATGCATATGTATGGTGTGAAATCTTTAAAACGTGTTAAATATGAACACTAGTTGCCAAATAATAACCATCATAACATTACCGTAGTATTGATGACTAGTCGTTCATTTAACCGAACGAAATTTGAATAACGCATTCAAATTGGAAAAGAGGGGTGTTTTAAATTTTATACTTCTTAAGTATTAGATAGGCTAAAATAATCGTAACGAAGTACTTAAATTAATAAATCTATAATTTACTGATTGAAATCATGAGTCAATTAAAGCTAGACAACCAAGGAAAACTTGGAAGCACTGGACGTCTCAGCAGTGCGCATCCATGATCCCACACCACGCGAGATTCCAACCCAGGACCTATCAGTTTCGTGCCAGGCGCCTAACCAAATAGACCACTGAGCCGGCATCCAACGATGTTAATGTCTAACTTCAATCAATCCACGAAGCTGCACCACCGTATACCATTGTCTTCAGTGAGTTGATATCTCACAACTGACCTGGTTGAACTTCACTGGTAACGGCTTCTCACTAGAACTCCAGGAGTCTCTCCTGGAGTCAGTCACTAGTGAGCAGATGATAATTTACATGACAATGATGTGAAACTATGCAGATTTTAAATATAATAAAATATGACCTGTACTAAAAGTATAACTGAAACGAGTCGAATTTTATAAATGTCGGTGGAAAGGTTGAAAATGATTTAGTCTATCAACGCTGGTTTAAAAATATAAAACCAATTTACTTATATCGATCTACGTCATCGACTTTCAAATCTGTGACGTCTATAGTGAACTTGATGTGGACTACGATAGATATCGATCAATAGAATTCAAAGTTAGATGTCTTGAATCGATTACTACATTCCAATTAGGTTACAGTGATTGATAAATTAAGATTTTGTGACCACCAAGCGGTATCATATAACTTAAGTATTGAAAGGTAGAATGAATGAACCTGTAAAAATATTGTTTGGTTTAATATGTCTAATTTTGATTTTAATGTATGAAGAAACGTATAACAAAAGTATTTTCAAAATTTGTGTCCTTTTTAACACTGTTTTCTGTAGAATCACTTATGTTTACAAATGTCAGAACTGTGGTCTACGGTAAACGCTAACTTAGATGTTTTGTTTAGTTTTTTTTAAATTTATTTTATTGCTCGTAAGTTTTGCAAGATCGACTTTGACAAATGCTTAATTCATTCTTGATTAAGTTACTTTGAAACATTTCGATTGTTTGTTTTCTCACCTTTGTTTATAATATCAGTAAACAGTAAGCCCCAAACGGTACGGCCGAGGGTGAAGAGAATCAGTTCTCCTTCTCAAAATGCTCTCACGTGACCATGAGTAGACAGCCACTGTCAGGGAAGTCCTACTCACTGTCTTCTCGTAGTATTACTGTTTCTTACGAAATCCAGAGGACAAAAAGCGAATGTTCGGCGCTTTACCCGGGTCGGTGGATATGGAGGATCTACCTGGAGGAGTTGGAAAACCCTTGATTCCAAATTAATGGTGCACATGGACTCCAGGATTCTAAGGAAACACATGGTGTATGAACCTATATTTGGTCACCGGCTCTCATGGGATTACATCTCCTCACGTTGCTCCATTGGCTTGTGGATCAGACCTTTAGGTCTAAGGCCTCGGATGTGGTACCTTAAGAAAACCACTTGCTTCGGTTTGGGCACCCGGGCAGTTCACCGGTCTTTTTAATTTGAGTAATATGTACTCCATGAAACGATGTTGAAATGATAGTAGATATTCAGATTGTTCTTCTTGTAAACTGTAACTTGTTAAATCCAGAACAAACTGAATCAGGAAACGATTCACAGGTTTTCTTCATGTACGTAGCACATGGTTGTATAATTCAATAATCTAAACAGTCTCCTTAATATCTCTGAAAACGTCCCACTACATTAAAACATAATTATATGAATGAATAATATTCTTTTCAATGTATTTCTCATCAGGTACTCAACAATTATGAGTCCAAATGAATAATCCATAAAATTAGCCAGATGTAAGGCAGAGTATCTAGAGAGTATATGGTTGAAGATGAAATAATGGCATTATACACAGCCCTGAAAGAAAATGGATATCCCGAGAAACTTATAATTAAAAATGGAGAGAGTAGACAATGCCTAACCATGAATAAAAAGCCTCTGTATATACACTTATAATTCAGAGGCGATCAACCGAGTGAAATGCTAAGACTGAAATTAAGCAGATCGATTGAAAGGACTTTTAATGCAAGTAAATTACAGATAATGTTTTTCGCAAGTCAAATGATCACTCTGAGGTTGAAAGATAAATTGCTTAGAGTAGCCACCTGTTTCCGTATCTATCAATTCAAGTGCTCCTGTGGAGCAATTTTTACTGGCAAATATTCTAGGAATTTGTACATTCGGGCTTGTAAGCACCTTCCAGTGTGGTTAAGTAAAGATGCAGTCAAAACGGTTAACAGCTCAATTTTAGCCCATTTAATTCAGACGGGACATACAGCCAACATGGAGCAATCTTTCACAATAATATATCGTGTTAACAGCAGTCTACCTAACTCCATCAGACTGAGGATCTTGCAGACAGCTGAAGCAATTGCTATTCGGATAAAAAGAACCAGAGCCTTGTATCCAAAAGAAATATGTTTAGTCGTTCCTTTTACCCTGGCAAATTTCAGGGCCAGCTGGTTAATATGATTATTAACTAATAATATAGTGACGTAATTCGATTAATGTTCATTTTTATGTCCAAAACTTATCTTATTATTATTATCATCATCTTTATCATTGTTTTATTCACTTGGTGTTGTTTATTTGTATCTTCCTATTGTTATTTAGGACTGCAATTGATCAGTCTCTTATTGGCATATGTGCATACTGTGCGGACTGCCTCGATATTGCCTGAAGACCTAAAATTCTTGTTTTTGACCATTATCTTGTTCATGAACTTTACCATTGTTATTATTATTATTATTATTACACTTTTTTGAGAAATTTATTCAGCATCCACTCCCTATCTACTATATCTGACCTAATTCATATTATTCTGTACATCACGTAATTCCTGATTTTTATTCCTGTTATGACCTTGGATCGCTTTTACCCCGTGATACTTGTTATGACTTGACCTTGGTCTGTGTAGTCTAAATTATGACCTTGACGCGTTAGGCTGAGTGGCTTAACCTTGAGTCTAATACGCGTGAGTTCGATTGGGGTAGAGAGAACTATTCTAAATCCTGATTGGTTGGCAAGCACGCGAGTGAAAGAAGACAAGACAGTTGGAACACTAAACTCTGGATTCTCTGAATTCGGATTACTACAAAAATGTACATGAATAAATAAGTGCATATCTTGACCACGACGTAGGATAATTTGGAAAAATACAGTTATGCCCGAAACAGGGAATTAGGGTAGAAATTATAGTGCAAAATATAATATTTAAATTACAATATTTTTGGAACAAAAAAGGGTATGCTAGTGAATGATACATAGAACGAAAGCTCGTGTTATGTAGAATAAGATAGGGACAAAAATAAATATAAGTGTTTTACAGGGTTTGAATGAAATGCAATAACGTCCCAAGAAAATAGCTTTCGTAATTGTCTGGGCTTCTTAATTCCCCGTTCATAACACCTTCCCCCTTTAAAAAAAAATAAAAAAAAAATGGTTAGTTACTATATACAGGTAAGTGCTGAGATATCATCATTGATATCTTCCTTCGGAAACGTATGTTCTCCTCTTTGGGTCTACCTGTAGAATATCTGGTCTTCTGCGTTTCCGTGATGCTTTCCTAATAGGACTTTGTTCAGGTTGCGTGGTCTTCTGAGTCGCTGAGCATTTTATGTCAAAACTGTCCAGAATGATTCTCCACATTGAGTCTAATTTCTCGGTTTTCTGTGAAGTGCCAGCATTTTCCAGTATGTGGTTGACATGGCGTGTCCACTTCTGTCCTTCAACTTCCACCACATACATTACGTTCCCTTGTCTCTTAAGTATGCGTCCACTGGTCCATTGTGGAGGTGAATATCGGAAATCGCGGACGTATACTTTCTGATTTTTCTGGAAAATTCTGCGTTTCGCCCCATGATGGCGATCAAATTGGTTTTCCATCTTTCTGTTTCTTTTTCCGATGTCTCTTTGCTGTGGTTTCATGGCATCGAGGGCAGTTCTTACTTTTCTACCAAACATAATTTCTGCTGGGGACATTTGATTTGGTGTTGATGGGTTTGGAGTTGTTCTATAGACCAAGAGAAAGTCATCAAGAATCTCCTCTATCTTTCCCTCCCCTTTTGCCTTCAGTAGCGCTCTTTTGAAGGTATCTACAAACCTTTCGGCCTGACCATTCGATTGTGGATGGTACGGAGGTGAACGGACATGTTTGACTCCAAACCTCTTGCAGAAATCTGAGAAGATGGAAGAAATAAACTGAGTGCCGTTATCTGTCACGAGAACATCTGGAACTCCAAAACGGGAGAATAACTGCCGTAGCTTCATGATAGTCTGTTGCGAAGTGATTTGATTTATAGGAAAAATCTCCGGCCATTTTGAATAAGCATCAACACAAACGAGGAAGTACGTACCCTGGAATGGGCCAGCAAAATCAACATGTATACGCGACCAAGGTTCTTCTGGAGATGGCCAGGAATGTAGTTCAGCTTTTCGTGGACACTTAGAAACCTCAGCACATTTTCTGCACGCACGCACGAAATCTTCGATGTGTTCATCGATATTAGGCCAATATACATAACTTCGAGCAATAGCTTTCATTCTTCCAGTACCTGGATGGGCTGTATGCAGTTGTTTCAGGACGAGTGAGCGTAAGTTATACGGAACCACTACGCGATCAGCAACCATTATACAGTCATTGACGATGGATAAAGATTGGCGTCGTTGATAATACTGTTTCAGTTCATGAGATGTTATACGTGGGGGCCAACCACGCTGGATAAATGTAGATAATCGTCTTAAGATAGGATCGCGGCGAGTGTGTTCAGCGATTCGAGCAGCTGTCACTGGAAGAATTTGTCGAAGATGGTTTATGTAAGATACGGACGACAATTGAGAGGAAGCAGAAGACTTTGATGTAGACATAACATTAGAAAGAAGTACATGAGATTCCGAAGTTTCACTAGCGCATACTTTGTCTGAAGTATTCGATTTGGAAATTTTATGAGAAGGCAATGAATCGGCGGTATTTGATTTGACATGGTGAGAACACATAACATTTGAATTGTTTGATTCAGAAAGATCATAAGAACATGTTTCATCAGAAGCATTTAATTCGTTAATATCCAGAGAGGATGATTCGTCGGAGACATTTGATTTAGAAATATCATTAGGGATTTGGATAGAATCATAGGAAACATTTTGAGAACATACCTCATCTAATAATTTATTCAAAGTATCAACATGTGCAATCCAATCTAATCCCAATAGATCTAAATCGTGTCGATTTGTTAGATAACAAACATCTGTAAATTTACTTCCCATAAGTTGAACATTGCATAGGACCTCTCCTGTCAACTTTACTATGTCTCCTGACGCATTTCGGGCGACATGTTCTGTCGGTCGGATGGATGGGCATCCTAACTTGTGCCATGTGTTCTTTGAAATCAACGTGACATCAGAAGCAGTGTCTAACTGAAGTCGTATAAGTTTTCCATTTACTAATAAATTTACAAATTTCCGCCTATTTTTAAATCCAACTTTAAAGGTTGCAAACGTGGTTTTAATCTGACTATTTGATTGTTGCTTTGAATTTTCACTACGATGTTTAGTCTTGCGTTTATTTAACGAACAATGACCTTCTTTGTGGCCAATGCGATGACATTTGCGGCATTTATGATTCTTAAACGGACAGAATTTTGCAAAATGCCATGCTCCGCAGAACCAGCATGGTGATGGGGGGTTGGCAGGTTTTTTCATGCTTGTACAGTTTTGTTTCGATGATTTTATGGATCGGAGCGCATTAATTGAATCAGAACCGGAAGGTTTACCCTTCTGTTGCACCATCGCAGTGTCATGCTTGAGATTAAGTAACCGCTGACATTCGGTTGTGACCATTTGTAATGTCATATTTGGTTCTTGTTCAATGCGTACCAACATTCTGGTACGGACATCTGCATCTTCTTCATTCTTTAGACCACATATGAAAATCAAGCATTTAAATTGGTCCGCTGTGATTTCGTTTATTTTGAAGCGTTCGCACTGTCGATTTACCTTCCCGGCATACGTGAGATAATCGTCCTCTGGAGATTTCGTTATTTGGAAGCATTTATAGCGAGTATTAAATAATGAGGACTGTTCATCGAAAATATCAGATAAAATCTGGACTGTATCTTTGAATGATACATCTCGTGGATTTTGCGGCAAGATAAAATTCACATATTTATTATATTCCTGTGTTCCCAGTCTTCTTAAGAGTAAGCGGACTTTTGCTGCGTCATCAAGATGCGAGCATTCAACGCGGAAAATATCTTCACAGCGGTGAAACCACGAACTGAAAATGACATTAGCTTCAGGATCATACTGGAATTCAGAAATAGAATTTATGATGCTTTCATGCTTATCTGATTGACAAGCTGAGGACGACTGTAATGAGAACACTCGTGCGAATGCATCCAAAAGCTTCGTCTGATTTGCCTCATTTTGTGCTTGCTGCATTTGAAGAATAGTTTTAAGGTCATCCAATGAAACAGGCATTTTGTACTGGATCAATCAATATAGGAAAGAAAAAAAATTCTCCGTCGCCAGTTGTTATGACCTTGGATCGCTTTTACCCCGTGATACTTGTTATGACTTGACCTTGGTCTGTGTAGTCTAAATTATGACCTTGACGCGTTAGGCTGAGTGGCTTAACCTTGAGTCTAATACGCGTGAGTTCGATTGGGGTAGAGAGAACTATTCTAAATCCTGATTGGTTGGCAAGCACGCGAGTGAAAGAAGACAAGACAGTTGGAACACTAAACTCTGGATTCTCTGAATTCGGATTACTACAAAAATGTACATGAATAAATAAGTGCATATCTTGACCACGACGTAGGATAATTTGGAAAAATACAGTTATGCCCGAAACAGGGAATTAGGGTAGAAATTATAGTGCAAAATATAATATTTAAATTACAATATTTTTGGAACAAAAAAGGGTATGCTAGTGAATGATACATAGAACGAAAGCTCGTGTTATGTAGAATAAGATAGGGACAAAAATAAATATAAGTGTTTTACAGGGTTTGAATGAAATGCAATAACGTCCCAAGAAAATAGCTTTCGTAATTGTCTGGGCTTCTTAATTCCCCGTTCATAACAATTCCATTCTCCTCTCTCTCTCAGCCCATGCTGATCACATTTATTGTGATCATTATTTATCTCACAATTTCATTTCACTTATAAACTGATTCTGGTCAACAACTTCATATTAGTCAGCCCCAACATTAACGATTTGATTGAGGTCATGAACCGATTGGTATTAGACCACCATTGGAAACCTGAAAGCACTGGACGGCCGTTTCGTCCTATTGTGGGACTCCTCAACAGTGCTTATCGACGATCCCGCTCGCGGGATCTTGCGCGCGAGACCGAAGGCCCTGGGTTTGAACCCTACGAGCAGGATCGTGGATGCGCACTGCTGAAGAGTCCCACGATAGGACGAAACGGTCGTTCAGTGCTTCCAGGTCTCCAATGGTGGTCTAATATCAATCGGTTCATGATCTCAATCAAAAACCCAATAATCTCCACAATCCCTATACTGATAATTAACGATTTGATTTGATTTCATATGACAAACAACAATTCTTGATTCACATATTATGATTTTAAATGATGTACTATGCCTTATATCTGACCAATTTGATGGATTATTCATTTGGATTTATAATTGTAGAGTACCTGATGAGAAATAAATTGAAAAGAATATTCTCCATAAAATGATGCAGGTCCGACTTTTTTCCACGATAACTTTGTAATTTTAGACAACTCTTTTAAATGAGTTGAAAACCTTCCTATAACCCCTAATGTATATATTTCATTTTTCTATTGACCTTTACCATTATTCGTAATGAACTCGTATAACTTAATCAATCACTGATCATTGCTTCCATGACTTACGTTTTTAAACTACTGCCACAAGACATAAGAATTATCGATTATTAGCCAATAGTGTAATCTGGAAGTTTCCAAATATCTCATATATTTCCTGTATAATGATAATAATCGTTCATTTTATGTGGATGTATTTCAAAAGTTGATTTATGGAGTTCTCCTATGAGATCATGACAAATGGATTTTAAAGCACTTCCATTATGATGCATTTACCCACTTATCTTATGATAAGAGGATTGTGCAATATCATAAGTCGATTGACTAACAGTTAGATGTTCATCAGAAGGGGTTTGTGGAGATTTTAAAAATTTCACAAATTGAAATCATGAGTCAATTGAAGCCAGACCACCAGCGGTGTAGTTGGTTAAGCGCCTGGCGCGAGACCGATAGGTCCTGGGTTGGAATCTCGCAGAGCGCAGGATCATAAATGTGCACTGCTGAGGAGTCCCATGCTGGGACGAAACGGCCGTCCACTGCTTCCAGGTTTTCGATGGAATTAAGAGGTTATGCTCTGGGTGAAAGACCTAAAATTCTTGTTTGATCACTGTTGATTTTAATAGTAGGACCAACTTCCATTGATTATGTTCGTACAACCAATTTTTGATGAAACTTTTGAAGTAGAAAATGTTATAATTGTCTATGGACAGTAGAAAAATGAGCAAAACTATAATTTATGGACGAAGCAATCACGCATAAGATAACAGATCTCGGATTTTGGCGCGTAATTCATTCATCCATTTGGCTAAATAAAGTTTCGGCATTATTGCATATATCAGTTCGTGATGAAAACCGTAAATCTAATTCCTAACCTTGACCATCAACCGTAAATCATAATTCTAATTCCTTACACTGGTTTATAACTCACATTTAATCTAAGTTATTAGGTGGACACTCTCAAAGTCTATTTACAGTCGCTCAAATATCATTCATAATTGAAAATCTCGCCAAAAAAAAGATATTCAAATTACAAAGTTTAAACCCTTTCATAAAGTTTATACTGTCTGTAAAAGCGTTAATTGTGAAATTATTTGGTGGTGTTTTTTAATCATAACATAGTTTCCACCTAAACTGTTGCCATGACAACGTGATAAATTAATTTTAAAAACAAAAAAAACGTTTAATGTTCATTAATAATGGGATTTATTAAAATAATTAAATTTTAATAACTTTTCGGTTTATCAGACAAATTTTTTTATACAGATTTCTATGGTGTAAACAAAACAGAAAAATAATTAAATCATCACGATTCAATCGGTGTAAAGTTAATCTTCATGCTCAACTCGAAGAAACGGTTTTCAGAGTTAAATAAATACGAATTTGATTGAGTTTTTAGCATTGAAGAAATCTAGTCATCAAGGTAAATTATATAGAACTTAGATCGGAAGAAAAACTGAACTGGTACTGTTGTGAGCGAGGACAACTAATAGTAATGTAGTATAACATACTATTGCATTGTGTAAACAACACTAAGTCACAGAGTAAGCTAACATTTCTTCATATCCTTTAGGTATTTCTCTATGAGCTAAATAACATTGTAGTAAACGAGAACACAAATGGGGACAACGGGATAAATGTCAAATACAAAAATACAGAATCTCTAAATAACATCTGAGAATCATACAGTAAATAATTCATTTGCAATATGTCAATCAGTCATCTCAGACTTCACTATTCCTTCGTTACCATACCAATCATTCACTGTTCTTGATCTATTTCCTTCTATCTTCTTAACCTTATGCTGTCAAGCACTCCATTTTTGATTGGTGCTAAATACTATTTATATCTGTCGACATCAGTAGCACATACGACAATAGTTTTAGAGTTTACTGTCGACTACCTACATTACCAGATGAAAGATAAAAATTTAGCTTCTTTCTTTACATTTATTTTCTTCAGTGTAAAGCAAGGAAGTTTCTCGTCAATGATATTACCGTTCTGACCGGTCATTAATCAAGTCTGTATATTATATATGATTACGGAATTCCGATTAGATTATACTGCATCTTTCAAATCACAACGTTTAAAGAATGTCTGAAATATAATTTCGTGTCATTTAGTTGTAATCATGACAACTACATGAAAACACAAACTGATGGAAACAGTTGTAATTGTACTTTATGAAGAGAAAACCTGAGTACCTTTTATGTCATCAAGTACATACTACAAGAAAAATCCAAAGTACATACAGTACATATAATAAGTAAAATTAATTAGGGGGAATTCGATATAAGTTTGTATTTCTAGTATGGATATCCAAGATACTCTCATCAGAACCATCTGATAACTTTCCTTATTATGTAAAAGTAACCCAAGTAGGATCAGCAAATTGTACGGCATGAATTTTCTATAGTCTATACGTTATTAAGAAGATAACAATAGTTTATAATGAACTGTACTTTATTCGTATTCACAGTGGATAAAAAGGGAAGAATGACAAACTTTCAAAAGTCTTTTGGGATCTTAGTCGGCCTGTTATCTTGTGTTTAATTACTGACATACGGTTCATGTGATCGTTATATTTCCAACACTATAACTGTTGTTCTATCTTTTTCATCCTTAAATTAATGTAAGTTAATTAGAAGCTTGTTACTTCAAGTTTAAAGTTACTTTTGCTAAAGTTGTTATTTCTTATCTATAGTGAGTTGTCTATTTAATCATGTGAATAACTGAGTCTAATTCGTTTTATCATTGAGTTTTGGAAAGTAATCACTTCGTAGCCAAGATTATTAGGTAGATTTTTATTTGGAATATCAGTACACCGTCCGGAAGGTCGAAGCCTAGATTAACAGATTTACAAATCATAGCATATCCAAGACATAGAAAATGGCTACAAAATTCTTGCAATTCATTGTCTATCGACAAAGAATATATCAGAAGCGTTTTTTGTGGATATTATAGTAATTTCAATGATTGAGGTCATGTGTCAGTTAAAGCTAGACCATTATCAAAAACCTGGAAGCACTGGAAGGCCGCTTCGTCCTATTGTGGGACTCGGCAGTGCGCATCCACGATCCTGTCTCGCCAGATTCAAACCCAGAATTTAACCACTAAACCACTGAGCCAGCCGGAATTCAACGGTGTTAATGTCTAAATTCAATCAATTCACGAAATTGGGCAACACATCCATTATTGTCTTCAGCAGGTTACTCTCTCACAACGGACCCTGTTGAATTCCACTGTTCACTGCTTCTCATTAGAACTTCAGGAAATACTTCTAGAAGCCAGTCACTAGTGAGCATATGTTGATACAACCCGCTGAGGAGTTCCATAACGAGACGAAATGACCTTCCAGTGCTTCCAGATTTTCCATAGTGATCTAGCTTCAGTTGACTCCTGATCTCAACCATTGAAATGACAATGAATATCGTTAAAATTCCATCAAATTAATCGTATTTTCTATAGTAGTCCGAATAAAAGAAGGTTTCAAAACTATCTTTACAGTTTTGTTCATTCTGTTTTATTTTGAATACACTGTAAAAACACAGAAGAAAAACCGGAAACAGTGATAATAATAATAAAGAAGAAGAAGAAAAAGAAAAAGAACAGAGAGAAGAAAAATCAATAAACAAAACTATGACGTAGGTAGTTCTTGGTATCTTATCTACAAAAAAAAATAAAATAAACGACATATTATAACATAATAATCAGATAATTAATTACAAAAACTTTCCAACATTGAAACACAATATAAGTACTTAGACATTCAAAGTGAAATACAGGCATTCGTTTAGGTATATACCATACATTGCTATTAATATGTTTACCGGAATCAAGTCATTATTATTATTATTATTATTATCCTGTCTGACAATTATTCATATGAAATGGGATAATAGAAATATCTGGAATAGGATTCCTAACATTATTATGATTATTACTATTAGTAGTATTGTAAAGAATTGAGGTATTTGCATTATTATTATTATTATTATTATTATTATTATTATTGTTGATTGTCGTTGGACCGTATGGATTATTCATAAAAGTTTGATCATTGGTTGGATGTAAAATAACCGGTGGTATAATCACTGTTGATGTATTCGAACTAGTAAGATGATTTTGTTGAATACCTGTTGAATAATTTAAATCTGATGCCATTAGAAAAATAGGAGCTAATGATGAAGAATTATTTGTTATAGGAGAGAATGATAATTGTGGTGATAGTGGTGGTGGTGGTGGTGATATGGTATTCTTCAATTCATTTGTATTTTGTATCCATGGTTTAGAAGAACTAGTATAGATTAATGAAGTAATATCTGGTTGTTTAAAATTAGGCATAGTATCATTTATAAAACATTCAGAGGTATTATGAGGTGGTGATATATTACTGATAATTGTATTAAATTGATTATCAATTAATTGATTGGAACAATATGGTAATTGATTATAATTATTCGATAATTTATTGGTACATTGTGTTGATACATGATCATTGATTGAATGAATATTATTCAATAATGAAGTAGTATCTTGTGGATATGTACAAGAAATATAATTTAAATAATTTTCTTCTATAAAATTTGTAGATAAATCAATTTCATTTGTATGTAAGTTGATCGGACTAAAATATTGAAAAATCAAGAAAGTTTTCATGATGACATTATTGTTTATGTTAGATAAATAAAACGAATGAAATTAAATATCAGTATAGAAATTTATAACTCCGCCTGGAACCCTCTGAGGAATACTGCCGGTCCAAAGCCCGGACAAAGGAGGAGCGTTGAGCATGGGGTCAGCGACCCGCTAAGAAAACGCTAACCAGAAAAAATTATTCAAACCTTTTAAACTCTGCCCTGGGATTAAGAATGTCTTCATTTAGAATAGCTATGACATTTTATGATGAAAGCCGAGTTCCTTCGGCAACCAGAGCAACCATTTATTTAGGTACATGGAATACTCGTACAATGTAGGAAACTGGAAAACTCTTCCAAATTGCTGCAAAAATGAGAAGATACAACCTAGAGGTACTTGGGATTAGTGAAACACATTGGACACAAGTTGGACAACAACGACTAGCTTCAAGGAAGCTATTGTTATACTTCGGCCATGAAGAAGAAAATGCCCTACATACACAAGGAGTTGCATTGATGCTGTCCAAACAAGCACAAAATGCACTTATAGGATGGGAATCTCGTGGACTAAGGATCATCAAAGCCTCCTTCAAAACAAAGAAAGAGGGCATTTCAATGAACATCATCCAATGCTATGCGCCCATCAACGATTACAATGAAGACGCTAAGGATCAATTCTACAATAGGCTGCAGTCAATCATCGAGAAGTGCCCAACAAAGGACCTGATCATTCTGATGGGAGATTTCAATGCCAAGGTTGGAACGGACAACATTGGATATGAAGACATCATGGGACGACACGGACTGGGAGAAAGAAACGAAAATGGTGAGAGATTTGCAAACCTATGTGCCTTCAATAAACTGGTCATAGGCGGCACTATATATATAGAAATTTATGGAGATTGTAGTATATTCAGGGTCGAATCCATGGATCGATCTAGGATGAACAACTCTGGAACACTTTGAAGTACCAGATGGCCGTTCTGTTCTAGTGTCTGACTACTCAGAAATGCCTATCGATGACCCCGCTCGTGGGACTCGAATCCTGAGCCTTTTACCTCGTAAGAGAACGTTTAACTCCAACGATGTTAATGTCTAACTTCAATCGATCCATGATCTTGCGTAACCCTTCATCCGTTATCTGAGGTGGATGACTATATCCACATAACACGGATTGAACTCCATTTAGCATTTCAGCATTAGCTGAATTTTTTTTGAGTCTATTGCCGACACTACTAATTACAGATTTATCTTAGTTGAACAATTGTTTGTAATGATTGAAAAGCTATTTCGTCTTAGTATAGTTTACCATAACCATTATAAACCACTACACCAGTAGATTTCAGCCTAGACAAACAGTTTACTTGTGTTAACAATTTCCGGATTATCGTAATAACAAATTGTTATATCTGCAGAATATTGTCTTATTTGGTGCTTAAAATTGCACAACCGAAGTTGAACAACACAAGTAAAAACATGTAGATCATAGATAAAGGAGTGATTTAACTCTCAAGATAATTTGTCAATGATACATGTATACATGCATTTATCCATTTGTTCTATTTATATTTGTGATCAGTTAACAAGTGTCAGGCACAGAGGAATTATACAGAATTACTACAAAGAAAAAAGGGAATGCCGAACAACATTCATAATCAGTTGCGAATGTAATTTCTACCTCTCTTTCTTGATACATCACCTTCAGTTAATGAAAAGAAGCCTAACATATCAGATTCGACTGGAAGCATTGAACTAAGCACATATCACCGGCGTATTATCAATAAGT
Source organism: Schistosoma haematobium (assembly GCF_000699445.3). Taxonomy (NCBI): domain Eukaryota; kingdom Metazoa; phylum Platyhelminthes; class Trematoda; order Strigeidida; family Schistosomatidae; genus Schistosoma; species Schistosoma haematobium. Next base: position 7,340,942 of record NC_067202.1, on the reverse strand, counting down.
GTCAATGAGAGCTATAAAATATATGATTATGGTGTATATGCCATTTAACAGGAGATTTGATACTTTATGGTAGGTATATACTATAGAAGATGCATACTTACCTTAAATCATGACTTGTACACTTTCGAATGTCTGTTTCATCCATATTCGATTTGTATACATTTTGAATAGGATAACACTCCTAACAATGAACAAATCAAAGCGATTAGTTCATAAATAATGAATATGGTAACAAGTAGATAAGACACAAAATAAATTCACCATTTAGATAAATATCTAATTCCATCTTTCTATTAAGCATAAAACACACATTTGCCGATATATTGCTAAAACTAAAAAGAAAGCAATGTCTCCATATAATGATAGACTTTGATAAATTTAGGCTGATTAAGAGAGAGAGAGAGAGAGAGAAAGAGAGGGAGTAAGAGAGAGAACAGGTTAATTTTATCTACCCTTCTGTCATGTAAGCAGATAATAACAAGAGTGTATTGATAACTATTTTAGGGACGTTTTTAGGCAGACATATATTTATCTACATTTTCAGAGGAAAACTTAATTTGTACACAAAGACGATGGAAAGAGACATGAAGCATCTAGTAGACTGCTTGTAGTAATCATAAAATAGATGCTGGATGGGAATTATTAAGTTATGTCGCCTTCAGTCCTATCAATATGAAAAACTAGTACATATAATGATTTTCGTGTTCTCTCGTTTGGATTGACATATTTCGAAAATCTTTAGTGGCGACTTCTTCATACTGACTAAATTACACAATTTTCTTAAATTAACCAAATAATGTTTATTTTTCTGTTTTGATTACTCAAGAAAGAAGTGTTGGACGGACGTTCCATCCTATTAGTAGACCCACAATCCCTTCATACAGGACTGAAAACTAGGACCTTTGGTCTTGTACGAAAACGCAAAACCATCAGACCGGCCGGCATCCAACGGTGTTAATGTCTAACTTGAATCAATCCACGATATTGTGCTACCATCTTCTATTGTGTTAGTTAGGTAACTGACTCACATCCGATATGGATTAGTTCCACTAGTCACAACTTCTGGGTGACTTCCCTCTCGAAGTTAGTCACAAAATGAAAAAATGATACCGAAACTTATATCACATGTCTTTGCTTATTAATAAATTAATATCAACCATTGTCAATTAGATAAGTTGGTGCATGAAAAATCGCTATCTGCAGTTTTATTTCCTTCTTTGAATACAATATCATCAATTTTTGTTCCTTCACACAGTAACAAGAAATAGTTGTATCCATATTCATAACAGTTTTGTTCAGTTTTCATTACAGTCAATTATATATACAAAATAAACAGTGACAATGATTAAAACAAAATATACTCACATTATCTGTTAAAGAGACATTTTCAACAGGGTTCGAGTTAGATAGACCAGATTGGATTGGTTTATGATTTAGCATTGATTGTAGTTCTACACCGTCCCTATTTTGTTTATTCTCTATAAGATGAAGTCAAATTATGAAGAATATATGATTATATTTCAACAGAAATCAATTAGTATGTAAGTTGAAATTGACGTGCAAATAGTTATAAACAATTGTCTGCGTAAGAGACTCAATATCCGCTGACCAGAGGCCATCACCAACAGCTAACTGTGGAAGAGAGCAAACTAGTGTTGGGGTGATCCAGAAAATTGCTCGCAAACGACAAGCAAGCATCAGGAAACATTAGGAAGCGTTTCATCCAATCAGCGTTCACTTGGAGTCTTGGCCAAAAATATCAAGGAAGCGGAACATCACATGTAGAGGTTCTGATTGGTTGGCTGCTACACTGCTACTATGTTTAGTAGCATTCCAGAATCTCCTAGCAACCCAAGAACATTTAAAATATTATAAAAACCCTGTATTTTCTGTTTTAAAATGAACCTTGGAGTAAACTGCTTTTCGTATACTTGAGTCTTCTCTCTCGTGTTCAGGTCTCTGTATAGTTCTAGCCTGGGGGTTACAGAATAGCCTAAAAGACGAATATAGCGTTTAAATCCGCAAGAATTATCAACTAGGTTCCAGCTGAAGAGGAAATTAGGGTAAGACGATGGAAGTGGATATGATATACATTTCGAAAATCATCAAACAACATTACAAGGCCAGTCCTAACTTGGAATCGTAAAGGGAAACAAAAAATAGCAAAGTTGAACACATTGCATTGCGAATTAGAAGTCAATATGAAAAGGCGAATTGGAAAACCAAGGAACACATGGCGTCGGTGATCGGAAGCATATATGAAAGGGATGGATAGCAACTGGAAACAAGTGGAAAGGATTACCCAGGACAGAGTTGGATAAAGAATCCTGGTGAGTGGCCTGTGCTCCTCTACAAGAGGTAACAGGCGTAAGTAAGTAAGTAAGTAAGTAAGTAATTAAGTAAATAAGTAAATAAGTAATGAAATTGACATTTATCCCCAGTTTATCATATTCTTTTAACATAGAAAAAGATTTAGACAAAGATGATATATCAGTTATGAAGTTTAATTACCTTTATTATTCTGTAAATGATGTTCTTGTTTGGATTTGAAATAACCATTTGAATTACTACGTTTTAATCGAGTATATCTAACGAAACAGCATATAATTGTAACAAATAAAACACCAAATAATGCAGCAATAGCACTAACAACAGCAAACGTTAATGGCCATTTGTCTAAAATTAATGGAACAAAAAAGAATTAGATTTCTTTGGGTATAAATAGAATGATAATCTGTTAATTATGAATCAACTACTAGAAAGTACAACGATTAAATTCATTTGTTATTGTTTTACATGTATCTTTCCATTGTTATTTTGGACTACAGTTGATTAGTCGCATGTTGGCATATTTACATTCTGCGCGGATTGCCTCGATATAGCCTGAAAATAGAAGATTTTCAAGCAAGCACAAGTAGGTGGCTATCAGGACTCAGTAGCTAAGTGTTTGAAGCTAACGGTACTAATTTCGAGTCCCGAAGTGAACATCAACTTTGGTATGCAAGTACATCCAACTGATGAGTCTCAAATGGGACGAAACGCGTGTCGTGGATTTCACTGATAGCCACTATCCATCTTTGCTTAAGTACAATGAATAGCTTAAACTTGTACATACAAAGCAGGATAATCTTCATCGGAAGCTGATATTTTACATTGCTGGTTAAATTTAAATCATGGAATGATGTTTAACACTTGCGTTAAAATGAATAAACAGTTTATGTGGAGAGACTATAATTTATGGACGAATCCAACAGATTTACGATATCAGATATGAGATAACAGGACTTGAATTCCCGCGCGAAATTCATTCATCCATTTGTCGAAATAGCGTTATAGAATTTTAATTGATGTCAGCTCGTGATGAAAACTGTAAGTCTAATTCCTAACCTTAATCATCAACTGTAAATCATAATCTTAATTCCTCACAAATGTTTACAACCGTCGTTTAATTCCAGTAAGTAGGTGGGCATTTTCAAGGTTATTTCAGCGTTGCTCAATGGTCGTCCATAAATTATGGTCTCACCGATTATACTCTATTACAAAGAATGTAATAATAAGAAATATACCAAAATCACAACTTAACAAACATTGTAAATAGAGATGGATAATTACTAGAGGTGGAATCCAGGACGCGCGTTTCGTTATATTTGGAACTCGTCAGCTGGATGTACCTGCATCTCAGAGTTGATGTTCACTCTGGATGGATAATGCGATGGTGTTTGAGGCACAGGGTACTGGGTTCGGGACAATACACATAGTATGCACATATGCCGATAAGAGACTGATCAACTGCAGTATTAGACATCAATGGGAAGATTCAAGTAAACAATACCAAGTAAATTTGACAAACATTAGTTTTTGACTGAGATAGTGAACCGATTGATGTTAGACCATTATTGAAAACCTGGACACACTGTATAGCCGTCTCGTCCTATTGTGGGATTCCTCATGGATTAGTTGAAGTTAGACATTAACACCGTTGGATGCTACCCAACTCAATAGTCTAGATGTTAAGCGTTCGTGCGCGAGACTGAAGACCTTGGGTTTGAATCCAACGAGGAGGATCGTGGATGCACACTGCAAAGGAGTATCACAATAGGACGAAACCGCCGTCAAGTGCTTCCAGGTTTACAATGATGATCCAACATCAATCGGTTCACGATTTCAATCAAAAACAGACGATTGTTAATTTATCACCACGGTAGTAAATATATATATATATATGCTTAAAATTAAGTCCCATTTTCATAACGGTTAATATTATTATTATTTGCATTATTTGTATTTTGTTATGCGATCGTCGCTTAGCTATTTGTTATTTCATCTACATTCAAATGATTTATACTTAGACTTAAGTAAACTCTTTTATTCTTCTCTAATCATTATGTAATACATCTTATTAACTTTACTGCATCACCCCTCTATGTTTGTCATTTTGCCTTCGTTTCATTAATTTGATTAATGTCTTCAGATCTTTATTTCAGTTTGTAAAGATGTTTATCAACCAATTTGTTTTTATATTCTCAGTTGAATTTTAGTCAGTCTACATTAGCATATGTGTCTATTCAGCTAATTGCTGTGTTATAGTCAGTTTGTTGCAAGTTATGTTAGAATAGATAGATCTTAACTAACAGTGGAATTCAGTGGATAATTTCAATAACAGAGTATATCCAAATACTTTGAAAAAAAATGAAACAAACTACTATCCGTTATACAAGCTAGTGACTATCTGAACTCAGTAGCTCAGCGAATAATTTGTGAAACATTTGAATTGGAATGTTCTAGGTTCGAGTTATTTGATAAACATCAACATTGGTATGAAGGTAAATACATCTGAAAAATCCCTAGTCGAACAAAACACATCATCCTTGATTCCTTTTCGCTGATTACAATCCACTATCCAAATGATTATCAAATTTTCATAGTCTACTGCTAACTACCTTCAACTACCCTATCTAATTGATCTTAATTACTTTTGATAAACTTTTAATAAAAGGCTTAGTAATTTCATAAAAAAACACTCGTAATTTCAAAACTACGATTAAGTTTGCTAAACCAATAAAAGTAACTCCAACTGGAACCCCTCTAGGGCTACTTCAGGTCCCAAGCCCGGATAAAGGAGGAGGATTGGTCATGGGGTTGGTGACCCCATCCCGTAGAAAACTAACTTGTTAAAAAAACTCTAACTAGAAGAAAAAAACATTCAAGACAATAAAACTGAATAAATAAGAACAAAATACCAAATATTTGAACAATAAAAATAGAAAAAGCAAAATCTAGTGAGAAAAAAAGAACATATCAATCGGTATATCGACATGATGACGAGAGGGGGAGTTCGATTTATTCTGCACTTGGTCTAGTTTGTATATCTACATCCATACCTATTTTTTCGTAGCCATAAAAATTAGTAACTAACTGGATTCTTTTTTCTTACAATTTTGGTATTTCAAAAAAAATTTTTTTTTCACTTTTCATAATTAGAGACGTTAAGTAACTCAGTATTATATCCATGTATTATTGAGATATTTTTTTAAATGTCGATATAACATTCATGTTAGTTCATTGTTGAATTTGTGTACTTTGTGTACAAAGATTTTTTTATTTTTATAAATATTTGATTTTATGGTTAAATTCATGAGTTAATTGAAGCTAGACCATTATAGAAAACCTGGGAGCAATGGATGCAGGTTTCGTCCTAGTATGGGACTCTTCAGCAGTCCGTATCCACAAAACTGCTCGAGGGATTCGAACTTAAGATCTATAGGTCTGGCGCTCGAATGCTCCCACGTTTTCAGTGGTGTATATCAGCTCACGTGTAATTGAGTTTGTTCACACTTAATTTGGTTAAGCGTTTTTATTAAATTATATAACGTATAGAGTCATTTGTACAATAACAATTGATCTATATCATTGTACCTTTATTATTGGTGCGCTTGTATGAATATGTATACTTGAGCATTGCTTACTGCCTACGCATATATTCATTCTGGTAACTATGATGGTAATCGCTCAACTAATTCTGTGATTCATTCATTTCCCCGTGTATATATATATGTACATTTTAATCCTAATCATTTTTGACTCGCAAACTCGAACACTTACTTGGTCGTTTACTTTTCGGTATTAGCCTTTCATTTTTGTTTCGCATTTCTGTGGTTTTGATTATCTATGCGTCGTGCAATAATAAACGCAATCAACACTTCATATTTGTCTTCTGATTTATACAACGTTCAGGACATTATCTAATAACGGTTATCAGAACGAAATGTTTAAGAAGATTAAGGATTAGCAACTGGAAACAAGTGGAAAGGATTACTCAGGATAGAATTGGATAGAGATTTACGACGGGTGGTCTATGCTCCTCTACAAGAGGTAATATACGTGTAACGGAGAGAGAACGATGAAAATCCCTCTGCAGTCTTTTTGTTGGACAGTACTTTCATTTATTTGTTTCTTCTCAATGTCGTGTATTTTAACCTTTGTTAAGATCTCGTTTAACCACACCTGTTGTTCTTCAGTTATCCTCGTCTGAGCTTTTATTATGTGATTTTGATTAATGACTTATGTTTTGTTACCTAATTTTCTATTGCATGTTACAGGACTATTGACAGTAAGGTCGTGTTTGACTAAGCTCAAGGTTACCGTGTGATTCAGTGTGTGACTGTTAACCTTTTCACTGTCTACTTGGGAGGATTGTTGGAATCCCTGCAGATAGATATTTGATCCCATCTTGTTGAGAATATTTTATTGATTCTCCGGTATCGTACTCTTTAGTAATAACTGTTTCTTTTATTGCTCAGCGCGCTAATTTACGTCAGTGAAACTTCTGACTGTATAGCACAGGCTGTACGGTTTGAGTTATTTTGTATTTCTGATATAATTTGTTCTATTTCCTAAATTAGAACCGTTTAAATTGAGCACAGAGTTTGTTTTTTGATATAATTTAATACGAGTGTCTCGAAAACGCTTTGTAAACTAAACCAAAGAACGTAGTCTGGCCTATTCGAATACATTTTGGTTCGTTAGTCCTGCGTTCAAGCCGAATACTGTCAGTTCGATCGTTATATTACGTAAGTAAGTAAGGTTTGAATAGCTTAGTGATTTATTCATATAAAACCATAGCAATTATAAGTTCTATCTTTAATAGAAAGAAATATAAATATACTTACTGTCAGATGATAATGTAATTAACTTCCAATCACTTCCGTAATAATTGATTACTGTACAATTATATGTAGAATAATCATTAGGACGTAAATTATTTAATGTTAATATACTGGTTACACCACGATGTGTTTTCTCTTGATAAATTCTTAATCTGATAATATAAATAATAAAGAAAATTATATTAAAATTAGTAACCATGTCAAAAATATTCAAAAAATGATTATTATATATGATCTGTCAAAAAATAAATATTTTACAGAATTAATCAACATTTTCATTTTTAAACTTATGAGTTGATTAGAGCTGAACCATCTAGGAAAACCTGAAAGCACTGGAAGGCCGTTTCGTCCTAGTACGTGACTCCTCAACAGTGCGCATCCACGATCCCGCCTCCCGCGAGATTCGAACCCAGAACCTATCAGTTTCGCGCCAGGCACTTAACCAACTAGACCACTGAGCCAGCCCGAATTCAACGGCGTTAATGTCTAATTTCAACCAATCCACGAAGTTGCGCCACCGTATATCATTGTCTTTAGTGAGTTGATATCTCACAACAGACCTGATTGAACTCCACTGGTAACGGTTTCTCACTAGAACTCCAGGAGTATCTCTTGGAGTCAGTCAGTAGTGAGCAGATGATTATTATCAAAAGGGGTTTGTGGAGATTTTAGAAATTTCACAGATTGAAATCATGAGTCTAGTTGGTTGAGCGCGTGGCGCGAGACTGATAGGTCCTGGGTTCGATTCTCGTGGGGTGCTGGATCGTGAATGCGCACTGCTGAGGAGTCCTATACTAGAACGAAACGGCCGTTCAGTGCTTTCAGGTTTTCCATGTTGGTCTAGCCTTAATTGACTCATGATTTCAATCAGTGAAATTTCTAAAGAATCTCCACAAATCCCTTCTAATAATAGTACTTATATTTACCTCAGAACAATAACATATAAATCGCAAACATGTCTTCCATAGAATACAATCACTACATGTGTTCAACATATGTATACAAATTCATAAACAATAGAAGTTCATAAATCCATCTCTTATGAATAAGTTGACAGAATGAGCAAAAATATTCTGTGATCAAATTAATAGTGTATGTTACTTATATCTTTCAACATAAGTAGTATGTAAAACTAATCAGAAGTTGAATGCCTGGCTGAAGAATGCCAAGAAGATCGAATTGAAGAAAATAGAATAGGAATTAGAAAGGAATTGTGCAGTGTCAGAATCATACAGAAGATGAGGAATAATTAATGGAAGATTTGCAAATGAAGTATTTAATCAGAAGGGACTTTGTGGAGATTTTAGAAATTTCAATAGTTGAAATCATGAGTCAATTGAAGTTAGACCAACATGGAAAAGCTGGAAGCACTGGACGGCCGTTTCGTCCTAGCATGGGACTTTTCAACAGTGCCAGTGGTTCTCATATTTTATGGAAATATTCTGTAATTCTGTATGAAACAATAAATGGATTGTTTTCATCTGAGTTCTCGTTTACTACAGATAAAATAACTTTGGTAGTGTAAAGTTTATAACAAAATGGACATACTGATTCTTGTATAAAACATAGCTAAGTAAACAAAGATGGATAGTGACTAGCAGTGGAAAACAGGAAGGAAGAATAATTTTTATGACTTTAATTGGTCAATACTTTGTAAATGAATCCCACAAGTCCCTGATTCCTCTTGATCTTCAGTAGTTACGAGATCAAATAAGTAAGCACTTTCTATGTAGATATAATGTTCAAGTCAAATGAAAAGCTCCCACCAAAAATATATTGTATGAGATCAAACCAAAAACCTTCCGTTTTGAGCACAAACGCTTGACTTTTCAACCTCTATTATCTAACCTCAATTAACTTACGATTTTCAGTGGCCGTAGTCCATAGCAATTTTTGTAAGTGGGCTTTACTAAGGAGTCATCTATTAAGATGGAATAGCTTTTCAGTGCTTCCTTGTCTATCTAAGATAATTTCATGATTCAAAATCTTTGAAAATTTTCAAATCTCCTAAATACTTGATAATGTTTATTTAATCAAAATCACGAACCAATCTAAGCCAGACAATCATTGAAAACCTGGAAGTAAAGGATGTTCTAGTATGGAATAGAGCATATCCACTACTGAACCTATTGTTAACCTACCCATAAACATCAACCACTCGTTCTAACGCCTCACATCATGGCTGTTCTCGATTATCTTACATAGAATGGTTATTGTTTAACTAACATGCTTAAAAGTTCTATATACATGTATTATATCTATTCGAAGCTTCAATACATAACCAAATCATTGTTAACCTAATATACATATACAGTAGAATTACATATTGGAATACACTGTATAGAATATAAGTAATACGATTACTATTATATCAAATGAACAATTGAATAACATTGATAAAAAGTATTTCATTTCTTCAGACATTAATCACTTCATTTGAGTTTTATTTACAAACCTAAATAGACTGCATAATATACTTAATCGTTTATCATAAGACTTGGATTTAAGTCTGTTTGTTTTTTTCTTATTCTTGTATGAATGATTTTTCATTTTTATAAATGATTTCATTTCTATCTTGCTTGAATAGATTCAGTTAAAGTTATTATTGATAGAACTATGTATTTATACATGCTTAAAATAGGGTTGGATGACGAGGTACTGGTGGGTGACCTATACTCCTCCACGAAGGGTAACACACATCCATACATACATACATACATACATACATAAGTAAGTTAATAAGTAAGTAAGTCAATGAGTAAATAAGTAGGTAGGTAAGTGAGTAAGTAACGTTCTCAGCAACCAAATGATCTTAGTGTTTTGTCGAATATTAATCCCTGAAGAAGAAAAAAAGTACATCAGATATTTTACTTGAGATCTGGATTAAACTTTGTTTAGCATTCCGTAAATGAACAAAAAAAGAAAGAAAGAAAGAAATGGATTTATCTATTATACAATTACTCCATAGACGTAAATCTTTTCTACTTTAAATTTATTGTCCAATTATAGAATTAATCTTTGCTTTCAACAATGAATACCATTTTTTTGTTTTTTAATTAGTTAGATTTTCTATTTTACAGTTCTGTTTGTCAGAAGGGGTTGTGTGGAGGTTTTTTAGAAATTTCACTGATTGAAATCATGATTCAATTGAAGCTAGACAACCATCGAAAACCTGGAAGCACTGGACGGCCCTTTTGTCCTAGTGTGAGACTCCTCAGCAGTGCGCTCCACTATCCAACCTTGAAAGATTCGAACCCAGGACCTACCAGTCTTGAGCCAGGCGCTTAACCAACTAAACCACTGAGCTGGCATCCAACGGTGTTAATGTCTAACAATTAGTCCCTTTGATAAATGTTGATTATGCAATAAGAAGACGAACAATTTAATCATACATATATCCAAATAGACTCATGTTGAAATGGAAACTTAAATAAACCATCAATAGAACATTTTACACAGTCCGAACTTGTCAGTATTGAAAAGATATGGTTTATGTTAAACCAAAAGTTAAAACAGCACGTAAATAATTGTGTCACATATCAGTGTGTCTATCAATTGACGTGTATGTGCGGTGACAAGCATATAGGGAGAAGCAATCGTGAGACTGATCATAAGGTTAATATAATTAAGTCAGCATTTTTATTGTTGTACAAAAGCCTTTAAAGGCGTACACTAAGGTTTATTGAGGCCTTGGTTATACGGAAACTGAAACCCACTTTATGTGTTCAACAACATTGCGTTCTTACCCTTAGCCTACCTTCGTAATACTGATTTATTATCTAGAGTGTTTATCACATTGCTTTTGTTTACATTATTTTCATCAGAAAGAGGTTTTATGAAGATCGCAGTAATCTAATATTTGAATTCATGAATCGATCTAAACTAAATCATCATAGAAAGCCTGGGAGCACTGACCAGTCATTTCGTCCCGAGATGGGACTTCTCCGTAGTGCGTATCCACGATCCCGCGCGCGCGGTTCGAGCCTTGGACCTTCTATCTCATGAGGACGCTCAACCTCTGTACAATGAGCCGACGGTTTTAATGTCCTGCTTCAATCAAACCATGATACTGACTCAGTGATCTAGAGGTTAAGAGTTTGTATGAGATCAAAGATCCTAGTTTCAAGTCTCACGACCGTGGTCATGTGTGCGAATCGCTGAGAAATCCCATACTAAGACTAAAGGGTTGTTTAATGCTTCTAGTTTTTTAATGGTGATAGATTATTAATCGGTTCATGATTCCAATCAAACAATAGTAGCATTTGTGTTGAACTTCCATCACTTAAGACTCATCTAATCATTTAACCTTTTTTTTTAACTACCATCAGCCCTCTGATATAGACGTGTTTAATCCTTTTATTAATTCGTTTAATTGTATCTCAGGTACTGTTCAGTAGACATCTGGTTATTTTTCCATCTTCATTCTAATTGTTTCAATTTACAAGCGATAAGCAAATTATAACTGATGGTTATTCATATATAGTTACAAGGCCTTCTTAGATTCTGTATGCGACAGTATAGGGACTCATTCAAGACATTTATCCGTAGACAAATTAAGTTTTATACAATTGTCTAATTTACCGCTCACAAACTCTTATTATTATTATCGATACATGTGTTTAATTCAGTTCTCTTTCTCGAAATGCTTGAAACATCCATGAAATATAATATCTTTATCCAACAAACTATAGTATTTTATTAAGAAGCTAATGGAAATAAAGTATAACCTAAAATATATACTGACAGACAAGTATTGGATGTCAATAAAATCACGAACTCATACTGACAGTGATAGGATAATTAATGCTAATAACCAAGAAAATACAGTCTCTTTACAAAACAAAATGGTAATTATTTAGTGGATAGTGATATTGTATATAAAGAAAATGAAAGCTTCAGAATTACGTAACACAGTTCAAAGAACTCTGCCGGCGAAACTCTAATTTATGGACGACTTTTGAACGAATGTTAAGTAACCTTGAGAAATATAAGCCAATCAGCAAACAGTCAGTATAGAGTAAAAATATGTTATGCAACACCAAGGAAATAAAGTGGATACCTTTCTTATACGTGGTTCAAAAACTTGTCAAGGCTAGAAAGAGGTTTAGAGGTTCTAAAATCGTAATGCATGCAGTAGAAGAAATCATCCATACCGCTACAGAATAGTCGGTCTCTGCAACCATGATTAAGTCTCAAAAACTCTTTCAGCCTCGACCATATAGCTTCAATATTGCTTGTGTGCACTCTGGTTGTTGAGTGCACAAAATATCACTTGTGGATAACCACATGATGCACATAACCAAGCCTATGTAGGAGTCTGTACGCTCTCCATCCATCCGTATATATTGTAGTACCTGGCTGCAGCCAGTGTTACTTGTATTTTATTATCCAGTTCGTAATAATTGTCATAATTTGCCTTAGTTAGGAATTATATATGGAGTTTTCATCACAAACTGACATCAGATATAATGCCAGAAATTTATTTAACGAAATGGATGGAAGGCTTTCGCGTTAAAATCCGTGATCTATTATGTTATACCTGATTGATTCGTTCACAATTCAGAGTGTCGCTGTTTTATTTGTTATAGCCGCTCAATTATTACGTTTTGTACAAAATTCCCTGTGAACCGATCGTACGTTAGCACTAAGCACTGAAGTTGGCGCCGTAACCTTTAAATCTTCAAAACGCCTCTGATTGGCTCGTCCATAAATTAGAGTCTCGCCACGCTGCCTTATAAAAACAACTCATTTATTGAATATCATCCATGGACTACCTCCAATCACCATCTAATCTCAATATATAGTGCCCGCAGTGTCGAGTCACCTAGACTGTTGGCCACATTGCAACATGATCGATAGCATTCGATCTGCACTAATAAGGACTAGACACGCATGACATTGATATCCACCCAGTGATCAATCAATTGTGATGTTATTAGTGTGGAAGGTTAAACCATCGGCTCCTAGTTTCGATTTCGAGATTTTCCTAATTTCAAGTTTATGTTATTATTCATTGTTGTCTTTGGGTTACATTAATGAATATAAGTGAATTGTGTGCATTTGTTGGATCGCTGGCTAAATTGTTTTTCTTTTGTTCCTCTCTTTTCCAACTAGTCTCATTTGACGTTACTCTATATGCTCCTCTAGTACATAAAGTACCTACTGATAAGACGCAAACCGCTACAATTAGTGCGAATAATACTTTTATGTATTATTATAGTGTGTACTAATATAATTATCATGGTTCATATAGATATTGAGATTAATCTCTTCAGATCGATATTATTTTTTAATAGTTTATCATTAATAATCACGTACAAATGGTTTCTCAAAGCAGATGACAATTTATTAATTAACCGGTATCCAAGTGTTTTATTTAAAAATATATGCATTATATAAACTGAAGCCGCAGACCGGCAAAGCAAGATCAGTATGTCTACAATTGAAGAACATCTGAAACTCAAAACAACTGTCAACCAACACCATGGTCAGGATTTTCAATACAAATGTCAAGACAGTTCTACTGTACGGAGCGAAAACCTGGAGTACTACGAAACCCGTCATCCAGAAGATACAAATGTTTATTAACAGCGGATCCGTTGGCCAGACACTATCAACAACAACCTACTATGGGAGAGAACAAACCAGATCCCAGTCGAGGAAGAAATCAGGAAGAAGAGATGGGAGTGGATAGGACACACATTGAGAAATTACCCAATTGTGTCAAAAGGCAATCCCTCATATGGAATCCTCAAGGCCAAAGGAAAAGCGGAAGACCGAATAACAGATTAGACCGAGAAACGGAGATAGACATGAGAGAAGTGAACACGAATTGGATAGAACTATAAAAGAAGGACTAAGACAGAGTGGGATGAAGAATGCTTGTCGGTGGCCTATGCTCCATTGGGAGAAACAGGAGTAAGTAAGTAAGCTTTAGATAAGCAAATAGCTTAGGTATGTTCATATTGATCAAGAAATACCTCCACATAAGACATATTTTTCGAAAGATAGAACAACTGGCGACATTGTAGTTTGTTGGTTTATGTTGTCTTCTGAAAGAGTATTTAACGTTGACAAGTTTTTGCTCAATGATTAAATAAAGTCAACAATCATACAGTAAATCAATCATAAGGTAATGATAATGGGCTTTACGACTAGTGTAAACCAATTTAATTTGGTGTATGAAGTGTATGTTGCTGGCTAAACTCCTCTGGTCTCTGCTTCGCACTAGAACTCCAGGATATACTTCTTGAAGCCAGTCACTAGTGAGCATATATTGTGAGACCGTAACTCACTGATAACAATGGTGGATGTGTCGCTCAATTTCGTGAATTAGTTGAAGTTAACACCGTCGGATGCCAGCTCAATGGTTTAGTAGTTAAGCGCTCACGCGCGAGACTGTTAGGTACTGGGTTCGAATCTCACAGGGGGCGAGGTTGTGGATGCGCACTGCTGAGGCGTCCCATACTAGAACGAAACGGCTGTCCAGTGCTTCTAGGTTCTACATGGTGGTCTAGCTTCAATTAACTCGTGATTTCAACTATTGAAGTTACTATAATATCCACAAAACCCCTTCTGATATTTACAACAAATGATGCATTATGGCATGTATTGAAGCCATCACTATTGTAAAACCTTGACATTTTGATCATTCAACATTCTTTAATCATTTATATTGTCTGTTGCAATACAATAACCATCTAAATATACAAAGGCAGCTAGGATGTATATTTCTACTTCAATCATTCGACGACAATCATACATCCGATCTAACTGTAGTCAGATATCAAACAATTAAATGACAATCATCATCATCATCATCAAATTACTAAAAATATATGTTCATTCAAATACTTTATTTACACTTAGTTATACTACAAGTATAATACTTACCTTTTGTCCGGTTTGATAGAGATTCCATTTATTGACCATGTAATTTGATGCACAGTAGGTCTAGGAATACTATAGATTGTACAAAATAATTCAGCAAAAGTTCCATCGAAAGAAATCGATTGATCAGTTTTTAAAATTTTCGGTGATTCTTTACAAAATGTCAATTCAAAAATAAAAAAAACTTTTTTTGGAAAATTACTTAATAACAGTTTAGTTTTATTCTGAATTTTACAGAAATGAATAAAATTTCAAAAGCTTAAATCATGAGTTAATTAAAGTTAGACCACCATCAAAAACCTGGAAGCACTTGACGGCCGTTTCGTTCTAGTATGAGAGTCCTCAGTAATGCGCATCCACGATCCCGCCTCTCGGTATTCGAACCCAGTACCAAACAGTCATGCGCGCGAGCGCCTAACTACTAGACCATTGATCCGGTATCCAAAGGTGTTAACTTCAACTAATCCACAAAATTGAGCGATACATCCATCATTGTCACCAGTGAGTTACTAACTCACAACTGACCCGGTTGAACTTCACTGGTCACTGCTTCTCACTAGAACTTCAGGATATATCTCTTGAAACCAGTCACTTGTGAGCATATGTTGATTAGTATCAGAAGGGGTTCTGTGGAGATTGTAGTAATTCCAACAGTTGAGATCATGAGTCGATTGAAGACAGACCACCATGGAAAACCTGGAAGCACTAGACGGCCGTTTCGTCCTAGTATGGAACTCCTCAGCAGTGCGCATCTACGATCGCGCCTCGCCAGATTCGAACCCAGTACCTAACAGTCTCGCGCGCGAGTGCTTAACTACTGGAACGTTGAGCCGGCATCCAACGGTGTTAATATTTAACTTCAACCAATCCACGAATGAAAGTAAAGTGATGAGACTATAATTTATGGATGACCTTTGAGTGACTCTCGACTGACTTTGAGAGGGTTCACCTAATAACTAGGACCAAATGTGGATTATAAACTTGTGTGAGGAATTAGAATTATGATTTACAGTTGATGGTTAAGGTTAGGAATTAGATTTACGCTTTTCATCACGATCTGACATCAGCTATAATGCCAAAACTCTATTTAGCCAAATGGACAAGTTAATTTCGTGCCGAAATCCAAGACCTGTTATCTTGTACCTGATTGGTTCGTCCATAGATTATAGCCTCGCCAGTAAAGTTAGATATTTTATGAATACTTTGTTCTATCTCTGAGTTTAATAAAAAGAAAAACCACTTTGCATAGTATATGTGATAACTCACTCATATAAATAATACATAGATGAGCGATTAAACGATTTAGTGAGAATTAGGTAAGCCTGAAAATCTGTAATGTCGATCACTATATTAAACCCATATAACTTATTCTACCTTCTGAACAGGCCGATTTTTCCATTCTCTTTGATTGAGATCGATTATTGATAGACCACCATTGAAAACCTGAAAGTATTGGAGGGCCGTTTCACCCTATTGTGGGACTCCCTAGCATGATCTCAATCAAAAACTTAATAATCTCCACAACCCTATACTGATTGACAACATAAGCTATGAGTCTTATGAGGAGAAATTCAAACACTCCACATCTACCTAAAATTTGTGCTGATGAAATTGCTCAGAAAAACAATGGAACCTCCACAATCAAAACCATCCACTGTAGAGAACAAAAATCCACCTAAAGCATTCATTTGAGCTGCCCCCGAATGCCCTGGTACGGCCGAGAGTGGGGAGAGTCCGCTCTCCCTCTCGAAATGCTCTCACATGGCCACGCGTATACAGCCTCTGCCAGGGAAGTTCTACTCATTGCTTTCTCATGGAGTGGGTGTTGTTTACGAAATTGAGAGGACGAAAAGCGAATATCCGGCGCTTTAACCGGATTCCAAACCAATGGTGCACATGGGCTCCAGTATCCTGT
Source organism: Schistosoma haematobium (assembly GCF_000699445.3). Classification (NCBI taxonomy): domain Eukaryota; kingdom Metazoa; phylum Platyhelminthes; class Trematoda; order Strigeidida; family Schistosomatidae; genus Schistosoma; species Schistosoma haematobium. Next base: position 7,323,971 of record NC_067202.1, on the reverse strand, counting down.
GGAACAAATGGCGTATGAACCAATTGTTGGTCACCGGCTACCATGGGACTACATCTCCTTACGATACTCCACTGCCTTGTGGATCAGACCTTTAGGTTGAAGGCTCCGGGTGTGGTGGCCCCCTAAGAAAACCACCTGGTTCGGTTTGGGCATCCGGGCAGTATCATAGCCCTCACACACATCAAATGAGATTTGTGTGGCGCATATATATTTGGTGTCTCCTTGTACCAATATCTATGTGTTAAAATAAAATAAAAAATTCATTTAAGCTACAAATCTTCTCTATCATCTCAATATGATCACATTTGGAAAGATCTCATGTTTGATCCTGAAAAATGTTAATCTGTCATAAAAACTACCCATTAAGAAATGATGTGTTCAATTGTTGACTAGTGTAATAATTTTCATTCAATGAAAATGTATCTTATTATAAGTCAATTGAAAGTGAAAAAAACAGAACAAAATTGCTTACCAGCTTGTCCTACATAAACAGTACGATATATGGGTGGATAACCGGTTGTTTGAGCAGTACATGCATAAAAACCAAATTGTTCATGATTTGTTAAATGTAATTTATATGAAACTTGTTTTAATTCTGAACCTAATAGCTAGATTAAAATCAAACAATAAAATCAATCAAACAGTATGATCTTAAATGATCTCAAATGATAGAATTGGTAAAACCATTTGTAATGTATACAGATTTTGAGGTTAAGCGAATGAACTAACTGCCGTTGTTTTAATCATTTTAAGTAATAGAATGATTAAGATAAGTGAATACATTCTTTTGAATATACATAATGTGTTACAATGGATGGCCTTGAGTGCTGATTGAGGTATGTGGGCGGTTATCACTTTCCGGTTGTCTACACCTGATCGGTTCATCATGGTAGGCAAGTCCGAACACGACGTCAAGGTAGTTATAATGATCGGGTGAAATGCTAGCTACAAAAACCTGTTTATTTCATTGTTTTAATTCGTACTGATTAAACAATATTACATAGATTTAAATGATGCTTCGTTGATTCGTTATTATGAAAACAAATTTGTAAATGTTTGACTCAGCATAGTAAACAACAGTATGAATGACTTATATTGCATTTATCACAATAAACGGAATGGAAGAGGATTTATGGATAATAACTTTTGCCAAGTACTAACGTCATTCAAGGATGCATAAGACTCTAAAGAAAACTGGAAAATTAGTTCGTGATATGTGGCTAACTTTTAGGTTGATTTATGGCATTGAATTTTAAAACTATGGTTATTGATTGAAATCATGAACCGATTGATGTCAGATCACCATTGAGAACCTATTGTGGGACTCCTCAGCGGTGCACATCCACGATCCTGCTCACAAGATTTGAACCCAGGGCCTTCAGTCTCGCTCGCGAACGCTTAACCTACTGAACCACTGAATCGGCATCCAGTAGTGTTAGTGTCTAAATTCAACCAATCCACGAAATTGAGCGACCATCTTCCATTGTACTGAGGTAGATACCTTTCTCTACCCGACACGGATAAGTTCCACTGGTCACGGCCGTCCATAACCCTATACTGAAACTATGATTATTGAATTTTCCACTATGTCTCTGTTTAAGTACTTTAACATGATACTGTGTTAAGCTTTATTTGAAAAACAAAAATTAAATACTACTGAATTTCTATTGGTATGTGGAAAATCATGTTAAAATATATTTCTATAGTTATTACCTTTCTACCACTTGAATGAATAGCTGCTTTCATAACACTCATATTAAATTCTGCATATTCTGTTTCACTATTCCAAATAAGATATTTTGGATTTTTAGAATTTCCTGGACGATTATAATGAAGTTGATATTGATTTAGTTCCGATTTGGTTACTTCTTCTAAAAGAATTTGTCCTTCTGGTCCAATATAATATAAAGAGACATCAGCTTCAGGATTTGAATTGGCTGAACATTCTAAATAAATGGTTTGACCTAATTCACCGGATAATATATCATTTGAAGGACTTGAAAATTCAGGACCGTCTTTTGTATATTTAAACAAATACAGAAATCATAGATAATATGAATAACACCATCAAGATAGAATAAGTTATTCTACATTTTAATATAGTATTTCTATAGTTCAAATCATGAGTTTATTTAAGCTAGAATGGCCGTTTTCTCCCGGTATAGAACTTATGACCTGAGGAATAACACGCAAACACTTAACCTCTAGATCACTGAGTTAGCATTCAATGATGTCATTATCCAACTTTAGTCGATTCATAATATTCTGCAACCCAATTTTGATGGAGTTTTGTTCTCCAGCTCAGAGAACAAAACTCCATCAAAATCATCCACCTGAGCTACAAATCTTCTCCACCATCGCAACCCAATTTCCACTGTCTGCCGTTCTACAATCTCTTTCATTGTGATCAATGACTTACAAATTGTATTGATGGATTTATTATGTTACATATTCATGTAAATATTATTATGCATAAGAGTCTACCTGATAAGGATTCAGTTGAATACAATACTGAACATTTGTACGCTTTAATTCACTTGATATTGTTTTACTTGAATCTTCCCATTGATGTTTTTGGACTGAAATTAATTAGTCTCAGTAGCTAAGTGGATAACACGATGGCGTTTGAAGCGAACGGTACTGAGTTCGAGTACCAGAGTGAACATCAACTCTGAGATGCAGGTACATCCAGTTGACGACTCCCAAACAGGACGAAACGCGCGTCCTGGATTCCACTGCTAGCCACTATCCATCTTTGCTTATATTTGTACGCTTTGTTTGAATATAAAAGCCTATATATTCATGATCATTTATGAATTATTGTAGTGTATAAAATATCATTATCTTTCTTACTTCATATTAATCACAGTTTCGTGTAGAAAGTATCACTTTCAACGAAGAAATCAACTACTATAGTGTATATAAGAGACTCATGATTTCAACTTGCATTTACAAGGAATTATTCGTTCAATTCGAAATAATTGTAAGCTCTCTCTTTTCAGGATTTTACAGTTGCTAGCGATATAATTATAGTATATGTGTGGTTTCAAGTCTCAATAATCATTATAAATAAGTTGTCACTAATATCTATGCTGCTTATGCATAATGCTTAAGTCACTTTAATAAGTAAACATTGACATTAAACCCATTTGTGACTGTTATATCCCGACGAGAATTATGAATGGTAACTCTTGAGAACTACTTATGAATTAATACGATACATATATTTTTATTGCATAAATATTGAGTAACTGTATTATGTATATCTATATTCCTCGTAGTATATGCTTCATTTTGACCCATAGACTATTATTATATGATTTACCGTTCTGGAGTTATGCTCAGTTTATCAATTACCATCTCCCACATTCATAGCCACTTTTGACTAGATGTTATTTTCTAAATTTTATGTTGCGATGTGGTCTGTTCGGTTCGTATATAAACCCAGTATGTTTGAAAAACATGATTTATATCACAGAGGCTCAGATTAGTGTTCTAAACTTAATAGGCAGAGCTAGGCAGGAAGCAGGACCAATAAATTCTTTAGCCTGCTCGTACGGGAATAGGCGGGATTGGTCCAGTCGATCTGATCTCTAATTGGCGGTATCATTACATCATATATTATTAGGGCAACAGGGCTGCAAGTTATAACACTGACATGATTGCATTGCTTCACAACGAATCAATGAAAGCGGCATAGCATCCATCAGGAAACATTAATTAGCCTTAAATCGTAATGTGGTATATGCTACTGATGTCCATTCATATTAAGTGGTATGTATCATCAATCGAAAGTGAAATATCTGGCAGAAGAAAGTCATGAAAATCGAAGAAAACAGAACGAGAACAGAAAATAATTGTTGTGGAAATGAAAGAACAGTGAAATCTGAAACGATAAACTAATATTTCAAAAATGAAGCATTTACTGTATGGTTCTGAGATTTTAACAAGATATTCTGCAATTCAGTGTTGAAATAGATTCTATTGCCCCCCCTCCCTCACTTAATGTTGTCATTCACTACAGTAATGATTTCCAGTAATTCATACACAGATTTGATTAGATTGAACTCAACATTTATTTAAACAATAATATGTAAATAAAACAATCAATGTTCTTATTTTAAATCTACTCTATACTACTTTTATTCTCTACTTCTAGTAATATAATAATATAATAATACTTATTGTTATTATTGTTACTATTCATACAATGATTTCACTGAATTATCTCTATGCGTGTGAAGATCATATAATAATAACCTACTTAAAGTTTCATTCAATTGAATATAGAGAATAATAAAGACCAAATAGCCTATACTAAATTCTATTCATTTGAATGAATAGAATGTATCATGTTCAATTATATTGGGCAGCTGTTAATTATGAATAATAATTGCCCAATTTGTATTGTTCATAAGTAGTAAATGTAAATAAGAATAAGTTTTTTTTAAAAACAATTAAGGTGAAAATTATTTATTTATTTATTTAAGTGTATTTGATACTAAATTTGAATGTATAAAGGATATGTGCGTTCATTTCTAGAATACTGTTTATTCGCGGAGGGGCGGGATCGTGGATGCACACTGCTGATGAGTCTCATACCAGAACGAAACAGCCATCCAGTGCTTCTAGGTTTTCCATGATGGTCTAGGTTCATTTGACTCATGATTTCAACTATTAATAATTATTTATTTATTAAGTGTATTGTATACTATATTTTAATGTATAAAGGATGTGTTTGTCCGTTCCTAGAATACTGTATGTTTATTCTTAGTAGTGTATGGATCAAAGGATAAATTAAGATTGGAATCAGCAAAAGAGATGATTTACACTTCGTATTCTTGGAATTGTTTGTACATTGAATTCTAATTCTAGATGTAATAAACTTAGGCTCGATCTTTCATAGTTTAAGTATATAAACTATCTTTTATGTCCAGTCAAGTAATTTGATATGCGATGGTGATGGTTTGGTTGTGGAGCTTTTATCATTCTTCTGAACGACATCATCAGCACACATCATCTAGATGAAGTTTGTGCTGATGATTTCATTCAGAAGGATGATTAAAGCTCGACGACTAAACCATCCGGCTCAGAGAACAAAACTATCAATATGCAGAAACTTCACTAGTGAAATAAACGCATTCTAAAGCACCTCTCTGTATGAATTATTTTACCTCTGGAATAATCTATTAGTAAGATAAAATCTGTCTCATTCTTTGTTCGCTACATTGATGCATACTACTCTTCTGAAAATTTATTAAGGGTACTAGCGCCTGTAATTGTATCTTATTCCATAGGTGAGATTGTAGAGACTTTAAATGTTTAGCTGTTCTTATTACTGAATTCGCTAAGTAAAACTACCTATCTGCAGTTACTTTACGTAAGTGCCATATCTGGCAAACCCTAACTAATTTGAATAATATCTAACATGAATAGTATATCACTGAGTTATATGACACATGCATTATGGTAGACCTGACTGACATATTTTAGTAATTATTGCTTTGTTGTTCCATGCTTTCTGTTTCCATTTTACTTTCTCTAGTATTAGATCATTATGGTACAGGAAATGACCTTACATACACCGTTCATGCATCAACAGGATGTCCATTTATGAAAAATTGCATTTCATTGCTGTAATACATGTCATAAATGTACTACTTAAACAATTTTTGAACTAGTAAACTTAAAACAATCTTATAATACATGTTTATTCTCTATATTCAATGTTGAGGAGTTCAATACTAAGATGAAACCGTTGTCCAATGCTTTCAGGTTTTTCATAATGATCTAGCTACAATTGACTCATGAATTTAACTATTAAGTTACTATGTTGTATATCAAGGTGATCATACCTGTAAACTGGTGTAAATTCTGTCATTATTACTTTCAGAGCATATACTATTATTATCATTGTATTAGTAATACTTAACCCGGTCGAATGAACAATGTTTCCATGTATGATTTATAATCAAAAAGAATAGAAAATGACCATTTATTTTTAACTATGAACAATATAATTCACATTTGATATCAATTTTATATTCTATTTGTTACATTGATGGTAATGGATTAATGTATGATTTAATCGTTTGCCAAATAGTATATTGGCTAAACATACATAAATGTTTCATTGTTTGTTATTTAAAAAGGATTGTTGTTGTTTGGCTTCATTTTTCTATTCTGTTAGAGTTTCTTACAAAGAATTCCATTAATCTATTGCTTGATGGGTTAGTGAACAATTGGTTGAATAGATTAGTTATAGAATTTATAATAATCAATGTAAATAAAAAAGGATATTTCCCTCCTCTCTTTTTGTACATGAATATTTTGATAACTATCAGTATTGGGGTTGTGAAGGTTGTTAAGTTTTTCATTGAGATCATGAACTGACTGATGTTAGATCACCGTTAGAAACCTGGAAGCACTGCACGGCTGTTACGTCCTATTGTGGGACTCCTCAACAGTACGCATCCACGATCCCATACACGAGATTCAAACCCAGGGCCTTCAGTCTTGAATAGACACTAACACCATTGGTTAGGTGTTCGCGAGCGAGACTAAAGGCCCTGGGTTCGAATCCCGCAAGTAGGATCGTGGATGCCCACTGCTTGGGAGTCGCACAATAGAACGAAACGGCCGTCCAATATTTCGATAATATTCACTAATCAGTGATTGAATAGTTCAAAAATCACAATCCTACATAAAGTTGATTGTAAATTTAATCACAAAATTGTTTATAGCATTGAAGGACATAAATAATGAACCTCGTGATTTCAGATAAACCATGCTGAGCAGTGATAACTACTAATACAAAATCGAATAGTGTGGTGAATGAGAACATTAGGTGGGGACAATCAAATGTGTTTCAACAGAAAATTACAGAACGTCCTAGTAAAATTTGAGATTCGTTCCATGCCTGTTACTCCTAATGGAGCATAGGCCACTGACAAGCATTCTCCAACGCAATCTGTCCTGAACATTCTTTTCTAGTTCTCTCCAATTCTTGTTCATTTCTCTCATGTCTATCTCTATTTCTCGGCGTAATCTGTTATTCGGTCTTCCGCTTTTCCTTTGTCCTTGAAGATTCCATGTGAGGGATTGCCTTTTGACACAATCGGGTGATTTCTCAATGTGTGTCTTATCCACTTCCGGCGATTCACCCTGATTTCTTGCTCTAATTGGATCTGGTTTGTTCTCTCCCATAGGAGGTTGTTGCTGATAGTGTTTGGCCAACGGATCCGAAGTAGTTTGTGCAGACGGTTGTTAATAAACATTTGTATCTTCTGGATGATGACTTTCGAGTAAAAGCTGAGAACCATACAGTAAATCCTTCATTTACAATTTGTTAATCAATCGTCACAGACTTCATCGTTCCAGCATTTCCATAACAATCATTCTTTGTTCTCGTTCTCTTTTCTTCGATCTTCATAACTTTCTACTGAAAGATATTTCACTTTCGATCGATGATACATACTACTTAATATCTATCGACATCAGTAGCAAACACCACAATAGTATAAATACTTTGTCAATTATCTTTAATCATATGATAAATCCACAGGAAACATGGACGAGCAAATTCATTTCCACTAATCTTGAATACAGAATCTATACATATTTGTTATTTGTTTGTCAGGAATCTAGAAAATCATATGCTTTCTTCATTATATCCCATTATTTGAAGCCATAGGGATATATATATATATATATATATATATATATATATATATGCTAGTTATGTCATTGTTAGCCAAACATTACTTCATAAATTAACCGAGAATAGCATTATAGTTCTTGATATAGAAATGTCAAACAGACTTATCAAATGTAATTTAGCATAGATACATACTTTTTTCTGGTAACTATGACTGAAATAAACCTTTTTTTAAAAGATGTGTGTGTGTTGGGAATTCAATATAATTGAATATTTGACTCAACTTATTCTAATGTCTAATAATATTTCTATACTGAGTAATTTTCAGATTAGCCACTTATCATTCATGACATATAAATGAACAATATATGTCACAGTTCTAGTTTTTAATTATATTTGATATTAAGCAAAGATGGATAGTGGTTAGCAGTACGATTAAGGATGAGTGTTTCGTCCTATTTGATAATCGTCAGATGGATGTACCGAATAGGACAAAACGCAAGTCCTAGATTTCACTGCTAGCCGCTATCCATCTTTGCTTATAATACTTGTGACTTAAGGCAATATCAAGGCAATCTTCACAGGATGCACATATGCTAATAAGAGACTGATCAATTGTAGTCCTAAACAATAATGGGAAGAAACAAGAAAAGAACAGCAAGTGAATTTATATTTGACATTAATTTTACTATGTTGGTTTCTAATGGATTGTGAACAGTCACGAAATCTATTTGTTCAACATTAACTGAAAATCAGTAGACAATTTATGAACATAGTAAAAGAGAAATTCGATCCAATAAAATGTACATGTCTGTTATACGTATGGGTTATTTTATGAAGATTATATTATTTTCATAATAGAAATCACGAATTGATCATAGTTAAGCCACTATCGTAAACTTGGAAGTACTAGACAGACGTTTCAACTTGCTACGAAAGTCAACACAGCAGATCGATGATTGTGTACGCGGAAAACTCCCGACTAATAACTGCTGTGTAAGTCCTAAACCAGGATGAAACATTCATCTAGTGCTTCCATGATTATTATACACAAGGTTGTCTATACAGAAATTCATATATTGTACAGAAATGTGGTGTTTTATCTTAGTATCTACTTAATACTGATGTTGTAATACAAGTTTATCATTACTGCTATTGCTTAATCGATCCTGACGATAAATATTGAAATTTTGTAGTGATACTGAGCAACCATCTTGTAAATCATTTAGCTAGGATTCTTGAATTGTGATTACACTACGATTACGACACGTTTAAAACTTAGTAAGCATTAAAGACAGTTCACCTAGCCAATTAGTGATCACTAGTTAGATTTTAGCAGTTTAGGGATTAACATCTGATTAATGTTCATTGTTTTCAATGTATATTGCCAGCTACCACAATGTCTCTAATTGTACTCTTTTGAAACTTGTACAGCGAAAGGTTGTAAACGTCTCATCAATACGCCTGAATAGGTTATGCGACTAATAAGCACAATTATATGTTAAAACAAACAACAAAGTCTGATAACTTGTTGAAATATCTAAATGGAAGGAATAGACAGTCCATAGATTGAAGCAAACTTTAACTTTATTATACCTCATGTACAAACAGAAAAGCATTTTCAAAATATTATGAAAGTTCAAATAATATTCCCCCTAAATATTTTCTTTTTAACATAACTAACCATTCATGAAATTTCAATAGTTTAGATCATGAGTTCATTGAAACTAGACCATATCATGGAAAACGTGGAAGCACTGAACAGCCATTTCATCCTATTCTAAGACTTCCTTAAAAGTGTACGTCCATAAAATTCACACTAAACTATTTCTTCGCTTGATATTGTTTTACTTGAATCTTTCCATTGATGCTTTAGGACTGAAATTGATCAGTCTGTTATTGGCATATGTGCATACTGTGCGTATGCCTCGATATTGCCTTAATTTACAAGCATTATAAGCAAAGATGGATAGTGGCTCGCAGTGAAATCCAGGACGAGCGTTTCGTCCTGTTTGGGACTTCACACGATTGCACATGCAAGTGGCTATCAGGACTCAGTAGCTAAGTGTATAACTCGATGGCGTTTGAAGCGAAAGACACTGAGTTTGAGTCCCAGAGTGAACATCAACTCTAAGATGCAGGTACATCCAACTGACGAGTCCCAAACAGGACGAATCGCGCGTCCTAGTTTCCACTGCTAGCCACTGTCCATCTAAACTATTTCTTATTTCATTCAACCATAAATAAAGTAAAAGAAGTTGAATTTCAGGAGGTCCAACTACCTACCGTATTTAATGAATATAAACATAAATATTTATTTGAACTTGGTTATTATTCAACTGTAAATTGAATAACAACTATCAAAGAACAAATGAATTGAATTTATTTCTTATTATGTAAACAATCATATTATGGGTATCATTTATGAAATATAAAAATTTAAAAAAAAAAAACTAGGATTCATCATATATCATCTGTGTAACGGAACAATGAATAATGAATAATATACTATCTCTAACTTGACATGATATTAACTTTCATTTATACTATGAGGAATCATATTAGAATTATTTTATACAACAAACAAACAAATAAATAAAGTACAAAACAAGAAAGGACGAAAAAACAATCAAGAATACTGTCAAAGATACAATATGATACTCTTAGTCAAATGTTACCTACTAGAAACACTAGAAATTTAAAAAAATAATGGCTGAATATTATCACTTTTAAAAAAAATAGACAGTTCAATAGTTGGATTCATAACTCAGTTGAAGCTAGATCACTATGAAAAGCCGGGAAGTAATGGATGGCCATTTCGTCCTAGTATGGGACTCCTCAGCAATGAGCATCCATGATCCCGCCCTCTTCGAGATTCACACCCAGGACCTATCAGTCCTCACTAGTGACTGACTTCAAGAGGCATTTCCTGGAGTTCTACTGAGAAGCTATGACCAATAGAATTTAACCAGGTCAGTTGTGAGATATCAACTCATTGGTTGAAGTTACACATTAACATCGTTGGATGCCGACTCAGTGATCTAGTTGGTTAATCGCCTGGCACGAGACTGGTAGGTCCTGAGTTCAAAACTCACGAGGCTGCATCGTGGATACGCACTGCTGAGAAATCCCACAACAGGACGAAATGGCCGTTCAGGGTTTCCAGGTTTTCAATGGTGGTCTAACATCAATCAGTTCATGATCTCAATCAACGCTGTTTTATTTGTCTCAAACTATTGGCTTAAATGGAGTCTTGATGTAAAAGAGGGAGTCAATCAACTTCATCCACTTAGTTTCTTTTATTAAACTCTCAGTTAAGGGTTATACTGATTGCTGTATTTCATTGAAATCATGACCTAATTTAAGTTAGCTAACCATTAAAAATCCAGAAGCACTAAAAGGTCTTCTTTTAGTATGGGATTCCTCAGATGTTCTCTACTACGACTACGCTGCTGGGAGTCCAACTTTTCCGAAACAAAAGCAGTAATCACTTAAGATAAAGTTAATTCATTTCATTTCATATGCCCTATATCCACTGATTTGTATAAATAAAAGAATTGTATTTTTAAAATGATAATTGTGTGTAATTTACATGAATCCATTTAGTTCATATTAGTGAAAACGAATTGTAAATACTTTCCATGTTCATACACAATTCAATATATTGATAAATGGATAATACGAAAGAGAGACCTTAACTTAATCGATTATAGTCCCCTTTTATGAATACAAATAACAGTTATAAGGGGTTTTTCACTATTGATCTGTCTAAATGACTTTATACATGTTATACACATGATTACATTTGTAAAAACATATTATCGATTCGTACAAGTCAGTGTGTACATGAAAGATTTAAAGAAAATGGAACGAACTGAATTTGTTTTATTCCACAATGTGCTTGTCGTACTTACTTGACAAACTTTAATTAATTACTAATAGATTATGTAATAGCAAATACAAAATAGAAGAGTCAATAATTGTATTCTCAAGATAGGGTTGTGGAGATTATTACGTTTATGAATGAGATCATGGACCGATTGATGGTAAACCACCATTGAAAACCTGGAAGCACTGGACGGCTACTTCGTTCTATTGTGAGACTCCTCAGAAGTGTGCATCCACGATCCCGCTCACAGGATTCGAACCCAGGGCCCATTGGTCTCGTGCGGAAACGCTTAACATCCAGATCACTGAGTCAGCATCCAACAGTGTTAATGTGTAACCTCAACAACTCTCTCGAGATTTTGCGACTATCTTCCATTGTACTGAGGTAGATACGTGTTTCTACCCGACAAGGATTAGCTCATTGGTCTGGAGGTTAAGCGTTCTCATGCGAGACTGAAGGCCCTGGATTCGAATCCCGCTAGCGGGATCTTGGATGCTCACTGCTTGGGAGTCCCACAATAGGACGAAATGTCCACCCAGTGCTTCCAGGCTTTCAATGGTCGTCTAACATCAATCGGTTCATAATCTCAATCAACAAAAAATAATTGTAATCAACTGTCAACTGAGTAAAGTATACATCTGATTATAGAGCAGGTAATTTGGAAGTATCATTTTAATTTAATCTTATTCCTTATTTATAAAGAATACAATTCACACACACGCACACACACACATACACGCACACAAAATATAATAAATTTATTTTGATTTACATAATACTATTACCAAATAATCAAATACTTTCCGTTCTTTCACCATGACTAAAAAAAGTTTTGGCATTTAATCAGAGAAAAATAAATTTGGAGACGTATATCACGCAATATCATAGTGTATTTATTTTGTTGTTATCTACCCCTATTTTTAAAAATCGGGATGGGGGGGGAAATACCCCGTTTTCCCTCTTTATATATATATTTGTTTGTTTAAGACAATACATTGTTCGTAATGATTTGTGGTTAATTTGTAATAGGCTCATTGCTATTCGGATTATTTAATGAATCAAATGAATCAAATTTCAATAAAGTTGATATGATGGTGATTATAATAGAAATCAAGAAAATGTATACTTTCACCCAAAAGTAACGTTCTTTTTCTAAAAAAAACACCAAAAAAATTTAGGCTAATTAATTGTGTCACATAAAGATTCAGTTTCATAGTTTAGATAGTTGAGCACAGAAAACTGGTTAATCCATATGCGAAATAAACAACAAACATGTTTTGTATATCAGTTAGTTAACTTATATAAGTTATGTCAACATTGAAAACCTAAATGGAAGTTTTGTTTTAGAATAACATTATTTAGGAAATATTATCGATGATGATATAACCAGGGGCTTCAAATGCACGAGCGTGGGGAGAGTCAGTTCTCCATCTCGAAATTCTCTTACATGGCCACGGGTATACAACCACTGTCAGACAAGTCCTACTCACTAACTTCTCGCGGAATTGAGTGGACAAAAAGAGGTTATCTGGAGATTTAACCGGGTTTGAGGACACGGAGGGTTCTCTTAGGAGAGTTGGAAAACCCTGATTTCAAACCAATAGTGCACATGGGCTCCAGTAGCCTGATGGAACAAATGGCATGTAAACCAACCGTAGGTCACCGACTACCATGGGACGGCATCTCCTAACGTTGTTCTACTGCCTTGTGGATCAGACCTTTAGGTGTGGCTCTCTAAGAGAACCACCTGTTTCCGTCTGGTGACCTGAGCAATATCACAGCACACACAAATCAAGTGACTTGTGTGGCGCAAATATACCCCTTTGTATCCATATTTCTGTGTTCAAATAAATAAATAAATATAATCAGGAATTGAATCCAGAAACTTTAGTTTCAAAAATATGCTTTGGATTTAACATTATAAAAGTAATTAAAGTTCAAGTAAATGTTTCGCGACACAATTATTTAAGAAAGAACGTTTTCAATATATGCATCAACGTGCCCTGAATGTTATTTCATACTCCTTTGATTATAACATCCAAGTTTTAATATATTGCAGATTCTTATACTAAGTGATAATATGTTGTTAGAATTCTCAAGTTAATCGAATAAAATTTGTATTAAAAAGGTATAATTAATCTCAATAGTTGAGATCATGAGATAATGACAGTTGAAACAGTTTCATAAAATGTGTAATATAATTAACAAACAATAGATAATTGAATTCATCAATCAATTGAAGCTAGAACACCATGGAAAACCTGGGAGCACTGAACGGCCGTTTCGTCTTATTGTGGGACTTCATTAGGTTTTCCATGGTGATCTAGCTTCAATTGACTCATGACCTCAACTAATGAAATTACTGCAATCTCCACAAACCCCCTTCTGCCATAATAAATCATCACCTATAATATAACATGTGATAGTGTTTCTTGTTCAATCCGGTTTACAACAAGACATACTAGGGACTGAATGAACTGATTTGTAGATATTTAAGTATATATTCATTATTTATAAACTGTACTTTCAATCATTGTTGTTCACATCTTCTGCTGAAATTGAGTGATTAAACTATTCATCATACATCTTACTTCTCACCAGTTTTACTTAAATACTAAGCGTAAAACTATACTGTCAACTTGATCATAAACAACTATCTACTGTTTGAATTCATGAGTTATTTTAAGCTAAATCACCATAGAAAACATGAAAACACCATGACCAGTGGAGTTCAACCAGATATTTTATGAGATAGTAACTCACTGAAGATAATGGTGGATGTGTCGCTCAATTTTGTGGATTGGTTGAAGTTAGACACCCACGCCGTTAGACAACGGATCAGTGAACTAGAGATAAGCGTTCACGCGCGAGACCAATATGTCCTGAATACGAATCCTGTGGGACGGGATCGTCAATGAGCACTACTGAAGAGTGTCACATTGAAACGAAACAGCCGTTCAGTGTTTTCAGGTTTCCCTTGGTGATCTAGCTTCAATTGCCTCATGAATTCAACTATCTATTGTTTGTTCGTTATATTACAAATTTTATGAAACTGTTTCAACTGTCATTGTTAATAGTAGGCAATCAGTTACTTGGAAATAAGAATATATATCATTGCTTCTGTTTGTTTGTGCTCAACACAATAAAGGATGAACTTTGAATTCTAAAATGTGATGAGTTTTGAAATATCATATGAGTTAAACATTTTCTATCATACAGGGTTTGGGTCACGGCATGAACATGAATACTAAGGTGGCAGTATATTCAGCTGAAGAGTTTTAAATTTGAATGAACGCTCCTCTTGGACACCAACGCTAGCCATAATCCAGTTGTTCTATACAATTTGTCAATAAACATGGTTATATCAAGACTATCTGCATATCATAACCATATTTTAAACGTGAGATCGATGGAAGTTCAGTCAGTAATATCAATAACTGAATAGGTAACAGACTTTCTTATAATGATATATCAACTTATTTCACTGGTTGAAATCATTAGTCAATTGAAGCTAGATCACCACAAAACCCCTTCTGATAATAATCATCTGCTCACTAGTGACTGACTTCAAGAGTTACTCCTGGAGTTCTAGTGAGAAGCCGTTACCAGTGAAGTTCAACCAGGTCAGTTGTGAGATATCAACTCACTGAAGACAATGGTATACGGTGGTGCAGCTTCGTGGATCGGTTGAAGT
This sequence comes from Schistosoma haematobium, assembly GCF_000699445.3. NCBI lineage: Eukaryota > Metazoa > Platyhelminthes > Trematoda > Strigeidida > Schistosomatidae > Schistosoma > Schistosoma haematobium. Next base: position 7,308,731 of record NC_067202.1, on the reverse strand, counting down.
TAGACATTAACACCATTGGATGTCGGCTCACTGGTCTATTTGGTTAAGCGCCTGACGCGAGACTGATAGGTCCTGTGTGCGAATCTCGTGGGGTGTGCGATCGTGAATGCACACTGCTGAGGAGTCCCATAGTAGGACGAAACGACCGTCCAGTGCTTCCAGGTTTTCGATGGTGGTCTAGCTTGAATTGACTCATGATTTCAACCAGTGAAATTTCTAAAATCTCCAAAATCCCCTTCTGATAAGAATCAACTTATTATTCACCTTCCCTGATTAGCTTAAAAAAGATTCTCATTATGTAAGCTAGAAGTTTGTTTTTTTGTCAAGTATACTCTATCTATGCATAGATGCGGGGTCTATGTGATAATTTCGTTATAAGATATTGGAATATCCACATTCGAACATCACTATAACCCGAAACCGTATATATAAACAGTAAATTATCATAACGACTTTATAATATCTAAATACATTACAGATTACGTTGACTTGTTTATTTAATATGATGCTCATTATAGTGTAAGGGGATACGAAGTTATGGAACGACACTACTTATGAGTTTTATATTAAAATATGCCTGCTGTCTGATGTTTCCTCGTTTTCATATGAATGTTTAACTAAGATAAGTCAGTGATGTGACATCACAAATCTCAACTTTTTGCCAGAAAACCTAATGAGAATATTTGAAGCTTTCAATGAAGGCTAATTATTGCACTAAAAAACCACAATTTACTTTCTTGATATCCACGATTTGTGGAGATTATTAAATTTTATAGTTTACATCACAACCTGATGTTAGACAACGATTGCATACTAGGAAGAACGCGACAGCTGCTTAAGTAGTTTGTATCTGCGACCACATCATGAATACAAATTAAGGCTTAAACGCCCTGGACTACAGACGGTATCCAATCAGTTACTCGTCGAAATTCAGTTCTAAAGGTAAGCCGTGATCGGTTGAGTTAAACAATGTTAGATAAGAGAAAGGTATTCACTCCAGTCAATCGAGTATAGTCGAGTAGATTGGCCAATAGTTTTTTTTAATCAAGACGAAATTAGCCTATTTCACCAAAGAAACAACATTAATAGCTAATTAGAAAAAAACTGGAATTCTTTAGCATTAGTAGAAATTAGGTAACCAAAACGATACTTAAGCAAAGATGTATAGTGACTAGCAATAAAATCCAGGACTCGTGTTTCGTCCTATTTGTGACTCGTCAGCTGGGTGTACTTGCAGGTACATCCAACTGACGAGTCCTAAATAGGACGAAACGCTCGTCCTGGATTCCACCGCTAGTCATTATCCATCTTTGCTTAAAAGGCTTGTGACTTAAGGCTATATCAAGGCAATCCGAAAAGGACGCACATATGCCAACATGATGCTGATCAATTTCAGTCCTCAATGACAATGGAAAGATACAAGTAAAACAACACCAAGTGAATTCAAATTGGTACTTGTTAAAAGAAATGACACTTCACAGTAATAATTACTAATGTCAACTGTATAGACTAACTTCCATTTCTATTTAACTAATTCTGATATGACACATTATTGAAAAAAATGTATCTTTGCTTCATCAAACAAAACAGAAAACAGTAAACATGCAAATGTAATATAAAATTTCTTTCATCAATCAATACACAACTCATTGATAGACTAAAAGATACGATTGTCACGTAATATTTTGTCTATGATAGGAGAACAGGTTGATTTCTAGTAACATACCATACTGGATGCAGTATATATGTATGTATGATTTGACATCTTCTACATTGTGCCTAACTGCACGGACACACGTGATACAAGCATAAATTACTGATGTATGGTTATTTGAAAAGGAAATTTCTTGTCATTTATTGTTATAATACACTATGATTTTATACTAAAAGTATACAATTAATATTTGATTTAAACCAAAATATTCTACCTGACGAACAATTCAGTGTATCAGGACAAATCATGATTAATAGTAATAATAATCATAACAAAAACTAACTGATTTCACATTATCAGAAAGGGGTTTTTGTGGATATTTTAGTAATTTCAATAGTTGAGTTCATGAGCCAATGGAAGTTAGACCAACATGGAAAGCCTCGAAGAACTGGATGGACATTTCATCTTATTGTGGGACTCCTCAGTAGTGCTCATCCATGATCCTGCTCCGCGGGATTCGAACACAGGACCTATTGGTCTCGTGCGTGAACGCTCATCTCTAGTTCACCGATCCTTCATCTAACGGTGTAGATGTCTAAATTCAACCAATCCACAAAATTGAGCGACATATCTACCATTATCTTCAGTGATTGACTATCTCATAACAGACCGTGTTATTTAATTTGTGTACTTTATAGACTGAATGATAATATCAACTTTTTATTATTCATCATATCCAGAAAAATAATCCAAATTATTATGAAGAATAATACATATAGTTCAAAATAAATTAGTAGATTGCATGTATTAAAGGCAGGTTACATCAAAATGTAGCTACAATTAGAAAAAGGACTATAGAGAATCGATGAGTATTCAACATCTATTTCATTGGGTATAGAACCCAGTACTTTAAAATGTCGTTACAATTGTCCGATTATGTTTTCGACATCACTCAAATCAATAAATGATTCACTTATTAACTCAAGAGTTCATTGAATTCAATGAGCTAACAGTTTGCACAATTTTATTGTCAATTCTTCTCTTAATTAATCACTACTGAGTACATAACTATTATTGAGATGAAAGATTTGTGAAAATTGTTGCCATCCTAATTCTTATCACCTACAGATATCAACTTGATGACCTTTGAAATCAAAGGTGTTTTTTTTCAACTTGAAATCATGTATTCAATAATCTTAAAATGCATACAAACTAATATCTATTCACATAATATAATACAGGAAGGTACTGAAAGCCAATTACAAAAGATAATTTTTACAATAACTAAATACAATCTATAATAATTCTGTGGATCCACGACCTGCAATGCTAACCGGTGTTGGAGATGGTTGAAAGAATGTTAGGGGCGGCCAAATCAAAACGTGGCATCAGTCATTGAAGTCACTAACATCAGTCTCAGCCATGTTGGTAGATGTAGATTACTTGATGGGGTCCGCGTGACTATCGTAACCAATGATTGGAGACTCTTGGTGACATGGCTCAGAATCGGTCACAATGGCGTTGGTGTATACACTATCTGTCTTCCTTTAAACTAAGAGATTAAAATCACTAATTCTTTCTTCATGTACTATATCCTTATTGCAATCTATCTTTTATATATTACCACCTCTGAATTAACTACTTTTATGAATCCAGTGTCCATCTTGTTGTGTTAATGAAGTATGGCAACTTGGACCGATGCATATATGTGCCTGGTCCTACGTTGTGGCTGACTGACTGAATCCATTTATTAACAAATACATTACTCTAATCTCTATATGTTACTTTGTATTCTTTAAATCTTTGTCTTTTGAAAATATCACTTTCTTTGTAGTGAAATTAATCTTCTTCGATTGAACATAAGAAAAGAAGTAATTTCATTTTTGTGTATGCATAATGATGAATGTACGTTTTCAGTGTGATTGTAAGCTGTACTGTAAACATATTTCTATGTACATTTATAGAATGAAGATTAGTGAATTTTCTATCACTTAAGGTAAAATGTAAGCAAATAGTAGGTTGATTACCCTGGCAATTATTTATTTTAAAAATCAGTAAAATAGAGAATCATCCATAATCATTTTCTCCTATTTCTAAAAAACTTTATAATAAGCTACCATCAACTAAATATTCTGAGAGTAAAAAGCTTGATACAAAATGTTCTTTTTTTCTCTCTCTCCCTGAAGAAGTTTCTCACATTGAGTGACGAACCCAGAAAACTCAATTTTTCTACTTATTGGTACTATACAAATATATTAATTTTTTATTAAAGTTTGAATGTGTTAAGTTTATTCTTTAACAAGACGTAATTTAAAAATGAATATAAGTGGTAGTTCAGAGAGACAATAATTTATAGACGACCTTTGAACGAATTTTAAGTAACCTTGAGAAATACAAGTCAATCAGCAAACAGTCAGTATAGAGTGAAAATATATTATACAAAACCAAAAGAAATAAAGTGGATACACTTCTTATACGTGGTTCAAAAACTTGTCAAAATTAGAAAGACGTTCGGAGGTTCTAAAATCGTAATGCATTCAGTAGAGGAAATCATCCATACCGCTACAGAATAGTCGGCCTCTTTCAGCCTCTACCATATAGCTTTAATATTTTTTGTGTGCACTCCGGTTGTTGAGTGCACAAAATACTACTTGTAGATAACGACACGATACAAATAGTCAAGCCTACGTAGGAGTCTGTACGCTCTCCATCCATCCGTATATATTGTAGTACCTGGCTGCAGCCAGTGTTACTTGTATTTTATTATCCAGTTCGTAATAATTGTCATAATTTGCCTTAGTTAAGAATTATATATGGGGTTTTCATCACAAACTGACATCAGATATAATGCCAGAAATTTATTTAACGAAATGGATGGAAGGCTTTCGCGTTAAAATCCGTGATCTATTATGTTATACCTGATTGATTCGTTCACAATTCAGAGTGTCGCTGTTTTATTTGTTATAGCCGCTCAATTATTACGTTTTGTACAAAATTCCATGTTAACCGATCGTACGTTTGCATTAAGCACTGAAGTTGGCGCTGTGATCCTGAACTTCGTCAAACGCTTCTGATTGGCTCGTCCATAAATTATAGTCTCGTTGAGAGTTCTTCTATTTCAATGACGTTTAAGAAAGCTAAACATCTTTTAGATATATATATGCAATTGTATTTACTTACAAGTAACTTCTAAACGATAATCACTTTTTGACCAGGTCATGTCTTTTAATCTTTTCCTTAATACATTTCTTAATTGTCGACAATCTGATTCACATGTTGAATCTTTATTAAATAATACACCATTCAATGAAGCATTTGTAATTTTCTCTAATAATTCAGGTGCTTCAACACCAACCCAACATCGAATACGTTTATGATGCATAGCTCTATTCATTGTTAATTGTAATCTACTTGCATTCATTTGAATATTGATTAAATTATGTTCATGTTTATCATCTTCAATATTATTATTTGACTCGAATTGATTATCTTTTAATAAATTCAATGTATCCAAGTGAATAGAAGGAATTGGATTTCCAATTGTCCAACTTTATAAAATGAAAATATCAACAACAACAAAAAATGTAGAAGATCAGTCATCAAAAGTGTCATCATCTAATTATGGAATAAATGGATGAGTATTTCACTTTATATACAACTTGTCAGTTAAGTTTATTATCAGAATGTGTTTTGTGGAGATTTTTTAGAAATTTCACTGGTTGAAATCATGAGTCAATTGAAGCTAGACCACCATGGAAAACCTGGGTTCGAATCCCGCGGGTTGTGGGATCGTGGATGCGCACTACTTAGGAGTCCCGTACCAGGACGAAACGGCTGTCCAGTGCTTCCAGGTTTTACATGGTGGTCTAGCTTCAATTCACACATGATTTCAACCAGTTAAGTTAGGAACGAAGGAACAACCAACTATGAGACAAATGACAGATATTTTTGCAAATGAAATATTAACAGTATAGTTCTGAGATTTTACCAAGATATTCTGTAATCTTATATTAAAATACATTTGATTATCTCCCATCCCCCAGTGTTCTCTTCCAAAACAGTACTATTTACGAGTTATTTCGATACTGAGTTGGACTTTATTCATGAGTTCACTAATATGCAGACTTATAGTGGTGTGTGTTACTGATATTGATATAAGTAGTATATGACGCGAGTTAAAGAACGTAATGTCTAGCAGCAGAAGATGGGGAAAGATCAACAAAGGAAGAGCGGGAACGTAATGCAATTTGTAAGAAAACGCATGAACTATGAAATGTGAGACATAGGATTGATGATTGCAACAGGAACAGTCCGGTTTGATATGATAGAATGATATTTTGCAAATTAACTATTTACTATTTCGTTTTTCTATTTTACCAAGTAACTGTGTAATTTCTGTTAAATACATCCGCTTGTCCTCACCTCTGTTCTCCTTCACTACGCTATAAACTCCAGATCTGTGACTGAACACTAAATGATTATTTGTTGGATGTTTTAAAGTGTTGGGCTAATTTACAAGCATTTAATAGCTCTCAAATTTAATGTTCCCAGACTGTTTGCCACTGGTTTTCTCTACTTATAATACAATATCGAGGCAATCCGTACACGATACACATATACCAATAAGAGACTGATCAGTTGCAGCGTTAAACTTTAATGGGAAGATTTAAACAACCAATGCAAAAGACTTCTATAAACTAGTAATCTTTTAAAGCAAAATGAATAACACTGACCTGTAAATTGGTGTTAAAGGATTTGTTTTTGCTATACATTCAAAATGGATTAATTGACCTTCTCGTAGATTTACTTGTTCTGTTTGGTTAATAATTTGTATTTTAACATTTTCTATGTCTAGATATCAGTAAAACAAATAAATTACAGAAAAAGAAAAGAATCATATTTGAACTAAGTTGACTTGTAAACAAATAATCATTACGTGATCAATAGATGGAGTTGATCTGGAAAATGTGATGCTTGTGCTACATATCACAAAAAAAATCTGGTCACATATATACTTACAATCAGAGAGGGGAAAAACTAGACGGCCGTAACTCACTGAAGATAATGATAGACGGTGGGTCAATTTCGTGGATTGGTTGAAGTTAGACACTAACACCATTGGATGTAGGATCAGTGAACTATATGTCAAGCGTTCGAGTGCGAGACGTGATCGTGGATGCGCGCTGCTGAGGTGTCACATATTTACTTGTTAAGGTCATCTTTAGTAAAAGTTCAATCGATAAATACTGAGTTATAATTTAAAATAAAGGTGGGGAAAACTCATACCATATGGAAAGAATAAATAACCCATCAAACCACCTTAGGTTAGAATATACTCTACTTTGTACATATGAAAGAGGCTTAACCTCTATAAACCTAAGAATACGCTGTTGAGAAATTTTATATAATGCTTTAAAAGCTGCTGTAAGATGGATTTTGTGACTTGTTTCGATTACGTGTTTTGGAAAGTAGGAGCTAACTTTAATAAATCACTTAATGTTTTTAATAATATACTGATTACTTGACTAATTTAAATCATAAACAAATTTTTAATAGCCCGAGATTGAGACCATTCAATTTTTATAGTCTGTGTCTTGGATTAATGTTAGTTAGACCATCATGGAAAACTTAAAGTCAACAGGCAACTCTATCATCCCAATATGAGAATTCTTAGTAGCGCTGATTCATGTTTTTCTGATGGAGTCTTGTTCTCTGAGCTGGATGTTTTGGTTGTGGAGCTTTCATCGTTCTTCTAAACGACATCATCAGCACAAACTTCAGAGAGAAGTGAAATGCTCGAATTTCTCCATATGTGGTTGATCTTTAAAGCCAACAAGAACAAGGTCTACAGGACAAGCTGTGAACCACATGTGGAGAAATTCGAACACTTCACTTCTATCTGAAGTTTTTGCTGATGTTGTCGTTCATAAGAACAATAAAAGCTCCACGACTGAAACATCCAGTTCAGAGAACGATAATCCATCAAAATCCTCCACCTTAGCTACAAATCTCCGCTGATGCATTTGCTCATCCACGACCTCACTACAGAGTATCAAACCCAGAATATTCGATCTCTTGCACGAACACATTTTTATTACCTAGTCAATGAGAATCTGGTTAAACTAATTTCTTGTTAAATATCAGTCATTTCGCATTAAAAATACCATTTAAAATATACATTATGATCTTGAAATTACTTTACAGATGTGAATTTTGATAAGCAACGCTATCCAAGTTGATTCACCATTAATGAGATAGCTGATTCATATAGTTTATATTCATTCAATGACAAGCTGATATGGTTTTCTTATATGATCTATTCATAGAAACAAATCCATTGTAATCCCTTAGTACATTGTCTAACAGGGTCAAGACTAACATCTGTGATTCTTGAAGATCTAATCATTACTTTTACAGCATAAATACTACAATATATAAGATAGTTTTTATTATCAGAAGGGGTTTTGTGGAGACTTTAGAAATTTCACTGGTTGAAATCATGAGTGAATTGAAGCTAGACCACTATGGGAAACCTGGAAGCACTGAACGGCCGTTTCGTCCTAGTATGGAACTCCTCAGCAGTGTGCATCCACTATCCCGCACCCCACGAGATTCCAACCCAGGACCTATCAGTCTCGCGCCAGGCGCTTTAACAACTAGACCACTGAACCGGCATCCAACGGTGTTAATGTCTAACTTCAACCAATCCACGAAGTTGCGCCACCGTATACCATTGTCTACAGTGAGTTGATTTCTTACAACTGACCTGGTTGAACTCCACTGGTAACGGCTTCTCACTAGAACTCCAGGAGTAACTCTTGAAGTCAGTCACTAGTGAGCAGATGTTAATTTACATGACAATGATGTGAAACTAACCAGATTTTCAGTATAATAAAATATGACCTGTACCAAAAGTTTAACTGAAACGAGTCAAATTTTATAAATATCGGTGGAAAGCTTGAAAATGATTTAGTCTATCAACGCTGATTTACAAATATAAAACCAATTTACTTATATCTATCTACGTCATCGACTTTGAAATCTGTGACGTCCATAGTGACCCTGATGTGGACTACGGTAGATATTGATCAATAGAATTCAAAGGTAGATGTCTTGAATCGATTACTACATTTCATACTAGGACAAAACGGCCGTCCAGTGCTTCCAGGTTTTTCATGATGATCTACCTTCAATTGATTTATGATTTCAACCAGTGTAATTAATATTATACAAAATCTAGAAATTAATAATGAAAATAAACATCTTACACATTGGTTCAATTGTAACTGTGACAGTTGGTAATTTTGCTGGAACAAAATCTTCTGAATTACTAACGCTACATTCCAATTGCCAATGTTGATATTTTCTTTCAACTGTTAAAGTCAATTGACTTTCAGTTACTTGCCTATAAGTTTATAAAATTTAAATTACAAAACACTCAATGAATGATCATCAACAATAAAGGTCAATATGTTTATAATGATTAATGAAGATTAGTATGGTCCGATGTAACATTATAGAAACTTTCACACCAAACTATTTCAATCAGTCAGTTATAACGTAGGACCAGGCAAATATATGAATCCGTTCAAGTTGTTATACCTCATTAACACAACACGATGAACACCGAATTCATAGAAGTAGTTAATTTAATAATGGTAATATATAAAAGGAAGATTGCACAATGAGGATATATTACATGAAGAAGAAATTAAAATATAAAGTAATTTTAATCTCAAAGTTTAAGAGAAAACAAAGAGTGTATACATCTACTTCATTATGATCGATTCTGAATCATATCACCCAGAGTCTCTAACCATTGATTTTGATAGTGACGTAGACCTTAAGTAAGTAGTCTGCATCTACCAAGATGGCTCAGACCAAACCTTAGTGACTTCAAGGATTGATGCCATATTTTGGTTTGGCAACCCCTAACTTTCTTTCAACCGTCTCCAGTCTATTTGGTCAACGATTAACATTTTATATGTTTTAAGTATTTGTACTGAATAAGCATTGTTAATTAGCCAAAATCTCATTTATCTAGTTCAAAATTCTGATTAGAACATTATATTCAAGTTGTAGTATGGATACTTGATCAAATGGTTAGATATCGTAGGTTCTAAGAGTTTATTTTCGACTGTTGGAGTCAGCCGACGTGATACAGGAGATTTAGGTGTCTGACCAACTTATAATTATTGCCAGAGCGTATCTAACTTCTCTTACGAACGGAATACGACCAGCCTTACAGATCAGAAAAATATAGCAAACATAAACCATAAGTATAATCGATTCGAAAACAAAGGCAAATACTGGTATGATAACTATGACAGTAATTGCTTATGAATGGCTTATCTTACGTCAATCTAGTTAATCCATGACTTTTAAACGCTCTTTATAAAGACATCCCTGCCAAATATCCAAAGTCAGTTATTTAACCTCGTCATCAATACTGTTTAGATAGAACCGATATTTCTTTGTTAGATAAAATTCTTACTGAATATGATATACCATTATACGTTTTACTGTCATTAAATGCTAATTTGTTGGCAACAAAGACTAGTATAAACCTAAAGAATGTCGTTTTGGCCATGGTTTTCCTTATATTCAGTGCTATATGAACAACGATAAGTTAATAATTAACGAAATATCAACAAAGGTACAAACCGACTCCAAAACTTGTGACATATTTTGTGCATTAACCGAGTTTATATTAGTGTATGGCCTAAAAACCCAGTTTAATTTGTCTAAGAAACATTACCTTCATTATTGGCAGGTCAAGAGATTGTTGATCAACTAGTGGTATTCTGTACATATATCCATCATAAATGATGACTAATAACAGCCAGATCACAGTACATGGTATCTGTAATGACTAGTTCGATCTGTTTGGAAATTACAGACTTGTAGGTTACCTTATGCTAGATGAATACAACCTGTGTTTGGCTATAAGAACTAGCACATATGATTTCCTATTCACCAGTTTTGAAGTTCTGTATATAACTGGATCTCACTTACTTTATCTTATCCGTTAATTTTCAAGTTTCTCATATTGATTCAAATTGTTGAAACTTATCCCACAGACAAATAAATATCTAATCTTACATCTTCTATACAGCTGTTCAGTGATTCTAGGTTTTCAATAATGATCTAGCTTAGATCGACTCATGAATTCAACTATTAAAATTACTACAGTCTTTATAAAGACCCATTCTGATGATGATGATGATGATGATGATAATAATAAAAGTATCAAGAATAATCAATACTTACATGTGTACATCATCAGTTAAACTTGTTACTGATGTATTAGGGAACAATATTGAATTAGTTTTACTTGAAAATATTGATTTGTCTGAAATATTCATAATTTTTTCTTTTATTGTATAATGAATAAGTGAATTTTGATGATCAGAAAATGATTGTAATTTATCAGAATTCTTAATCAATAATATACCAGCTAAATGCCATTGTATTGTAGTAGCAGGCTTTGATGGTGATGTATGACAGGATACAATCAAATTTTTCTTTTCTACTATCCATATCTTAGGACTTTTGTTATATATATTACTTGTATAACTTGAAGATCCATGAGTAATTAACATTTCTTTCAATGGTATATTCTGTGATGTATATTGTGTATCTGATGGCTGTTTGATATGATCTATATAATTTTTATTATAATCCATAAAAAGTTCAGTTTTAGGATCATCAGCTACAATATGACTAAGATCTCTATCGACAATTTGATTTAATTCTTTTGTTGTATATACATGATGGTTTATACCATGATCACTTACATAATTAGAGAAATGAGTGTTAGGTAGTATATACATAGAATTAACAGTTACTGGTATTTGACGATTCTTTTCAAATTGACTATCTTGTAAATGAATCAAAGTTAAACCCGAAGGAGGAACTGAAATGTAGTAATAAAAAAATGTAGTAATCATAAATGTAATAAAGATAAATATGAGAATCCTCAAATGTTTACTGTAGTATTCTTAGTAATGTACAATAGATAGGGATTAAATTCATCATTCCATAAGTTCCATTACAAAGGTTTGACTTGATAATTTCAAATAAATTGAACATTAGGTAGATTGTCATTATGTTATTGTAATTCAAGTCGCTGTATTCGCACACTGGTGGTTAACATGAACATTTTGCGATCAAGTACTGTTACAATACCTAAAAGTATATTATTCAGGTCTTATCTCAAATTGTCATCAGTGAGTTACTATCTCACAACTGACCCAGTCGAACACCATTGGTCACTGCGTTTTACTAGAACTCCAAGATATACCTCTTGAAGCCAGTCACTAGTGAGCATATGTTGATTAGTACCAGAAGTTAGACATTAACACCGTTGGATGCCGGCTCAGTGATCCAGTTGGTTTGGCACTTGGCGCGAGACTGATAGGTCATGGGTTCGAAACATGGATGCGCAATGCTGAGGAATCCCACAATAAGACGAAACGGCCGTCTAGTGCTTCCAGGTTTTCCATGGTGGTCTAGCTTCAATTGACTCATGATCTCAACTACTAGAATTGCTATAATATCCACAAAACCCGTTCTGATACTAAAATGGTATTTGTCAAATGCTTTTTCAATGAAACAGCTTCAACAAGTTTGAGAAGAGTAAATTTGGAATTATATAATTCCAGTAACTTAAATATTTATGAACATAACTTTATTTCAAACGATACATGGTTACAGAAAATAGTATAATAATGTACAGAACTTCTCTTAAATTCAATTCAACTTACATATAATTGTTAAATAAGCTGGTTTACTAGTGATAGTATCCAATTGTGGTTCAATGCCTGAAGTGGAATATATTTTCACATTAGCTTGACAAATAAAACTGGCTTCATCTTCAAGTTGTGTATTTTTGATTAATAAATCAAAATTTCCTGAAATAATAAAACATACTGTTAACTTAATTTGAACAGATTATATGTTGAGATATTTTTTTAATTATATTTAAACAAAATGGTATCTTTACAATGGAATTCATGAGTCGATCTAAACTTGAACATCATTGAAAACCTGGAAGAACTGGACGTCTTAGTATGGGGAGTCACAATAGTGCACATCCACGAATCCGAATGAGGAGCTGGATACCGGGACCTTCGAGCTTGTGCACGAACACTTAGCCTGGAGACCAGTAAGCCGGTATTTAGTGGTGTTATTGTCTAACTTAAATCGACTCATGATCTTTCACAACTCTTCATCCATTATCTGATTGACTCGTGAAAATACTACAATCTCCACAAATCCCCGCAGTGACAATGATATCTCCCTAGTGATTAAAAACAGAATACAGCAACACAGTTCACATAGATGTAGAGTTTGAAACAGAAAACAGAATTTTCATCATTGAATTCAGCAGTGACTAAATTAATGTCAATAAATAGATTGTACTTTGAATTAAACATTCGGCGTTTTAGCTTCTTCGCAGTAATTTTCTAAGTTTGTAAGTTATCAGTTCACGAATCACTATCTGAATAATGTACATTCATTTCACTGCATATTGCCAGCAAATACGATATCTCTGATTGGGCATTTTGTAACTTGTACAGAGAAAGGTTGTACACTATTCAGAAGCTCATCTGACTAGGTTATGCGACTAATAAACATAATGATGTATTAAAACAAATAAAAATAGATAACTTATTGAAATATCCAGATGGGAGGAATAGGTAGACCAGATGTTCAAACAGGCCGCCAAAGGATCATACTGATCTCACACTGTAAACATTATGACCATTTACCACATTTAAAAATATATACAACAAAATTCTACACCAAAACTCAAAGATTTTAAAGATAAAGTCATGATTGTTATGGTGGATTGTAAGTTTAAATAAGTACTCCCATTTTGTTCATTCTCTTGAATTGTTCTAAAAAGTGTTCTGTTTCACTTATATTGTATAAACTGATAACAGAATATTATGATACAAATAAAATTTAATATTCGAAATCTAATGTTCAATGGTTTAGATGATTTATTATTTACTGTCTAAGTCACAGTCAGTTAGTCATACGTATAAGCATTGATTCACGTTGACAGACTATTTATTGACACGAGCTGGAATTATCATAACAAATCCAAGCGTGGTATAAGTAGTAACAACTTTGACAGTAGTAGTAGTAGTAGTAGTAGTAGTAGTAGTAGTAGTAGTGAAAATCGAAAATGAATTATACACCTCGAGAAGAAAGAACGATTCCATGAAGTAAAAATAACACAGAGTAATTTTAAGATGTGATGGAAGGCAAAACTTGGATGCGTCTGGGCCACTGCGAACGACTCCAAGACCTATTACCAAATCAGGCACTGATTGCAGTTATAGCGAGCACTTATAATAGGAAGTTCAACATGGTATAGCTTAACTGTCAACAACTTCATTTGCTGAGGACTTATGACGTATCCGTATACCATCTAACACTCAGAACCAAAGTAGATGATAGTGTGATATACGTAAAACATGTGTCCATTAAATCGATTGAAATTCACCACTTTATCAATGAATGTGACATTTGTCTCCAGGAATCTGAGTTGCATTTGAGCATTACGTACTCAGTGGTTCCAAGATACACAAGTAATGCTTGAAAAGCATATATTTTCAAGTAACCAAATGCCCTAATACATCCGAGGGTGGGGAGAGACAGCCCTCCCTCTCCAAGTGCTCTCACGTGGTCACGCGTATACGGTTAGGGAAGTCCTACTCACTGCTTTCCGCGGCACCGGTGTTATTTACAAAATTGAGAAGACAAAAAGAGAATATCTAGAGCCTTAATCGGGTCGGTGGATATGAAGGATCCGCCTAGGGGAGTTGAATAACCTTGATTGTAAACCAAGTGTGCACACGAGCTCCAGGATCCCGAGGGAATCAATGGCATACGAACCAATTATTAGTCACTAGTTGCGATAGGACTGCATCTCCCGACGTTACTCCACTGTCTTGTGGATCGAAGGCTCCGGATGTGGCCCTCTAAGAAAATCACCTGAATCGGCCCAAACATAAATCAAGTGACTTGTGTGGCGTATATCTATTCGATACCTCTTTGTATGTATTAAAATAAAATAAATGAAGTAAAAACCTCTTTTCACTGACATAAAGTAGGACAGAACAAACTACTGCTATGTAAAGATGTCCTTTAGTTAACAGATGAATATCTCCCTTAAGCTAAAAGTGACGTAATTTGACATAAACCTAAAAAGCTTCATTCTGATCTTATAAATTAATGATTATTGAAAACAAAACAGTTTTCTATAATACATAAACCTTTTCTAGTTTGATTCACTTGGTATTGTTTGCTTACATCCTCTCATTACCCATGTCTCGTAGTGAACATGAACTCTGGAATGCAGCTACATCCAGTTGACAAGTCTCAAATAGGACAAAACGCGCAGCCTTGATTACACTGCTAAAGGTGCTATTATCATTTCATTATCAAAATTATCTTGATAAATTATGAATTATATATATATATATATATATATATATATATATATATATATATATATATATATATATATATATATATATAACTATTAGAAGTCTGGAAATTCGCTAACAAGACTATCTCAATAAGAATCATAATAATAAATATTAAATGAACTAAAGATTATATATCCAACGCATAAGTTTAACAGTCTTTATTGTGTGTAAATTTTATAGTGATGGATAAGTTCAACAGTTTTTGTTTATCTCATCGATAAGATTTGATCTACATTAAGAAGGATCTGACACATATAACATTGCACTAGTTGAAATCATGAGTCAATTGAAGCTAGACCATCACCGAAAACCTGGAAGCACTGGGCGGCCGTTTCGTCCTAGTATGGGACTCTTCAGAAGTGCACATCCACGATCCCGCCCCCCGCGAGATTCGAACCCAGGACCTATCAGTCTCGCGCCAGGGGCTTAACCAATTAGACCACTGAGCCGGCATCCAGGTTTTCCATGTTGGTCTAGCTTCAATTGACTCATGATTTCAACCAGTGAAATTTCTAAAATCTACACAAAACCCATTCTGATAACATTTAACATTGATCATTACCTGATGATATATATATGATTTACAATAATAATATAATACTCATCGGGTGGAAACGTTACGTAATAATTACATAATGACATTCAAATTAACATTGAGTAATTGGAAGAAAGAAGATTATTAATATTCAAAGTAATTATTAAATCAAGAACTTGACACAGGTCATCAAGTTGAACTGAATAAAGCTTTTAAGGTTATCTATCATATCCCATCAAATTTACCACATGATTTACGAGTGCGCCTTTTGTACATTGCGGAAGCCATCACAATCCATATTCACAAACCTAACCTTTGTACAACCACTTTCATTGCCTTGGCCATCAGTATAAGATTTCCTTCAGCAGAACTATTTTTCATACTTCTTCCATTTGGTCTTATTTTTTTCTAATTTTAATTTTGTTTTTGAACCTTATAATTTCTTAACATTCATCTCTTGATTCTTACATAACTACTATTCTATTGACCATCCATTAAAACAATTCTGTTCCTTCTCCTTTTCATATATTATACAACGTAGCAACTTCTTGACATAATTTTCTACTATTTAAATCTACTTTATATTGTACATTGAATAATTGTTTTACTGTGGATAGAGACATGTCAAAGATACAAACTAACATGATTGTTTACATTAGGTCGTATAAAACGTCAGAAGTTTTCTAATGACTTACTCATTGAAGTCATTATAACTATGCTACTGCTTTCATTATAAAATGTCATTATTAATTAAGATTATTTCATAATAAAGTACACTTTATCAATTCACAATTCATGAATGGATTGATCTCAATTTAACTATTTATGAAATGTGATAGAATGTAAGTTCTTAATGGTCTAGCTTCAATGGACTTATAATCTTAACTATTGAATAAAGAACGATGGATTCATATTTATTCTAGTTATAAGAGTTAATAAGACATTTAAAAAAATCGATGAAATATGTGATGATAGAAATAACTAAAACTGGATGTAACTATGGGGGAAACTAATATTTATAAATCAAATCAGAATAAGTTTTGTGGAAGTTTTTAGAAATTTCACAGGTTGAAATCATGAGTCAATTGAAGCTAGACCACCATCGAAAACCTGGACGCACTGGACGGCCGTTTCGACCTCGTAGGGGACTCCTCAGCAGTGCGCATCCACGATCCCGCACACCGCGGGATTAGAACCCAGGACCTACTGGTTTCGCGCGCGATTACTTAACCATCAGACCACTGAGCCGGCATCTAACGGTGTTAATGTCCAACTTCAACCAATCCACGAAGTTGCGCCACCGTACACCATTGTCTTCAGTGAGCTGATATTTCACAACAGACCTGGTTGAACTCCACTGGTAACGTCCAGTGCTTCCAGGTTTTCCATGGTGGTCTAGCTTCAATTGACTTATGATTTCAACCTGTGAAATCAAACCAATTACATTTTAGCATTATTAGTAGTGAACACGAACACCAATGGGGACAATCGAATGTATTTGACACGAAATGATAGCACATCTCAATAAAATCTAAGAACTATATAGTAAATTGTTAATTTACAAAATATCAATCCATAGTCTCAGATTTCGTTGTTCATACATTTTCATACCTATTGCATACTGTTTCCGTTCTTTCCTTATCGATCTTCTACTGAAATATATTCTATGCCTGAACACTACTTAAATGGATATGAGTAACCTACACCATACCATGAGTTTTGAATTTTGATAATATAGCTCATGTCAATTTGTGGTGAAAATCCAAAAAGAAAATCTTAATTATTATGCTGACTTCTTAAACTAATTTATAATCTCATTCTAGGTCTTAGTTGCTAAGTTAATTGTGTCAAGGTTATTTCAAATGCCATCCATAATTCATATTCACATCTAAATGTGTAAACTCAATCTATAAGTACTTCTACGAAAATAAAAACAATTTCATATTCCTGTTCTTTTCAAACTCAATAGATTGTTGGAATAATTGTCACATGAATGAGATCAGAATATACTTTCCAATAACATGGAGGTGTGCAGGACAAGCTGTGAACTACATGTGTAGAAATTCGAACACTTCACTTCTATCTGAATTTTGTGCTGATGTGTCGTTTAGAAGAACGCTGGAAGCCACATGAGTGAAACATCCAGTTCAGAGAAAAAAATTCCATCAAAATTATCCACCTGAGCTACAAATCTCCACCATTTATATTGATGCTAGTACATATTTAAAGTTAGTTCGATATTATCAGTTAGTAAGATTAAACTCCGAAAAAATCTATAAATAATCAAAGTTCATTCAGAACTTTATTGAAACGAATAGAATTAACATCAACTATAGAATGTAGATACATCTAGCTCTAAGTCTCAAATATACATCATGGATTACATCACTAACCTTATTTCATTTATTCAACATAGTGCAGTTCTACAAACATTGCATCCTACAATTCACAGTTCATATTATCGCTTATCAGAAATAACAAATTTTAAAGTAAAAACACTTTCACTTGGTATTGTTTGACTTGTATCTTCCCATTGAGGTTTAAGACTGCATTCGATCAGTCGGCTATTGGCATATATGCATACTGTGCGGATTACCTCAATATTGCTACCGACTATCCATCATTGCTTACAAAAACCTTGTGAATGACGGCAATATCGAGGCATACACACAGTATGCACATATTCCAATAACAGACTGATCAATTGCAGTCTTAAACCTTAATGGGAAGATACAAGCCAAACAATAACAGATGAATTAAAATTCACCACATTGCACAAGCAAGTGGCTATCAGGACTCAGTAGCTGAGTGGATAATACGATGGCGTTTGAAGCGAACGATACTGGGTTCGAGTCCCAGAGTGAATATCAACTCTGAGATGCAGGTACAGCCAGTTGACGAGTCCCAAATAGAGTGAACTGGATTCCACTACTAGCCACTATCCATCATTGCTTGTAAATACACTTTGTTTTCAAATGATAGATTATTGTTATTATACAATGCATACTTTTGGGCGAATTTAATATTCCAAGGTTAAATAATTGGAATAATTATGAGCTAAATGGCCTGAAATACATGAATGACCTTCGTTTTACTATAAATTAGTCAATATCTGATCTTATATACATATATATACATATTAAGTGATCAGTGTGATCGTTAAATAAAATTCCCACAAGCACTTATAAGTAAATAACTAGGAAAAGAGATATATCAATGGACATCAACATTAGAATACAAGTTCATTCTGCTGTGAAGAAATACACTTAATTATTTTTTTGTGCATACTCCGAATGGCTGCCACTAAATTCTGATCTAAGACATGTTAGTAGATGCAGACTATTTGATTCGGGTTCATGCCACTATCAAAACCAATGTTTGGAGACTCTAGGTGAAATAGTTCAGAATCGATCACAATGGAGTAGATGTAAATACGTTTTATCTTCCCTTAAACCGTGAGATTAAAATTACTTTATTCCTTTCTATCTACGAACTAATTATTTCTTCTTGTATTATATCCTAATACACAATCTTTCTTTTATATATTACTACCATTGAATTAACTACATTATGGATTTGGTGTTCATCTTGTATTAATGGGGTGTGGCAACTTGGAAGAATGCATATATGTACCTAGTCCTACACTATGACTGACTGACTGACTTATTAACTCCAAATGGCTACAACCATTTGAAATAATTTCTTTAGTGAAATTCTATTTCTGTTTAAAATATGGTCATAATCAATAAATTAGAACTCATGTTATCATGTCTGTTGTGAGATATCAGCTAACTGAAGACAATGGTATAAGGTAACGCAACTTCGTGGATTGGTTGAAGTTAGATATTAACACCGTTAGATGCCGGCTCAATGGTCTAGTTGGTTAAGCGCCTAGCGCGAGACTGATAGGTCCTGGGTTCAAATCTGGTGGGGTGTGGGATCATGGATGCGCACTGCTGAGGAGTCCCATAGTAGGACGAAACGACCGTTCAGTGCTTCCAGGTTTTCGATGGTGGTCTAGCTTCAATTCACTCATGATTTCAATCAGTGAAATTTCTAAAACATCCACAAACCTCTTCTGATAATTATCAAATATAGACGGAAGTTCTTATTCATGTTATCTTTAGTTTATATGCCCATTTACAGAGCAGGTTCATTTAGCAATTGTTACAATTTATCACCTTTAAAAGATTTACTTACTCATTCACTCACTCACTCAATCAATCAATCAACCAATCACTCACACACACATACGTACATACAAGCATACAGTGAAATATGTTTTTGTCATATGGTAAAATTATGTCCTATTTAATGTAATAAATTTTTAATGTTTAATTTTGGTCATAGTAACATCTTTCTAACAATAACTCCTACTAGTAACTAATAATCTTTTTCACTCAATTTCTATGATGTAATCATGTAACTGACATAAATGTAACAAGACTAATGTTCATTTGATTCACTCATTATGGGTATGAATTTTACACAAAAGGTGATTAAAAATTTACAGACATTTAATGCCTTTTCTTTTCTGACATTCTATTGATGTTGGGAAATTCATTTTATATAGGTGAAACAAAACAAAAACAAAAAAAAATTTGTAAAATTCAAATCATAATGTAGTTGATTGTTTGTTGCTATGTGGATATATATATATTCCTTTTTTCAGAACATTTGTTAATATTGAAATGTTACATTCATGTATTTTTGTTTAGAAGAGAAGATTAAAGGTATTCAAATATACCAATGTTATAACTTTTCCATGTATTCTCTTCTTAAAGGTAGTATATTTTCAAGTTATTTATAATGATAAGAATATCTAGTAGTATCTATTGTGATATGTGCTATTGATGCCCATAGATATGAGTAGTATGTATCAATAATTGTAAGTGAAATGTTTGGAGGTTAAAGGTCAAGAAGATCAAAGAGAACAGAATGAGAACAAAGAATGATTAGTGTGGAAATAAAGGAACAATGAAGTCTGAGATGAGTGGCTGATATTTACAAAAGGAATAGTCAAGTTTAAGACGATTGATTGACATATTGTAATTGAAGCATTTAATATATGGTTCTCAGATTTTAGTAAGATGTTCAGTTATTTAGTGTCACCCACTTGTGTTGTACGTTAAATTGACTATAAACTGATATACAGTTAATAAACACTAGTGTATTACCGTGATCAAAGAGA
This sequence comes from Schistosoma haematobium, assembly GCF_000699445.3. Taxonomy (NCBI): domain Eukaryota; kingdom Metazoa; phylum Platyhelminthes; class Trematoda; order Strigeidida; family Schistosomatidae; genus Schistosoma; species Schistosoma haematobium. The sequence continues at coordinate 7,287,846 of NC_067202.1, read as the reverse complement.
CAACGTAAATAAAATCACATAGATTGAGAAATAACAGAATACACTAAAGTACTTAAATAAATTTTATTTAGATTGATCAATGTTATACCACCATTGGAAACCTAGAAGTTTTGCCCATGTATCGAACTTCTCAACAATACACATCCATGATCACACACATTGGATTGGAACCCAGGACGTGAACGCTTAATATCTAGACCACTGAGCCAATATACAACGGTATTAATGTTTAACTTCCACCAATCCACGATATTGCACGACGGTACACTATTGTCTTTAGTGGATAACTGCTTTCACAACAGACACGGTTGAACTTCACTTGCCACAGTTTCTTTCTATGAAAACTATGATTATTTTTTTCTTTTTAAATAGTTAAGAGACTTTGAATGGATTGTCTATTTTTCCACCGTATTATATAGAGTTACGTATACGATGTTTTAAAAAAAAATACTACAGTTTTTATATTGTGTCAATGGTGTATTTATTTTTCGTTTAAAGCATGAATTGATGGATATAACGGTTTACATATACTATACAAAGTAATGAGATGTTTATTGTAATTGGTTATAATCTATATGAAGATGTTTTTCGTCATTCAATCATTCTAACTAGAGAATAATATTGTTCTAAATCATTTAAATAACTCCGTCTGGAGTCCCTCCGGGGGCTACTGCCGGTCCCAAGCCCGGATAAAGGAGGAGGGTTGGGCATGGGGTTAGCGTCCCCATCCCGCAGAAAACTAACTCGCTAAAAAAACGTAAGTAAGTAAATCATTTAAATGTCATGGTAGAAATGTTCCTTTCAATACTTTGAGTTGGAATCAACTAATCCATACTCCTAATTCTATTCATTATGAGATATATTTTAACGAATATTTACTTTGAATGTTCTTTTTCACAAAATGAAAACCTATCACAGAAGAATCCTCACTATGAGGTTATATGGTGGTTAGAGGTAGTCGACAGGAAACCCTGGACCCGAGTTTCATGCTACCTGTCGACTACCTCCAACCACCATCTAATCTCACAATAGTACATGCAGCGTCGAGTCACTTAGACTAGTGGCCACATTCAATCATGGTCGATAGCATTCGATCTGCACTAAGAAGGATTTGACAAACATGACATTGATCACCACCCAGTGATCAATCAATTGTGAATCCTCAATATTATTCTCTAGATATTATCATAAGTTACTCTCGAAACCAGATATCTCATTTTCTTGAATGGAAAAATCGTAATGCAGTAAATGTTTATTTCATTAACTACTGTAACATTTATGGTATTGTACAAGTTTATCTTATCACGCATATATGTGATGAGATAATTGACAGTGCATACTTTTATGTTTTCCCTTTAACAAGAAAAACAAAACAGAATAAAGACAACACCAGTATAAATAATCTTAGTTATCAGTTACTTTGACAAAAATTTAAAGCGGAACTGTAAACTAAGTATTATAAACAACAACTTCAATATCTGTCATTCATAACTTTATTTGAATGGGTAACATTTAATCGGTTTTAGTCTAAAGACTAAATTAACATAAACAGAGAGAGAGAGAGAGAGAAAGAGTGTGTGTGTGTGTGTGTGTGGAACCTATTGCATTGAATGGAAAAAAAAACAAAAAATTTGGGAAGATTAATATCAGACGGTTTTTGTGGATATTATAGTAATTTCAATGGTTAAGATCATGAATCAGTTGAAGCTGGACCACAATGGAAAACCTGGAAGAACTGGACGGCCGTTTTGTCCTATTGTGAGTTCTAGTGAGAAGTAGTGACCAGTGGAGTTCAAAAAGGTCTGTTGTGAGATAGTAACTCACTGAAGACAATGGAAAATGGTCGCGAAATTTCGTGGATTGATTGAGGTTAGACATTAACACCGTTAGACACTGGCTCAGTGGTCTAGAGGGTAAGTGTTCACGTGAAAGACCGAAACCCCTTGGTTCAAATCTCGTGAAGCGAGATTGTGGATGCACACTGTTGACGAGTCTTACAATAGGTTGAAACAACCATTTAGTGCTTCCAGGTTTTCATTATTGTTCTAATGTGATCTCAGTCAAAACAAAATATTTATATCATTATCATAACCAAACTAAAGAAAACAACCTTTTTTAAGCAACGATGGATATTGGTTAATAGTGGAATCCAGGACGCGCATTTCGTCCTATTTGGGACTCGTCAGCTGGATGTACCTGAACCCTGTACTCGAACCCAGTGCCATTCGCTTCAAACGCCATCGTATTATCCACTCAGCTACTGAGTCCTGATAGCCACTTGCTTGTGCAATGTGGTGAATTTTAATTCCCTTGGTATTGTTCGGCTTGTATCTTCCTATTGGGGTTTAAGACTGCGATTGATCAGTCTGTTATTGGCATATATGCATACTGTATGGATTACCTCGATGTTGCTACCCACTATCCATCATTGATTACAAAAACCTTGTGAATGAAGGCAATATCGAAGCGTACGCACAGTATGCACATATTCCAATAACAGACTGATCAATTGCAGTCCTAAACCTCAATGGGAAGATACAAGCCAAACAATACTAAGTGAAGTTTAGAAAACAACATTTCAAATTTCAGTTGAATTTGTTTATCAACAAGATAAAAATGGGGAGAAAAACCTGTTTGTAATGTCTTAAAAATTATTTTTTTTTTATTTTTTAAATTTATCCCATTTAACCAACTATCCAATTCAAGAGACATTCTTACTGTTTTCTATAGTTTCAGCTTATAACTCACTTGTCATAGAGATGTCATAAGATAAAGTATAAAAAAAAATCAGATCAAATCAAGTCAAATCAAACTTCATTGATCAGTGGATAACAAACATTCTTAGTTTTCATCGCCATAGAAACATAAAAAGAAAAACGCAATTATGAAAACAAAGATTGATTCACTAATGTTTATCTGTCATCCCCCCCTTATTGTGTTTCATTATTTTTATTAAAACAATCAGTCATTATTATTATTATTATTATTATTATTATTATTATTACTATTCGATGTATGTTTCTCCCCCTTCTCCCCCTTCTTCTTCTTCTTCTTCTTCTTCTTTAGACTTCTTACTAAATCTATACTTTCTTCTAGAATATTGAACTTTCATAAAGATTTCAGGTCAATGACAACTGCAAGCATACATATGAAACTGTAGAGAAATTCTTTCTCGTTTTTTTTTTGAAAAAAAGGTAAATACAAACAAACATTGAATTAAATTCAATTTACAAAATATTTTACAGTTTGCATGCTGAGACAAATAAAACTGTCAACAAGTTGGAGAAAAAAAACAATGATTTCAATGACAAACAAAAAAAAACAATAACACAATTTCAATGGTTGAGATTGTTAAGTTCAAAGTTATCACGAGTTTACTTAATCGGTGAACGAGAACAAGACTCGGTGACCAAAAACCAGTAAGCTAGCCTATTTGATGCGTCCCAGCCCCGTTAACTAGAGGGAGAAGCCCAAGCTTAGAATGGGAAGTATATTCTGCAAAACAGCCAGAAACGAGCGATAACAACAAACACAATCCAAAACGTATATATATATATATACAGTACAAAACCGTCCTTGGAGAGAGTTACCAAATAGCGTACTAAAAGACTCAACGGACCAATAGCATTTAAGACATTTCCCAGTGGGAAATACGACATGAAGGTGACAAGAGCATCTTTGACGCGAAAACAAAGAAATTCAAATTTTTAAATAAAATGACAAAATTAGGTCCTTTCCCAAGTGATTTCTGGGGATCTAACGTCCCCAACAGAGATCATGAGTCAATTGAAGTTAGACCACTATGCAAAACCTGAAAGTACTGGATAGTTGTTTTGTCCTATTGTGGGACTTCTCAGAAGTTCGCATCCAGCTTCAATTAGCTCATGATATCAACCATTAAAATTACTAAATTATCCACAAAAACCCTTCTGATATGAAAAAAATACGTAGATAAGTGAAATTCTGTTTATTCGTTATGGAGTTGATGAAAAGTAATTTTTTAGATTGATATCATGAATTGATAATGTTAGAACAACATTGAAAACTTGGAGGCACTGGATGGCCGGTTTGTCCTAGTATGGAACTCTTAAGCAGTACACATCCAAAATCTTGCACTCTGGATTTGAGCCCGAAACCTATCGGTCTCGCTCAAGCTACAGACCGCCGATATTGCACGACCGTCCATCATTGTCTTCAGTGAGTAACTTCCTGACACTCCCCACGTTTGAACTCCACTGTTCATGGCTTATCACTAGAACTCAAGAAAATCCATCTTGAAGCTAGTCACTAATGAGCACGTGATAATTATCGATATAGAGTTGTAGAGATTGTTGAGTTTAGACTGATATCATGAATTGATCAATGTTAGATCAGCATTGAATGCTTGAAAGCAATAGATTACCATCTCGTGCTATTGTGAGACTCCTCAATAATTCACATTCACGATCCCACACACAAGACCGGGATCCAGGACCTTTGATTTCGCTCACAAATGTTTGACAGCTTCCAGGTTTCCAATGATAATCTAACATTGATCCATTCATGATATCAATCTAAACTCAACAATCTCTAACTTTTGATAATGTATAAATCGTGTGTAATTCTTATTAATTATTTATAGATTTTTCTGCTAAACATTAAGGTCTTAAGTCAAACATCAATTCGTCCATTGCAATACAGATTTGTAGTTAAATATCTCAACCGTATGAAACATTCCAGACAGAAAATTGATTGCGTCACTAAGATAATAATTGCGATAAACGTTGCAGTTATAAACAGTTATTGATTGGATGATTGGTTAGCTCTTGGAATCATTATACTTGTTGTTCGTTTCTTAAGTGAATAGTTTCGAATCCCGCGGGGTGCGGGATCGTGGATGCGCACTTCTGAGGAGTCCTATATCAGGACGAAACGGCCGTCCAGTGCTTCCAGGTTTTCCATGGCAATCTAGCTTCAATTGACTCATGATTTCAACCAGTGAAATTTCTTATTCAACTGAGGATCTACTATCTTCAAATAGTAGATTATATGATGATCGCGATCTTTGAAGTAATGTCATAATATTTAGTATCGAATAGTAATTCGACTGTAAAGTCCAAATAATTTTCAATTAGAAATTAGAAATGCTACCATCTGATAAGATCAATAGCGACTCAGAGTATCACAAACTGATCTTCATTAATCAATTAAATGATCCAGAGAATAGATCAACTTATTTTAGGATATCTAGACAAATATCCTTAATCAACTAACATCAAAACGTTGTATAGTCAGGTCCATTCATTTTGATAAGTTTTCACTTTGGTCAGCAATACGGACTATAAAAATATGATACTAGCTAAGTATCAATATTCAATCAGTATAGATTTACATAATGATGTGTTTACTTATTATTACACTTCATTAGTTCAACTAAAAATGGTTGGTTTATCTCAAGTTCTGAGTGAAATACTGAACAAACGTTTACGTAACTATGAATTGAAATCGTTCAGTTTCAGAAATGAACGTTTACAGCTAGTTAATGACTTTTTATCAAGGTTCTCAACGTAGTGAAATCATTCACTTCAGCCTTTAATACATGAACGACATTCATCTCATTATTATCCCAGTCAATATTTAACAGATGACTGTTCATAATATTCAAGACTATTAAATATTACCCCAAACATCACAAGTTAATACTCTTACTAGATAACATGATGATTATGAATGTTCACTTTTAAAGAATAGGTGTCAAATTCTCCGGAGTTCTCTATAGTTTACTAAATAAATTCAGCTTATGCTATATACCTGTTCCAAATTTAGCCCGACCGTCGCTGCTACCTTGACATAGTAGTCAGGCTTGCCTATCATCATAACCCAACCGAGCTATATTGGCTGGAACATATGTTCCTTCAAGTTCTACCATGTCAGGCAGGTCGACTGAGGAACGGTAAGACTAAAAGCATCAACTCAGGGTCTAAGGGCGAAGTCGTAATTCTGACTACAGAGAAGTGTGACAGCGATAAAGTATTTCCTTCGGGCAACCAGCACCTTCAGCGATGCTGCCTTTGCACAACGAAGGAAGGAGTTAGAAAAGGTCGACTCTAAAAATGTCACACCTCATCTTACCTCACGAATTTCCGTCTCTGGGCGGTAAGACCTTTTGAAGAACGGAGCTAACACGTTAAAAACATCTTACTTGATCTAATAGTAATGATAATAATAATCTTCACTTTGATAATTCACTAACCGTATAGTACTGCTATAGTGTTAAACTAAGGCAGACAGATTGTTGACATGTCAATGAGTTATCTAGAAATATAAGATATAATATATACATACATACATAATTGTAAGTTGTTTGAGTGTACGATAAAACCCATCAAATAAACAACAAAACAGATTTTTATATGTATTTGATAAATGATAAATTCAGTCAACAGACATAATACTGAAGAAGAAGAAGAAGAAGAAGAAGAAGAACATAATATTCAAGGGTTTAAAGACAAATTCTATTGAGTATCATGAATAGTCAGTAAGTCTTAAAGGCTTAACATAAGATTCCTATGGCATAATTTGCTTCATTGTTCATTAAATCCTTAGTTATACCATATATTTCCTTGTACTATAATGAATGAGAACATAAACAGTCACAACTAAATGTAGTTGAATATAAAATTATAGAATCTTTTAGTGAAATCTGTGAACTATAAAGTAAATACTTCACTTTAATAATTGAGATCGTGAGTAAACTAAAGCTAGACCACCATAGAAAATCTAGAAGCACTGGATGGTGTTACGTTTTATTGTGAGACTCCTCAACAGTGCACATCCACGATCTCGCCTCGCAAGATTCGAACCCACGCTAAGTCGTCGAGTGTTTAAGCGTTCGTGTACGAAACCGATAGGCCCTAGTTTCGAATCTCACGAGGCAAGGTCGTGGATGCGCAATGCTGAGGAGTCCCCAAGTAGAACGAAACGGTCATCCAGTGCTTCCAGGTTTTCCATGGTAGTCTAGCTTCGATTACCTCATGATCTCAACTATTAAAATTAAATATAATATTCACATAATCCCTTCTGATACAAATACTACACTTTCAGAATGTCCATCAATTGTCTCAGACTTTATCTTTTCTTCATTTCCATATCAATCAATCTCTGTTCTAGTTCACTTCTCTTCGATCTTTCCAACTTTCTGCTTCCAAGCATTCCATTTTCAATTGATGCTATATACTACTTATATCTGTTGACATCAATAGCATATATCACATTACTGTATAACATCATTTCATCTTTACTCAATCTAAACTATTTATCGTTGAGAATAGTTTGTATAACATTAAGGAGAAAGTTCGATAATTAACGAAAAAGAAAACTGTTTCCATTCTTTTGTTGTTGTTTAGTATATTTTAATGACGTAACTAAGAAGACTGTTATGGTTTAGATGACATTTGAAAGGGTTTAAAAAAAACACATCAATAGTTTATGATAGAAATTAAACAATGAAAAGTTTTTCATTGACAGTAGTTAACTCATTCTCAATAGAGTTCTTCTTCTTATTCTCCTTATTATTATTACTTTATAAGAATAATAAGTTCTGTTCAATTTATTTGACATGAGATTATAGAAAAGAAAAGAACTATTAGGCATTTCATTCATTCTATTATAAATAATGGTTAGAAGCAGACAGTAAGTTTAAATGTTTCATTTAAGTTAAGGATTCATCTAAGAGATACACCTTCCGATATAGTTCAGTGTAGTTGGTAATAAAAAGACTGTTATAACTTGTGCCGTGTATCCTATTAATGTGTAACGTAATGACACCGCTAATGAAAGAACAGTGAATTATCGATCGGACCAATGACGTCTAAAACCCGTGCGAGCAGTCTAGAGTACTTATCGGTCCTGCATCCTGTCTAGCCCAGCCAGTTAAGTGCAGAACACCAACCTCAGCCTCTGCGATATGAATCATGTATTTCAAACATCCTGGGTTTATATACCAATCAAACAGATCAAATCGTACCATAAAATAGAAACCAACATTTTTACAAGAATTAACCAGATGTGGCTGTGAATGAGGGAGGTAGTAATTAATATACTGGATATAACTCAAGAATGGTAAAACGTATAATAATAGTTTATGGGCCAAAATAAAGCTTATAATAAAAGGAACACGAATATGAATAGTTTAGTTACTTCACAATTATACGATAAAAGTATACGTATATTATTGGTCCATAAATGGATCCCAAAAGTTAGCATTCATTATTCTCATCAGGATATAACAAAGACCTAGTATCTGTTACACAATTATCTATACTGAAAGAATATCCATAATGTTTCATAGTATTTGTAAGAGTTTGTTGTTGTTTTGTTTTTTATTGATACTCAAAACCAAGTTCCATCAGTCTCCGTTGATTAAGTGGATGGACTGCTGTCGATCTTAATTTACTTACCATAGGATAGATTTAACGAAAAGAAAACTATTTATAATAATAAGATAATTACAGTCAGAGATAAGTGTAGATTATTGAAACCTAATTTAAAATGATGAGAATAATAAGGATTTAACACAGCATGAAATCCCACAATAAACTCTAATATATAAGAAACACCTTCTGGAATCACACTGTTTTCGATATATGTGAATACGTACACATAGTTACTGCACTATCATATTGATCAATACTCTGGAAACATAAAGATAACTGTCTACTTAATAGCTATTAAGAATAGAATATTTAAATGTTGTAATAATGGTTGAGCATTTATCTGTGAACATAATTGAAAAGGATTGGAAAATTAAAGAAATAACGATAGATTATTGAAGATAGAATGGTAGGTTAACACTATCGAAGAATAAAAGACTGAACATACTGTTTTGTATACTAAAACGTTATGGTTTAACTGATGGATGGCAACAGTCACTACTGTAGATTACTTTTTTTCATTTTTATTCCCCTTGAGTCGACTATTTTGACTGTATGTATGATTTTGAAAGAGGGTTCTGATGAAGTAAAGTGAATAGTATTAAATAGATGCTACAAGATTGAGCTTTTGACCGAATTTTGTAATCCTTTAAAAAAGCCAGGCAGGTTAATGTTTGGAGATGTGTTTCTAAAGACCTTGATTCGTCTGGTTAACATAATATGCTTCACATGGTCAATGAAATAGATTATTACATAACTCCCTTTTAATATCTGACTTTCGTAAACGATCCAAGACAAGATATCACTTCAAATGTTTTTTTTACTTATTCAACACCAAGGTAAGGATTGGCAAAACATGGGCTGCATTCTTACAGTTGAACAACATATAGAATTCAAAACAACTGTCAATCAATATCAAAGCCACAATACGAACGTCAAGACATTTCTAATGTACAGAGCAGAAACTTGAAGTACTACTACAACCACCATCGAAATAGCACAAGTATTTATAAACAATTGTTTACACAAGATACTTAATATCCGTTGAATAGATACCATCAGCAACAACCAACTGTGGGAGTGGACAAACCAGCTCCCAACTGAAAGGGAAATTAGGAAATGATAATAGAAGTGAATAGGGAACACATTGAGGAAATCATAAAACTATATCAAGAGACAACCGATAACTTGGATTTCTGAAGGAGAGCAGAAAAGAGGAAGAAAAACACGATGGAAATGGACAGGTTGTATATTACGGAAATCACCAAACTGCATCTCGAGCCAAGCCCTAACTTGGAATCCTGAAAGGAAGCGCAAAAGAGGAAGACCAAATAACACATTACGTCGAGAAATAGAAGCAGATATGAAAAGGATGAATAACAACTGGAAAGAGCTGAAAAGGATTGCCCAGGACAAGGTTAGATGGAGAGTGCTAGTGGGCAGCCTTTGCTCCTTCACGAAGAGTAACAGGCACAAGTAAATAAGTAATAATATCTATCCAAATGAATAATGGTCACTGTCATTAGAATAGTTAACAAATAAATAGTTGATATAAGCTTTGTATTTTTCCATATTTTGTACTCTTATTGACAAGCACAAATATAACGGAGTTGTAAACAAAACAAGAATTCAGTTTATTATTTCACTTTTTTCTGTGAAAATTATTCTAATAAAGCAAATAGTTAGTTAGTTAGTTAGTTAGCTAGCTAGTTGGTTAGTTAGTTAGTTAGTTAGTTAGTTAGTTGGTTGGTTGGTTAGTTAGTTAGTTAGTTAGTTAGTTAGTTAGTTAGTTAGTTGGTTAGTTAGTTAGTTAGTTAGTTAGTTAGTTAGTTAGTTAGTTAGTTAGTTAGTTAGTTAGTTAGTTAGTTAGTTAGTTAGTTAGTTAGTTAGTTAGTTAGTTAGTTAGTTAGTTAGTTAGTTAGTTAGTTAGTTAGTTAGTTAGTTAGTTAGTTAGTTAGTTAGTTAGTTAGTTAGTTAGTTAGTTAGTTAGTTAGTTAGTTAGTTAGTTAGTTAGTTAGTTAGTTAGTTAGTTAGTTAGTTAGTTAGTTAGTTAGTTAGTTAGTTAGTTAGTTAGTTAGTTAGTTAGTTAGTTAGTTAGTTAGTTAGTACTAATATCTTCGTGTAGCTTCAATGCATTTGAAACTATCTAATCTCAATGGGTAAGTTACTAATGTGTTAGATGTTTATAATGAAAGTTAATTGGTTCGATCGAGTGTCATACAACCATGAACGCTGGGATGGAAGTACACACAATTGAATAAAATGAAACTGGATGAAACATGTGTTTCGAATCCGTTTACAAGTTTAATACTAAATATATACACATTATATTACCTACAAGCAATCAATGAATTTGTACCAAAACTATCTATCATACAACATTCAATTTGCTTAACTAGATATTAATCAAACGGAATGAATGTTGACTGGAATAAACTACAGTACTTATATAATATGCATACATAGACTTTGATCATCCATTTGCATTTTACGGTGTGTTTCGTAGTTCGAACTGTCCTCTCTTCTGATCCTTAAGTGTTTCACTTACGCTGTGCTTTTAATTTACTGAAACTCTTCTATTCATTTGACAATTTTGATAGCTTCAAGAAGACGTTCCTCTTCATACTATTTACAAACAATCTCATGAATAGCGTCCACCATAAATGCAATTTACAGAAATACAACAGTCTCAATAGTCTTTTCACTTGGAAATATTTTTAAAGAATAAATGTATAGAGGACGTTGATAGGTTTTGAAAAACCGAAATTTACATATACTCATCATGAAAAGAGCTTGATTAGCTGACTGATTTATTTATTTACCAAAGTTCGTTCATTTATTTACTTACTTACTATTTACGCCTGTCACCTCTCATGGAGGAGCATGGGCCTCACACCAGCATTCTTCATCTAACTCTGTCCTAAGCAGTCTTTTCCAGTTTTTTTCCAGTTGCTACTCATCCTTATCATGTCTACTTCCTATTCTCGATGCAGTGTGATCTGTGGCCTTCCACTTTTTCGTTTCCCTTCACGATTCCAAATTAGTGCTTGCCTCGTGATGCAGTTTGGTGATTTCCTCAATATGTCTCTTATCCACTTCCAACATCATTTCCTAATTTCCTTTTCAGATCAATTAATTCATACCTACATACTTAATTATCATATAATATTGTGAAATCAGATCATGTTTGTGCTTATTTCTATACACATAAAAGTTATTTATAATCAATTTAAAGTATTTCAATACCTTCCATTATAAAATCTCGGTGAGACTAGAATTTATGGACGAACCAATCACGTATAAGGAAACTCGTCTCGGATTTTGGCGCGTAATTCACTCATGTATTTGGCTAAATAGAGTTTTGGCATTATAGATTATGTCATTTCGTGATGAAAACCCTAAATCTAATTCCTAATCTTAACCATCAACTGTAACTCATAATTTGAATACCTCACACTAATTTATAATCCTCATTTGATCGTAGTTATTAGGTGGACACTTTCAAGGTCAGTCTAGCGTCGTTGAAAGATCGTTCATAAATTATAGTCTCATTAAAATCTGTAATAATATTGTCATCTTTTATTAAAATGACCTGAAAGACTAAGTGAATTTCGATTTTAATGATAATAAAAGACATTCTTGTACCGTTCAATAATGAATTATTAAAGCGATTAGTCCCTTTTATAAATTTCGATAGAACAATAAGAAGACGGAATTGATCTACAAAATGTGATGAATGTAGTGAATCCAACAGTATAGTTTTAAGATAGTGAATGAAACCAGCCATCGAGAAAACCTATTATGCTGCTCAATCGGTTGTGATTGAAAAGTCTAAGCCCATGATTCCAAATAGACCTAGACAATGCACTTATGATAACGTCATTGTATTTACCAATTTATATGTTTTTGTGGAACACATACTATGGGAAGAGTAATCGAACAATGCAGTCATGGGTTACTGAACATGTACCTAGATGGTTTCAAAATCTATGTGTGTCAAATGATCCGATCAACGTGGGAGGTAGAAAATCAGGTTCATCGATAGCGAAACATATAATTGAAACAGTGCACAGAATTGACAATAATACAGCATTTAGAACGTTGTATAGAAATTGTCAAGGACGAATTCTCAAGTTTATTGAACCCTTGGCTATTCGTAAATTTAAACCCCCCTTATGTGTACAAAAACAATTTATCATAACCTTGAATTTACCTTGGTAATCCATAAGTCATTCTATCGCCTAGGATAACGCAACAATTTCTTATTCTTTCTCTCCCCTTTATTATTATATTTACTTGGACTTTCATTTAATTGACCTTTATTAATTTTCATAGAAAATGCCATGACAAGTGTATATGTGTGACGAGATTGTTCGGAATGTATAACGCATATACACCACCAATTTTCAGATTAACTTCGTCTTCTCATTGTTCTATCGAAATGAATTATTAATCTTAATATTCCATTTTATTAACAAGTACCAAGTGTTGTTGTTAAGATTCGTACATTTAATGACAACATCTCTATCTCGGTTACAAAATTGTGTTATCCTTTTTAATTTTCTAGTTCGATATTTGAAAAAAAGTATAACCATGGAAAACCAAAAAAAAGAAGAAAACGAACGACATTTAAATCAGAATAAAGTAATTTAAATTTTTCTTTATTTTGAAGGAGGGGGGAGAGTATGTTTAATATTTACTGTTTTTATATGATAAGGATTTGATGTTCTAAAGGAAACTAGATTAGATATGAAAGAGGAAGAATGTTGTATTTGTAAAATCTCAGCGAATAAATTTGAAGTAAATCCAACGTTTCATCTGGCAATCTAGTCCAAGCTTTTTCAAGGAAATATAATCAAACATCAAAATTATCGAATATAGATAGGGATATGATTCTCCGATTCATTGTATACTGAATAAGGATAGATGGAATACAACTAGTCGTCCCATGACAACTAATAATGAGTAAATAGACCTGAATTCCTTATTCCATTCTATCTATACTGTGTTAACTAATTAACAGATATTATATTCAACGGTTCAAATCAGTTATCTTAGCTAAATATGTTAAACAATTGACTGGAACATTAAAAATAACACAAACTTTCAATTACAAATATATTTAACCTGTTTCGATGGAGTTTTGTTCTCTGAGCTGGATGGTTTGGTCGTGGAGCTTTCATCTTTCTACTGAACGACATCATCAGCACAAACTTCAGATAGAAGTGAAGCGTTTGAATTTCTCCATATGTGGTTCACTGCTTGTCCTGTAGACTTCGATGTTGATTGGTTCTTGTTGACCTTAAACTTGTCATTATTTACTACTTTGTTTTGGTTGTATCTCCCTATGGGAGATACGTTTCACTTCTCTCTGAAGTTTGTGCTGATGATATCGTTCAGGAGAACGACGAAAGCTCAACGATCAAACCATACAGCTCAGAGAACAAAACTTCATCAAAATCATCCACCTGAGCTCCAAATCTCCTCCACCATCTCACATTCGTCCTCTTCGAATTACATCGTATAGAAACAGTAAGAAATTACTGCATTATCCTAGGCAATAAAATAACTTAAGGATCGCTAGGGTAAATTCAAGGTTACGGTAAGTCTTAATCGCTTAAAGATCCTCATCATATCAAAAGACTAATATTTGAAAGAAGAATATTCGATTTAATAAATTGTATTCAGTTTCTACAATGCATATATTATTATTATCATTATTATTATTATTATTATTATTATTATTATTATTATTAGTAGTAGTAGTAGTAGTAGTAGTAGTACAAAGATTTGTGAATCAAGATAACAGAGACAATTATATTTGACTACGAAATGTCATAAGTACAATAGTCAAACTAGATCATTCACCAGCTAAGATTAACTCGCCCTTAATTTTGACCAGCGGAGGAGAAACGGTGTATTTCTATTGGGGTAGACCCCATTTCGTCACAGCGACGTATAATACAATTTTGGATGGCAAACTGATTTTTTTTACCCAATATAGTCTTCCATTAAACATTTGATTGGATTGTAATTGCATTATTGTTTCTCTCGCTCTAACTGACCCATATTTATTCGGATCATAGATCTTAAAATTGTCACTTCACATATAAGTTAGCATTCCATATGAGTCATATCAACATTAACAATTTTATTCTATTTTGTTTGAGAATCCTAGATTTACATGCCGTAACTTTAAACGATACACTTTACCCTGAACCTGACCATTTTTCGAATTATTAACTTGGATATATGAATTGTAGAACTTGAGTAGAGTTTATCAAAAGAATAATCTTCTTTCATAATATTAGTCTTTTACGACAAATTGTTTAGTATACATAAGAGGGGTTTAAATGTACGAATAATCAAGGCTTCAATAAACCTGAAAATTCATCCTTGACCTCAATTGATATCAGTTTTTGTGTCTTGTTTCAATTACATGCTTCGCTATCGATGAACATAGTTTTCTAATTCCCACTTTGATTGGATCATTTAACACTTATTGGCTTTGAAACCATCTAGGCACATGTTCAGTGACGTTTGATTACATTTGGTACCTTACAAAATAAACTATGTAGATGCTTTAATTATATACATTCGGAACCATAGACTAGAGATCATTCAGAAAAGGCAACTATTATTATCAACGATATCATTTACTAAGTCATAGATAACAATCAAGAACGAAAAGAAAAGGATATTTTTTAACAAATGGATGATTATGTTTTCAAAGTATACTACTAAATATGTATATTTGAATTACTTTTCCTTCTATTAATAATGAGAACATTGACTTTGAAACTCTATTATAGATTCTAATCTCTTGATACTAAATAGCGTTACAACGCTGAAAATTAAATTCAACGCACATATATTGAGTTACGTCCAGAATAAGGCTAACACAGTGATATGTGCTACTTATGTTGATATATGTAGTACACATAACAACAATCAGAAATGGAACACTGGGAGTAGAAGATTTGGAAGATCGAATTGAAGAGAATGGGAACAATGAGTGTTTTTTATAAAAATGTAGGAACAATGAAGTTTGAGACGATTTGTGAACATTTTACAAATGAAGTATTAAAAATGTGGGGTTTTTATCGTTTTTGTTTTCAAATTGCTCTGTAATTATGTGTTAGACTACGTTAGGTTATTCCCGCCCATGTTCTCGTTCACAATAATACCATTACATTTTTTGCTCATTATTATTTGTTTTGTTGTTCGAACCCACTGCTCGATATACATATAGTGATAAATCATCCATTACATCAAATAAATAGATAAAAAATCTTAATAACATCGTGATTCAAAACAAGAACCCTGAATAACTCATGGCCTCCAGTTTAATAACCAAAGGTTAAATAATCAGAAATGTTTTTTAATTGTGATTTCAATACAGTTCATTATAAGTATCAGAAGGGGTTTTGTAGATATTATGGTAATTTTAATAGTTGAGATCATGAATTAGTTTTAGCTAGACCAACATGGAAAACCTGGAAGCACTGGACGGCCGTTTCGTTTTATTGTGGGACTCCTCACCTCACGTGATCCGAACACAGGACCTATTGGTCTCGCGCGTGAACGCATGACCTCCAGGCCACTGAGTCGGCATCCGATGGTGTTAGTGTCTAATTTCAACTAATCCACGAAATTGATAATAATCAGCATATTCTCACTACTGACTGGCTTCAAAAGTTATTTCCTGGAGTTTTAGTGAGAAGCAGTGACCAGTGAAGTTCAACCAAGTCTGCTGTGAAATAGTAACTCACTCAATCTCGTGGATTGGTCAAAGTTAGACATTAACACCTTTGGTCTAGATGTTAAGCGTTCGCGCGCGAGACCGATAGGTCCTGAATTCGAATCTCGCGAGGAGTAATCATGGATGCGCACTGCTAAGGAATCCGACAATAGGACTATACGTCCGTTCAGGGCTTCTATGTTTTCCATGGTGATCTAGCTTCAATTGACTCATGATTTCAACCAATGGGATTGTTTAATTGTTTTCGAAAACCATATGAACAATAGAAACGAAACGATGTTCACTTTTCATAAATCATTTAAATGTTACCTTAGATTAAATAATTAAAACCATTTAAGAAGAAGTAAGTTGATAACGCCATACTTTAAAGGTTCATTAAAATAAATGTAACAAATAAATAGGCTAGAATTGTAATTAGTTTTATTTAACCTTTGTAAAGTAAAATGATATTTCAGAGGTAAATTTAAATCCGATTTAATGTAGATATTCATCATTTAAATAATACATATGAACATTATAAACGAAAGATAAAACTATTATAGATGAATATGCAATAGATGATGATATAATACTCGGCTGTAGATGTTCTATGTAATTGATCATGAAGAATGGAAGTTTGTTATATTTACAAATATCAAGATGCAATAATCATGTCAAAATTTTCCATGAATTCATGAGCCGATATAAGCTAGATCACCACTGAAAACCAGAAAGTAATGAGTGGCTGTTTCGACCTAGTTTGTAACTCTTTAACAGCGCGCAGCCACGATCTCGTATGTGAAATTCAAACTTAGGACTTTCGGACTCACATACGAACTCTCAACCTCTATACCACTGGGCCGGTATCCAACGGTGTTGATGTTGAACTCCAATCAATTCACGATTTGTCTGTAGTGAATAATTGTCTCACACCTGACACAAATTGAACACCACTGTTCATGCCTTCTTACTAGAATTCCAAGAAATCCATCTTGAAGCTGGTCACTAGTGAGCACTTGGTTATTATCAGTATGGGGATTTGTGAAGATTGTAGTATTTTTATAGTTGAATTCACGAGTTGATCAAACAATGGATGAAGTGTTGCGCATGATCATGGATCGTCTAAAGTTTGACATTAACAACTTTCACGCGCTAAACTGGAGGTCTTGAGTTCAGGTCTCATGTGCGAGATCATAGGTGCACACTGCTGAGAATTACCATACTAGAACGAAACGACCGTCCAGTGCTTCCAGGTTTTCTAGTTTACATCAATACGTGAATTCAACTGTGACCATAATACAATCTTCACATACCCTTTACTGGTATTTAGTATGTTATTTGAAGACTAGCTAGCACTCATTTTCTAAATTAGTAAAAATTCACGA
Organism: Schistosoma haematobium; assembly: GCF_000699445.3. Lineage (NCBI taxonomy): Eukaryota > Metazoa > Platyhelminthes > Trematoda > Strigeidida > Schistosomatidae > Schistosoma > Schistosoma haematobium. Next base: position 7,270,309 of record NC_067202.1, on the reverse strand, counting down.
TAGTTCACAGTCAAACATTATATTTCCAGTTGGTAAAATATGAATGCTTCGAGTAACACTTAGATGAATAACATGTCTATGTTCGAAAGAGTCAAGGGTTATCTCTTACCTCTACTACCTATCGATATATATATATATATATATATATATAATATTCAGATTACACTCTTCATAGTCTACCTTGTAACAAGGAAATATTCAAGTCAATATTATGATAAGTATCCGCGAGTAACTTTTCATCAAATTCGCATTGTTGTTTTCGATTGTTTTCATCATAAATTTGGCAAAAAACTAGATTAATTCGAAAACAATCACTAAGTAAACAAAAGATACTGTCTCGCTCACTCTCCCTCCCTCTTTCTCTCTTCCTTTCTCTTTAGGTTTATTGTTTATTTATTTTTTTATTTCTATTTGCATGTTCTATCTGTTATTGATCCTTCACAATTCATTTCTTAATCATTTATTTGTCTTCTGTTGTTTATCATTAAACACAAAACTGGATTGTATTTTATAAATAAAATAAAAACTTAATTTCACTGTAAACAGAATGAATAAATTTGTGTTACCATGGTGATAATAAAAAAATATTTATTATTGAACATGTAATCTGAACTCACTTTTGTAAAGAGAAAAATTTCTTTTGAACATAATTATAGACCTCAACAACATGAAGTAAACACTTCTGTTTTTTTTGTGCCTAATTCAAGTTTATGAATAAAGATCTACATTTACAATTATGTAATTAAGATGATGTAATTTACAATTGTTGTCAAATTCACTTGTTATTGTTTACTTGAATATTCTGATTGATGTTTAGGACTACAATTGATCTGTCATTTCATTGGCATATGTGCATATTGTGCGTATTGCTTCAATATTGCCTTAATTCACAAGCATTCTAAGCAAAGATGGATAGTGGCTAACAGTGGAATCCAGTTTAACGCGCGGTTTTTCTCATTTGAAATTCATAGACAGTTGTATGTACACGCATCTCAGAGTTGATATTCACTCTGAGATTCGAATTCAGTGATGTTTGTTTTCAACGCTATCGCGTTATTCATTCTGAGACGCAAGTACATCGAGCTGACGAGTTCCAAATAGGACGAAACGAGCGTAAAACTGGATTACACTGTTAGACAATATCAATCGTTGCTTACAATGCTTGTAAGTTTAGGCAATACGCACAGTATACACATATGCCAATAAGAGACTCATCAATTGCAGTCCTAAACATCAATGGCAAGATACAAGTAAAACAACACCAATTGAATTTAACATTTTTGATAGTTTATTACTGTAGTAAAAATAAACAAACTAACTCATAAATTGAATTGTATTTTAAATAAACAAAATACTTAAATTTATTACAGTACTAAACTATAAACTGTACATAAACATTGTAGATATGCATATATATTTGGTCATAATTACATCAGTAGGAGATTATGTAACTATTCACATAGGAAGATATAAATGGAATGGATATTTCATTCATCAGTCATCACTTCTTTCTAAACTTTGTCAAAGTCATTACTTTATATAAAATCAATAATCGAGACTACACGATATTCTTATCATAAAAGGCTGTTACTGTCTCAATCTATTAATGCGAAAGATCTAAATGTAAATTTAATTAGATATTACAACCTGACAACTTTTAAGTTGAGAGATATAAACTTTCAATGTCAGAGTATTATACTTCAGATTGAAATCATAGTTCTAATGAATGCACATATAATCATTAAGGAGATTTGTAGAGATTGTAGGATTTTCACAGTTGAATTCGTAAGTTAATCTGAGCTAGACCATCATTGAAACCCTGGAGGCATTAAACGGCCGTCTTGCCCTAGTATGGAGCCCTTCAACAGTGTTTATCTACGACTCCGCATATTGAACTCGAACCTAGGACTTTTGATCCCGCACGCGAACTCTCAACCTTTACATCACTGAGCCAGTATCCAAGGGTGTTGATATCTAACTTCAATCGATCAATGATTTTGTGCAAACCTTCATCGATTTTCTGAGGTGGATAACTGTCTTAGACTCCACCGTTTATGGTTTCTCATTAGAACTCTAATAAATTTATCTTGAAGCTAATCACTAGTGAGCACATGATTGTTATCAGTATGGAGATTTATGAAGATTGTAGTATTTTCATAATTCAATTCACGAGTCAACCTGCATACACATATAGGTATATTTTGATATGTTGAATCCAATTTCCTGAGAGTTAAATACCATCCGACATTAAGTATGCTTTAGTATAAATTTCATCATATTTTTTTGGATATGAAATGATATTCAGAATAAGTTTACTAAAGTACCGCATATTAGTACCAATCTAATAAGGTTGATTACGGCTTAAAAGTTTTAAGGGTTTAGAAAAGACCAACTGTAGTTCACTTAAATTTACATATGAGGATTTCATCAAACATAAATATCTACAGTTAAACAACTAACTCGTTTACCGGTCATATGTGACCAATATGCCTATTCAGTCATCTAATCACAACACAGTTTTAATAAATGTTCTATCGATCACTAAGTAAATTGAATCAAGCTGTCATGGAACTACACAATATATATATATGGATGAAGATCGGTGACCACCGGTTTAATTCAGGTTTAAATCTAGAGAGAAACACTAGTCCTACTTTCTAAATTTTTAGACATGCTTACCTGATGAGTACAAATGAACATGAGACTAGGTTCAAAACTTTGTGAAGCCCATTACCTGACTCTAAGTAGATTGGACAAATGACCGTTATTGGATGATTATCAAAATATACATCCTGGCTATCGTCGTATGTAACTATTGACTTAACTTGCGTTCGTGAATAACGGAATTAAAATAAGTCAAATATGAGAAAGGATTTCGAATACGTATATTCTGTACACTTGTTGATCGGAACAGACATTCAGAGAATCGCACCGAATGAAGCAAAGAAGAGAGAACGAAGTGAAAAAAAATATTCTAGTATGGGGGTTGTGCAGATTATTAAGTTTTTGATTGAGATCATGAACTGATTGATGTTAGACCACCTTTGGAAACCTGGAAGCACTGGACGCCCGTTTCGTCCCATTGTGGGACTCCTCAGCAGTGCGCACCCACGATCCCGCTCGCAGGATTCGAACCCAGGGCCTATCATCATTGGATGCCGGCTCAGTGGTCCAGTAGGTTAAGCGTTCGCGCGCGAGACCGAAGGCCCTGGGTTCGAATCCCGCGAGCGGGATCGTGGATGCGCACTACTGAGGAGTCCCACAATAGGACGAAACGGGCGTCCAGTGCTTCCAAAGGTGGTCTAACATCAATCGGTTCATGATCTCAATCAAAAATATTCTAGGTGGAGAAGGCATGCAAACCAACTCCATTCAGTCAAGTATTAATCAATATTTATAGCTACACAAAATAAGTTACAGACATGTGATGAATAGGATAAGAAGTATACATATACATACTCTCATATAATAAACAAGCAAAGTCAATAAGTGAATAATTAACAAGGTCAAAATATGACTCAAGAAGAATGAATAAGTTAGCCTGTGCAGAAGCTAGAATAAGTTATTATGGGCTTAACATAGTAACTGACACTATAACATCCTACAAACTGCCACCATCCACTTGAAATCAATTGATGAAACAGTTGAAAAATTTATCTAGTTGATTCAACAAACAATTAAACTTTTTAGCAACTAACTAATAAAATTAGTAAATTAGATATGGAATTATAATACTAATAGTGAGAGTTATTTATTTAGTTGCTAATCTAAAGATTATGAGAACTAAGTAAGCATAAATTCAGGATGCACGTTTCATGCTCATCAGTTGGATGTACCTGCATCTCAGAGTTGATGTTCACTCCAAGACTGGAACCCAGTAACGTTCTCGATCACGTTATCCACATAGTTACCAAGTTCTGATAGCTACTAAATTGTACAATGGAATGAACATCAAATCTACAATGAGTGTATATCCAGCTGAGGACGAGTTTCATATAGAACGAAACATTCATCCTCGATTTCACTATTAGTCACTATCCATTTTTACTTATAACACTTGTGAATTAAGGCAATATCAAAGCAATCCTCACAGAATGTACATATGCTAATAAGAGATTGATCAATTGCAATCTTAAACAATATTATTGTTAATATACAATCGATTTAGTCTACATAAAACCATTTAATTATACTTCAATGTAATATACATATGATACTGATTAAGAATATTTGTTGTATACTCGAATTCATTCTATGTCAATGTCATTTATTGTAAATAGTTGATTGATAGGTAGTAGACTCATATGATCGATTGTATATGTATTTATTAATGAGTAGGGAATTACAGTTTTATGTACCTACTATATTGAGTATCCAAGGATGATTGTAATAATTTAGGGTTATATATATAACTAAGTGGATAACGTGATCGCGTTTGAAGCGACCGGTACTGAGTTTCAGTTCTGGGATTCAGGTACATCCAACTGACGAGTCTCGAAAAGGACAAAACGTGCGTCCTGAATTCCACTACTAGCCATTATCTATCTTTGCTTATAATAATATTTAACTTACATACATATCTAATCACTAGTGAAAATTATTACAGGTCAGTATTTAAACAGATATGAAACCTTAAAATTTTGTTTACTTCGTTCAATGTTTAATCAAGCAATCACTTAAATAGTAACAAGTCAGTTTAGAGAAAAGCATGTTATAGGTTTATTCAATGAAAAGAATTTGTTTACAGTTTAAATTAATAACTAAACTTAGTTAGATAAATGTTAAAAAAATTACAAAGCATAGAATTGATACTTTGTGTTATATAGGACTCTTTAAGATTGTATGCTCACATCCTCAACCTAGAAGATGGGACTTCAAGTCTCAAAATCATTATTTAACGTTCAAACCATTGAGTTGGTATCCAATGGTTCATCGATCCGCTGCATTATAATGTCATTGGTTAGTAAATCTCTCACACTTGACGTGATTTGTCTCTACTAGTCATAGTAGTACATGAAAACACAATGAATCACATCATAACATTATTCCTTAATAAACATATGAGTGTGTGTTTAGATTTTCAGCGAAAAAATGAAATAAATTCACTTGGTGTTGTTTTACTTGTATCTTCCCATTGTTATTCAGGACTGCAATTGATCAGTATCATGTTTGCATATGTACATTCTGTTCAGATTTTTATTATTTTTATTACTTAAACACTTAATCATTGGTACAAGGAGGCACCAAATACATATGCGCCACATAGATCACTCGTTTTGTGTGGGAGATGAAATACTGCCCGGATGCACAAACTGAAGCAGGTGGTTTTCTTAGAGGGCCACACCCAGAGCCTTCGACCTAAAGGCCTGATCCACAAGGCAGTGGAGCAACGTAAGGAGATGCAGTCCCATGGTAGCCGGTGACTAATAATTGGTTCATACACCATTTGTTACTTCAGGATACTGGGGCCCATGTATACCGTTGGTTTGGAGTAAGGGTTTTCCAATTCCCCTAGATGGACTCTCCGTATCCATCAACTCGGTTAAAACTCTGGACATTCACTTTTCGTCTTCTCAGTTTCGTAGACAACACCCCCGCCACGAGAAGGTAGTGAGTAGTACTTCCCTGACAGGGGTTGTATGCACGGGACCATGTTAGAGCACTTCGAAAGAGAGAGCTAACTCTCCCCACTCTCGGCCGTAACAGGGCATTATCATTTATAACTGTCAATAACTTATCGAAATCAATAGTAACATAACGGTAACATATGGATTTATTCAGCATATGCCCTACAGTTATTTACAACCAAGCCTTTATTCAGAGAAAAAAGATGAAACAAAGAAAGTTCAAAATAAAAAAGGAATAAATTGCCAAGATTTAGTTGTTCATAAGATTATTTATTAACAGATTAAGTAGGTCATTAACTTTAAAACGATTAAATGTGTTAGGGTTATTTCATTATTATTTTATAAATAATAAATAAGTATCATAATTTAATCATTTTCTTTCGTATAACAGTGTTCAAACATAATTCTTGGTTTCAATAATTTAGATCATGAGTCAAGTGAAACTAGACTACCATGGAAAACCTGTAAGCACTGGACGGCCATTTCGTCATATCGTGAGACTCCTCAACAGTGTATATCCACGACCCCGCCTCTCGAGATTCGAACCCAGGACCTGGTTTTTTTTAAAAGTTGTATTAAAAAAAACAATTTGCTTTCTCTTGTTAAGTTCAATAGTTCTATTTTTCCTATACCTACTATAATATCACCAAACCGGTAAATATCACTTAATAAATAATATATCTTTAAATTATTAACACTATTTGATAATACTTATATTAGTTTATAGGTGAACTTTATTATTCAAATAAGAAGCTGATAACTTCATATAATTTAATGTTAAGAAAAGATTAAATATAAAACAGACGAGATATACAGCCAACATGGAGCAATCTTTTACAATAATTTATCGTGTTAACAATAGACTACCTAATTCCTTCAAACTGAGAATCCTGCAGACGGCTAAAGCAATCGCTATTCGGATTAAAAAACCGGAGATTTGTATCCAAAAGAAATATGTTCAGTCATTCCTTTTACCCTCGTCAACTTCGCAGCCACCTAGTTAATAATCAAATTTATAATATGATGACGCAATTAGATGACTGTTCATTTTTATATTTTAAAATTATCCACACATCTTACCATTATTATTATTATCTTTAATGTTATTATTATTATTACACTTACTAGCCTCCTATCTACAATATCTGACCTAATTCATATTATTCTGCATATTACGTAATTTCTGATTTTTATTCCATTATTCTCTCTTTCAGCCCATGTTGATCATATCTATTCTGATCATTATTTATCTCGCAATTTCATTTCACTTATAAACTAATTCCAGTCAACAACTTCATATTAGTCAGCCCCAACACTAACGATTTGATTCGATTTTACATAATAAACAACAATCCTTAATACACATATTACAACTTCCAGATGATGTACTCTGCCTTAAATCTGGCCAATTTTATGGATTAGTAATTTGGATATGATAATTGTAGAGTACCTGATGAGAAATACATTGAAAGAATATTGTTCATTCATTCAATTGTGTCCTGATAAATTACATTAATTTAGTATCAGAATGGGTTTTGTGGAGATTTCAGTCATTTCAGTAGTTAAGATCATAAGTCAGTTGAAGCTAGACCACCATGAAAAATACGGAAACACTGGACGGCCGTTCCGTCCTAGTACGCGACTCCTCAGCATTGCTCATCCACGATCCCGCCTCTCGAGACTCGAACCCAGGACGTATCCGTCTCGCGCGCGAGCGCTTAACCACCAAACCACTGAGCCGGCAACCAACGGTGTTAATGTCTAATTTCAACTAATTCACGGAATTGAGCGACACACCCACTATTGTCATCAGTGATTTACTATCTCACAACAGACCTGGTTGAACTCCACTGGTCACTACTTCTCATTAGAACTCCAGGATATACCTCTTGAAGCAAGTCACTAATGAGCATATGTACTTTAATATCAGAAGGGGTTTTGTAGAGATTGTAGTAATTTTAATAGTTTATTTACTGACTTATAAAATTGGATACACATTTTTGTTTATTAATTAACTACTGAATCAGTTCATTGAAACTTAATGATTAATAAAAATGTTTACAGTAATGCGTAATTAAATTGTAATAAATATAAATGTTTATTTAATTTCACAGATTGAAATCATGGGTCAATTGAAGCTAGACCACCATAGAAAACCTGGAAGCACTGGACGACCGTTTCGTCCTAGTATGGGACTCCTCAGCAGTACGCAACCACGATCCCGCTCCCCGCGGGATTCAAACTTAGGACCTACTGGTTTCGCGCGTGAGCACTTAACCAACTAGACCACTGAGTTGGCCAGCATCTAACGGTGTTAATGTCTAGTCTAATTACCGACTGCTTAATGAGTTAATCCACTTCTATAGTCTGCCATTATTAAATTATCCATGTTAAATAACAATTATTACGTAATCATAATAAACTTTCTATATCATTAACAATGAACAACATTTCAATCAAATCACAACGCCTAAATAAATTACATTTAAAAACTATTCAAATAATATTTAATGATTACCTTCTTCAATTGGTCCAGGCATTGAATAACGATCACCATGTACAGCTTTTAAACTTTCATTATTTACACCAAATCCATCAATAATCCATTGAACATTTATAGATTCTTTATAAAATAATTTTAATTTTGTTTGATTATAATTATGATGATGATGATGATATATTCTACAATGCATAATAGTATTTGTATTATATAATATAGTTTGATTCTCTGGTCCTCTTATATAAGTTTTTGTATTATATATAGAATATTTATTGAATTCATTATAAATGAATTCTTCTTTACTCATTGTCAATGATAATAACCATGGTAATATAATTATTACATAATAATAATAACAATCCAATTTTATGATGATATGATAAAATATAATCAATAATATTGATTTTATATTATAGTTTCCATGAATTGACATAATTTTAATGATTATCAAAATTGATTTCTATCAAAATATATGATTATTATTATTATATTGATTGAATAAAACATTTTTTTAAAATTTTTCCAAACAATTAAATAAGGGATACATAACATTCATATATGTGTATATACATCTATATATAAATATAATGTAATTTGTTTTATATTGAATAATTAAATAAATAATTAATTAAATTTAATTAAAATTAATTCCAATCACTGGATTACATTATTTCATGTTATGTAAGATTTGGAATTTTGCATCATTTGTAAAAAGAAAAAAAGAAAATAATAATAATGTTGAAAATCATAAAATATTTTGCCCAATTTTGAAATTAACCAATCAAATTCAAGCTTAATTTTGATTGGTTGTTTTGTAAAAAATTATTTTTTTATTCCAATGTAAGTTGAAATCATTCAATTTAATCAGTTAAGATGGATTCTTTTTTTCGTATTTATAATTCGAATGTTGATAGATTTGAGTTGAAGAACATTTTATTTTAAGTAAATTTATTGGTTAAGTGCTAGCGCGCGAGAATGATAGATTCTGGCTTTGAAGCATGTGGGGGAGGGCGGGATCGTGAATGCGCAATACTGAGGAGTCACATACTAGGACGAAACGGTCGTCCAGTGCTTCCAGGTTTTCTATGGTGGTCTAGCTTCAATTGACTGATGATTTCAACTATTGAAATTAACATAAGAAACAGTTTAATATTTTTGTATTCATGACATTCATCATATGATAACTATTGAAACTAAAAAATTATAATGAATTTGAAATTTATTATTTATATACAATACAATTCAAGCAATCTGAATGTATAAATTTATTTGTCAAAATAATAGTTAGATATTCGGAAAGATTATTTTTATTTTATTCATTTGAGAGAAACTTCAAAAAGTATAATCACTGATTGATTTTAGCTGTTTTCATGAAGCTAAATATTGTGCACTTCTATTCACTTGGTGTTGCTTACTTGAATCTTCCAATTAATGTTTAGGGCTGAAATCGATCAGTTATTTCATTGGCATATGTGCATATTGTGCGTATTGCTTCAATATTGCCTTAATTCACAAACATCATAGGCAAAGTTGGATAGTGGCTAACAGTGGAACCCAGTTTGACGCGCGTTCCGTCCTATTCGGTACTCATAAGCTGGATTTACCTTCATCCCAGAGTTGATGTTCATTCCGGGACTCGAACCCAGTACCGTTCGCTTCAAACGCCATCGCGTTATCCACTTAACTACTGAGTCTTGATAGCCACTTGCTTGTGCAATAGGGTGAATTTAAATTCATTTGCTATTGTTTTGCTTGAATCTTCCATAGAGATTCAAGACTACAATTGAATTTTACTCTCTACTGAAACGAAAGATTCACGATTCAAATTCTCATTATAAATATCAACACTGAATGGAAGAAATCTTAAACTGAATATTACCAAATAGGATGAAACATAATTCTTGACTCCCATTGATAATCACTTTTCTATTTTCATTGAATTATTGATGTTACTTTGTTAGTAAATAAAACATAATTTCAATGATTGAGATCATAAATCAATTGAATCTAGACCACTATGGAAAACCTGAAAGCACTGGATGGCCGTTTAAGTGCTTTCAGGTTTTCCATAGTGGTCTAGCTTCAAATGACTTATGATCTCAACCATTGAAATTAAGATACTATCCACAATACCCCTTCTGATATTAAAACATAATTGTTTACATATACAAATTTAATCTACCTTGAAGCAATAAATACTACTTATTAAAATCAGAATCACTTTTTATTTAACTCTTCAATAGTCTTTATTGTTTGATTCCTTGTCTTTCTCTCTCCAGAACTTACATTTATTTTGCAAATAAATAAATTGTCCAATCTGTTTATACAACTAACACAAAAACTGGTACAATTTATTGATTAGTTAAGTAAAAGTTATTTTTCCACCATGAAGATAAGAGGTGGATTAAAATATTCTTTTTGCTACTAACATCAATCTATCCAACTGATATAAATCGTTCATAGTCTGTTTGTTTGTTTTTAAATGTAAACGGTGTGGAATTTAAGAGAATTACAAAGCAATATTAATGACATAATGTAGTTATATCCGATTAGAGAGTATTACAAATTGGAGAAAGCCATTTATTTGTTTTCACCAAATGAATTTCTGTACTAAAGTAGTTGCATTCATGAGTTAATTGTAGCTAGACCACCATGGAAAATCTGGAAACACTGGACGGTCGTATCGTCTTATTGTGGGACACCTTAGCAGTGCACATCTACGGCCCCACCTCGTGAGATTCGGGCCCAGGATCTATTAGTCTCCCGCTCGAGCACTTAGCCACTAGACCATTGAGCCAGCATCCAATGGTGTTAATGCCTAACTTCAACCAATCCTTAATAGATTGACTATAATTTATAATAAGTTGTTATTTGAAATTAATGAAGCAGAAAGAAATAAGAAAGAACTGCTAACCACCGTAAACTGAATTTTTTCCCCTAAAATTATCACTTCAAGTCATTTTTCCCATGCTTATGTGTCAATTAGGACTCAATATTTAAGTGGATAACGCGACGGCGTTTGAATCGATCGGTACTGGGTTTGAGTTCCAGAGTGAACACCAACTCTGGGATACAGGTACATCCAGCTGACGAGTCCCAAATAGGGTGAAACGCACGTCCTGGACTCCACTGTTAGCTACTATCAATCTTTGCTTAAAAAGCTTGTGACTGAAAGCTATATCGAGGCATCTGCACAGGATGCACGTATGCCAACATGAAACTGATCAATCGCAGTCCTAAATAACAATAAGAAGATACAAGTAGAACAACACCAAGTGAATTTAATACCAACAAGGTTTCAATTTATACTTATATTTGTGTTTAAAAATAATTAATTAATTACTTACGCCTGTTACTCCTCGTGAAGGAGCATAGGCCGCTCACCAGCATTTAACAATAACTAGAAACCTAATGAAAAGTTTACTTTCATCATAATCATCTGTATTATTTACATATTATTCATGCAACCATATTAAAATGAATGATCCAGTTCTAAAGGTTTATATATATATATATATATATATATATATATATATATATATATATATATATATAATACATGCTGAGTTTGAACCAATCAGTTGGATTCTGGAAATTGTATAAACAACTTATCTGATTGAATAATCAGTCCGTAACATCAATTACCTGTAGAAATGAATAGGTTAAATAAAGAAAAATTTCATTCAATGATATGTATTATCGAACGAACTATATTTACATACAATTAATGCATTTTATGCAGTAGATTGAAGCCACTAATACGATAAATAAAGCTTTCACTTTTTAAATATTTGAATTCATGAATCAATTGAAGCTAGACCACCATGGAAAGCCTGGAAGCACTGGATGGCCGTCTCGTCCTATTGTGGGACTCCTCGTCAGTGCACATACACGATCTCGCCTCACGAGATTCGAGCCCAAGACTTATCGGTCTCGTGCGCGGACGCTTAACTTTTAGACCACTGACTCGAAATTCAATGGTTTTAATGTCTAATTTCAACTAATCCACGAAACTACGCAACCGTTAGCCATTGTCTTCAGTGAGTTACCATCTCACAATAGACCCGGTTGAACTCTACTGGTCACTAGTTTTCACTAGAACTCTAGGGAATACACCTTGGAAACCGTCACTAGTGAACATATGATGATTATAATCAGAGTGGTGTCTTGTTGACGTTCTCGTAATTCAATAGTTGGATTCATGAGTCATTTAAAGCTAGATCACCATGTAAAACATGGAAGCACTATATATATATATATATATATATATATATATATATATATATATTCTACACCTCAGTAACCTGTACTAGCGACCCTATCAGAGATCGAATCTGAAATTTCAATGGTACGCTAACTGAGCTTATCCTATGATGAGGCAGTCTAGAAATAAAACGACCCTTTACAAATCCTCATCCTGACAAACAATTATTCCAACATATACTTCATCCAATAATCTTAGATAAATTGTTATAAGCAGAGTATTTCTTCTAAATACTATGAATAGTAACTAGATCTGATTAGTTTCGATTTCATTGGTTAATGAATGATACCTAACAGTCATTTACTTTTTATGTGATATGTAATCATCTTCAATATTTACTGCTTAGTTGTTCTAAATTTTGATATGTGTTTGTTGTGATCTAAAAGCCAATCATTCATTTCTCTTATAACCTTATTATTCAATTACATTAAATGTATCAACCCAATTAACCGATTGTAATCAACCTAATCAAATACTATTGTAAATTGTCAAACCACAAAATATAGCCATATTGTTATTTTGAAGATTATTCAAAGTTCCTTTACACCTGACTCAGATATTCACAGAAAACATGAGCTTTGTTTTTATTCTTGGAGCATGAATAAATTCAATGAAATATTAACATCATGATGGAACTATGATAAACGAGTAGATCAAATGACTGATTTAATCATGACAATAGGACAAGAGTATGAAGACATTCATCTAGATTAATCACTCATTGTGAGATTTAAAAATTCTTGGTTCACTCTCCATTGAGGTCATGGATGCGAATTCCTAAGAAGTAATACACCGAGTCTTGTTAAGTAAACGTTCAATTTGATTTCCTGTTCACTCCTAATAACTACAGGCTGAATCTACACGGGAACATGAACACAAAAGTAAAAACGTGGAGGCTTGTGATAAGAATTTATTTGATTCCCAAAGTTAACAGAACCAATTTAAGAATACATCACATTTATATGATTACAGTTAGATTGACAGTCAGATTTATATAAATTGAACTGAGTTGTGTACAAATAACACCTATCACAGAACTACACTTGTTTGAAGATATAAAATGATGACAGTAATAAATAGTACATTCAAGCTTTACCATTACTCCACGTTACTGCCCAAATCGGTACTAACAATGAACTCACTGGAGAATAAATTTCAAAACGTCTTATTTAATGTGATGACAAAATAACTTCAAGTGTATTCTTGGGAGTCAGCACGTGGACAATGATTAATCGGCAATACTAGGATGATGATATTCCTTTATTCCAAGTTGACTGAAGATGTAAACGTGGGTTATTTAGACGGATTGGTTGTTTCGTAGTAATCAATATCAAGTCCTTAGTTCTAGTGAATTCTGTCAGACAAAATATAATATGGGCATATGTTGTGACATCACCCATGTAATGTTTTGATGTTACTCTGTTAAAGACAATAGACAAAAAACCCCAAAACCAAATTTTATACTGGTCCCAATTTTTAAGTAAACAGTATCTGCTCATATGTGAGACTGAATTGTTACTGAACAACGTGTTCTGGTAATTACATAATAATTTGTTGGATAGAGTTCAATCATCAGTAATGACTAAATAGGTAAGACAGTAGTTAACAGCAAGTGGTCGTCAGCATATATCTATCTCTGTTTCACAGGAGATCTGCCATATACCGAATAACTTGAAGCACCTAATGATACAGGTTTAAGTTACTCAAGAATCACCAGACAGCCTCATATCGTAGACAAACCATGCTGACTATTCTCAACACAATGATCAATCAATCATAAATATCACAATCCTGTCTAAGGTCATTTGCTATCAGAATAACTTAGGGTTAACGTTTTAGACAGTGAACCTGAATGACCAAGAACTGAACCTTACAAACAGAATCAGTTCCATAAATAGTTTACCTACATCAGATTAAAGAACGTCAAGTAACTTCAAAGCTAAATGAAACGTTGTCTTTAGACTATCTCATACCACTTATCACTTGTACTTTCATTCAGTACTGTTAAGTATTCGGCCGTAAATCGTCAATAAAGTTCAAACATATCTCTACATTAGAGTGTTTTCATGTTTACTAGGTATTCAATAGACAAAAATTAGGAAATGAAAAATAATTTGCTAAACAAGGTCTTATTAATTTCACTGAAATAAGATTTAGTTTCGATTTATCATAATAGTGTTTAAAGCTTAGTTTCTATTTAAAACAAACAATAACTTTAGAACATTCATTCTCATTAAACTAGTACAAATTATAGCACAAAATACCATTCCATGTATATTCATCAATGTTATTTCAGTTAGACTCATGAAATGTATAATACTGAAATCAGGAAATAAATATCTCAAACCTATGACAGATTCTTTATATTTGCTTGTCAATAAGACATACTTAAATTTTACAAGAGCATTATATCCACTTAAAATTTACAATCGCCTAATTTATGCTTCTTTGATGTTTGCAACACGTAATATCAAGTAGAACTAGACAATAAGCATCAGAGTTCATAAAACCTAAATGTCTCCTTACATAGAATTTAGTTATTCATACTCAATAAGCAGATATGGAAGGTGGTTCACAGTGGAATCCAGGACGTGCATTTCATTCAATTTTGAGACTTGTCAGCTGGTTGTACTTCTATCTCATGGTTCATGTTCCAATTGCATGTTCTGTCTGTTATTGATCCTTCACAATTCATTTCTTAATCATTTATTTGTCTTCTGTTGTTTATCATTAAACACAAAACTGGATTGTATTTTATAAATAAAATAAAAACTTAATTTCACTGTAAACAGAATAAATAAATTTGTGTTACCATGGTGATAATAAAAAAATATTTATTATTGAACATGTATAGTATAAATACTTGTAATCTGAACTCACTTTTGTAAAGAAAAAAATTTCTTTTGAACTTAATTATAGACCTCAACAACATGAAGTAAACACTTCTGTTTTTGTTCTAATTCAAGTTTCTAAATGAAGATTTACATTTACAATTATGTAATTAAGATGATGTAATTTACAATTTTTTCAAATTCACTTGGTATTTATCAGTTTAGGGGTTGTGCAGGTTGTTAAGTTTTTGATTGAAATCATGAGTCAATTGAAGCTAGATCACCATCGAAAACCTGGAAGCACTAGATGGCCGTTTCGTCCTAGTATGAAACTTCTCAGCAGTGCGCATCCACGAACCCGCACCCTGCGAGATTCGAACCCAGGACCTATCAGTCTCATGCCAGGCGCTTAATCAACTAGACCACTTTAAATTGTAAATTTCAATTTTTCCCAAGTTGGTTGAAGTTAGACATTAACACCATTGGATGCCAGCCCAGTGGTTTAGTTGATTAGGCGCCTGGCGCGAGACTGATAAATCCTGGGTTCGAATCTCGTGGGGTGCGGGATCGTGGATGCGCAATGTTGAGGAATCCCATACTAGGATGAAACGGCCATCCAGTGCTTCCAGGTTTTCGATGGTGTTCTAGCTTCAATTGACTCATAATTTCAATCAAGCACTTGGTATTGTTTACTCGAATTTTCGTATTGATGTTTAGGACTCCGATTGATTAGTCTCTTATTGACATATGTGTATTCTATGAGAATTACTTCTATATTGTTTTAAGTCCCAAGTATTATAAGTGCGTATGAACAGTGGCTAACAATGGAATCCAAGATGCAAGTTTCATCCTATTGGGGACGCGTTAGCTGAATGTAAATGCATCCCATTCTTGATGTTTACTCCAGAACTCTAACACAGAACCGTTCGTTTTAATCGCATATGCCGATACGAGACTGATCAAATGAGATCTTAAACATCAATCGGAAGATTTAGAAAAATCAATAAAAAATGAATTATTTATAATTAACTTTAATTACGTTTATTTTGACTTTGACAACATTGCGAAAATCTCTTAAATAACGACATAGTATGATATTAAGTTAACACATAGTCACTGATCACTGGAACATTCATTTCATCATAAAGTACTATCAATTCAACTTTCGCAAACAAAATCAGTTGACCTTTATCTCTCGCACTCTAACTATTTCTTTTTTTTAACGAAGCATTGTGGAGATTATTGATTTTTCGATTGAAATCATGACTCACTCAATATTAGACCAATACTGAATACCTAGAAGCACTGGATGGTCATTTCATCCGAGAATAAAACTTCTTAACGGCATACACCCATGATCCGACATGGCGGTTTCGAACCCAGGACCTTTAGTTAATGTCACAATTAAATGAAATCATCTTAAGTAATCGATCTTATCAATCATACATAAAAACCTGTACAACTTCATTCAATTATTAAGGCATATACAATAATAATCTTTAGTAACCTGAATCTTAAAAAGGCTTTTATCTATCCCACATGGGAGTATTAAAACTAAACGTAACAGACTTTTAATTCATTTCAATGTAATTATAATATTACAAATGGAAAAACAAACAAACAAACAAACGTATATTATGCAATAAATGTAAAAAAAGATTTTCTCATGAGAAATTTATTAAACTGTGAAAAGAAAACCATAAGAAACTTAGGGTGTTAACAGTAAATTGTTTGAGTGAGAATAATATTATTATTATTATTATCAGTAGTAGTGTTAGTATAACCACTGGTTTTAGTATTAGTAGTAGTAGTAGTAGTAGTAGTAGTAGTAGTAGTAGTAGTAGTAGTAGTAGTAGTAGTAGTAGTAGTAGTAGTAGTAGTAGTAGTAGTAGTAGTAGTAGTAGTAGTAGTAGTAGTAGCAGTAGTAGTAGTAGTAGTAGCAGTAGTAGCAGTAGCAGTAGTAGTAGTAGCAGTAGTAGTAGCAGCAGCAGCAGCAGCAGCAGCAGCAGCAGCAGCAGCAGCAGCAGCAGCAGCAGCAGTAGCAGCAGCAGCAGCAGCAGTAGCAGCAGCAGCAGCAGCAGCAGCAGCAGCAGCAGTAGCAGTAGTAGTAGTAGTAGTAGTAGTAGTAGTAGTAGTAGTAGTAGTAGCAGTAGTAGTAGTAGTAGTAGTAGTAGTAGTAGTAGTAGTAGTAGTAGTAGTAGTAGTAGTAGTAGTAGTAGTAGTAGTAGTAGTAGTAGTAGTAGTAGTAGTAGTAGTAGTAGTAGTAGTAGTTCAACCAACATCAAGGTCAAGATTTTCAATACGAATGTCAAGACAGTGTAGTGACATACTTTTATCAAGAGAACGTGATTGGTGTTATAGAACCTATTATTATTAAAACAAATTGTACCAGGAATTGTTTTACTGTACTCGTTTCTTTAACTGTACCAAAACATATACATTCTTCCGTTGATTGTGGCCTTGCACGAATTTGGTTACGCTCAGTAGCCACACTTCTAACCTGGCACGATCTCAGTATTTTTGATACCACGAGATCACCAACAAATACATCTCGACTACAGTCACCAACTGCCTTCTGAATTTTGGCTTACGGGAGATCTTATCGGTTAACTGGCACTTAGTCTTCCTGTAGTGGTGATTATAGTTAACCGCGACTCGACACCGCACTACAACAGTTGTACTGTATGGTGCGGAAACTTGGAGAACTACGAAAGCCATCATCTAGAAGATACAAGTGTTTATTAACAGCTGTCTACATAAAATACTTCGGATCCGTTGGCCAGACACTTCTAGCAATAACCAACTGTGGGAAAGAACAAACGAGATTCCAGTGGAGGAATAAATCAGGAAAAAGAGCTGGAAGTGGATAAGACACACATTGAGGAAAGCACCGAACTGCGTCACAAGGCAATCCCTCACATAGAATCCTCAAGGTCAAAGGAGGAGAGGAAGACCGAAGAACACATTACGTCGAGAAATGGAGGCAGACATGAGAAAAATGAAGAAAAATTGGATAGAACTGGAAAGGAAGATCCAGGACAGAGTGGGTTAGAGAATGATGGTTGGCGACCGATGCTCCATTGAGAGTAACAAGAGTGAGTAAGTAAGTAAGTAGTAGTAGTAATTTCCCGACGATTTATTTTCTTGAAATGTTCTTTTAAATTAACTTGGAATGGAATGTTAGTTTTGAAGATAACTGTTAACTATTAAACAGTAACTATGCAAAGAAGGAAAGGGGATAGTAGTGGAATCTAGTTTGATGCACGTTTCGTCCTATTTGGATGTATCTGTATCTCAAAGTTTATGTTCACTCTGGGACTCGAACTCAGTACCGTTTGCTTTGAACCCTATTGTGTTATCCACTTAATATCAATTCTGAGATGCAGGTACATTCAGGTGACGATATTCACGTCCTGGATTCCACTGCTAGTCACTATCCATCTTTGTTTAAAAAGCTTGTGACTCAAGACAATATCGAGGTAATCCACACAGTTTGCACATATGCCCATAACAGACTGATCGATTGCAGTCCTAAACATCAATGGGAAGATTCAAACAAACAATATCAAGTGAATATTAAGCAGTAGAATATTTGCTTTGTTTAGTAAATTTAAAAGTATTTAGAAAATAGCTTACTAATCATGTTCGAATTATGATCTTCATTTGGAAGGACTGATTAGTGAAATTTTTTTGTCATCTCTACTGAGGAATCTAATAATGGGACGAAACGACTGTCCATTGTTTTTATATTTTTAATGATGGTCTAGATAAGATCAGCACATGAATTAAACTTTTAAAAAAAGTACTACAATCTCCACAAATCCCCATCTCTATAATTTTAAAGCATAGTATAGTAATAGCTTCTGTGTTGATAGTTGGGTTATTTGCTAAATTTATTTGGAATAGAATGCTATTTTTGATGGTAACTGTTAACTATTAAATGGTAACCTCTTATAATCTATTGAGAACATTATTATATACTAATGTACTGGGAAATGCATTAAAAGTTCGCCGAAGAAGTATTTTCAAGCTCATTAGCTAAGAAGCAATAGACTAACAGATTATCATGCTTTTTCCATATACTAAAGTTAACATTTTCAAACATAATCTTGGCAGAAGTAAACTATAGGGTTGACGTTGAATAACTTTCACACCAATCAAAATATGGTATATGTTACAAACAATTTAGAATTGAAGAGAATTTTGGAAAGCAACTGAATAACCATTCTTTAATGAATGGTCATTATCGTCTTTGTACAGTAATAAGAGTTTCATTGAGTTCTATCGACCGAGTATGTTATAGTAACATGAAATACATATGCATAACTGTGTTAATCTAATGATCTGAATAGTTGATAGATTTAAATGCTGAAATAGGAATATAAAAACATCATGAATCATATAAATAGAATTATGAAGACTACTAAATAAGAAGTTTCACTGATCATGTAGGTGAGAATTGAATCTTCTTAAATCAGTAAACACTTTCTTTTGGCTAAACTCATCAAAATGATCAGTTTATAATATTCACAGAATTAGTGATATTGATTACTTGAGTTCATTTAACTAGTGAAATGACTTACATATTTCAATTGTCTGGAGGTATGTTGATTCATCCTAAGTTACATAACAAATACTCTATTTTAATGTATATTTTTCTCGTATACACATATACATTGACAGATAAGATAGAGTGTAGTACAGTCATTGACATAATATTTAGACAAATGCTTCTTTCAACACAAGTCATCTAAACTCATATCTGAAATACAAACTATGGTGTGTGCTACTGTAGTGGCTGTGCTTCGTTAATTAATCACCCTCGAACCGTTATCGTATAAAGTTAAACGATGTTTGAAATCACAAGGCAAAAAGAAGCAGCTACTACAGTTTATTTAGTAGATAATTCGGACCAGAGAGAAGAGAGGCAAAATGAATGAGCAAGCGAATTGGATTATAGTAGTAGCAAGTAGTAGTAGTAGTAGTAGTAGTAGTAGTAGTAGTAGTAGTAGTAGTAGTAGTAGTAGTAGTAGTAGTAGTAGTAGTAGTAGTAGCAGCAGCAGTAGTAGTAGTAGTAGTAGCAGTAGTAGCAGCAGCAGCAGTAGTGTAGTAGCAGCAGCAGCAGCAGTAGCAGCAGCAGCAGCAGCAGCAGCAGCAGCAGCAGCAGCAGCAGCAGCAGCAGCAGCAGCAGCAGCAGCAGCAGCAGCAGCAGCAGCAGCAGCAGCAGCAGCAGCAGCAGCAGCAGCAGCAGCAGCAGCAGCAGCAGCAGCAGCAGCAGCAGCAGCAGCAGCAGCAGCAGCAGCAGCAGCAGCAGCAGCAGCAGCAGCAGCAGCAGCAGCAGCAGCAGCAGCAGCAGCAGCAGCAGCAGCAGCAGCAGCAGCAGCAGCAGCAGCAGCAGCAGCAGCAGCAGCAGCAGCAGCAGCAGCAGCAGCAGCAGCAGCAGCAGCAGCAGCAGCAGCAGCAGCAGCAGCAGCAGCAGCAGCAGCAGCAGCAGCAGCAGCAGCAGCAGCAGCAGCAGCAGCAGCAGCAGCAGCAGCAGCAGCAGCAGCAGCAGCAGCAGCAGCAGCAGCAGCAGCAGCAGCAGCAGCAGCAGCAGCAGCAGCAGCAGCAGCAGCAGCAGCAGCAGCAGC